>NC_141878.1:489560506-490185506 GCF_056163025.1 Triticum urartu
CATGAAGAGGGAGAATGCCGGCAGCTGGAATTCTGGGCTAGAAAAGGAGCAAATATTAGAGACCTATTCTGCACAACCCCAAAAGTCCTGAAACTCCACGAGAGTCAGTTTTGGAATATATAAAAAAATATTGGGCGAAGAAAGCACCAGAAGGGGGCCACCCACCATCCACGAGGGCGGGGGCACGCCCTACCCCCTGGGCACACCCCTGCCTCGTGGGCCACTTGGAAGGCCCCCGATGCCCATCTTCTGGTATAAAGTGTCTTTTTCCCTGGAAAAAATAAGAAGGAAGCTTTCGGGACGAAACGCCGCCATCTCGAGGCAAAACCAATCTAGGGCTCCGGCGGAGCTGTTCTGCCGGTGAAACATCCCTCCGGGAGGGGGAAATTGTCACCATCGTCATCACCATCAATCCTCTCATGTGGAGGGGGTCAATCTCCATCAACATCTTCACCAACACCATCTCCTCTCAAACCCTAGTTCATCTCTTGTATCCGATCTTTGTCTCAAAACCTCAGATTGGTACCTGTGGGTTGCTAGTAGTGTTGATTACTCCTTGTAGTTGATGCTAATTGGTTTATTCGGTGGAAGATTATATGTTCAGATCCTTTATGCATATTAATACCCCTCTGATTATGAACATGAATATGATTTGTGAGTAGTTACGTTTGTTCCTGAGGACATGGGAGAAGTCTTGCTATAAGTAGTCATGTGAATTTGGTATTCGTTCTATATTTTGATGAGATGTATGTTGTCTTTCCTCTATTAGTGTTATGTGAACATCGACTACATGACACTTCACTATTGTTTGGGCCTAGGGGAAGGCATTGGGAAGTAATAAGTAGATGATGGTTGCTAGAGTGACAGAAGCTTAAACCCTAGTTTATGCGTTGCTTCGTAAGGGGCTGATTTGGATCCATATGTTTCATGCTATGGTTAGGTTTACCTTAATTCTTCTTTTGTAGTTGCGGATGCTTGCGAGGGGGGTTAATCATAAGTGGGATGCTTGTCCAAGGAAGGGCAATACCCAAGCACTGGTCCACCCACATATCAAATTATCAAAGTAACGAACGTGAATCATATGAGCATGATGAAAACTAGCTTGACGATAATTCCCATGTGTCCTCGGGAGCGCTTTCCTTTATATAAGAGTTTGTCCAGGCTTGTCCTTTTCTACGAAAAGGCTTGGGCCACCTTGCTGCACCTTTTTTACTTTTGTTACTTGTTACTCGTTACGAATTAACTTATCACAAAACTATCTGTTACCTATATTTTCAGTGCTTGCAGAGAATACCTTACTGAAAACCGCTTGTCATTTCCTTCTTCTCCTCGTTGGGTTCGACACTCTTACTTATCAAAAGGACTACGATAGATAACCTATACTTGTGGGTCATCAAGACTCTTTTTTGACGCCGTTGCCGGGGGGAAGCGCCTTTGGTAGGTGGAATTTGGTAAGGAAAAAATTATATAGTGTGCTGAAATTTACTGTCACTTGTTACTACGGAAAGTAATCCTTTGAGGGGCTTGTTCGGGGTATCTTCACCCCGACTCGTAGAGCAAAGAGTTGCTCCTCAACCTACTGAACCTACTGAAAATGTTTACTTTTGAAATTCCTTCGGGTATGATAGAGAGACTGCTAGCTAATCCTTTTACAGGAGATGGAATATTACATCCCGATATGAACCTAATCTATGTGGATGAAGTTTGTGGATTATTTAATCTTGCAAGTATGCCCGAGGATGTTATCAAGAAGAAGGTCTTCCCTTTATCTTTGAAGGGAAAGGCATTGACATGGTTTAGGCTATGTGATGATATTGGATCATGGAACTACAACCGATTGAAATTGGAATTTCATCAGAAGTTTTATCCTATGCATCTGGTTCATCGTGGTCGTAATTATATATATATAATTTTTGGCATCGCGAAGGAGAAAGTATCGCTCAAGCTTGGGGGAGGCTTAAGTCAATGTTATATTCATGCCCCAATCATGAGCTCTCAAGAGAAATTATTATTCAAAAATTTTATGCTCGGCTTTCTCACAATAACCGCTCCATGCTCGATACTTCTTGTACTGGTTCTTTTATGATGAAGACTATTGAATTCAGATGGGATTTATTGGAAAGAATTAAATGCAACTCTGCAGATTGGGAACTCGACGAAGGTAAGGAGTTAGGTATCACACCTAAGTTTGATCGTGTTAAATCTTTTATGGATACCAATGCTTTTCGTGAATTTAGCACTAAATATGGACTTGACTCTGTGATAGTAGCTTCTTTCTGTGAATCATTTGCTACTCATGTTGATCTCCCTAAGGAGAAGTGGTTTAAATATCATCCTCCCATTGAAGTAAAAGTAGTTGAACCTATTAAAGTTGAAGAAAAGACTATCACTTATAATGTTGATCCTATTGTTCCTACCGCTTATATTGAGAAACTACCTTTCCCTGTTAGAATAAAGGATCATGCTAAAGCTTCAACTGTGGTTCGTAATAGTAATGCTAGAATACATACACCCCCAGAGAAAATTAAAGTTGAACCTAGTATTGCTATGGTTAAAGATCTCTTGGTCGATAATATTGACGGGCATGTTATTTTCTTCTGTGATGAAGCTGATAGAATTGCTAGACCCTATACTAAAGATAAACATAGACCTGTGGTAGGCGTGCCTGTTGTTTCTGTTAAAATAGGAAATCATTTCTATCATGGCTTATGTGATATGGGTGCTAGTGCGAGCGCAATACCTCATTCCTTATACAAAGAAATTATGCATGATATTGCAGCTGCTGAGATAGAATATATTGATGTTAATATTAAGCTTGCCAATAGAGATACTATTTCACCAGTTGGGATTGTTAGAGATGTTCAAATCTTGTGCGGGAAAGTTATCCTACTGATTTTGTCGTTCTTGGTTCCCCACAAGATGACTTTTGTCCCATTATATTTGGTAGACCCTTCTTGAATACTGTTAATGCTAAGATAGACTACAAAAAGGATATTGTTACTATTGGTCTAGGGGGTATTCTCATGATTTTAATTTTGCTAAATTTCATAGACAACCCCATGATAAAGAATTTCGTAGTAAAGATGAAATTATTGGTCTTGCTTCTATTGCCGTGCCTCCTAATGATCCTTTAGAAAAATATTTGCTAGACCATGAAAATGATATGTTTATGAATGAAAGAAGGTAAATAGATGAAATATTCTTTAAATAGGGGACTATTTTGAAACACAACTTGCCTGTTGAAATTCTAGGGGATCCTCCTCCACCCAAGGGTGATCCCGTGTTTGAGCTTAAACCATTACCTGATACCCTTAAATATGTTTATGTTGATGAAAAGAAGATATATCATGTTATTATTAGTGCTAACCTTTCAGAGTAGGAAGAAGAGAAATTATTGAAAACTCTGAAGAAGCATCGTGCTGCTATTGGATATACTCTTGATGATCTTAAGGGCATTAGTCCCACTCTATGCCAGCACAAAATAAAATTGGAGAAAGACGCTAAACTGGTTATTGATCACCAATGACGGCTAAATCCTAAGATGAAAGAAGTGGTAAGAAGTGAAATACTAAAGCTTCTAGAGGCAGGTATAATTTATCCTGTTGCTGATAGTCAGTGGGTAAGTCTTGTCCATTGTGTCCCTAAGAAGGGGGGTATTACTGTTGTTCCTAATGATAAAGATGAATTGATCCCTCAAAGAATTGTTACAGGTTATAGAATGGTAATTGATTTCCGCAAATTAAATAAAGCTACTAGAAACGATCATTACCCTTTACCCTTTATTGATCAAATGCTAGAAAGATTATCCAAACATACACATTTTTGCTTTATAGACGGTTATTCTGGTTTCTCTCAAATACCTGTGTCGAAAGAGGATCAGGAAAAGACCACTTTTACTTGCCCTTTCGGTACCTTTGCTTATAGAAGTATGCCTTTTGGTTTATGTAATGCACCTGCTACCTTTCAAAGATGTACGACTGCTATATTCTCTGACTTTTGTGAAAAGATTATTGAGGTTTCCATGGATGATTTCTCAATGTATGGAACTTCTTTTGATGATTGCTTAAGCAACCTTGAGCGAGTGTTGCAGAGATGTGAAGAAACTAATATTGTCTTGAACTGGGAGAAGTTCCACTTTATGGTTCATGAAGGTATTGTCTTGGGGCATAAAATTTCTAAAAGAGGTATTGAAGTTGATAAAGCTAAAGTTGATGCTATTGAAAAGATGTCATGTCCTAAGGACATTAAAGGTATAAGAAGTTTCCTTGGTCATGCCGGTTTTTATAGGAGGTTCATTAAAGACTTCTCAAAAAATTCTAGGCCTCTGACTAATCTCTTACAAAAGATGTTCCTTTTGTATTTGATGATGATTGTGTAGAAGCATTTGAAATACTTAAGAAAGCCTTGATTTTTGCACCTATTGTTCAGCCACCTGATTGGAATTTACCCTTTGAAATTATGTGTGATGCTAGTGATTATGTTGTAGGTGTTGTTCTAGGACAAAGAGTTGATATGAAATTAAATGTTATCCAATATGCTACTAAAACTCTAGACAGTGCCAAGAGAAATTATGCTACTACTGAAAACGAATTTTTAGCAGTTGTATTTGTTTGTGATAAGTTTAGACCTTATATTGTTGATTCTAAAGTAACTGTTCACACTGATCATGCTGCTATTAAATACCTTATGGAAAAGAAAGATGCTAAACCTAGACTTATTAGATGGGTTCTCTTGCTACAAGAATTTTATTTGCATATTATTGATAGAAAGGGAGCTGAGAACCCCGTTGCAGACAACTTGTCTAGGTTAGAGAATGTTCTTGATGACCCACTACCTATAGATGATAGCTTTCCTGATGAACAATTAGCTGTCACAAAAGCTTCTCATACTGCTCCATGGTGTGCTGATTATGCTAATTACATTGTTGCTAAATTTATACCACCTAGTTTCACATACCAACAAAAGAAAAAAGTTTTTCTATGATTTAAGACATTAGTTCTGGGATGACCCACACCTTTATAAAGGAGTAGATGGTGTTATTAGACGTTGTGTACCTGAGCATGAACAGGAACATATCCTACGCAAGGGTCACTCCGAGGCTTATGGAGGTGTGACGCCCCCGATTTGACCGTACACTAATCATACACGCAAATGTGTACGACCAAGAACAGGGACTCACGGGAAGATATCACAACACAACTCTAGACACAAATAAAATAATACAAGCTTTATATAACAAGCCAGGGGCCTCGAGGGCACGAATACATAAGCTCGAATACACAAGAGTCAGCAGAAGCAATAATATATGAGTATGGACATAAGTTAAACAAGCTTGCCTTAAGAAGGCAAGCACAAAAGTAGCAACGATTGAAAAGGCAGGGCCTCCTGCCTGGGACCTCCTAACTACTCCTCAAAGCCGAACTCCATGTAGAATCATCCTTGGGATCCTCTGGCTCCTGGACTCCAGCATCTGGTTGCGACAATCGGGTATAGAAAAGGGGAAAAGGGGGAGCAAAGCAACCGTGAATACTCATCCAAAGTACTCGCAAGCAAGGAGCTACACTACATATGCATGCATTGGTATCAAATGGAAAAGGGGTATCATATGTGGACTGAACTGCAGAATGCCGGAATAAGAGGGGGATAGCTAGTCCTATTGAAGACTACGCTTCTGGCCACCTCCATCTTGCAGCATGTAGAAGAGAGTAGATGGTGAGTTCACCAAGTATCATCGCATAGCATAATCCTACCCGGCGATCCTCTCCTCGTCGCCCTATTAGAGAGCGATCACCGGGTTGTATCCAGCACTTGAAAGGGTGTGTTTTATTAAGTATCTGGTTCTAGTTGTCATAATGTCAAAGTACAACTCCGGGTCGTCCTTTTACCGAGGGACACAACTATTCGAATAGATAAACTTCCCTGCAGGGGTGCACCACATTTCCCAACACGCTCGATCCCCTTTGTCCGGACACACTTTTCTGGGTCATGACCGGCCTCGAAAGATCAACACGTCACAGCCCCACCTAGGCACAACAGAGAGGTCAGCACGCCGGTCTAAATCCTATGGAGCAGGGGTCTGGGCCCATCGCCCATTGCACACCTGCATGTTGCGAACTCGGCCGACGAGCAGACCTAGCCTGCCTTATACAAGAGCAGGCATCCCAGTCCAACCCGGCGTGCGCCGCCCAGTCGCTGACGTCATGAAGGCTTCGGATGATACCACGATGTCGAGTGCCCATAACTGTTCCCGCATAGTTGGTTAGTGCATATAGGCCAGTGGCCAGACTCAGATCAAATACCAAGATCTCGTTAAGCGTGTTATTTTGAAGTAACCGCGGACGCTGACCAGGGCCAAGCCCACCTCTCTCCTAGGTGGTCTCAACCTGCCCTGTCGCTCCGCCACAAAGATATACCCAGAGGGCCGTCGGGACAAAGGTCCTTTCAGCCCCCAATCCGTGAATCACTACGGGTACTCTTCGAGCCGACCCGTCTTTAGTCATCACATGTATCATGTATAAGATATATAACATATACCCGTGATCACCTCCCTAGTGATCACGTCCCGATAGTATAGCATGGCAGACGGACAAGAATGTAGGGTCACTGATGATAAACTAGCATCCTATACTAAGCATTTAGGATTGCAGGGAAAGGTAACAACAGTTGTAGCAAGGACATGCTATGCATCAGAATAGGATTAACCGAAAGCAGTAACATGCTACACTACTCTAATGCAAGCAGTAGAGAGAAGAGTAGGCAATATCTGGTGATCAAGGGGGGGGGGCTTGCCTGGTTGCTTTGGCAAGAAGGAGGGTCGTCAACACCGTAGTTGAACTAGGGGTCTCCGACAGTCTCGGGGTCTACCGGAAAGAGGTAACGGAGGGGGAACACAATAAATAACAGAGCAAACAAAGGCATCACAAAGCAAGACATAGGCAATACCAGCGCTAGGGTTGACCTAACGCAATGCTAGGCGATATAGGTGAAGGGGGAAAACATCCGGGAATGTTTTCCCGAAGTTTGTCATTTTTGGAAAAATGAAACAGAGGTAGATTGTTGCACGTTAGCTATGCTAGGGATGCGTGGCAGATGAACAGGCTGCGTCTTTGGATTCGTCACGTCATTCTGAGCAACTTTCATATAGAAAACATTTTCATCCGAGTTGCGGTTTATTTTCTATGAATTTCTAAAGTTTTAAACAAATTCTAGAATTATTAAGAATAGAAAAGGAATTATGACATCAGCATTGCATGGGGATGACGCCAGCAGTCAACAGACTCGCTGACCAGGGTCAAACCTGCCATGTGGGGCCTGGGGCCGGTGGGACCCACATGTCATGGTCAGAGGGCTTAACTAAGTTTAACTAAGACTAAACATGGTTAATTAGCACCTGGACCCCACCTGTCAGTGTCTTAACTGAATAACTAATTAATTTTAATTATAAAACTGGTTTAGTTGAATTAATTACGCGGTGGGGCCCGCATGTCAGTGGGATAGAGTGCCTAGTCAGCAGTTGACCAAAGTCAACAAGTCAGCCGGGCCCACGGGTCAGCGACCCAAGGGGTGGCCCCGGCCGGCCAGGTCAGCGGTGGTGCTGGAGCTAGCTCCTCAAACCAAATCCGCGGCGGAGGGCGCGGCCGTGCGTCGGGATTCATCGTCCGGTGGCCAAAATGGGCGTGGGCGGGCGTGTTGAACGGGGAGAGCCCGCCGCGTCCTGTGGGGGCACTAGTAGGAGTTGAGGCCGCCGGAGTTGGCACCGGCATTGAGCAGAGGCCGCGGTTGGCTTCGGGCCTCGACAGGGATGGCTCCAGGGAGTATGGCGAGCGGCGCCGAGGGGCTCATTGGCCTCCTAGGAAGCTCAGGAGCGCGGTGTGCGTTGCGGGCGCGAGCGGGGCTAGCGATGGCTGCGGCGGCGATATGAACAGCGGCAGCGAGCTCGTGGTTGAGCGGCAAGGCGATCCTCGGGCAACAAAAAGAAAGGGGAAATGAGGGAAGCGGACGGCTGCTCACAGCGGTGACGGGGAGCTGCTCGGGGAGGCGTGGGACGCAGTGACGGCGACGGAGTCGACGTCGAACTCCGGTGGATGCAGAGGAAGAAGTTGCTCTGATCCCTCCGCGGTGGTGGCTCCCGGGTCGCACTGGTGGTCGGGGTCGCAGTAGTGGACGTCGTCGGTAGGGCTAGACACGGTGGCACGTCGAGGAGGGGCCGGTGGCTACGCGGGCGAGCAAGCGAAGGAGACGGCAGTGGCGGCCATGGCGGAGAGGGGAAGCAGCAGCACGTGGGGGAAGGGGGATCTGAGTGGGGAGGCGGAGAGGGAGCGCAAGGGGGAGTGGGTGAGTGGGGAGGGAGCCCAAGGCGTCGGGGCTGCCCTTATCCCCTCGCCGGCGACGTGGCAACGCGGGGCACCGCGCCGGGTCCGTGGGAACGAGTTGGGGAGGGCTTGGTCACGTGAACAGAGAGAAGGAGAGGGGTGACCGGGGAGGGGGAGTGTGCCGGCCTAGCTGGGTCGGTTGGCTGGGTGGGCCGAAGCCCAGGTGAGGTAGGGGGCTTTCTCTCTTTTTTCTTTTCTTTTTATTTATTTATTTTTACTTATTCTTTCCTGTTTTATTTCTGGTTACATTTTATTTTAGTTTTAGTAAAAATTACCACTAGTATCTAAATTTGTATTATAAATAAACTACTGTCAGATTAATTCCTAGCCCATAATAAAATAGTTTTAATATCATATATAATTCAATTAGGCATTTATTTAATTGTTTTCACTACTAGTTAAATCATTTTAGTGCACTTAAATATTTTATAAATATGTGGGTTCTCCACCATAATTAACTATGCAATATTTTTCACCTCTAGAATATTTTAGTTTTTATGTTCGAAAACTTTTATTGTTTGCCTAAAATTCAAATTTGATTTTGAATCATTTTGATCTAACGCAAGGTTAGCAACACTAACAGAGGTGATGTGGCATCATTAGCGTAGGTTTACTGTAGCATAATTGTCTGGGCGTCACAGGAGGACACCACGCTGGAGATAGAACTGCACATGAGGTATTGCAATCGGTTTTTATTGGCCTACTCTTTTCAAAGATGCCCATAAGTTTGTCTTGTCTTGTGATGAATGTCAAAGAATTGGTAATATTAGTAGACGTCAAGAAATGCCTATGAACTATTCACTTGTTATTGAACCATTTGATGTTTGGGGCTTTGATTATATGGGACCATTTCCTTCCTCTAATGGGTATACACATATTTTAGTTGTTGTTGATTACGTTACTAACTGGGTAGAAGCTATTCCAACTAGTAGTGCTGATCATAACACCTCTATTAAGATGCTTAAAGAAGTTATTTTTCCGAGGTTTGGAGTCCCTAGATATTTAATGACTGATGGTGGTTCACATTTTATTCATGGTGCTTTTTGTAAAATGCTTGCTAAGTATGATGTTAATCATAGAATTGCATCTCCATACCACCCACAGTCTAGCGGTCAAGTAGAACTGAGTAATAGAGAGCGTAAATTAATTTTGCAGAAGACTGTTAATAGATCTAGAAAGAATTGGTCCAAGAAACTTGATGATGCATTATGGGCCTATAGAACTGCATATAAAAATCCTATTGGTATGTCTCCGTATAAAATGGTTTATGGAAAAGCATGTCACTTACCTCTCAAACTAGAACATAAGGCATATTGGGCCATTAAAGAGCTCAATTATGATTTCAAACTTGCCGGTGAGAAGAGACTATTTGACATTAGCTCACTTGATGAGTGGAGAACCCAGGCCTATGAGAATGCCAAACTGTTTAAAGAAAAGGTTAAAATATGGCATGACAAAAGGATACAAAAGCATGAGTTTAATGTAGGTGATTATGTTCTGTTATACAACTCTCGTTTAGGATTTTTTGCAGGAAAACTCCTCTCTAAATGGGAAGGTCCTTACGTTATCGAGGAGGTCTATCGTTCCGGTGCCATAAAATCAACAACTTCAAAGGCACAAACCCGAGGGTGGTGAACGGTCAAAGAATCAAACATTATATCTTAGGTAATCCCATAAATGTTGAAACCAATGTTATTGACACTGTAACCCCGGAGGAGTACATAAGGGACACTTTCTAGAACGTTTCAGACTCCAAAAAGGAATAGGTATGTGGTACGGTAAGTAAACCGACTCCAAAACAATTCTAATAGCAATTTTTCTCCAGTTTGGAATAAATAATAAAATAGGAAAATAAGAAATAGTCCGGAAAGGACATGAGGCGTCCACGAGGGTGGAGGGCACGCCCTACCCCCTGTGTGCGCCCCCTACCTCGTGGGCACCTCGTGTGCCCTCCGGACTCCGTTTTCTTGCATGATACTTCTTTTGGTCATTAAAAATTCATTATATACTCTCTCGAAGGTTTTTACCACCGTACCACGACACAATCCTCTGTTTTTGTTTTGAGTTGTTTCTGCAGCAGATTTAGAGAAAGATGTCTTCTCAAGAGTCAGTAGGGGAGAGTTGGGTGTCTCATCCGACCCCGAGGCCAGGAGCAAACAGTGATGCTGACCACTTTGGGCCATCAATGGAGGAAGAGATGGAGGCCGACTTGAAAAGGATAGATGCCATGGAGGAAGATCAAGAAGTTAGCTCTCGTCTCCAAGCCAGATTCACGATGGAGGAACTTCAGAGCTCAGCAATTCCAAACTCGGTCATCCCTCCCAATGTTAGATTTCTTTCTTATGAAAATATGAGAAGGAGTGTTACTTGTTCTCCCGCAGCTATGCAACATCCATGGGTGCAAGGAGATTTAGCCATTAGGGGTAAGCTCCGTAGGGAAATAATGGATCTCAAGCAGCAAGTCAATAAGCTCGAGGAAGAGAATCATATCCTAAGGGGCATCATCGCCAAGAATATCACATCACCACCTCCGAAGAAAATACATAAATACATGGGTATGGGCACTCTCCCTGGCAATTGCCAAGCTTGGGGGAGGTGCCCCGGTATCGTATCACCATCACACTTCTATCTTTACCGTTTTCTTAGTTCGATCCTTGTGGTTATATCTTGATCTAGTAGAATAAAGTTTAGTATGACCTAGCTTTGAGTTTTGTGTTGATCCTTATCTATGCAATCGAGTCCATGAGCTATATATAATAAAGATTAGTCTTGAGTCGAGGGCTTGGTTATCTTGCTATGATCTTGAGGGAGTAAAAGAAAGAAAAAAAGGGGAAGAATAAAAAGAAATAAAGAGATCGTATTGATCTTATGGAGAGTAATGACTTCAAATATAAAGAGTATGATGAATAAAAGTTGTTGAGAGTTGACAAACATAGTTTTGGTCATCGTTGCAATTAATAGGAAGTAAAAAAGAAAGAGAGGTTTTCACATATAAATATACTATCTTGGACATCTTTTATGATTATGAGCACTCATTAAAATATGACATGCTAAAAAGTTGATGTTGGACAAGGAAGATAATGTAATGGGTTATGTTTTCTTATATCCGAAACAAATTATATTGTCATGGATCATCCAACATGTTGAGCTTGCCTTTCCCCCTCATGCTAGACAAATTCTTTGCACCAAGTAGAGATACTACTTGTGCTTCCAAATATCCTTAAACCCAGTTTTTCCATGAGAGTCCACCATATCTACCTATGGATTGAATAAGATCCTTCAAGTAAGTTGTCATTGTTGCAAGCAATAAAAATTGCTCTCTAAATATGTATGATCTATTAGTGTGGAGAAAATAAGCTTTATACGAGCTTGGGATATGGAAGAAATAAAAGCGATAGACTGCATAATAAAGGTCCCTATCACAAGTGGCAATATAAAGTGACGTTCTTTTGCATTAAGATTTTGTGCATCCAACCATAAAAGCACATGACAACCTCTGTTTCCCTCTGCGAAGGGCTTACCTTTTATTTTTGTCTTATACCTTATACAAGGATCATGGTGATCTTCACCTTTCCTTTTTACACTTTATCCTTTGGCAAGCACTATGTGTTGGAAAGATCCTGATACATATATAATTCGAAGTGGGTTTTCATAAAGCATTATTGTTGACATTACCCTTGAGGTAAAAGGTTGGGAGGCAAAACTATAAGCCCCTATCTTTCTCTGTGTCCGATTAAAACTTCATACCCATAAGTATTCTGTGAGTGTTAGCAATTTTGAAAGACTAAATGATAGTTGAGTATGTGGACTTGCTGAAAAGCTCTTTTATTGACTCTTTCCGATGTTATGATAAATTGCAATTGCTTCAATGACTGATATTATAGTTTGCTAGTTTTCAATGAAGTTTCTGATTCATACTTTACATTGTGAATAGATTGTTACTTTAGCATAAGAAATCATATGACAATATATATATATATATGTTTCTATTCTAAGGATAATCATGATGCCCTCATGTCCGTATTTTATTTTATCGACACCTCTATCTATCTCTAAACATGTGGACATATTTTTTGATTTCGGTTTCCGCTTGAGGACAAGCGAGGTCTAAGCTTGGGGGAGTTGATACGTCCATTTTGCATCATGCTTTTATATCGACATTTATAGCATTATGGGCTGTTATTACACATTATGTCATAATACTTATGCCTTTTCTCTCATAATTTACAAGGTTTACATGAAGAGGGAGAATGCTGACAGCTGGAATTCTGGGATGGAAAAGGAGCAAATATTAGAGACCTATTCTGCACAACCCCAAAATTCCTGAAACTCCACTAGAGTCAGTTTTGGAATATATAAAAAATATTGGGCGAAGAAAGCACCAGAGGGGGGCCACCCACCGTCCACGAGGGTGGGGGCGCGCCCTACCCCCTGGGCCACTTGGCAGGCCCCCAATGCCCATCTTCTGGTATAAGGTGTCTTTTGCCCTGGAAAAAAAATAAGAAGGAAGCTTTTGGGACGAAGCGCCGCCGTCTCGAGGCAGAACCTTGGCGGAACCAATCTAGGGCTCCGGCGGAGCTATTCTGCCGGGGAAACATCCCTCCGGGAGGGGGAAATCATCACCATCGTCATCACCATCGATCCTCTCATGGGGAGGGGGTCAATCTCCATCAACATCTTCACCAGCACCATCTCCTCTCAAACCCTAGTTCATCTCTTGTATCTGATCTTTGTCTCAAAACCTCATATTGGTACCTGTGGGTTGCTAGTAGTGTTGATTACTCCTTGTAATTGATGCTAGTTGGTTTATTCGGTGGAAGATTATATGTTCAGATCCTTTATGCATATTAATACCCCTCTGATTATGAACATGAATATGATTTGTGAGTAGTTACGTTTGTTCCTGAGGACATGGGAGAAGTCTTGCTATAAGTAGTCATGTGAATTTGATATTCGTTCGATATTTTGATGAGATGTATGTTGTCGTTCCTCTAGTGGTGTTATGTGAACGTCGACTACATGACACTTCACCATTGTTTGGGCCCAGGGGAAGGCATTGGGAAGTAATAAGTAGATGATGGGTGATACGTCCATTTTGC
The DNA here is from genome assembly GCF_056163025.1 of Triticum urartu. Taxonomy (NCBI): domain Eukaryota; kingdom Viridiplantae; phylum Streptophyta; class Magnoliopsida; order Poales; family Poaceae; genus Triticum; species Triticum urartu. The sequence continues at coordinate 489,573,978 of NC_141878.1, forward strand.
ATCATGCTTTTATATCAATATTTATTGCATTATGGGCTGTTATTACACATTATGTCACAATACATATGCCTATTCTCTCTTATTTTACAAGGTTTACATGAAGAGGGGGAATGCTGGCAGCTGGAATTATGGGCTGGAAAAGGAGCAAATATTAGAGACCTATTTTGCACATCTCCAAAAGTCCTAAAACTCCACGGGAATTATTTTCAGAATATATAAAAAAAATTGGGCGAAAGAAGTACCAGAGGGGGCCACCCACCGTCCACGAGGGTGGGGGCACGCCCTACCCCCCTGGGCGCGCCCCCTGCCTCGTGGGCCCCCTGGTGGCCCTCCGATGCCCATCTTTGGCTATATGGAGTCTTTCATCGAGCAAAAAATCAGAAGAAAGCTTACGGGACGAAACTCCGCCTCCACGAGGCGGAACCAATCTAGGGCTCCGGCGAAGCTGTTCTGCCGGGGAAACTTCCCTCCGGGAGGGGGAAATCATCACCATCGTCATCACCAACGATCCTCTCATCGGGAGGGGGTCAATATCCATCAACATCTTCACCAGCACCATCTCATCTCAAACCCTTGTTCATCTCTTGTATCCAATCTTTGTATCCAAACCTCAGATTGGTACCTGTGGGTTGCTAGTAGTGTTGATTACTCCTTGTAGTTGATGCTAGTTGGTTTTCTTGGTGGATGATCATATGTTAAGATCCATTATGCATATTAATACCCCTCTGATTATGAACATGAATATGATTTGTGAGTAGTTTCGTTTGTTCCCGAGGACATGGGAGAAGTCTTGCTATAAGTAGTCATGTGAATTTGGTATTCGTTCGATATTTTTATGAGATGTATGTTGTCATCCCTCTAGTGGTGTCATGTGAACGTCGACTACATGACACTTCACCATTATTTGGGTCTAGAGGGAGGCATTGGGAAGTAATAAGTAGATGATGGGTTGCTAGAGTGACAGAAGCTTAAACCCTAGTTTATGCGTTGCTTCACGAGGGGATGATTTGGATCCATATGTTTCATGCTATGGTTAGGTTTACCTTAATACTTCTGTTGTATTTGCGGATGCTTACAATAGGGGTTAGTCATAAGTGGGATGCTTGTCCAAGTAAGGGCAGTACCCAAGCACTGGTCCACCCACATATCAAATTATCAAAGTACTGAACGCGAATCAAATGAACGTGATGAAAACTAGCTTGATGATAATTCCCATGTGTACTCGGGAGCGTTTCCCTTTATATAAGAGTTTTTCTAGGCTTGTCCTTTGCTACAAAAAGGATTGGTCCATCTTGCTGCACCTTTTACTTGCGTTACTTGTTACTAGTTACACATTACCCTATCACAAAACTATCTGTTACCGATAATTTCAGTACTTGCAGAGAATACCTTACTGAAAACTGCTTATCATTTCCTTCTGCTCCTTGTTGGGTTCGACACTCTTACTTATAAAAAAGGCTACGATAGATCCCCTACACTTGTGGGTCATCAATGGGTTGCTAGAGTGATAGAAGCTTAAACCCTAGTTTATGCGTTGCTTCGTAAGGGGCTGATTTGGATCCATATGTTTCATGCTATGGTTAGGTTTACCTTAATTCTTCTTTCATAGTTGCGGATGCTTGCGAGGGGGGTTAATCATAAGTGGGATGCTTGTCCAAGGAAGGGCAGTACCCAAGCACTGGTCCACCCACATATCAAATTATCAAAGTAACGAACGCGAATCATATGAGCATGATGAAAACTAGCTTGATGATAATTCCCATGTGTCCTCGGGAGCACTTTCCTTTATATAAGAGTTTGTCCAGGCTTGTCCTTTGCTACAAAAAGGATTGGGCCACCTTGCTGCACCTTGTTTACTTTTGTTACTTTTTACTTGTTTCGAATTATCTTATCACAAAACTATCTGTTACCGATAATTTCAGTGCTTGCACAGAATACCTTACTGAAAACCGCTTGTCATTTCCTTCTGCTCCTCGTTGGGTTTGACACTCTTACTTATCGAAAGGACTATGATAGATACCCTATACTTGTGGGTCATCAATGAGGTAATAGTACCTTCTCTCAATGTGGAAAGTATCATATCAGAGAAATTTGTTCCCGTGATGCCTACACCAACTAGAGAGGAAGCTAATGATGATGATCTTGAAACTTCGGATCAAGTTACTACTAGACCTCATAGGTCGAACATAGCACGTTCCGCACCAGAGTGGTACGGTAATCCTGTCTTGGAAGTCATGTTACTAGACCATGGTGAACCTACGAACTATGAAGAAGCTATTATGAGCCTAGATACCGATAAATGGCTCGACGCCATGAATTCTGAGATAGGATCCATGTATGAGAACAAAGTGTGGACTTTGGTGGACTTGCATGGTGATCGGCGAGCCATAGAGAATAAATGGATCTTCAAGAAGAAGACTGACGCTGATGGTAATGTTACTGTATACAAAGCTCGACTTGTTGCGAAATGCTTTCGACAAGTTCAAGGAGTTAAATACAATGAGACTTTCTCACCCGTAGCGATGCTTAAGTCTATCTAAATCATGTTAGCAATTGCCACATTTTATGATTATTAAATCTAGCAAATGGACGTCAAGACTGCATTCCTTAATGGATTTCTTAAAGAAGAGTTGTATATGATGCAACCAGAAGGTTTTGTTGATCCTAAAGGTGCTAACAAAGTGCGCAAGCTCCAGCGATCCATCTATAGACTAGTGCAAGCATCTCAGAGTTGGAATATACGCTTTGATGAGGTGATCAAAGCATATGGTTTTATATAGACTTTCAGAGAAGCCTGTATTTACAAGAAAGTGAGTGGGAGCTCTGTGACATTTCTAATATTATATGTGGATGACATATTGTTGATTGGAAATGATATAGAATTTCAGGATAGCATAAAAGGATACTTGAATAAGAGTTTTTCAATGAAAGACCTCGGTGAACCTGCTTATATATTGATGATGGGGAACGTGGCATGCAATTTCAAAAAAATTCCAACAATCACACAAGATCTATCTAGGAGATGCATAGCAACGAGAGGGGAGGGTGTGTCCATGTACCCTCGTAGATCAAAAGCGGAAGCGTTAGGTTAACACGGTTGATCTAGTCGAACATCTTCATGATCCAACCGATCAAGTACCAAATGTATGGCACCTCGGAGTTCAGCACATGTTCAGCTCAATGATGTCCCTCGAACTCTTGATCCAACAGAGGGTCGAGGGAGAGTTTTGCCAACACGACGGCATGGTGACGGTGATGGTGATGTGATCCGCGCAGGGCTTCGCCTAAGCACTACGACGCTATGACCGGAGGAGTAAACAGTGGAGGGGGGCACCGCACACGGCTAAGAGAATAACTGTTGTGCTTTGGGGTGCTCCCTGCCCCTGTATATAAAGGAGGGGAGGAGGAGGTCGGCCACCAAGGGGCGCACTAAGGGGGGGTCCTAATAGGACTCCACTCCTAGTAGGATTCGCCCCCTTTTTTTCCTTCTCATGGAGGGGGGAAGAGGGAAGGAGAGGGAAGAGGTAAAGGAAAGGGGGGGGGCACCCCCTCCCCTAGTCCAATTCGGACTCCCTATGGGAGGGAGGGCGCGGCCACCCCTTGTGGGTTGTCTCCCCTCTCCCCTATGGCCCATGTAGGCCCATTACTTTCCACGGGGGGTTCCAGTAACCCCTCGGTACTCCGATAAATATTCTAAATGTTCTGAAACCATTCCAGTGTCCAAATACTATCGTCCATCAATCTTTACCTCTCGACCATTTTGAGACTCCTCGTCATGTCCTTGATCTCATCCGGGACTCCGAACAATCTTCTGTCACCAAAACACATAACTCATAATACAAATCGTCATCGAACGTTAAGCGTGCGGACCCTACGGGTTCGAGATTAAGGAGTTAGTCACGAGGTGATGTATTACGGAACAAGTAAAGAGACTTCTTGGTAATGAGATTGAACTAGGTATGAAGATATCGACGATCAAATCTCGGGCAAGTAACATACCGATAGACAAAGGGAATAACGTATGTTGTCATAACGGTTCAACTGATAAAGATCTTCGTAGAATATGTAGGAGCTAATATGATCATTTAGGTTCCGCTATTGGTTATTGACCGGAGAGGTGTCTCGGTCATGTCTACATAGTTCTAGAACCCAGAGGGTCCGCACGCTTAACGTTTGATGATGATATAGTATTATATGAGTTGTGTGATTTTGGTGACCGAATGTTGTTCAAAGTCCCGGATGAGGTCATGGACATGATGAGGAGTCTCTAAATGGCCGAGAGGTAAATATTGATATATAGGACGATAGTATTCGGACACCGGAAGTGTTCCGGGGGGTACCGGGTACATATCGGGCACCGGAAGGGTTCCAGGCACCCCCGGCAAAAGATATGGGCCTAATGGGCCAAGAGGAGAAACGCACCAGCCACCAGGGGCTGGTGCCCCCCCCCATATGGGCCGAACCAAAGGGAGAAGGAAAGGGGGAAGAGAAAGGAAAGGGGGGATTCGGCCTTCCCCTTCCCTTTCTCCCCCTGCTCTTTCCTTCCCTCTCCGGTAAATAAGGAAGGGGGTGCCGGCCTAGGAGGAACCCAAGTAGGATTCAGTCCTACTTGGGGCACCTCCTGGCCTCTCCCCTCTCTCTCTCCCACCTATATATATGTGGGGGGCGCCCCTAGCACACACCAGACAATAGTTTTAGCCATGTGCGGCGCCCCCCTCCACAGTTTACACCCCCGGTCATATCTTTGTAGTGCTTAGGCGAAGCCCTGCAAGGATTACTTCACCATCACCGTCACCACGCCGTTGTTCTGACGGGACTCATCTACTACCTTGACGTCTTACTGGATCAGGAATGAGAGGGACGTCACTGAGCTTAACATGGGTAGAACTCGGAGGTGCCGTACATTCGGTACTTGATCGGTCAGAGCTAGAAGAAGTTCGACTACATCAACCGCGTTGTCAAATGCTTCCTCTTACGGTCTACGAGGGTATCTAGACACACTCTCCCCTCATTGCTATGCATCTCCATGGATAGATCATTGCATGCGCGTAGAATTTTTTGTTTTCCATGCTACGTTTCCCAACACTATCCACATCTTGAGAGGGGAAATTGGTAGCCCCATGAATGTGATTAGGAAAGCTATAGTGTTGCCGCCGAAGCCCTATAGCACTTCCGGCAAAATCGTCGGATCGCAGCAGATGGGAGCCACTATAGATTTACTCTGGTTCAGACACAGACCCGTTGCAGCCCTGAAATGGAGGAGAAGGTTGAGCAGCGCATCGACCTCCTCTTTGATGGGGTTGGCGAAGATCACCGCATCATCGATGTATAGGCTGACATGCATGCTCATGTCGCGGGCCGACAGAGGGGCAAGAACTCCATGATCAGTGGTCGCACGCAGCAAACTGTGGAGCGGGTCAATGGCAAGGATGAAGAGGAGCGGCGAAAGGGGGTCGCCCTGTCAGATACCACGACGGTGCCAGAAAGAATGGCCGGGGCATCCATTGAGCAGGACCATAGAGGAGGTCATGGAGAGGATTGAAGTAATCCAATCACGCCAATGAGGGCTGAAAGTGCGTTATATCGACTAGAGGGGGGTGAATAGGCGATTTTTACGAATTCTTCACTGAGGAATTTGCAGGTGAGGAAATTCCTTAGCGAAGAACTACTAGCAACGGAATAAGTACTCAAAAGTAAACATAACAGAACACAAGCATAGTCATCATGATGAAATGAAGACAAGCACAGAGTACAGAAAGCGTAAGCATGGGATGAAGACAAACAGACTGAAGAAATTGAACTGAGGAATTTGAGAAAGTCTTCAGTCAAAGTCTTCAAACACAGATATGAACAAGCACTCAACACAGTTATGAGGAAATGAAAGAGTTGAGGAAATAGAACCAGTGAGCATGGTGAAGACAATGATTTGGTAGACCAGTTCCAACTGTTGTCTCAGTTGTATGTTTGGTTGGAGCGGCTAGGTATTTAAACCTGAGGACACCCAGTCCCAGACACACAGTCCTCACCATATTCTCCTTGAGCTAAGGTCACACAGACCCCGCCCAATCACTCGTGGTAAGTCTTTAGGTGACTTCCGAAACTTCACAAACTTGGTCACTCGGCGATCCACAATTCCTCTTGGATGCTCTAGACCTTGAGGCCTAACCGTCTGGAAGAAGCACAATCTTCAAAGGTAACAAGCGTCGGATCCACGCAGGATCAATCTCTTCAGTGATGCTCAATCACTTTGGGTTCGTAGGTGTTTGGGTTTGGGTTTTGGTTTTCCTCACTTGATTATTTTCGCTCAAATTCTTCGGAGGATGGGATGCTCTCAAATGACAAGTGCCAGTTTCTCGCGGAGCAGCCAACCAGCTAGTGGTTGTAGGGGGCGGCTATTTATAGCCTAGGGAGCAGCCCGACATGATAAGACATAAATGCTCTTCAAAGATATGACCGTTAGGTGGGTAGATATTTTGGGACAGTTGGCGCATAGCACATCAATGGTCGGAATTTGAGTAGCAAAATCCTCAGGGCTACCATGTTCCTCACTATGTAGGCAATCCGCACTGGCGAATTCCTAAGTCCTCAGTCAGAACAAATTCCTCGGAGAACAGAAGAACTTCATCTCTGTTACTGAAGAATATGACTGAACTGTATGAGATTTCCAATGGCTTCACTCGAAGGGATTGGTAGGTGTAGGATTTTGAGTTGAGCATCACTTGTAAATTTTTCCTTAGTATTTCCTCGACCCCCTTTAACAGTACGGTGTTTCCTAAGACTCAAGAAAGAGAAAATGAAACTGTAAAAACAAAAGTCTTCACGCTTCATGTTCCTCACTTGGATACCGGGTCTTCAAGGTCACACCAATTTCTTCACTTTCAAAGTCTTCAGAAAGTGTTCAGAAATCCAAAGTCTTCAGTCGAAGAACTTCATTTTTAGGGGTCGACTTTCTCTGTAAATATCAAACTCCTCATAGTCTTATGGACCTGTGTACACTCACAAACACATTAGTCCCTTAACCTATAAGTCTTGAATACACCAAAATCACTAAGGGGCACTAGATGCACTTACAGTCTCCCCCTTTTTGGTGATTGATGACAATATAGGTTAAGTTTTCAACGGGGATATTCATATGAAGTGTAAATACTGATATTGAGGAATTTGATTGCAAGATATAGGAGCACCCCCTGAATATGTGCATGGTGAGGAATTTGATTTTGAAGCATTGCACACTTGAAGAGTAGAATCATGGAGATCTCCCCCTATATCTTGTAGTTCATACACGCATTTGTCATATCATAGTGAAGAATTTGAAATGCATGATGAAATATGGTGACTGATGTAATTCAGCATGCGTGCATTAACATATATGAGGAATAAGCATGCAGAAAAAACATCAAGAGTATCAGAGCACCATCAGGTTTAAGTTTACAACTCGATCCAATAAAGTTTCAAAAGAACGGGAGTTGTAACTTAGCAAAAAAAAACACCCATATAGACAGACCCGCTTGAAGACTAACTCAAAATTCTCCCCCTTTGTCATCAAATGACCAAAAGGATTGAAAAAGAGGACTAACGCCCCTGAAGAATATCAAGTTGATGAAGGAGCGCCAGCGTTGTTGGGGTCGTTTGTCGTGGAAGGTCCTGCTGCAGTGTTGTCTAAGTCTTCATGCTCATCGGTGTCGCACGATGAAGAATATGAGCTGGCCACCAAGGAAGGAACCTTGACCTTCTTGTATTTCTTCGATAGAGGTGCGGACTAGTCAAAATCTTCCTTGAGACCATGTGATAGAATGGCCCAGGTGCGACTGAAAACTTCATGGAGGTAGTAATGGTTTTTCTTCACAGCATTGTGTGTAGCAGTCATGTTGTGAAGAAATGAACCAAACTGACGCTTAACGCATTTATGGTTTCGATCCACCTTCTGGTGAAGACTAAGCAGAAGCTCACTGACGGTGCCCTGGACTAGGGGGTACTCACCATGTCGTCTCCCGATCTATTAGATTGGGCCGAGGACCCCCGTGGCCGTATACTCATGGGCCAGTTCGGACGGCTACCGCATACAAGGAAGATTCCACAAGACTTGGCGATCAAGACAAGGACTTCTCCCCACCGGCGTATTCGGCTAGGACTCTTGTTATCCTAGCCTCCGATGCATTATATAAACCGATGCCAGGCTAGTCGATAGAGAGACAAGATATACAACAATCATACCATAGGCTAGCTTTTAGGGTTTAGCCTCCTTGATCTCGTGGTAGATCTACTCTTGTACTACCCATATCATCAATATTAATCGAGCAGGACGTAGGGTTTTACCTCCATCAAGAGGGCCCGAACCTGGGTAAAACATCGTGTCCCCTGCCCCCTGTTACCATCCGGCCTAGACGCACAGTTCGGGACCCCCTACCCGAGATCCGCCGGTTTTGACACCGACATTGGTGCTTTCATTGAGAGTTCCGCTATGTGATCGACAAAAAGATCGATGGCTCGCCTGCAGATCAACTGCGACTTCGGCATCTTCGTCACCAGCTCGACTGGTCACCTTGGTTCGACCAAGAATTGCGCCCCGTGTTCGGATCACCATGTCCGGACGAGGGCCTTCATCAAACATTAACTCCGATCTCTATCAAGATCACGGAGGAATCATCTATGGAGCTCGGGGGCTCAACGTCAAGATTGCCCTCAAGCGACCGTGCTGTTTTTCTGGACAGCGAACTCGTATCTGCCACCACCACCTCCTCGAGTATCGCTTTGACGATCTCTTTGTTGAAATTATGCGGAATTGAGTCTACAACAACCCTGGAAAATTTCGTCGAGTTCCGATGGAGGAATCTCTGGCAATCCATGATATACCGGAGTCCTGTCAAATCTGGACGGGAATTTGGATGAGTTTAGGGCGTGGTGTCCAGCTTCTAGCTCGGACGTCCTTTGGAAGATCCAACCGTTGATTGGCTGCGGAATTCCTATATCTACCACCTCTCAAAATTTCGGCTCGATCCGACCGTCCAAACTCCGGAAACCTTCCGATTAGTGCATCACTTTTCGGATCTGTTTTCTGCGCGAAAACGAATCCGACCCGAGTTCATCTTTTTTATGAACAGGATTTTGGACATCCCTTTTGAAGGAAGTTTTGTATGGGGTATTGTGTTTTGTTTCCGAACACATCCCACTAACTGTAAGATCTTTTGAACATGATCTTCAACATCATGCTGGTGTCAAACCAGTCCGGCAATATTACTCCACGGCTGCCGACCTGCGCTAGACACGGCGTCACTTTGTTGAGCCGAGCTCAACTTCTTCGGATCATCATCTCGGCAAGCCGAATAAGAGCCCGAAATCGTGAAGGATAAATCATCACCAACATCGCCGCCCCACGGATTACACGGAGCGGGCATACCGGCATCGCCGCACGGTCGCTTCATCAAGCCGGCATCGACCACGTCACGACCTGCATCAACAGGGCCGCACTATTGCTTCTTCAAGCTGGTGTCCATCACGCCGACCTACTTCGACTCATCGGCTGACATCGAGGCTTCGACATCTCGGCTGGACCGGGGGCTTCGCCATCTCTTCATCAACCTACTCCGGACACTTCGGCGTCACTAGCCGACCAGCTCCGTCACGTTAGCTGGGCCGAGGGCTTTGCCTCGGCGAGTCAACCTTTACCAGCATTGCCATGCCGTCGTTTTATCGCCCGTCAGGCAATGGGTGTGCGGAGCGGGTCCCAATTTTAGGAATCACCTTCCTTCGGATTGCTACAACAAATAAACCAGGTGTTATTAATCCCAGTATTTTTTGCTTGTTTGGGTTCATTTTTCCCAAGGAATTATTACTCTGGTTTGTCCGTCATATGTACACAGGTCTATCAAATGGTGGCTGCATTAACGACAGTCGCATGGTGGTTCGGTCAGTTTCCGTACATAGTCCGGTGAACGCCGCACTCGGAGCTCGGACCGACCTGCGAATTCAGGCTTTGCCACGCCTTTACCGCATCAGCCGACGCCCTGCATCGACTTGACTTCGGCGCCAGGCCATATTTCTTTTATTACTCACTTTGCATAAACTATTTATTATGCAACGATTTTTTAATTATCATTATTACTATTATCTCCGGTTTGCACTATTTTTTGTGCACAGGAAAATGATCCGGGGACTTCGGCGTCACTCTGCCGGTCTGCATTGATCGTGCTATGTCACCACTTCGGCGTGTCAAGCTTTCTGCTCCGCCACCTCGGGACCGGCTTGAGGGATGGAACCTTGCCCTGCATCAAGCTCGGACCGCGTCATCAATACCGAACACATTAACCAGCTAAGTCGCTTTCATGCTCAAAGCTTTAATTTCTAACTTGCGTTCGGTTCGACCAAGCATTATACTTTTTTGGAAAAAAGTTGCTTCTAAAAAAATTTCTTTGTCCAAACTTTGTTTGTGACGCATAAATTCAAATACCCCGTTTACTTGGGGGCTTCCTTTATGAAGCTTTTCCTGTTGCATATGATTATACTTGTACGGCTTCGTTCCTTGTTCGTGTATTACGCCACAATATGCACCACATTGACTTAAGCGATTTGCAAGCTGGGTTGCCTCGCTCCTGTGTTTACCCCTACGTTCCCGATTGTTCGGCTAGGGAGTAAAGGGAGCACCTCTGCGATTGTCACGATCAGGTCACCCGAGCCGGACCTCAGACTGGGTGAAGCCGAAAGCTAGCGCTCTTATAGTTATTCAATGATGGTCGACACACAACAGAACTCACGAGTACAAAAAATCTATTGCACAAGTCTCATAATAACAATGAGCACCGAAGAAAGGTATCGGTGGGGGTACTATTTTCTTCGAAGATGCTTCTTACTATTCGCAGTAATATAGCATAAGTTCCCTGAGCGCGCTTTGTCTGTTATAGCCTTATGGCTTGATTGCCTGGTTATTTGAAACACCGTCGATATTCTCGACCGATGGAGTACATAACACTTTTCGGTCCTTAACCAAAGAGGGAGAAGCCGATGGTCGGTTAAGACGCGTTTAAAGTTCGGTTGAACATAGATATGATATAAGTACTTCGGTACATGCAATCATTCTTCTACCCAAGTCACTTGGGGGCTCTTAAGTTTATTTGAGCCGTTTTATAATAAGTGTTCTTCTTCTCAGTCATTGCAAAGTTCTATTATTATTATTTATCACTCCTTTTTTCAACACGAGTGTGCGGTCACTAGCCGGGGAGCCTAATTTCTCTCTCAAAGCCGCTAGAGTTTAGTTTGCTAAACTGGCCTAATGAGAAGTACTCCGCCCTCGGGATAGGAGGTTGAAGCCGTAGGCTGACCCGCTCGAAGTCTTGAGATAGGATGTGTCATGTTAAAGGATGACAGAAGCACTTCTTTTTTCTAAGACCAATTTTCGGATTGGCACCGAACACTTGATCTTGTTCGGACGTCATGTTTTTACTGACGTTTCTTGGTTTTCCAAACTTTTTGGCACTTTTAAACTATTTGTGCTTTTCCAGCATTAGTCTCACAGTGCAACGCCGGACACCTTTAGGGATTCGGCAAAAACATTCTCAGATATTGCTATATATGCATCGGTTTCGAATTGTGTCTTCGGTCAATAGTTGGGTTACCCGGCTCCTGCACTTGCTTCCTACGTTCCGTTTTGTTCGGCTAGGCGTGCAAAGGGAGAACCACTGCGATTGTGCTTCCAGCTCACATGGTTAAGCACCTTAGTGGAGAAAGCCGAAAACTGACTGTCACAATAAGCGTAAACTGGTCAGCGATCCGATGACTATGACGGGCCATTCATAACATTGGCCGAAGTGTTTACGGCTTGACCTTGATTGTTGCCAAACACTACCGGGGGCTATTAACTGGCCTCCCAAACTAAATCCCTGATATTTTGCTCTTACATTCGAGCTGAGGTTTCATGATCATGCTTAGCATGACAACCCAAAGAAAGGAACCGATAGCGGGACTATTTTCTTTGGAATACATTTCTTCTGTTAAACAATAATATAACATATCTCTCTGCATACCTTTGTTTATAAAACCGTGTGGCCAGATTGCCTTGTTTGTCATAAATCTTTGCCCTCATAAAGGCTTTATAAAGTAGGACAAACACTCCTCGGCTACTGGCGAAGGAGGTGGAAGCCGATGGTCGGTCAACAAAGTTTTGTACAATGCGGATCCGAGCATTAATGACGTAAAGTACTTGGATACATAGAGTCATTACACATAATTTGTGATTTTACTATGGATATTGATCCTTAATTCGGCCACCCGTGCCCGCATTAAGGCTCGAGGGCTACTGGGCTTCGGGCTTATTATTTACAAATATTAAAGGGGCACAACGATCCCCTGATCTGGTGTTGCCACCCGACCAGTGTCTCGGGGGCTACTGCATTGCTTGTCCAATGCAGAAAATTTTATGTGCAATATAGTTTCCGAGGAGATTTTGATCCTCAGGTTGGTCGGCCGCACCCAACCTGAGTCTTGAGGACTGAGCACGCCGCTTTTGTGTCCCGAAGTATTCTGCCAAGCTAGGACTTGATCCTCAGGCCGATTTTGCAAATCAACCCGAGTCTCAGCGGCTACTGGGATCAGCGGTCTTATGTCATCCTTCATGTGCATCTCGGGTTTTAGACCGATACACACCTTGAGGGCTACTGGCTATATATCTCGGCAGAGAATAAATTGCACCAATAAAAATATTGATAAAATATCGGCCCATAGTCGGGGTGGTGCACCACCTTGAAAGCAGTCCGGCATAAAGCTTGGGCGCTAGTGGCTGGCTCCATAGAGGGCATTTCCGGCATTAAGCTCGGCTAAACTCCTTCAACTTTTTTGAACCAAGGTGATATGACACCTCGGATATAGTCCGGCATTGGAGCCTGGACACAGTCCGGCGTTGGAGCTCGGATATATTTCGGCGTTGGAGCTCGGATATACAGTCCGGTGTTGGAGCTCGGATACATAGTCCGGCGTTGGAGCTCGGGTACATTCCGGCGCTAGAGCTGGGAAGCGGTCCGGCGTTGGTGCTCGGCTGCAAAAGATACCTCGAATGCAGTCCGGCGTTGGAGCTCGGACGCAAGAGGACCCTGCCTCCCAGGAACAACTTCAAACCTGAGGTGTGGCATAAAAATAAACAAGGCATTGATAAAGGCCGGAAACTTAAAGGGGCTCCTCGGATACCCGACGTGTAAACTCGTCGAATGCATTTCAGCGATCCTCAAGATCAAAGATAAAGAAGATTTGTTGAACCAGTTTTCAAGACCGGCAACCGAAGATGAAGAATAGTTCGGAAGAATCGAGGAGCGTCCCTAACTTGAAGACCGGTTCAGGGGGCTACTGACGGTGTCCTGGACTAGGGGGTACTCACCACGTCGTCTCCCGATCTATTAGATTGGGCCGTATACTCATGGGCCAGTTCGGATGGCTACCGCATACAAGGAAGATTCCACAAGACTTGGTGATCAAGACAAGGACTTCTCCCCACCGGCGTATTCGGCTAGGACTCTTGTTATCCTAGGCCTCTGGTGCATTATATAAACCGAGGCCAGGCTAGTCGATAGAGAGACAAGATATACAACAATCATACCATAGGCTAGCTTCTAGGGTTTAGCCTCCTTGATCTCGTGGTAGATCTACTCTTGTACTACCCATATCATCAATATTAATCGAGCAGGACGTAGGGTTTTACCTCCATCAAGAGGGCCCTAACCTGGGTAAAACATCGTGTCCCCTGCCTCCTGTTACCATCCGGCCTAGACGCGTAGTTCGGGACCCCCTACCCGAGATCCGCTGGTTTTGACACCGACACTCACGGTCAGTCATCACACGAGGAGCAGTGGCTTGAGGAGTAGACTTGGGTGCATTGGTAGAGTCATGTGTGACAGAGTCATCATTGGTGGAATAAGATGCAGCTTTGCGAAACTGACCATCCAATGGACGAATGCCTTCATCTATAATAGCTGGTGCCTTGCCCTTTTCTTCAACTGAGGAATAGGTCCGCTTGAGGACTTCAATCGGGGGCAAGTAGCTGAGGTGATTCTGAAAATCAGCTTTGTAGTTGAGGGAAGTCCTTGTCCTAAGGAATCTCATGATCCAGGGTGCATAAGGCTTCAGCTCAAACGGAGAAAGTGCAACATTTGCCAGAGTCCTCATGAATAAATCATGATAATTGACAGGAATGCCATGAACGATGTTGAATACCAGATTCTTCATGATGCCAACAATTTCCTCATCAGATGAGTCGTGGCCTTTGATGGGACTCATTGTCCTCGTCAGAATGCGATAGACAGTTCTGGGCACATATAGTAATTCCTTCACGAGGAATTTGGTTCGTGGGGCCTGACCTAGCTTCAAAGGCTTCATCAGAACTTGCATGTAGTGATTTGTAAGCTCAGGTTCACTATAGGTGCAACGAGCAGCTTCAAGGGGAGGACTGAGTGGTAAGGCACTAAGCAATTCAATAGCTAGTGCCGTGTAGTGAGTGTTTTCAGACATCTAGTCCAGCACCCATGAATTCACATCTTCAGAATCTCCTGTGATGTGCAGCGTCACATAAAATTGAAGAATGAGTTCTTCATTCCAATCAGAGATGTCAGTGCCGAAATTTAACAGTCCAGCGTCGTGAAGAACACTAAGGACTGGCACGAACCACGGTAGAGATTCCATATCCATGTGAGGAATGTGCTCATGGTAGAAGATTTTGTCTTTGTTGAACTACACTGAGAAATAGAAATTAGTCTGGCTGGCAGTCCAGAAACGCCTCTTCCTAATGCGAGCAGATTCATAGGGGTTGTAGTCTGTGAAGAATACGTGCTCGCCGAAGAACTCATCAACCTTGAATTTTTGCTTCCTGGAGAATGGATACTTTGGCTTGGGTAGAGGAGTGTCAGTGAGTTGCATCACAACCTCGGGAATCGCAATCTCAGGTTCTTCAGGCTGAGGAATTTCTGGTTCCTCTTCAGTGGCAGTCTGCGTCTTCAGATGTTCAGCAGCAGTTTCTTCAGCACTAGTGGCTAGAATTTCTTTACGTACAGATGAAGTGGGGTGAGTTTCTTCAGAGCCCATTTGAACAGTTTGTGCAGGGGACAGAGGTATTTGCTGTAAAGGTGTGAACATTGGAGAGTTGGGATGCTGACTTTCCCAGAATTCATCATTCATCACTGGTGTGGAGCAGCCAACGTCCACATCTTCATCTTCCATTCCTTCAACGCCAGCCTCTTCAGTAGTGAACTGAGACATAGGCAAGGAAATAACTAGTGTTGAAGGGATTTGATCCGCTTCAATTTCTTCATCCATCTGCTCTGACGAAGCAGCAGAAGGATTTTCTTCATCAGATCCACTAGGGATCACATATTCTTCATCAAAAGGAACAAGGTCCTTTGATGGCATGGTAGAGAGATCGGAACAACATCAATGGGATTTTCGAACGAGCTTGTCATAGACTTCATCTTCTTCGGAGCTGAAGAATCTGAAGTAGTTGATGATTTCCTTTTCTTCACAGCTGTACGCTCTGTAGCCTTGGTCTTCTTCACATCTGATGCAGATGGAAGGATCGTAGTTGGTGTAGGCGCAGGAGGAGCAGAGGAATCTGGTTAATTTTCTTCAGGCACAACTGATGCAGTTGCCCTAACTTCTTCATTTTCTTCAGGCGCACCACTAGTGGATGCCCTGGCAATTTCTTCAGCGGCTGGAATGCAGTCATCAGCCCTGGAACTCACATTTTCTTCAGCAGTATGAAAGTCATCAGCGGTGCTGGCATGTTCTTCAGTCGGCTGAGCAGATTCTTCAGCCTGAGGAATTTCCTGTTGCGTTGGGGCTGCAACATTTGAGGTGAAGTTATCAGCAAGTCTCACAAAGCGAACCTTGGCTCTAAGACAATTAGCATGGTATGCGTCAAATTCATCACTGAGTTTCTTGATCTCAGTTTGAATAGTGACAAGTTCTTCAGTTGTCATAGAGACAACGTTTTTCTTCAGATAGCGCTCCTTCTTGTACTGCGCTTTCTTGATCTGTCCGGCCTTCTCATATTTCCATTTTTCTTCTTGTATGAAGTGGGTCAACATGTGACTTTGGCCAGGAGTCAACTTGAAGTCAGGCATGGGAGTGTTGGGGTCCTTGTGCCAAACATCAATGTATTCGAGGATCAACTTTGGATCCAAAAGTAGAGGCACACTTGTGCCTTTGGCTCTAGCGGCCTTGACTTGCCTATCTTTGATGATCTCAGCAAGTTCTTCATCATCAGCTTTGTCTTATTCAGACGGCACTTCGAAGGCTACCTGCTTCTTCTGAGGACTAGGGCGAGGACCTCATCCAGCAGTGGCCTTTGTCTTCAGCAGAGAGGGTCCCGTTGAAGAATTGGGTGCAGCTGAGGAACTAGCTGAAGCTCCTGAGGCAATAGAGATGCCTGTAGTCCTTTGGCATTTGGCAAGATGCACAGGTGTAGAGGACTTTGTCAGAGCAGCTGAGGACTTTGGACGAGCTGCTGAGGACTTTTGAGGAGTTGAGGGTTTTGGAGGAGTAGGAGCAGCATGAGGGATTGGCCTTGAGGGCTTTGAAGATTCTGGCCGTGAGGGCATTGCTGAGGAACTTGGCCTTGAGGGCACTGAAGGTGAAGCACTTGGCTTACGTGCAGGCTTCTTTGCCATAGATTTCGGCTTGACAGAGGCCTCAGTGGCAGCAACAGCAGCAGAGTCTTCATTGAATTTCCTCACTGCTTCTTTTACTTGTTTGGCCAACTTGGCCTGGCGCTTGGCCCATTCTTCAGGAAAGTCCTCACCGCGCTGGACGCTGGTGGGATCCGCTTCTTGGCTAGGTGCCAATGGAGGTCTTGAGCATGGAGGGGTAACAACGAATTTCTTCATGTATTTGGGAGTAACATATATGTACTCCCTCCACTCTCTAGCCCATCTCCTCTCTATCTTCTGTATGCGCACCTTGCGCTGATTTTTATCTTCTTCAGGAGGTGTGTAGTACCCAACATAAATGTCATCAGGGATTTCAAACGCTGTGTTGACCTCTGGCTTCTTTCCTCCTTTCTGTGGCTTCTTACCGCCAACCATTTTCTTCAGTTGAGGAATTTGAACAATCGAATTCTCTGAGGAAGTATGCAACTTTTCTTCGAGTAACGCTGCAAATGAGTTAAGTTGATGAGAACCTAGTGATTCAGCAGCAGACATGAGTACCTGTGAATAGAGTATAGTTGCGAGGAATTTGGAGAGGTCATATGCGTTCTCAAAAGGTTTTGTAAAAAGAACAAGTTTGAGGAATTTGACCAGATGAGTCTTGAAGAATTTCACGAAGCGTTCTTTGTCTTAGGTTCCAGAGATGTATAGATCAAAAATCCACACATTTGAGGAATCTTGAATAAAAAAACATAGCTTAGAGAAACGAATCAAGAATAGATGATATGTGAGGTGTTTTAGTGTGTGAAGATATGAAGAAAAACACCTTTGAGGATTTTATAGAAATCATTTGAATCAACGAGGGCAGTAAAAGTAACTTTTAATTACCCAGGACGAAGAACACGACGAACTGGAGTGTGGAGATGTGAAGTTCATCAGTGCAGATCTTCCATGCCCTAACTTGGCGGAGGAAGATAGCTACGGCGGTGGTGGAGTGATGATTTCTGCGGCCGGCGCGAGTACGGCGGCGACGAGGTCGAGGCAGTGAAGCTCTTCCTCACCGGTGACGATGAAGTAGCGGCGGCGCTAGGTTTCGAGAAGCTCGAGCTGGAGAGGGAGGTTGAGCGGAGTAAAGGAAGTGAGGAAGGGGAAGGGGAGTATTTATAGCCACAGTGAAAAAGCGCTCGCCCGAAGAATTTGGACGAATGTGCCCCTGACCCTTCTCATTCGCATGACATGTGTCACCCATGTGGAGATCATGTTAGATCGTGGGTGATTAGATAAGTATATCGTGGGATGCGGAACGGTTTGAGCGGCAAAGCCAAAAATTTGGATAAGATAAGTTTTAACGTTCCGTTCACAAATTCTTCAGCTGACAAGGACAGAGTGAAGATTTTGAACGAGTTTCAATTAGAACGCACATGAAGAATTTGTGAATAGATTGGGTTGAGTTTAGCATAGAGGGGGAAGGGCCCGATCACATTCACTTAGCAAAAAACCAACTTGAAGAATTAGCAATAAGTGAATGTTGTAGGGGACATAAACTCATATATATATAGCCAATGAAGAAAAACGACGGAAACAGTGAAGACAATGCAAAGTCGAAGAATTTGAACAACCGAGGAATTTCAACTTTTGGTGGTGGCAAGACCCACCGTATAAGAATAATGATTTCAGACACCGCGTACAATTGTCGTAGGGTTCTGAGAATCAAATTCTTCATTAATTTCTTCACACTTGGAGTGTTATTCTTCATTGATTGAAGAAAAACGTTTCTTCATGTGTTGCACATCTAAGTCATCAATTTTGCATAAGTGTTAGGATGAGTGTCCTTTTCAAAGAACATTCCAAGATTCTTGGATATTTAGCTCACACCGCAACTTGCTAAATCTCTTCTCATCCAAGGGCTTTGTGAAGATATTGGCTAGCTGTTCTTCAGTCTTCACATGCTAAATAGAAATGTCTCCCTTCAACACATGATCACGAAGAAAATGATGACGAATCTGAATGTGCTTTGTCTTCGAGTGCTGAACTGGGCTGTGAGCAATCTTGATGGCACTCTCATTGTCACAGAAGAGAGGAACATTCTTCATGTTGACGTCGTAGTCCTTGAGAGTTTGCTTCATCCATAGCAATTGAGCACAGAAAGAACCAGCGGCAATGTACTCAGCTTCAGCAGTAGATAGTGATACGCAGTTCTGTTTCTTCGAGGACCAATAGACCAAAGATCGTCCGAGGAAATGACATGTACCAGATGTTGAATTGCGGTCCACACGATCACCAGCATAGTCAGAGTCAGAATATCCAATGAGATCAAAAGTCGAGCCCTTGGGGTACCATAATCCAAGTGTTGGTGTGTGAGCTAGATATCGAAGAATATGCTTCACAGCCTTATGGTGTGATTCCTTCGGCGTAGCTTGAAATCGGGCACACATGCAAACACTAAGCATTATATCTGGCCTAGATGCACATAAGTACAATAAAGAACCAATCATGGAGCGGTATAACTTATGATCAAAGTCAATACCATTTTCATTAGTGCACAAATGGCCATTTGTGGGCATAGGAATTTTGACGCCTTTGCAATCTTGCATGCCGAATTTCCTCAGTACATCCTTGAGGTATTTCTCTTGAGATATGAATATGCCATTGCGTTGTTGACGAATTTGAAGACCTAAGAAGAATTTCAACTCTCCTATCATAAAAATTTGATATTCTTCACTCATCATATAGGCAAATTCATCACTATAACGTTGGTCAGTACAACCAAAGATAATATCATCAACATATATTTGGCACACAAACAATTCACCATCATAAGATTTAGTAAAAAGAGTAGGGTCGAGTGAACCGGGTTTGAAGCCTTTCTTCATAAGGAATTCCTTCAAAGTATCATACCACGCCCGAGGGGCCTACTTGAGGCCATAGAGGGCCTTGTTGAGTTTGAAGACTTTGTCGGGATTCTTTGGATCTTCAAAACCTGGGGGTTGAACAACATATACTTCTTCCTCAAGCTTACCATTTAGGAATGCAGTTTTCACATCCATTTGATATAAAGTGATATCATGATGGTTAGCATAAGCAAGTAATATGCGAATAGCCTCAAGTCTAGCAACATGCGCAAAAGTTTCATTGAAATCAATTCCTTCAACCTGTGTGTAGCCTTGAGCTACAAGTCGTGCCTTATTCCTCACCACAAGGCCATTTTCATCTTGCTTGTTGCAGTAGATCCACTTTGTGCCAATGATATTGTGCTTGCGAGGATCTGGACGTTTGACCACTTCCCAGTTGTTGTTCAGCTCAAATTGATGTAATTCTTCATGCATGGCCTGAATCCACTCAGGCTCCAGAAATGCTTCATCTACCTTAGTGGGCTCTATGATAGAGATAAAAGCATAGTGCCCACAAAAGTTAGATAAATGTGAAGCTTTTGAGCGTGTGAGAGGACCTGGCGCTTTAATGTCATTGATGATCTTTTCAACTTGCACTTCTTTCGCAACGCGAGGATGAGCTGGTTGCCGTCGAGGAATTTGATCAGCATTTTCTTCAGCACCATTTTCTTCAGTATTTTCTTCAGGTGCATTAGCTCGACATTCTTCATGTTCTGGAATGAATTCTTCAGCAGATTCTTCAGTAGGAATGACATCCTCAGTAGCCTTGAACTTGATAGTTTCCTTAGGTGCTGGTTCATCTATCAAAGTAGGTAGGTGCTCTCTTTGCGAGCCATTAGTTTCATCAAACCGCACATCTACAGTTTCAACAACCTTGTGAAGAACGTTGTTGAAGACTCTGTAGGTGTGCGAGTCCTTTCCGTAACCAAGCATAAAACCTTCATGTGCTTTCAGTGCAAATTTTGAGTTGTGATGAGGATCTCTAATCCAACATTTAGCACCGAAGACTTTGAAATAACTTACATTGGGTTTCCTATCAGTGAGGAGTTCATAGGCAGTCTTCTTGAAGAATTTGTGAAGATATACTCTGTTGATGACGTGGCACGCCGTATCAATTGCCTCAATCCAGAAACAACGAGGCGTTTTGTATTGATCAAGCATAGTGCGAGCCATCTCAGCAAGAGTCATGTTCTTGTGCTCCATGACGCCGTTCTGCTGAGGAGTATAAGGAGCAGATAACTCATGAGTAATACCAAGTTCATCAAGATAGTTATCAAGACCAGAATTCTTGAACTCAGTTCCATTGTCACTTCTGATGTGCTTGATCTTCACAACAAAGTTGGTTGAAGCCCTCGAGGAAAATCGTTAGAAGACTTCCTGCACTTCATGTTTGTAAGTAACAATGTGTACCCATGTGTATCGAGAGTAATCATCAACAATAACAAAGCCATATTGAGATGCCTCATTTGAGACTGCAGAATAATGGTTAGGACCGAAGAGATCCATGTGAAGCAATTCAAATGGACGAGTGGTGGTCATGATAGTCTTCACTGGATGCTTAGCCTTTGTCATCTTCCCAGCTTCACAGGCTTCCGCATAGGTGATCCTTGAGGAATTTGACATTCTCGATGCCAATGGCATGCTTCTTCTTCGCAAGCGTGTGCAAATTCCTCATGCCTGCATGACCAAGTCATCGATGCCAGAGCCATCCTTCTGAAGCTTTTGCAAGTAGGCACACGGCTGGTTGTGGTCGTGTAGAGAAATCAACAATATAGAGGTCTCCTCTCCTAAAGCCTTCGAAGACTTTTGAGTTGTCAGCTTCCATAACCACAACACAACGGTACTTGCCAAAGACAACAACCATATCAAGATCACAAAGCATTGAGACACACATGAGGTTGTATCCTAAGGACTCGACAAGCATGACTTTGTCCATGTGTCGATCCTTTGTGATCGCAACCTTACCTAGACCCAATACCTGACTTTTGCTTTTGTCAGCAAAAGTGATATGCTTCAGATGCGACGGAGATAATGGAGCATCCATCAATAGATTCTTGTCACCAGTCATGTGATTTGTACATTCACTATCGAGGACCCACTCAGTGGCTTTGGGTTGATCATCCTGCAGATGAATTAGTGCAGCTTACGAACTCATATACTTCATCAGTGAAGAATATGGCATCAATTCATCAGATCAATTTCATCAAGCAATAGAACAAATAAAGCAGTAAGAGGACGTGAGAAATGAAAGTTCATTTCTTCATGATTAGCCTGCGTCCTTTCAGGCACACTCAGGTCTCCAGCAAATTCTTCAGACGATTACGTACGTCTGGAGACCTGACCCTGCAGAAGAGATTAGTTCTTTTTCTTCACCACCCACATCTGAAGGGGTGGCAAAGAGTTCATCACTCTGCGAGCTCCATACGAGAAAGGTGGCATAGAAGCCAGTCCATTTCGTTTCACATAAGAGGAGTTAGGATAAGCATATGAATAAGCAGAGAAATTCTTCGAGGACTTATGAACATAACGATTAGAAGAATACTGCTCATATTCATAGCCCTTGGCTCTTCCCTGTGAAACAGAGTAGTTAGCACGATGATATTCATATGAGGACTTTGATCCTTTTGAGGAATTTGGTCCATATGAAGAATTTGATCTGGGGTTCCTATTCTTCACAGGTGGTGTCCTGAGGACATTCACCTGAAGACTTGCAAGGCACCTTTTGGGAACCCAGATTTTCTTCATAGGAGGACCGTTCCTATAGTTAGTGCCAACATATCTAGCAAATACTTCAACATTCTGATTTTTGAACAGTTTATAGTTGGAGTCAAATGACTCATCATCAAAACGAGGATATTCACATGCAAATCCAGATAAGTTATATGGATCAACTCGAGGTCCCTTTGCAGCAACCCATGAGGTTTTGGGGTACTGCTCAGGCTTCCAATATGTACCATCACCATTGAGTTTCCTCTTAAAGGCAATACCCTCTTTCCTAGGGTTCCTGTTGAGGATCTGCTTTTTAAGCACATCACAAAGAGTCTGATGCCCTTTGAGGCTTTTGTACATGCCTGTCATGTACAATTCCTTCAGCCCTACATTGTCAGTGATACTAGCAATGTCCTCAGATGAGGAATTAGTGATAGCAGAGGCAGATGCAGAATTTGAAACATTAACAACATTTGAACATTCAGGTGAAGAATCAGCAGATTCACGTTCAATGCATTTCAAGCATGGACGAACAAATTCTTCCTGAGAAGCGCTGATTTGTTGAGCAAGTAATGAATCGTGCTCCTTCTGAAGATCTTCATTTCTTTGAAGAAATCCATAAGAAAGCTTCTCATGATCAGATAAGAGAGTGTTATGATGACCTTGAAGGTTGTCAAACCTAGTCTGAAGTCTCTGAAGATTTTCATTCAAGGCTTCAGTGCGATCCATTTCTTCACCCAACATATCATCACTTTTGTCTAGCATGTTTTGAACCTTTTCAAAAGCCCTTTGTTGTTTTACAGCAATCTTAGCAAGTTTAGAATAGCTGGGCTTGATGTTTTCATCATATTCATTCTCACTTGATTCAGAGGAGGTATATTTGAGTACCTTGGCACCCTTTGCCATGAAGCAATAGGTGGGAGCGTAGTCATCATTGCCTTCATCAGCCTTGTTGGTGAGGTCATTTTCTTCAGTGTTGAAGATAGACTTGCTGACAAATGCAGTAGCGAGGGCTAGGCTAGCCACACCGGATTCGGACTCCTCAGATGCCTCCTCTTCCTCATTTTCTTCAGATTCAGCCTCAGAGTCCATTTCCTTGCCAATGAATGCCCTAGCCTTCTTGGAGCTTCTCTTCTTGTGAGATGAAGACTTTGAGGATTTTGATGATGAAGATTTTGAGGATTTCTTCTTTTTCTTCACATCATCAGAACTGTAATCCTTGTATTTCTTCTTCTTTGATTCCTTTTCCCACTGAGGACAATCTTGAATGTAATGTCCAGGTTTCTTGCATTTGTGACAAAGCCTCTTCTTGTAGTCACTGGATGAGGAATCATTGCTCCTTGAGGGTCTTCCAAAGCGACCACGTCTTGAGAACTTCTGGAATTTCTTCACGAGCGGTGCTAGCTCATGGCTTAGTTCTTCAGGATCACCAAGGCTGCTACCAGAGTCTTCATCTTCGGACTCAGATACTGCCTTGGCCTTCAGTGCACGTGATCTGCCATAGCTCGAACCATAGAGATCTATCTTTTTCGCAAGCTGGAACTCATGAGTATTTAGCCTCTCGAGGATATCAGCGGGATCAAGTGACTTGTAATCAACACGTTCTTGTATCATCAATGCCAGAGTGTCAAATGATGAATCAAGCGATCTTGGCAATTTCTTCACCACCTCATGGTCGGTGATGTCAGTGGCACCAAGTTCTTGAAGCTCATTTGAGATGTCAGTGAGGCGATCGAAGGTTTGTTGAAAATTTTCATTGTCGAGTCTTTTGAAGCGGTTGAAGAGATTGCAAAGAACATCAACTCGAGAGTCACATTGTGTTGAGACTCCTTCATTCGCCTTGGACAGCCTATCCCCGATAAGCTTAGCAGTTTCCAAAGCACTCACTATTCCATACTGTCCTTTGCTCAGATGGCCACATATGATATTCTTCGCTTGAGAATCGAGTTGCTTGAATCTCTTCACATCAGCATCATTCAGAGAAGGTGTGACTGAGGGAACACCATTTTCCACAACATACCAGAGATCGTTATCAATTGCCTCAAGATGCATTCACATCTTATTCTTCCAGTAGGGGTAGTCCGTCCCATCGAAGGTAGGACACCCAGCAGAGACCTTGATCATACCTGCGGTCGACATAACTAAAACTCCAGGCGGTTAAACCAAAATCACACAGAACAAGGGAGTACCTTGCTCTGATACCAATTGAAAGTGCATTATATCGACTAGAGGGGGGGTGAATAGGCGATTTTTATGAATTCTTCACTGAGGAATTTGCAGGTGAGGAAATTCCTTAGCGAAGAACTACTAGCAGTAGAATAAGTACTCAAAAGTAAACATAACAGAACACAAGCATAGTCATCATGATGAAATGAAGACAAGCACAGAGTACAGAAAGCGTAAGCACAGGATGAAGACAAACAGACTGAAGAAATTGAACTGAGGAATTTGAGAAAGTCTTCAGTTAAAGTCTTCAAACACAGATATGAACAAGCACTCAACACAGTTATGAGGAAATGAAAGAGTTGAGGAAATAGAACCAGTGAGCTTGGTGAAGACAATGATTTGGTAGACCAGTTCCAACTGTTGTCTCAGTTGTACGTTTGGTTGGAGCGGCTAGGTATTTAAACCTGAGGACACCCAGTCCCGGACACATAGTCCTCACCGTATTCTTCTTGAGCTAAGGTCACACAGACCTCGCCCAATCACTCGTGGTAAGTCTTCAGGTGACTTCTGAACCTTCACAAACTTGGTCACTCGGCGATCCACAATTCCTCTTGGATGCTCTAGACCTTGAGGCCTAACCATCTGGAAGAAGCACAGTCTTCAAAGGTAACAAGCGTCGGATCCACGCAGGATCAATCTCTTCAGTGATGCTCAATCACTTTGGGTTTGTAGGTGTTTGGGTTTGGGTTTTGGTTTTCCTCACTTGATGATTTTCGCTCAAATTCTTCGGAGGATGGGATGCTCTCAAATGACAAGTGCCAGTTTCTCGCAGAGCAGCCAACCGGCTAGTGGTTTTAGGGGGCGGCTATTTATAGCCTAGGGAGCAGCCCGACATGATAAGACATAAATGCCCTTCAAAGACATGACCGTTAGGTGGGTAGATATTTTGGGACAGCTGGCGCATAGCACATCAATGGTCGGAATTTGAGTAGCAAAATCCTCAGGGCTATCATGTTCCTCACTATGTAGGCAATCCGCACTGGCGAATTCCTAACTCCTCAGTCAGAACAAATTCCTCAGAGAACAGAAGAACTTCGTCTCTATCACTGAAGAATATGACTGAACTATATGAGATTTCCAATGGCTTCACTCGAAGGGATTGGTAGGTGTAGGATTTTGAGTTGAGCATCACTTGGAAATTTTTTCTTAGTATTTCCTCGACCCCCTTTAACAGTACGGTGTTTCCTAAGACTCAAGAAAGAGAAAATGAAACTGTAAAAACAAAAGTCTTCATGCTTCATGTTCCTCACTTGAATACCGAGTCTTCAAGGTCACACCAATTTCTTCACTTTCAAAGTCTTCAAAAAGTCTTCAGAAATCCAAAGTCTTCAGTCGAATAACTTCATTTTTAGGGGTCGACTTTCTCTGTAAATATCATACTCCTCATAGACTTATGGACCTGTGTACACTCACAAACACATTAGTCCCTTAACCTGTAAGTCTTCAATACACCAAAATCACTAAGGGGCACTAGATGCACTTACAAGGGCTGAATCCCATGGCCTGAAGAAGCTCTAACAAATATTCCCAGGACAGGGAGTCGAAAGCTTTTGCAATATCCAGTTTGAAGAGCAGAGCAGGTTTTCTGGCCCGATGTAGGCCCTGACGCAGCCCTGAACGTACATGAAGCTGTCATGTATACATTTACCCTTCTAAAAAGTTGTAGATATGTTCATATCTTTCTGTTTTGCATGTTGATCCCTATCAAAACTGCACTTCCATTGTGTATAAGACCACAAAATAATCTTCCAGTTTTGGTATTTTTGTATGTACAAACATGCAATCCTTTGTTAGTGTAATATTAGTTAATGTTAATTCTTGGTGAGTCTGAAATTTGTACGCTTCCAGTTATGAGGAATTGTGTTGATGTAGTACAACTTTCATGCTTTGGAGTTTCAGGCGATGCTTCCATATTAAATTACATATGCTTTATTGGTTAGGAAAGTTTGCTTCTGTGGTTCCCTTATTTTTTGGTGACTTTGGCATGTAGGCGACATGAGCATGCACCCCCATATATGTGGCACTGTTAGTTGATTTCCATTTTAGATTGTATATTCTTCCTATCAAGATGAGTTGTTGACACCACTTTTTCCATGCTTCCTACTTATAGAGATTCCACATTGTATTATATATGCTTCGCCGGTCTAGATATTTGCTTCCATCTCTCAACCAAGTTCTGTGAATTCTGAATTTAGATCATATAAACATGCATCCCCATTTTGGCTGTAGTCTTTGTTGATTTTCATTTCCTGTCGGGGGTTTGGTGCGACATATGCCAACGGATGGCTTATCATGGTGGGGGCGAGTAGAACGTCGCCGGTGCCTGGAAACGGGATGAGGCGAAGACATGCACGCCGGCGAATCTTACCCAGCTTCGGGGCTCTCCGGGGAGATAATACCCCTACTGCTGCTCTGCGGGGTCTCCGCATGATCACTATGGCAAAGTGCTTACATGTTGCTCCTTGAGCTGTTTTCTGGTGGTAGGAGGGGGCAAGGCCAGCTCTCTCCCTTCTATATGATCTGGTCTAGAGCTAATGGGTTCCAACCCTTTGCATGGGTGCCCTGGGGGGGTTTATATAGGCCTACCCCCAGGGGTACAATGGTAATCCGGCTGGGCGCGGGCCCAGCCATCAGTGTCTCTGGCCTCCGTCTTCTCTGCTGACCGCTGGGGCCCGCCGACTGGCGGGCCCCGCCGACTGGCCGGGTACGGAGCCGACAGGCCGCGTCCGCCGCGGGCGGGTCTTGCCGGCTGCTGATTACTATAGCCATACTTCTGATGACGCGGGCTTGATCATGAGGTCGTGGCAACAGCCCCGCCGCCTGGCGGGCGATCACTGTTGCCACTCCCCATCTCATCTTGATTAATGGCGCGTGGGCCCCGGGGGAGGGCTCGGCCGACTCCCCCGGGCTGACTCCCGACGGGTCCGACTGGTGGTTCTCCTGCCGTCTCCTGAGGTCTCACTGACTGGCGGGCCTTGCTGCCTCCAGGCCGTACAGACAAGCCGTCGTGGGTGCAGGATTCGGCCCTGCGGTGCTGATGTCAGGGCCGACATGGCAACAGTGCCACGCCGCACGGAGATCTTCTGGGGTATGGCGTGCTGTGGCCATGCCTGCCCTTGGTGATGGGTGGGGTGGGCTTCGCTGTAGCCACGCCCCTGCCTCGTCCCCTTTGATGAGGTCATGGGGTTTGTTGGAGTCGCGGGCCGACTCCCCAAAGCCGGCTTCTCTAGAAGTCGTCCCTGGGACTCGGCCGTGAGCGGGCAGTCAGCCGTCTTGCCGTCGACTCCTCAGGAGGTGGCTCTTCGTCCTAGGGTCTTTGAGGGGCGCAGCCTACCCCGATGTCTTGAAAGGTCATGGGACTCGGGTTGGCCTACCCGTGGCCCATTAATCCGACAGTAGTCCCCGAAGCTGGTGAGGCGCCGCGGACGATCGGCCGAGAAGCCTCAGCAGTTTCTCTTTCCGGGTGCTCAACACATGGTCTTTGATTGACTTCTGCCAGGCCGACTAGAAGGAGTTGGGCTTGCTCAACTTGGACTCACTCAATTCCGATTCGCTCAGTATTTCGAATGTCGCGGCGGGATTTAAGTGGTGTGCTAGCTAAGCCTCCAGGACGACGCCCGTTCTTGGCCTGTCACGCGAGGGCACGTGGCTAGGCCGTCCTGCCAGCCTACGCGCGTGACGGGACAGGCCCATAGGCGGGGCCCGCCACTACCGCGCCTCGGCGCCCGAGCGGATCCGCTGCGGCCCTGGTGGACGGTTGGGATTCCCGCGGAGTTACTGCGCACAGTAACTTTATCGTGGATCGTGGGGGTCATGGGGTTGTGGGCGCAGTAAATCCCCACGTCCGCCCCTTCGGCTTCGCAGCCCACAAGGCTATAAGTACGGGGAAGAGGGGGGCACGCGCGCCCCTCCTTCCCACTACTCCTCGTTCTCTTCCTCCTTGCTGCTCCTCGCTCTCCTCCTTCCTCTTCTCTTCTTCGCTCCGCCGCACGCCCAAGCTCCGGCGAACGCTGCGGCGACAGCTCGCGATGAGTTCTTCCTCCGCCGCCGCGCCTCCCCCAGTGCGCTCCGGCACCTGGGACGGCTCCGAAGTTCATGAAGACCACATTGAGTTCCTCCGCCGGACCCGTCGGCTTCCCGGCGAGGATCGCGTGCAGGTGCGTCTTGCGCCGAAGGGGGAGATTTCCCCCGCACCGCAGGAGGGCGAGCGGGTCATCTTCCGCTTGCACTGCCTGCGCGGGCTGGGGCTACCGGCGAGCAGTTTCTTCCGGTCCTTCCTGGAGTTCCACGACCTTCAGCCGCACCACCTCACCCCCAACGCAGTGGTGCTGCTGTCCGCCTTCGTGGCCATGTGCGAAGGCTTCCTCAGAGACCTCCCCACCCTCGAGCTCTGGGGGGCGTTCTTCTTCTCCAAGCTCGGTACCCAGGCTGCGGGCGTGCCAGCTCAGTGCAGCGCTTTCATCGTCGTGCAAAGGTCAGGGGCCGACAATCCCTTCCCCTCCATCTCGCTGATCAAGTCGGTGAAGATGTGGCAGAAATCCTACTTCTACGTCAAGAACGCCTCCGCGAGGGGAGACTGGGTCAACTTGCCGGCTTTCGAAGCCGGCCCGCCGGCTGGGCGACTACCCAACTGGTCGTACCGGGCCAAGTCGCCGATGCCTGCGGGAGCTGGCGCCATCACGCGACTCCGAGTGCTGACGCAGTCAGAGGGTCTGACAGGTCCGGATCTGCTGGCCGCCTTCGTTTCGCGTCGAGTTCTCCCACTCCAAGGCCGCCCTCATATGATATGCCAGATGAGCGGGCACCGCGACCCGAGTCGGATGTGCACCAAGGACATGCCTCACGAAGAGGTGGCCTTCATGGTGAACTATCTCTCAGACAGCGGGCTCCTGGAGGACTGGCGATTCGGAAAGGAGCCGTACTCCCGCGCCAACCCCCCGCCCATGGTGAGTCGCCTTTCTTTTCTTTCTTTGGATTGTCTTCTTCTTGCCGAGTTTTGTTTTGACTAGTCGGCTTTGGTTAGAATCCCCTCCTTCACCCACCAGCCGGCACCTCGGGGCCGCCCCGCGAGTTCCTCGCCGACCGGGCGGAGAGCGACGTCGACGACCCCGATCTGGGGGCGGCGGTTCTGGAAGATGACGCCGAGGGAGGAGGAGGAACAGTGGGCAACTTCAGGCCTTTGGCCACTTTCGCTGACTGGCCTGACGACAACGCCGAGGGAGAAGTCGCCCCTCACCATCGGCCAGGAGCCAGCCAGCCTGGCGCGGGCTCTTCTGCCGCGTCGGGCGCTCCAGGCGGCAGGAAGAAGCGTAGGGCCGTGCCGACCTTGTTCGGCAGTCGGCCGAAGAAGCCCAAGGGTTCGGCTGTGGCGACCCGGCGGGACGAGGCGGCCGCGAAGGCCATCCGCTTCCGTAAGGAAGTGAAGAAGCCGCCGTTGGTCTCCGTTTAAGTATTCTGTCTTCAAAGTTTTATTCTTTCTTCGTGATTTGTCTGAGTCTCTGCTTGCCCCTCTTGCTTCAGGGCTCCCCTCTCTCTTGAGAGGGTCACCGCCGCCTCCGTCATGGGGTCAGCTGAGACATCTGCCACCACTCGGCGGATTGACCCCGCTGCTGACCTCCGGGAGGCGACGGAGCGGAATGCGCAGGAGAAGCGCAACGAAGAAGAGGCCCTCCGCCTGGAGAAGGTCGAAGCCGCCGCCGCGACGAAGCAGCAGGTCGAGGAAGCCGCACACCGCCAGTCGGCGGTTCTCGTTACCCCGTTGAACTCTGCGCCGCCACCTCCGGAGTTCACGGGGCAGACTGGGGAAGCCGGCGGGGAGAACCCTGTCATGGAGGGGGAGGGCGGCGACCCCTCTATGTTGGATGTGAATGTTTCGCCGCTGCCTCCGCCGCCGTCTGAAGGTGCGCAGGGCGGGCAGCCAGCGGGCCCTCCGGTGCCGCCGACCAAAGACGAGGCCGTGGCGAGGCTACTTCATCAAGTCATCTTGCTAACGCGCCGCCGTCTGGAGAAGGCGACTTCGGTGCCCCGCCCCCTGGAAGCCGGCACCGCCAGCTCAGCGATCCCAGACGTCGAGGCGACAAGCGCCGCGCCTACTGGGTGGGTGCGAGGAGGCGGCACAGGGCCGCTGAACCAGGCGCTCCTGGACGTCCAGGCGAAGCTTCGCGCTGAGGGCGACGCTCTCCAGAATTGCACCAAGGCATTCCTGGCGTCGCGGGAAGCCGTCCGGGTATGTTTTTCCCTTTGGTCTTTGTTTTTGTTGTTCCTCTTTGCGGGGGCGCGCCAGCGCACCCACTGGGTGTAGTCCCCGAGTTTCGGGCTGGCTGCTGAGCAGGCAGCCCGGAACTTCAATTGATGAACTTTGGGTATTAACTTTTTGTCTGAAACGTTCGTCGCAGGATTACCACAACCTCCATCTCACTGCCTTCAACCGTAACGTTGAAGAGCTGGGCAAGCGGACCGCCGATCTGTCGGAGAGCTGGAGTAAGTCATTTTCCTTCTTTGCGGGGGCGCGCTGGCGCACCCGCAGGCTGTAGTCCCCGAGATTCGGGCCGACTACTGAGCAGTCGGGCCGGATCTCCCCGGCGACCTTCTTTACTGGTGGCCAACGCTGCTCTTCAACAGCAGCTGAGTGACGCCAACTCCGCTTTGCGCGCCAAAGAGGAGGAGTGCAGCAAGCTCGCCACGGAGCGCGATCTGCTGGCCACTCAATTGGCAGAGCAGAAGGAGCTGCTTGTGAAGTCGCAGAGGGAGGCGGAGGAGACGGAAACCACCCTCTTGGCCGAGTTTGCGAGCGAGCGCTCCTCCTGGTCTGACAAGGAGGCGCTGCTGTCCTCCGGCTTCCACGAGATTGAAGACATCGTTGATGGTGAGTCTCTTTATTTTCTTTCTTAGAGCTGCCGATTTAAGTCGTGTCGACTCCTGGTTTTTGACTAGCTTCTTCGTTTCTTCGCGTCTTTGCAGATTTCTTCCCTGGGCAGTCGTAGGCCGCCATCCAAGCCATCGAGGCTGACCGTGAAGGTCGGAGGGCAGAGGACGCAGAGATTGCCGCCGATGCCCCCCGAACTCTTGACGAGCACATCCTGAGCATCGAGGCTCGCCTCCGGTCGGCTCACCGGATGTTGCGCTGGCTTCAGCGTGTCGGTGCCCAGGCGATTGCCGCCCTGTGGCCAGATATGCAGGCTCCATGCACCCCCAGCCTGACGGCCGACTGGCTGGAGGTCGCGGCTGGTCGTCTTGAGGCCTGGAAGGGTTCTTCGGCCCGAGCTGGAGCGCGTCGGGCCTTGGAGTTTGTCAAGGCATGGTATCCGGGGCTGGACCTAGACCGGCTGGCCACGCTTCGGTCGGAGGCCCAGCCGGAGCTGGCGGCCGCGGAAGACGCCCTCGTCATGCGTGCTGCGGCGATCACTGAGTACACCGACACCAGCGTCTTCGTCCCCGGGCGATCTGAAGATGGCGAGGAGGTACCGCCGGAGTGGTTTGGGATGAACCCAGACTACGGTGAGGACTCGGCGGAGGTGATTGGCTCCAGCGTCGAGGAAGAGGGCGAGGCGGAGGCACCAGAAGACGGAGCAGACGGCCAGCCTCAGCTTGACCATGCCTCCAGCAACGAGCCGTGTGCAACCGACCCGACTGCTGCCGGAGGCGATCAAGCCGAGACTAGCCAGCCGGCCGCCCCGACGCCTGGCGCTGGCGCCTCCTCCGACCCTCCGAGTCCGTCTGCTGCTTCCTAAGCTGCCGCTGTATCTTTGTTTTGTCTGCTTCAGTAGTCTTTGAAGAACTTTGTTAATTCGCACAATTCCACCCACGGGGTGTATTTTGAACCTCTACTCGACAATTCGGCCAAAGGCCTATGTTATGTAATTATATATATATATATATATCTTTTCTTGCTCATTGCTCTTTTGGCTTTTTTCCTTTGCCGCTTTCTCTTAGTTGCCTGCCTTGCCAATCGGACAGCCGCTCTACGGACTGTCGCTGGATCAAGTGCTAGGCTACTTTGGGAAAGCAAGTACTTAGCCGTTTTCAAGATTTTTTGAGGAAGTTAGATAGAAGACGGCAATCCAACTATCCGAGAGTCGGTTTGCGAGAAAGGCTGGAAGCTGTCTTGAGCTATGTTTTATGCTTTGAGTCCTTAGCCATTTTTCATGCGAATGCCCATTCTACCTTACTGCTGCCCACCGTACAGTCGCTTTGCGAGCTGTGGCTTCTGACAGGAGACGGTTTAGGCGTTTACACACTACTTGTCCGACTGCAGGAAGCATTTCATAGTGCAAGGCGGCAAGTCCCCGGGCCGACTTGTCGAGCCCGGTGCCAAACGACATAAAAGGAGTAACATACTCGCAGTCATAATTTTTATCATACAAACAAAAGAGGGCAGTCCCCGAGCTCGCCTCGGGAGGCCCGAAGTCTTGGTACTTTAATACAAAAGGTAGCATGGTACATACTGCATCAACTGTAAAATCTTCGGAGGAGATTTGCATTCCATGGCCGCTCTGTCTCCTTGCCGGAAGTCATCCCTCTTGCGTGCTCGGGGCTTCTAAGTGTCGATCAGGTAGTAGGAATCGTTGCCCAGTACTTTGCTGATGATGAAAGGGCCTTCCCAAGGCGCCGACAGCTTGTGCTGGCCGGCTGTTCGCTGGATCAGCCGGAGCACAAGGTCGCCTTCTTGGAAAGATCGTGTCCTGACCTTCCTGTTGTGGTATCGGCGCAGGCTCTGCTGGTAGATGCTGGACCGGCTGAGTGCCAACAGCCGGCCCTCTTCCAGCAGATCGACGCCGTCTTGTCGTGCTTCTTCTGCTTCCTCCTCGGTGTACATGGTGACTCGTGGGGAGTCGAACTCTATGTCCGTTGGGATGACGGCTTCGGCACCGTAGACGAGGAAGAAGGGCGTGAAGCCGGTTGACTTGTTTGGAGTCGTGCGCAGACTCCAGAGGACGGCTGGCAGCTCATCGAGCCAACAGCCAGCCGAGTGCTCTAGAGGCTCGATCAACCGAGGCTTGATGCCGGACAGGATGAGGCCATTTGCTCGCTCCACTTGGCCGTTTGACTATGGATGGGCGACGGACGCTAGGTCTAGTCGGATGCCCAGTGTTGTGCAGAAACGGGCCAAGGCGCCTTTGGCGAAATTTGTGCCGTTGTGGGTGATGATGCCATGTGGTATGCCGTACCGAATTGTGATATCGGAGATGAAAGTTACGGCAGTCGGGCCGTTCAGCTTCTTGATTGGCTTTGCTTCTATCCACTTGGTGAACTTGTCCACTGCGACAAGTAAGTGAGTTAAACCACCTCATGCTGTTTTGAATGGTCCCACCATGTCTAGACCCCAAACTGCAAAAGGCCAGGCAATGGGGATGGTCTTGAGTGCAGAAGCTGGCTGGTGCGGCTTGGAGCTGAACTTCTGACACCCTTTGCATTTTTGGACCAGCTCCTTGGCCTCTTCCAAGGCAGTTGGCCAGAAGAAACCGTGTTGAAAGGCTTTGGCGACGAGTGCTCTTGAAGCCGCATGGTGGCCGCACTCGCCTTGATGGATGTCTTTGAGAATCGCTTGGCCTTGCTCTGGCTCTACGCAGCGCTGGTAGACACCAGTGATGCTGCGCCTGACCAGCTCTCTATTGACTATGGTGTAGGCTGCCGCCCGGCGTTGTATTTGCCGAGCTGAAGTTTCATCGGTCGGTAGCTCTTTGTTCACTAGGAATTTGAGGATGGGCTAGGCCCATGAGGGTGCTGCTATTTCTTCGACTGCCAGAACTGCGACTTGGACGAGGGCGGTTGGGCTGGGAGGCGCCAGGGTGGAGTCAACAGCCGCTTGCTGGGTTGTTGAAGTCCCCAGGCCGACTGGCGCGGTCCTTGGGCCGAGTTCTGGAGTCTTCGAGTCCGCCACCGCAGTCCCCGGGCCGGGTTTGGCTGTGGCAGCTTTGGGGTCTTCTGCCAAAATCCTCGTTCCGACTGCCGGAGCTCTGGAGTCGGATCCGACGTCTTCGGAGGAGCTGGCACAAAAATGGAGTCTGATTTTGGTGAAGGCTTGATAGACGGCTTGAGGAGGCGTTGAAGGGCGACACCAGATGGTATTGCTTGGCGGGTAGAGCCGATTCGTGCCAATGCATATGCTTGGTCGTTGTCATTCCTTGGCACATGGAGGAACTCGCACCCTTCGAAATACCCGCTGAGTTGCTGCACGAGGAAACGGTAGCTCGCCATGTTTGCATCTTTCGCGTCCCAGTCGCCAGATGATTGCTGGACCACTAAGTCCGAGTCGCCATAACACAAGATCCGGCGGATGCCAAGCTCTTTGGCAAGCCGGAGCCCGTGAATGAGCGTCTCGTACTCGGCGACGTTATTGGAGGCGGCAAAGTGGATTTGCAGCGCATACTTGAGCTTGTCGCCTTTGGGAGAGGTGAGGACGACGCCGGCTCCCAAGCCAGTGCGCATCGTGGAGCCGTCGAAATGCATCCGCCAATGGGTGGAATCAGGTGCTGGAGGTAGGTACTAGGTCTCGGCCCAGTCGACAAGGAAGTCGGCCAGTGCTTGTGACTTGATGGCGGTGCGGGGCTGGTAGTGGATGGTGTAAGGAGCCAGCTCTATGGCCCACTTGGCCACTCGGCCAGAAGCATCTCGGCTACCAATGATCTCGGCAAGCGGGGCCATGCAGACCACCGTGATTGGATGCTCTTGAAAGTAAGGCTTCAATTTCTTGGCAGCAAAGTGTACGCCATAGCACATCTTCTGGTAGTGGGGGTAGTTCTGCTTGGAGGTCGACAGTACCTCGCTCAGGTAATATACCGGTCTTTGGACAGGCAGCGCCTTGCCTTCCTCCTTGCGCTCCACTACAATGACCGTGCTGACTACTCGGCTGGTGGCGGCGATGTACAGGAGCATAGATTCCTTGGGAGTCGGAGCCGCCAAGACAGGTCGAGTAGTCAACATCTTCTTCAACTAGTGAAAAGCTTCGTCCGCCTTATGGTTCCACTCGAAAAAAGTGGTCTTCTTCATGAGTTAGTACAAGGGGAGAGCTTTCTCGCCCAGCCGACTGATGAATCGGCTGATGGATGCTAAGCAGCTGGTGAACTTCTGCACATCCAGCAGTCGGCTGGGTACCTCCATTCTCTCAATGGCCTTGATTTTTACTGGGTTGCATTCTATCCCGCGTTCAGAGACCAGGAAGCCAAGGAGCTGGCCGGCTGGTACTCCGAAGACACGTTTCTCGGGGTTGAGCTTGATCTGGAACCGGCGCAGGTTCTCAAAGGTCTCCTTGAGGTCTTCCAGCAGTGTCCCACGCTTTTCCGTCTTCACCACCACGTTGTCCACGTAAACGTGGGCGTTCCTGCCGAGCTGCTTGAGGAGGCACTTCTGCATGCAACGCTGAAAGGTGGTGTCGGCGTTCCTTAAGCCGAACGTCATGGTGAGGTAGCAGAAGGCTCCAAACGGCGTGATGAAGGCGGTTTTCAGTCTGTCGGCCGGGTTTAGCTTGATCTGGTGATATCCTGAATATGCATCCAAAAAACTCAACAGCTCACATCCGGCTGTGGAGTCTATCACCTGATCGATTCTTGGTAAAGCAAATGGGTCCTTGGGGCAGGCCTTGTTGAGGCTCGTGTAGTCAATACACATTCGCCACTGCTTGTTCTTCTTTAGTACCAAGACCGGATTTGCTAGCCATTCTGGAAAGAATACTTCCATAATGAAGCCGGCTGCTAGGAGTCGGGCTATCTCTTCTCCGACAACTCTTCTCTTCTCTTCTGATAAGCGGCGCAGGGGCTGTCTGACCGGCTTTGCATCAGATCAGACATGTAACTTGTGCTCGGCGAATTCCGTCGGTACACCTGGCATGTCCTTGGGGGACCATGCAAAGATGTCTCGATTCTCATGGAGGAAATCGACG
Organism: Triticum urartu; assembly: GCF_056163025.1. Taxonomy (NCBI): domain Eukaryota; kingdom Viridiplantae; phylum Streptophyta; class Magnoliopsida; order Poales; family Poaceae; genus Triticum; species Triticum urartu. The sequence goes on from NC_141878.1 coordinate 489,610,295, forward strand.
AGCTCGCCTTCCTATTTGCTGTCGAGGTTTGCACCTACGACGGCGTACCTCTCTGGGTGCTCCGGGTCCAATGGTATCTTCTTTGTCTCTTTCGCTGGCTTGAACGAACCCTCAGTCTCCGACTCTTTTGGGTTGGGCGACACCTCAGGCTGCTTGTCGGCCATCGCCACAACTCGCTCAAGGAGCCGCTTCTCAGCCGCGATTACCAAGGATTCGGCCAGCCGACTGCTCTCTGCTGCACAAGCGGACGACTTCCGGTAGTCACCAGCCACAGTCAGAATTCCCTTGGAACTGGGCATCTTCATCTTGAGGTAGGCGTAGTGGGGGACTGCCATGAACTTGGCCAAGGCAGGTCGGCCAAGCAGCGCATGGTATGGGCTCTCAAGATCCACCACCTCAAACCAAACGGGCTCTCTACGGAAGTGATCTTTGTCCCCAAAGAGGACTTCCATCAGGATCTTGCCGATTGGCGAGCAGGAAAGCCCAGGAACAATGCCGTGGAACACAGTTCGGCTGTTCTGAAGCTGTCTTTGCTTGATTCCTAACTTCTCCATGGTGTCCTTGTACAGGATATTGATGCTGCTGCCCCCATCTATCAGAACTCGCGAGAAACGCGCGGCTCGTTTGTCCGTAGCAAAGGTGGCGTCCAGGACCAAGGCGTAGGAGCCCGGACTCAGCATCACCTCTGGGTGGTCAGCCCTGCTCCAGCTGATGGGCTTCTCAGACCGGTGCATGAACTCTGGCGTCTCTGACGCTACCGCGTTCACCTCTTGTTGCTGCAGCTGCCTACTGCATCGATCATCAGCCACACTGGTGAACACCACATAGGCTCCATGCTCTTTAGGGTATTCGTCTTGTACTGCGCCGACTGGCCTGACAGCCGACTGCTGGGGCGGAGGCGGAGGCGGAGGCGGCTGCCCAGCAAGCGGGGGAGGCAGGAGGCAGTCTCCCTTGGCGATCCTGGTGAGCCAGTGGCACTTCCGGGTGGTGTGATTCGACGGCTTTGCGCCGCTGTGGAACTTGCAAGGTCCATCCAAGGTCTGCTCATAGGAGAAGGCCGGCAACCAGTTTGGCTTGCCGTCTTTCTGTCGCTTGGGCGGGGGCTGCTCTTCTGGCCGCTGGGCTTCAACGGTCGCGACCTGCCGGCTGCTGGAGGCCGGCTGCGGGGCCTTGCGCTTGTTGTCGCGCTGCTGTTGTCGCCGATCGGCGTCTGCCGCTGGAGTTCTTGGAGCTTGAGGAGCCACTTTGCCAGTCGTGCTGATTTGAATTTCCGCCTTCATGGAGGAGTCGGCCGTGGCGTACTTGTCCGCTATGATCAGCAGCTCGTCGAGGGTTTCTGGCTTGTCGCAAAGGAGCTTGTGCTTGAGGAGGGTGCCTTCTCTGCACCCGGCCGTGAAGTACTCGATGGCCTGCACCTCATGCACGCCCTCGCAGGAGTTTCAGCGCTCGGCTCAATGCGTGAGGTAATCGCGAGTCGACTCGTCGGGGCCTTGCACGCACAAGGAGAACTAACGAGGCTTGGGAGGATGCTTGTACGTGCTGGTGAAGTTGCGGACGAACGCTTCGGTGAAGTCGACCCAGCTGTTGATGCTGCGGGGCTTTAGGCTGTTCAGCCATGTCCGGGCCGTGCCCTAGAGCATGAGTGGAACGTACTTTACGGCGACACGCTTGTTGCCGTTTGCTATGCTGACAGCCGTGGAGTAGTCGACTAGCCAGTCTTCCGGCTTCACGGAGCCGGTATACTTGGGCGTGTCTCTTGGGAGCGTGAACCCTCTGGGAAAGGGCTCGTCCTGAATGCGGGGCCCGAAACAAGGCGGACCCAGCTCGTCTTCTTCTTCCAGTGCTAAGGATCGGTGGAGTCGGTCGATCCGATGGCGGGCGTCGTTCTCTCCAACTCCCTCTCAGCGGCCAAGGCGGTCACCGAGAGTCGGATGGTCAACAGGCGGCGGGGAGACTCGCCTCTTCTTGCGGGGAGGGGGAGGCGGACAGTCGTCCCATCGTTCCACTGCCCTTGGGCGGCCGTCTCGGTCACGCTCTATGGTAATGCGAGTCCGACTGTGGCTGACAGTCGGCTCCTTGTCTCTTCTTCCTCGGCCGCCGCTAGTCGGTGTCCGAGAGGTCACGCCTTGGTCTCGGTGAAGGTCTTCATTGGTCCGTTGAGGCGCCTTCGCGCGGCAGCCGGCCTCGTTCTGCGCGGCGGCCGCGTCGAGAAGCCGTTGGACTCGCTCCATCATGAGGCGGCGTTCTTCGCCCTCGAAATTGTCCAGCTCGTCCGCCGCTGCCTGGGTGGCTCGGATGTTCTCTGCTGGTGTAGCATACACATGGCGGCTTGCCCCAAACAGGTTGGCGATGGCTACGCCGTGCTGCCGGACTGCGCCAAGGCGGCTGGGCTCCGCCGGGGCCGGCGAGCCACCGACGGCGCGATCCATCTCCCGCTGGTAGGCTTTTGACAAGCGCCTCATGCTGGCCAGCTTCTTCGCGCCTTCAACGAGCTGAAGGCGGCGCCCCTCCAACATCTCTGCGTCAGCGTCTTCCGGAATGGGCGCAGTTAGGTCTTGCAGCGCCACGCCGAGTGAGTCGGGCGCTCCTCCGCCGGGGAACTCGTCATGACTGATGACTAGCACCTCAGTGATGGTGCTTCCGTCGCTCTCTGCGTCGGGGAGAGGTTCATCATAGACCACCACGTTGGTTGGGAATGCGTCGAGCGACACGGTGTCGGAGTCGACCAGCATCGGGTCGGTGGAGCCTACAGACTCCAAGTCTATGGCAGGCTCGCCGGAAACGTGGAGTTGATCGAGGAGGCCCGCGAGGAGGTTCTCGGGGCCGTTCATGCCTGTGTTGGATGCAGGTTCGTCGGAGAGGCGGACCTTGCCGACGAGTTCGGCCAAGGAGCTGACCGCGCAGGCGAACTCAACGCCGCTTAGCGCGTCGGCGCAAACTCCATCTGGCGTGCCAGGCTGGCTGCGCTCGCCAGGGAGGAAAAGGGTTCCCGTCCAGAACAGATCTCCAAACGGCGGTGCACCACGCCCCACGGTGGGCGCTAAATGTCGGGGGTTTGGTGCGACATATGCCAACGGATGACTTATCATGGTGGGGGCGAGTAGAACGTCGCCGGTGCCTGGAAACGGGATGAGGCGAAGACATGCACGCCGGCGAATCTTACCCAGCTTCGGGGCTCTCCGGGGAGATAATACCCCTACTGCTGCTCTGCGGGGTCTCCGCATGATCACTATGGCAAAGTGCTTACATGTTGCTCCTTGAGCTGTTTTCTGGTGGTAGGAGGGGGCAAGGCCAGCTCTCTCCCTTCTATATGATCTGGTCTAGAGCTAATGGGTTCCAACCCTTTGCATGGGTGCCCTGGGGGGGTTTATATAGGCCTACCCCCCAGGGGTACAATGGTAATCCGGCTGGGCGCGGGCCCAGCCGTCAGTGTCTCTGGCCTCCATCTTCTCTGCTGACCGCTGGGGCCCGCCGACTGGCGGGCCCCGCCGACTGGCCGGGTACGGAGCCGACAGGCCGCGTCCGCCGCGGGCGGGTCTTGCCGGCTGCTGATTACTGTAGCCGTACTTCTGATGACGCGGGCTTGATCATGAGGTCGTGGCAACAGCCCCGCCGCCTGGCGGGCGATCACTGTTGCCACTCCCCATCTCATCTTGATTAATGGCGCGTGGGCCCCGGGGAAGGGCTCGGCCGACTCCCCCGGGCCGACTCCCGACAGGTCCGACTGGTGGTTCTCCCGCCGTCTCCCGAGGTCTCACTGACTGGCGGGCCCTGCTGCCTCCAGGCCGTACAGACAAGCCATCGTGGGTGCAGGATTCGGCCCTGCGGTGCTGATGTCAGGGCCGACATGGCAACAGTGCCATGCCGCACGGAGATCTTCCGGGGTACGGCGTGTTGTGGCCATGCCTGCCCTTGGTGAGGGGTGGGGTGGGCTTCGCTGTAGCCACGCCCCTGCCTCGTTCCCTTTGATGAGGTCATGGGGTTTGTTGGAGTCGCGGGCCGACTCCCCAAAGCCGGCTTATCTGGAAGTCATCCCTGGGACTCGGCCGTGTGCGGGCAGTCGGCCGTCTTGCCGTCGACTCCTCAAGAGGCGGCTCTTCGTCCTGGGGTCTTTGAGGGGCGCAGCCTGCCCCGATGTCTTGAAAGGTCATGGGACTCGGGTTGGCCTACCCGTGGCCCATTACTCCGACATTTCCAGTTGTCCATGCTTCCAAATTAAATGAGCCGTATTGAGATAGACATTTATATGCTTCCTACTTGTTGAGGTTTAAAACCATACTTCGTACTCTTGTTTATTTCTCATGCATGATGCACACAGTCAATCCTATGTTTCTTGCCGGTCATGATTCTTCACAAATGCTGCTATAATATGATTTTGAACATGTTTACATACTTAGAGATGTTTGTATTAGCTGATTGATTGGCACATTTAAATTTCAGTTCATGGCTTTGTCGTCATGAAGTAGGTTGATACAAATTGTTTTTGCAGGAGTTGCCATACGATGTTTCGTTTCAATGAGATTGTGAAAGGGCCCAAGCCACGACAGAGAGCCCTTGTTCCCGGATATGGGTTTTGGAGGCTGAAAATATTTATGCGAAGTCACATTGTTGTATGGTTTTTGAAGCAAACAAGACTAATGCAGGAAACTAAGAATTTGTGCAGTCAATCTGACCATTGTGTACAATGTGAAATTTAAAAATGTGATTGATAAATGATTTTTATTAACGTAAGAAATTTAAATTATGAGCTCTTGCAGCATGATCATAGTGGTAGTAACCAAAGGAGGACGGAAGCGCGTTTGTAGCATGTTCTAAACATTCCAAATAAAAATAGGTACCACTGTAATAGTCGTGAGTACAAGGAAGCAAATCTGCAAGTCTTCGGAAACATGTTTATGCTTCATCTACAGAGGATCGAGCAGCAGCAAGAAAATCTCACTGGAACCTTTTTATTCGGATCAAACTGCTGTTGTTTGCTGCTATTGATTTCATAGTACAGTGAAGAGGAAAGCAAAGTCACGGAGACAGAGAATGAGAGCGCACAGTAGTAGTGATGAGAGCAAAAGTTTGGAACGTGTGGGGGGAGAAAGCACCACGTTTTCAATTAAGAATTGACCACTGGTTTTTCAACTAGGTGTCCTTTTTCTATATGGTAAACAAATGGTATTTTTCTGCAAACTACAAATGTACAAAAAAATTAAAAATTGTGTTGTGATTCAACTATGCGTGATGCTTTTTTAGAGAAAAGAAATTATGGAAGTCCATATATTGATTCTGAGAGAGTTCAAACTATGCGTGTGTGTGTGAATACTTTGACGTCTACCATTTGTTTATTGAAATTCCATAGGAGAAACTGGACATAATTTATCATTTGTTAAAAAATGAATCTAAGCCGAGGCACTACTTTCTCATATGCGAATGAGATTTCATATAAAAAATAGAAAGAAATTGATCTATTGTACAATTTTGTATTTTTTCTGAAGGTCAAGAAGTTGTGTTCGAGAAGGTCAAGTTTGAGGGTCAAGTTAAAATATTATTGCCTCGTAGGTTCTTGTCTTCACAAGATGTACACCTATTTTTCTCTCTCACAAAAAGTGTCTTTTCAGCATACAACAGATCCAAAAAGCCCGAAGAAAATCATGGCAAAAAATATAGAAAGTCCTGAGAGGTTGGGGACAAGGGTTCAAAGAGGATTTCTATAGTGAATAAGTTTTTTATTCCTACGTGGTGTACATTGTTGTTTCTGGATGATGAGCATTTTGTTCCGATATACTCCTTGTTTTTCAAAGAATGAAGTTCAAAAACAAGAAAATGAGAAGTTCAAAAACTTTGATTTTCCTTGTTACTAAATAATAAACTAAGAAGTTCAATTTAAAAAAATGGAGTAGTTCAATATTTATTACAAAAACTCGAATTTTTCTAGTTACTAACGAATAAACCAAGAAGTTCAGTTCGCTGCAACAAGCTGCAGCGAACACCGCTCCTCTGCTCTCTCGTGAACTTTAGATGCATCAGTGTTTGGACCATGGAGGAATTTTTTCTGGGAGGCATTCCATGGAGAGAGAGACACTACAACCATTTCTTGTTGTGGAAATTTGCATGTTGTCCCCTTTCTATTCTTGTAGCATAACCACAAAGCCAAAGAAAGTTTTAAAAGAATTTTCTCATTTTTAAACCGAAACACAGAGAAGTCCAAATTTATATCTGTCGGAAGTTCACGCATTGCATGCTATGCATTCCGTATGAGAAAAAAAGAATAAAAAAGGGAAAGTTTAAAATTTGTTGCTAGAAATTCAAGTGCTCTTCCCCTGGAAGTTCAAAAATTCTTGTTATTAAAGAAAACTCATATTTTCCTCGTTATTAAAGAATGGAAACAAGAAGTTCAAAAATTAAATAACAAGAAGTTCAACTTTCAAAAATATAACGCTTCAAAATTTCATAAAAAAATATTAAAAAAATAAAACCAGGAAGTCCATATTAAAAAGATGGAGAAGTTCGATGATTATAGAAAACTCAGATTTTCCTTGTTATTAAAGAATGGAAACAAGAAGTTCAAAAATAAAATAACAAGAAGTTCAACTTTTAATAATAGAGCGCTTCAAAATTTCCTAAAAAAGATTTAAAAATAAACCAGGAGGTCTGTATTAAAAAGATAGAGAAGTTCAATGATTATAGAAAAACTTAGATTTTCCTCGCTATTAAAGAATGGAAACAAGAAGTTCAAAAATAAAATAACAAGAAGTTCAACTATTAAAGATAGAGCGCTTCAAAATTCATAAAAAATAATTAAAAATCAGATTAAAAGTTCATAAAAAATCAAATATTTTCACATAACCGAGAGAAGTTCAGGTTGATAACTGTCAGAAGTTAATGTACTACACGGTGTGCATTTGTGTATTAAAAAGAAATAAAAAAGCAAAGGCTAAAAGTTTTGTTGTTATAAGTTCAAGTCCTTCGTCGGAGAAAGTTAAAAAAATTATTGTGAGAGAGATTTGTACAAAAGGAATATCATTTGTGTAACACTGATGAATGGATGAGAAAATTACGAACGAAAATACGTCACAAAAGTTCAACTGAAAACAGCAGGAAGTTCAACTACTACAGCGGATGAATTTCAAATGAAAAACTTTCAAAATCGTCGCGAGTATGAAAAAACAATCAACACGGGAAAGTTGCCTGTTTGCGGCACCTTTCCACCGGTATATCACTTGCTCAATTCCGGTGAATGGATGGAGAGCTATGAGCAGTGGATGGAGATCTAAGAGCAAAAAAACACGTGAAAAACAGAGTGAAGTTCAAGCACACACGCTGAGAAGTTCAAGTTCTTCACGTGGTGCATATTTGGAGAATCTGTTTCGCGATAAAGGCATAATGCATGATCTTGCCGTTTTCGAAATTACTTGAAAACGGCCAGGATTCAGAGAAAACCATCAACATGAAAACGTTTCGAATTTTTCATAGCTTTTCAGCGGTATTATTTTCCCCATTCCGATAAAGTTTGTAGAAATTACGGCAAAAATAAGTTTTTAGACATTTTCAAAACTGACATAAAACCGTAATGAATTAGGAGAAACAATACATACAAAAAAGTTTTGCATTTCTTCAAGCTTTCCAACGCCATATCATTAGCTGCATTTGGACGTATGGTTAAAAAAATTAGCTCGAAAATACGAACTCGGTGGAACTTGTACCGTTTTCTAAATTACTTTTAAACTATTCAAAATTAGAAAAAACTTTTAACATGAAAAAGTAGCGCATTTTCATAAGCTTTCCAACGCCATATTATTTGCCTCAATTGGATTAGCCGTTTAGAAATGGCATCGAAAATACAAACTCAAGTGTTCCATTTGCGAAATTCTATGATTTAACGAATTACTATTTAACCGTAGGGAATTAGAGAAAACCTTCAACATGTGGAAGGAGCGGTTTTGCAGCAGCTTTCCAACGCCATATAATTTGCCTCATTCTGATAAACGGTTTAAAAATGCGATCGAAAATATGATTCATGTTTTTTGTATGAAGAAAAAACGGTTTTCAAAACTGCTCTTAAATCGCTTACATTTTGCCAAAAATTTAACTTGGGGCATGATACTGATGTCCATAGCTTTCCAACGGTATATCGCAAGCCCCATGTGGACACCTTTTAGCTGAAGTTCAACCTAGTACTCGAGGAAGGTCAGGCGCGTTACTCGCGAAGTTCATGTTGTGCTTAGAATATTATTCTGATCCCATGATCAGAATAGTGTTTACATATATATATATATATATATATATGCTTTTTGGGTTAGATTTGTTCAAAACTCAACTTTAAAGAGTGTAAAGTAAAAAACACGAGAAGAGGCAGTTGTTGACCATGGCCTACCCACTCTCTCGGTGCCATCCAACTTCCTAGAACGACACCGAGAGAGAACTTTAAAGAGTGTAAAATAAAAAACATGAGAAGAGGCAGTTGTTGACCGTGGCCTACCTCCTCTCTCGGTGCCGGCCAACTTCCTAGAACGGCACCGAGAGAGAACTTTAAAGAGTGTAAAGTAAAAACATGAGAAGAAGCAGTTGTTGACCGTGGCCTACCCCCTCTCTCAGTGCTGGTCAACTTTCTAGACCGGCACTGAGAGAGAACTTTAAAGAGTTTAAAGAATAAACACGAGAAAAAGCAGTTGATGACCGTGGCCTACCCCCTCTCTCGGCGTCGGTCAACTTCCTAGACCGCCGGGGCCACCAGATAGCCCATGCATATACATGCGATGGCCTCCTTTGTGAGCACAAGAAGTTTCGAGGCCAACGGAGCAACATGACCCAGACTACGTGCACAAAGCGGACACATTCCCTCTCGATACCCATAGACTATCTCGAAGAACAGGCCTAGACTTGCTCTTTCATCTCATGATGACATGCACTAACACGGAGAAGCAGTTATTCACCGTGGACTACACCCTCTCGGTGCCGAACAATGCCCTAGAACGCTGGGGCCACCGGATGGATGCTCGATATAGAGACCGCCCGAGGGGGGGAGGGCACCCCTACATGCGTGTGGCCCATGAATATGCATGCAGGGGTGGTGTGCTATTTGAATAAGCAATGCACGTCCTTGACGTGACACGTGCCTCACAAACCACACACACGGGCGGGAATGTCGAGGACCGGCTGCGTCCGTCCCCGAGACAGAATCTTCGGTGGGTGATCCCGTGACAGAATGAGCCTAGACTTGGTCTATCATCTCGCGACGACATGCACTAACACGGAGAAGCGGTTATTCACCGTGGACTACGCCCTCTCAGTGCCAAATAACGCCCTAGACCGTCGGGGCCACCGGATGGGTAATCGATATGGAGGCCGTCCGAGGTGGGGGGAGGGCACCCCTACATGTGTGTGGCCCATGCATATGCATGCAGGGGTGGTGTGCTATTTGAATAAGCAACGCACATCATTGACGTGGCACGTGCCTCACAAACCACACACACGGGCGGGAACGTCGAGGACCGACTGCGTTCGTTCCCGAGACAGAGTCTTCCGTGGGTGATCCCGTGACAGAACGGGCCTAGACTTGGTCTGTCATCTCGCGATGACATGCACTAACATGAAGAAGCAGTTATTCCCCATGGCCTACCCCCTCTAGGTGCCGAACAACGCCCTAGACCGTCGGGGCCACCGGAGGGGTGCCGGTCTCTAGAACTGGACGAGGCCCATCTGAAGAAGAAAACACAAGACGGTAATTATGATGTGCTAAGGTTGTTAGCCAAGCATGGAAGACAAAAAAAGTATAATACATATTATCGAGAATGCACAAGGAGGAAAGAGATCTAGGTTAGATGCTTTACCGAGAGCGCCTCCCGGAAAAGGTGGCCATTACCGAGAGCCGAGAATCAACCCTTGGTAACCACTGCTCTAATTTTTCCCCTTCTCTTTTTGTTTTTGTTTTGCACTATCTTTTTTGTATCTCATATTTCATATGCTATTATGACCAAAGTTTGGAAATTCCATGACTTTTGATGAATTTTTTCGATAAAAGACTTTGGATGAACTCAGATATATGCTTTTTGGGTTAGATTTGTTCAAAACTCAACTTTAAAGAGTGTAAAGTAAAAAACATGAGAAGAAGCAGTTGTTGATCGTGGCCTACCCCCTCTCTTGGTGCCGGTCAACTTTCTAGACCGGCACCGAGAGAGAACTTTAAAGAGTGTAAAGTAAAAAACATGAGAAGAAGAAGTTGTTGACCGTGGCCTACCCCCTCTCTCGGTGCCGGTCAACTTTCTAGACCGGCACCGAGAGAGAACTTTAAAGAGTGTAAAGTAAAAACATGAAAAGAAGCAGTTGTTGACCGTGGCCTACCCCCTCTCTCAGTGCCGGTCAACTTCCTAGACCGCAGGGGCCACCGGATAGCCCATGCAAATACATGAGATGGCCTCCTTTGAGATCACAAAAGTTTCGAGGCCAACGGAGCAACAGGACCCGCACTTCCTGCACAAACCGGACACATTCCCTCTCGATACCCATAGACTATCTCGAAGAACGGGCCTAGACTTGGTATGTCATCTCACGATGACATGCACTAACACGGAGAAGCAGTTATTCACCGTGGACTACACCCTCTCGGTGCCGAACAATGCCCTAGACCACCGGGGCCACCGAATGGGTGCTCGATATAGAGACCGCCCGAGCGGGCGGGGGAGGACAACCCTACATGCGTGTGGCCCATGCATATGCATGCAGGGGTGGTGTGCTATTTGAATAAGCAATGCACGTCCTTGACGTGGCACGTGCGTCACAAACCACACACACACGGGCGGGAACGTTGAGGATCGGCTGCGTCCGTCCCCGAGACAGAGTCTTCGACGGGTGATGCCGTGACAGAACGAGCCTAGACTTGGTCTGTCATCTGACGATGACATGGACTAACACAGAGAAGCAGTTATTCACCGTGGAGTACACCCTCTTGGTGCCGAACAACGCCCTAGACCGCCCGAGGGGGGAGGGCACCCCTACATGCATGTGGCCCATGCATATGGATGCAGGGGTGGTGTGCTATTTGAATAAGGAACGCATGTCCTTGACATGGCACGTGCCTCACAAACCACACACACGGGGAAACGGACGCGTCGGGTCTACACGGATGGGATCTTGCTGTGGCTTTGGCCCGGATGTTGCTCCAAAGTGTTCCTATGGGCTCACCTAACACAACCGGGTGGAGAGTTCCACCGGTCAAAGACCGTCCGTGCAAAGTCAAAGGGCTAGAACCCATGGTCAAACGCTACAGGGTTAGGTGGGATGGGGGCCCTGGGGGTAGCAATGCCACCGGAGCATCACACCGGGCCCTCATACATGCCGTACGGTGTGGTGGCATGTCTGAAGAGGTGGCACGTGTCTCTGGGGTGTGGCCCCCCTCACGGACGGTGCCACCGCCTGCACCTCGAGGGGGGAAACGGACGCGTCGGGTCTACACAGATGGGATCTTGTTATGGCTTTGGCCTTGACTTGGTCTGTCATCTCATGATGACATGCACTAACACGGAGAAGCAGTTATTCACCATGGACTACACCCTCTCGGTGCCGATCAACGCCCTAGACCGTCGGGGCCACCGGAGGGGTGCCGATCTCTAGAACCGGGCGAGGCCCATCATTTGAAAAAGAAAACACAAGACAGTAATTATGATGTGTTAAGGTTGTTTGCCAAGCATGGAAGAAAACAACAAAAAAAGTATAATACATATTATGGAGAATGCACAAGAAGGATGCTTTACCGAGGTTCCTCTCGGAAAATGCGGCCATCACCGAGTGCTGCTGGACGACCCTCGGTAACCACTGTCGGTGCGGCTCTCGGAAAAGTCCCCGAGATCTAGGTTAAGACTTTTACCGAGTGTCGCTAAAAGTTAGCTCTCGGAAATGTTTCCCGCAGGGACTTATGCAAAATTTCCCCCTCGCGCGCGCTCACTCCTCTCTTCTCTCTCTGTTTCTCTCGCCCCCGCCCCCTCTGTCCGTCGCCGCCCCTCAGTGCTGCCACCCCATCCGGCGAGCTCTGCCACCGCCGCCTCCGCCGCCGCCACCGGGAGTGCCTCCCCCGACCCCTCCACCTCCACCGAGCCCCCCCCCCACCTCCACCTCCACCGAGCTCGTCCACCGCCACCATCTCGGCCGAGCTTCACCGAGCACCACCGGCAGGGCATCCCCTCCACTGAGCTTTACCACGTCCGGCATCCACCTCCCCCGCCGCCCCCCTGCCCCGTTGGTGAGCCCCTACTCAATCTCGTTTTTTTCGAAATAAAAGGGGTTTCCCCCCTCTCCATCACAACAAAAGGTGTATATATATGCATAGTGAATAATGTGTGTGAGTGTGTGCTTTGTATGTGTGTGTGCCAGTGAGTGATGTTGGTGTATGTGTGCATATATAATGAATTGTTTTTTATATTTAGGTGTGTATATATTTGCATATATAATGAATGGTGTATGTGAGTGTGTGTGTGTGGGAGAGGGGTGCTATTGATGTGTGTGTGTGCATGTGTGAGTGAGTGTGTGATGTGTGTGTATGGATATGTGAGTGTGTTTGTGTGTGGGGGGTGTGTGAGTGAGTGTTATTGATGTTTGTGTGTTTGACATATGATTGACACAACTTCATTCTTTCATGCAGGACATGCATCTATTTTGACAATAGAGAGAGTGAATTCCGTTGCACACTTCAAGGCTAATCTCTTCCCGTTTATGTGTAGGTTATCATTATTTGTAGATCACCTAAATAGTCGCGTAAACTAGGTGTGTCCCGTTCGGAAGGGTTGTATCTATAAATATGCAAGTCTTTGCATATTTATAACCTCAACTCTTTCGAATTGTCCACGTTTTCCATGGACAACCCGAGGATGTGTAGGCGGGTCATTTTCATGATGTACTTAGATCCGAGACAGAATTTCGATAGTGTCTCCTTGTTGTTCTCTAGATACACATCCTCTTGGCTTATTGCTGAGACGTGTATTTGGAGAACAATGGGGAGGTGCTGCCGAAATTTTGTCTCGGGTCGGAGTACGTCATGAAAGCGGACCCAACCTACAAATTCTCGGGTGGGATTAGGACCTATCTTTACCTATTACATAGCTTAGTGCATGTCGTAAAACTTGATGGAACCACTTGTTACATAAAAAATTATGTGTGTGTTTCACTTTATATCAGAGGATGGAAGAACGTGAGTGGATGTACACCGGACATCCCAGCATGGAGGGTATGACCCCTGAGTGGAGGTCGAAGACCAATGATTTCCTGGAATTAGTATTTACTGGAGAAACGCCAGTTCGTGGAATTTGGTGCCCATGCACAGAGTGTGATAACCAGACTGAATGAGATAAGATTACTATGAGTAAACACTTAGGCAAATATGGGTTTACGCCAGGATATTATCGGTGGATCTTTCACGGTGAGACAGAGTTGTCCAGGGCGGAGGTTGTGCGACAACGCACCATCGAATATGATACCCGGATTGAAAACCTGTTAGATGACATCCACCGTGCGGATCCGTGGGAGGACCTGAACTCCAACGAGCCGCTGGAAAGCCCTGAAGAGTATCATGCAGCTTTGTTTGCGGGACAAAAACCGCATCACGCCCATACAGAGGTTACTCAACTAGATGCCATTGCACGCCTAATGGTCCTGAAGGCAAACCATAACATGAGCATAATTTGCTTCAATGAGTTATTGTCAGTTATTGCTAGCCTGTTGCCTAAAGAAAATATATTGCCAAAGAACATGTACGAGTCGAACAAAATCATCGATTCGCTTAAGATGTTGTATGAGCAAATACATGCTTGTCCAAACGGATGCATGTTATTTAGAAATGAACATAAAGATATGAATTATTGTGTCAAGTGCAAATCCTCTAGGTATATTGAGGTAATAGATGATGATGGTAGCAAGGGGCAGCTCACAATTGCCGTCAATATCCTTCGATATCTTTCATTCACAGAAAGGATCCAGAGGCTTTATATGACTGAGGAAACTGCCCAATATATGAGATGGGCCACCGAAGGGAAGATGTACAATAAAAAAAAGATGCAACATCCACGGGATGGTGAAGCATGGAAGAAATTTGTTGAAATTCATAAGAAAACAGATGATTGGAAGAGTGTAGCTGTTGGCATAACAACCGACGGGTTCAATCCATATGGTTTGATGGCTACCATATACAGTTGCTGACCAGTATATGTTATCCCCCTGAATCTCCCCCTTGGCATTTGCATGCAACGACATCACATGTTCCTGACGTTGATAATTCCAGGTCCTAATTATCCCGTGAAGCATATGAGTGTGTATATGGAGCCATTGGTGGACGACTTACTTGTTGCTTGGAACAACGGGGTCCAAACATATGATGCCATTTCAAAGAAGCACTTCAATATGCATATCCGGTACCACAGATTGCTACATGACCTACCGACACGTGCGATATTTTGTGGTTGGTGTTTAAAGGGGAAGTGGCCTTGCCCAGTGTGTCGACAGCGTGTGACTTTCATTTGGCTGGCTAAGGGTCACAAGTATGTATGCTTTGACCAGCATCGGCAGTTCCTTCGTCTTGATCACCCATACAGACAAGACGCTATGCACTTCCAAAAAGGTGTTATTGTTGATGACCCGCCACCACCTATTATGACCGGTGCCCAGCTTAAGGATGAATTAGATGCTCTCGCGGAAAAGCTCGATGGGAAAGGTTTTGTGGGATATGGAGATACACACCAATGGACTCACATTCCAAGATTATGGAGGCTCCCTTACTTTAAAGATCTTCTACTTCCACACAACATTGATGTAATGCACACTGAAAATAATATTGTGGAGGCCTTACTCGGCACGCTCCTCGACACCGAGAAGTCAAAGGATAACATTCACGCTAGGATCGATCAAGCCAAACTATGCAACAGGCCAAAATTAAATTTGGTGCCTCGTGCAAAAGGTAATTCTTAGAAGAAGCCACCAGCCCCTTTCACCCCTTCAATGCCCCAAAGGAAGGAAATTTTCCGATGGATTGTGAAAAACTTGCACTTCCCTGATGGATATGCAGCTAATATCATGAGGGGAGTGAATATGGCTACAAAGCGAATAGGAGGCCTTAAGAGTATGACTACCATGTATGGCGTGAGCGGATAATGCCTGTGATGATTCAAGGATTTGTCAGAGAGGATATTTGGCGAGTGCTGGCGGAGTTGAGCTACTTCTTCCGTCAGCTTTGTCCAAAGAACTAGATTATGAAGTGGTTGCAAAGTTGGAGGAACAAGCACCTGAGTTTCTATCCAAGTTAGAGATGATATTTCCGCCAGGTTTCTTTAATCCGGTGCAACATATGATCTTACATCTCGCGTATGAGGCTAGAATGGGAGGACATGTACAGTTCCGATGGCAGTATGCACCTGAACGGGAGTTCAAGCATCTTCGTGGGAAATGTAAGAATAAATCCCGCATTGAAGCCTCCATAGCCGAGGCATACCTGAACGAGGAGGCGGCCACGACCACGACAAAGTACCATCATGATAGTATTCAGACTAGGTTAAATCCAGCTCCTCGTTACAATGAAGAACCCACCAGTAATGATTCCAACCTTAGCATCTTCGAAGGCCAATGTGACAAAGCAAGTGGACCGAAGCCCAAGAACTTTTCACCTACTGAGTGGTCGACTATTATGATCTATGTCTTGACCAACATGGAAGAAGTGCAACCATACATAAAGTAAGTGTAGAACACCTTTATTGACAACTACTCACTAGTCTTGAGTTCTAACTCGAATCTTCCCATTGCTAGGGAATTCCAGAATGAATTCTGGAAGCTACCATGACCTCCTAGCGACGAAGAATCAGGAGACCTTCTTGAAGATACCAATGCTGATGGCGGTTTCATTTCTTGGTTCTTAAGAAAAGTAACTTTTCTAAATTTATGTCACTTCAAGTTGATCTTACTTGCCGGTAATGCTTCCACTAATGAACCAGACAATCTCCTATTAATCTTGTAGGCATATTAGGAGGTTGATATGGACGCCAAAGTGAGAGAAGTAGCCAAAGGTTTTGAATACGAGGCCAAGTCATTTAAGGCTTACAACATGAATGGGTATCGCTTCCACACTGATAAACACACGCGTGAGAGGCCCAACCAAAGGTCAATAAATAGTGCAGTCTATTGTCTAGGGACAGATGGACATCACTACTATGGAACCATCAAAGAAATTTATGAGCTGCAGTATTGTGGTTTACAAGGAGTGAAGCCCATCGTATTCAGATGCAGCTGGCTCAATCCTGAGAAAGTGAGACGAACCCCTAGTATTGGCTTTGTCGAAGATGAACGGGCATCGAAATATGTAGGAAATGATGTCTATATTATGGCTCAACAGGCTACACAAGTGTTTTTTTCTCCCATATGCGTGCACATCTATGGAATATATCGATCTCTTGAAGTGGGATGTCGTGTACAAGGTACCCCCGCGTATCAAGGTACCTACCCCAAACAAGGACGATTACCATATAAACCCTAACACATACGAGGGAGAGTTCTTTCAAGAAGCATACACTGACGAAGACGAAGATGATGCAGAGGAAGATGATGGCGTGCATCACGAACATGATGCTATGGAACATGAGGCCATGGATGTTTCTGACCCTCGAGATTTGGCATTACTTATGTGATGGCACATGGGGCTAGATGAGGATGAGGGCCCCCCTAAAGACTTTGAGGATGAATGTATGAACGAGCGTGATAGCGATGATGAAAGCCCTGATCCAAATGTTGCACCTAATATTGACCCTTATTTCTAACAACTCCATGTAATCGTGTGAGAACTCTATGTATGTGTGTCACAACTCTATGTATTCGTGTGTGTAACAACTCTATGTATTCGTGTGTGCAACAACTCTATGTATTCGTGTGTGCAACAACTCTATGTATTTGTGTGTGTAACAACTATATGTATTATTGTGACAATTCCATTTATTCTTCATATGTGATATATTTATTGTATTTACATCAAGTTGTATCATCTGTACTAACTGGTTTGTTCTTCTTCGTATCAGGTGATTGAAACATGACAGGTAGCAACAAGATTCCAAAGGAAAGTTTGAAAAAAGTGAATGATCTATACAATGATCAACTTGCTCGACCGGTGAAAGCGGTGGCCGCTCCTTCATTGGTTGCCACAACCGCCAAGAAGGCCAAAGGATTGGCGGGTCTAGACACCCGTCCAACAAAACATGTGAAACAAGGTCGAGTACCACACAGGGAAGGAGTAGGAGGCGGACGAGGAAGCGGACAAGGAGGCGGACGAGGAGGGGGAGTAGGTGAGGCAGGATGAGGAGGCGGACGAGGAGGGGGAGTAGGTGAGGCAGGAGGAGGAGGCGGACGAGGAAGGGGAGTAGGTGAGGCAGGAGGAGGAGGCAGACGAGGAGGGGGAGTAGGTGAGGCATCAGGAGGAGGCAGACGAGGAGGGGGACGAGGGGGAGTAGGAGGGGGGGTAGGGGGACGAGGAGGGGGAGTAGGTGAGGCAGGAGGAGGCGGACGAGGAGTACGTAAAGCAGCCCGGAGTAGAGCACCTCTTTCTTCTCCTCGACCCTCTGATGCAGTGCTTCACCGTGCTCGGGAGGAGGAAACAGAGGATGGCGATGAGGCGTGTGAGGAGGAGGACGAGGAGGATTTTGCGGAGGAGGTGGTGGAGGACGCCGCCGCCGAGGGGAGGCTGGTTGTTCGTTAGGTTTCTGAGGGTGCGGATGGACCCTCGTGGGTGACAGAGCACCACGAGGTGAGCGGTTCACAACCGAGCAGTTCGACTATCAGCACTACTTCTAGAGGGAAAGTGTGGCTGCGTGGTCCTTCAAAGCTTCCAAGACGTCCATATGTGCATAGAGACGTGTTGATTAAACCAATGGGAGAGAAGTAAGTGGTTATCTCGACTCATCCCATATAAATTGTACCTTTTGTCATTTCCTCACATATAATATGACTTCACTCTTCGTAATGTAGAAGCTTAGTAAAAGGTGGTGAGAGCCGTCTGCCACGGTCGCGGAGTGGCATCGTTGGGAGTCTTTGTAGGTTAAATTATCCTGGACTGGTCACTTTGCCGAACGGTATCATTGAGCCAGCTTGGCCATGGGATCACTACAAACTTGCACCATATTTCCTGGATATGCGTCAGAAGGTTTATGATAACAGAGCCATGCGAGTGGTCAATGATTTCTGGGTAAGTCCTTTCAAACACCTAAATGTCAATACCAAAAGGTTTAAATTTGCCATAGTCATGATTTAACCCTTCTCACATGTATGCATGTTTGTAGGATTTCTATACATGCGTTGAGGGTCAGAAGGATCGTGCAAATGTGGTGGTTGAGAATATTGCCAAGAAACTAGTCCACGACATGCACTATGAGGAGCGCCTCCGGTTAGTGGTCAAGTATCACGCGGACTATCTCAACCATAGGATTTCCAAATAGGAGGCTCGAGGGACGCATCTTTCATGGGACAATTACTTCAAGGCAAGTGACGATGGATGCTTGCTATTCCCTATATTACCGCAAAATTAGAATCCTTACTAAGATGTATTTGTTTAATTTACAGGTGATTCCTCGGTGGTGCACTGACAAACGTCCGTTCTGGGAGAAGATCGTCGAACGGTGGACAGATCCAGGGTGGCAGGATGAACACAAAGCAATATCTGAACGGCGTAAGTTGATGGGGGGTCGAGGACACCGTCAAGGCAACCTCACCATCCCAGTTGTCGTCTCAAAACATGTAGGCAACCCCATCCGTTTCTTTTCATCATGTTCTCTTTCATTTGTGAGTATTCCCTTGATTGTTTGGATCGCTTTCTTTTGTAGAAAGAAGACACTGGCAAGGATATCACTTACTTCGAGGCATGGATCATCAAACGTACCAAAGACGACAACGACAAGGACCCTCTCCACCCGAAGAGGGACAGGATCAACTCTAAAGCCCGGTCAGATGGAGATAACTACACCAAAAAATTGAAGGAGACGTACGGGCCTGAAGTTGATCCTCACGTGCTACCGTTTGACCCTCTTGTGGCCATTGCCGCGGCAGGCGGTAGACCGAAGGGCCGGATGGCTGTTCACCTTGATTTTGTCATAACCTCCTCCCTTCCGAGAGTCAACACGCTCTGTGCTATGAGTACTGGCTCTACTGCTACCGTAGAGCGTCACGTACCACATTCCATGAGCATTATTGAGGATATTTAGGTCAGTGCTTCTTCATTGATACTTCATGGTCCTGCATATTTGCATTTCAACAAGAATGACATTTGCATTGCCATATTGTAGACTCGACTGATTGACACCGAGAAAGAACAAGATGAAAACCGGGCCAAGCTGAAGGCACAAGATGATCTAGTGAAGTCTTTACAACATATGGTGGCCAATCTTTATTCCATGCAAGGCCAACCAGTGCCAGAGATGCCACCGATGCCAGAGTGGAACATTGTGAGTTTCGTTCAAACTATTTCTATCACCATTTTCGGCATTACCATGTGCATTCATCTCACTATTGGGTCAATCCATCACAGCTCAACCCATCACAAGGGTCGAACAATGTTCCGGTAGTTCCACCTCAAGTTGGTGGAGTTGAGGCAGCAAACGGAATGATGCCTTCTAATGTTGATGTTATCACTCCGGTTGATGGAGTTGGGGTAGCAAACGGAATGATGCCTTCTAATGTTGATGTTATCACTCCGATCTCCAAAATCGCGTGAACTTCATGTTATGTTATGTTTGAAACTGTTCCTTGTATGTTGAGAACTCTTGCATCTTGAGACTTGTAAACTTGTGGTAGTCGAGTGTCTTCACTACTATTTCACCTTTTATGCACTATTGCTTTTATGTGGAATGTTTTTCAGAATCAATCATTGCTTCTTTTGTTCAATGATGCCTATATGTGACATGTTCTATGTGTGATGAACTATATGCTGCTGCTGTATATGTTTTGCTGCAGGAAAGAAACAGAAACAGGAAAAAAGGCTCCTGGGCACACCATTACCGAGGGTGGCTCTCGGCAATGACTGTGAAACTGGACCAGAATGCACCCTTTACCAAGACGCCTCTTGATAAACGTGTACCAACTAGTAGAACCTGACACCTTTACCGAGAGGCCTCTCGGTAAACGATAATAACCTGTGGTGCCCCTGACAACTTTACCGAGAGGCCTCTCGGTAAACGATAATAACCTGTGGTGCCCCTGACAACTTTACTGAGAGGGGCTCTCGTTAAAGGGAAAAGGATTGCCGAGGTTGGCTCTGGGCAAAGTTGGCCCTCAGCCTCCTAGTGGTTCTCTTTGCTGAGAGGGGCTCTCGACAAAGTTGGCCCTCAGCCTGTTCTTGTGGTCCCACATGTCAGGAGGTGACACGTGTCAGCCTCCTAGTGGTTCTCTTTGACGAGAGGGGCTCTCGGCAAAGTTGGCCCTCGGCCTGTTCTCATGGTCCCACATGTCAGGAGGTGACATGTGTCAGCCTCTTATTGGTTCCCTTTGCCGAGAGGGCCTCTCGGCAAAGTTGGGCCTCGGCCTGCTCTCGTGGTCCCACATGTCAGGAGGTGATATGTGTCAGCCTCCTACTTGTTCTCTTTCATGAGAGTGGCTCTCGGCAAAGTTGGCCCTCAGCCTGTTGTCATGGTCCCACAAGTCAGGAGGCGACACGTGTCAGCCTCCTACTGGTTCTCTTTGCTGAAAGTGACTCTCGGCAAAGTTGGCCCTCGGCCTGTTGTCGTGGTCCCACATGTCAGGAGGTGACACGTGTCAGCCTCCTACTGGTTCTCTTTGCCGAGAGTGGCTCTCGGCAAAGTTGGCCCTCGGCCTGTTGTCGTGCACCCACATGTCAGGAGGCAACACGTGTCAGCCTCCAAATGGTTCCCTTTGCTGAGAGTGTCTCTCGGCAAAGTCGGGGCTCGGCCTGTTGTCATGGACCCACATGTCAGGACACGACACATCTCAGCCTCCTAGTATTTCTTTTTGCCAAGAGTGGCTCTCAGCAAAGTTTACGTGGTCCCACATGTCCGGAGCTAATGGACTTATCCGTTAGATGCTTTATTTTGCCAAGACGGTCTGTTTAGCTCTCGGCAAAAGCTTTGCCGAGTGCCCGTGTTATGGCTCTCGGCAAATTCCTGTTTGCCGAAGAGGTGTACGCCGGGTGGTTTTTGCCAAAGGTGACACTCGGCAAAGGCGTTGCCGGCGGTTTTTGGGCCTTTGCCGAGTGTCCGTGGCACTCGGCGTATAGGGCGATTCCAGTAGTGCATCCAACGCCATGCATCAAACGTCCACGGCATGGACCGGTTATTTGAATTTCTCTAAACTGACATCAAACCTGGGAAGGTTTAGAGCAACTCCAACGGGCCGACCCAAACGGACGGCGCTTTTGTCCGTTTAGGTCGGCCAGGTGGACACGGATGTCCGCTTCCGTGTTTGGGTCGGTGCGTGCGCCCAACGCTGGCCCGACCCATTTTGATGGCGCTAGAAAAAAATAAATAACGCATGCATATTAAAAAATAAAAACAACATTAATTAAACATAAAGCCGGCCACGAAGGCCGGTGAGAGTCCACGCGCCCACATTTGCATTTAAAAAAATAATAAAAACAACCTAAAGTACGAGGCAGCGCGCTGCCCTAGGCGTCATCGTCGTCGGGGTCCGTGAGGTTGATGAGCGTCGGCGCCGGCCCGGCCCAGGAGAACGCTGTGTTTCGGAGCACGGCCATGTCGGGCGCAGGCGGTGCCGGCGCGGGGGGCTATGCGGCCGCCTATGTAGCCACGGCCTGGCGCGCCTCCTCCTCGGCCTTGCGCTGTTCCTCCTCGAGGTCGCACTCAAGCATCTCGAGGTACTCGTCATCGTGGCGCTCCTCGGCCACCCGGATCCGGCGCCAGTGCTCGAGGTACGCCGCCTCTTGCACCGGCGTCGCCCCCGTCCAGACCGACGGCGCGGGTACCCACTCGCGCACTACTCCCGTCCAGGAGTAGCACTCGATGGGGGACGGCTCCGGCTCGGGCTCCGCCTGCTTCTCCGGCTTGACGAGGTATCGGGGAGGGGACGGCGGGGCCACCGGCGGCACCATGCAGTCACCCGCCGCGGAGAGGGCAAGTGCCTGCGCCATTGCCGCCTCGTAGCGAGCCTCCTCTTCCTCCGCCGCCTCCGCCCTGTGCCGCTCGTCCTCCTCACTCTCCCGATAGACAGCCGCAAGGGTCGCCTGGTAGGTGTCCTCGGCCGCCTGGTCCTCCTTGCGGACGGTGAGCGGCGGTGGCGGCTCGCTCCGGTCGACCTCGCGCACGCCCCGTTGCCTCGCCTCCTCATGCTCGAAGGCGAACCACCTCGCCTAGTTGGGCGAGTCAGATGTGTAGGCGGGCTCGGGGCGCTGCTCCGGCGTCAGCATTGCCCGCCGGCGCCTCACCTCCTCCGCGTGAGCCCTAGCTGTCCACGGTGCCGCCGGCACTGGGATCCTATCTGGATCTAGATGCCAGTCGTGTGGCAGGGTCACGTCGGGGTACGGCAGAGGCTGGCGGTGCCGCCAGTGCCACTCCGCCTAGTGCACTGGCATGTTCACGCGCTGCCTCTGCCGGCGAGGCGCTGGAGGAGGCGGGAGGAACTCTACGGGGAAAGGGGTGGCGGGGGCCTTGCCCTTGGCCTTGCTGCTGCTGGCGCCAGAGAAGAGCCCCATCTCGTTGTGGTTCTGGTGGCTAGGGTTTGCCGACAATGGGGGAGCAGAGATAGCTAGATGTGGACGACGAGTTTGGATGAAGACGGCCCCGCCGCACGGTTGGCTTAAAAAAGGACGAGCGCCGTCACTGATGCGTGGGCCCATGGTCG
Source organism: Triticum urartu (assembly GCF_056163025.1). Taxonomy (NCBI): domain Eukaryota; kingdom Viridiplantae; phylum Streptophyta; class Magnoliopsida; order Poales; family Poaceae; genus Triticum; species Triticum urartu. Next base: position 489,633,098 of record NC_141878.1, read on the forward strand.
TAAATTAAGCTGGCCGCGTGGGCAGCGGGTAGTTAGACGGCTGCCAGGTGGGGACGCCGTGGACAGCGAGAAGCCACGCGTGGCGTCCGTTCGGTGTCCGCGCCGACGTATTTGGGGCGCAAATTTGGGCTGCAAATGCGTCCGCGCGGATGCGATGCAGACGTGATTTGGGTTTGGGTCGGCGCGTTGGGTCACCACTTTTGTCCGCGCCAACCTAAACGGACAGCGGCAGACGAAATGGGTCGGCCCTTTGGAGTTGCTTAGGGGAGTCTGAAACGTCTGCCAGGCCCACTTGTTAGTTGGATTATATCTCTCCACACCTCACGTGTTTTTTCCTCTAGGTCCACATGGCACATCTCGTTGCCAGGATTTGATACTTATATTTGATGTCTACACTAGTGGCTGGGGAGCGCCTCTTGAGGCGGTCAGGTGCGTTGCTAATTAGGTTGTTGTTCTTGTTCACTCATCAGCACAACAATAATGATGAGCTTTGTAAAGTTCTGGAAAACACATATATTCAGCAACAATCTGTCAACCAATTTCTCCGTGAAGAATCAATAAAAATGGCACCAATTAATCCACACATATTCTTCCATGTAAGCACCACTTGGAAGTTGCCTAGAATCAGAATACTATTATCATCATCAGGATAGCCACACATGTTGCTATGGTTGCTCATGTCCATGTCCCCCAACCCTATCAATCATGAAAACAAGGATTCGGAGAGATACTAGCAAGTGATGAGAGGGTGCAGAGCCAACAGGAAGACATGTAACTGAGAATTTGTTCTTCTTGTTTATGATTACCGGTCAGTTGGCATTGCTCTCCTCCCTTACGGTTTCATGGTTTTGTATTGCCAACACAACAAAGCAGGTTGTGTTTATAGACGGTGCACGTGTCAGTTTGGTGGCATGTTCGTATATTTTCAAATTACCATGGCTATGAGCTCTCACAGTACAGGAACAGGGTTTTGGATCAGGCAATGTCATTATTCAACCTTTCCAATTTGCCTACACTTATACAATGAAAACTTTGCAAACTACTCCAAAATGAGATTTCCAGTTCAGAAATGAATCAATGCAAATCACAGACAACGGAAATTAACAAGAGCCAAAAGGAGAGCTCACCAAGTCCGCCTTTGTGAATGTCGAGATGCTGTTGTAGCCATTGTTCCGCGGCTTATTGTCGTGGCCATTGTAGCCACCGCCCTCGGTACCTGGAAGTTCCAAACAAGCTTTAACAACTTAAAGTGCTATTAGTGTGTGTATATTCCGTTCAAGATGATCTAATATCAATTGCTAAATGAACTAAGTGGTTTGTCCATGGCTTGAAGGTGGAAGTTATAAGAATATAAGTGAGTTTAATAAGTAAAACAAACCAACTAGTCCAAGTATAAAACAAAAGCTATAATTTTGTGTAGAGCTACAATAGTATCAAAAAATAATTCCAGTAGACCAGTAATATAAGATTGGATGAGATAAAGTTGTGAAGCAACACAGTATGATATTATAAGAAAAGTAAAAACTGAAAGTAAGAACAAAATATATTGAAGTTAGACCAAACCAAATGCTCCAAAAATCCGAGCCAGATATATGTAATTTTTGTCTACAGTGTGTTGTGCATCTATGACATACAATAATCATGATAAATTGATTATTGGACACGGTAACAAGAAGAAATCATTGTTATGCTCACTACACCATGTAGCTTGTGGATGCTCCAAAACATAATAACTTATAAAAGGTTCATGAGTATTGTCTATGTGTTGTATGCGGAGACAATGATTTAACACTTCAACAATAGTCAATAGGAAATTTTTAGTTTGCTCAACTACAAAACTAAGGTAGAATATTTTGTTCAAACACACCAAACATTTAAGCACCTAATATTAAATTACCCACCATCATAAATTCATAAATTAAGTGATCTAGATGCGGGTTCAATTACTATGTTGCTTACCTGCTGCAAAAGTACCGAGGGGGTGTGCTACTTCTTGAGCTTGCGTTGATTATTCCCTTAAAGAGGAAAGGGTGATGCAGCAAAGTAGAGATAAGTATTTCCTTCAGTTAAGAACCAAAGTATCAATCCAGTAGGAGGCACAAGCAAGTCCCCAATAGACGCACCTGCACAAACTAACAAACACTTGCATACAACACGAAAAAGGGGTTGTCAATTCCTTCACTGTCACTTGCAAGAGTGAGATCTAATAGAGATACATATAAAATATAACTAAAAGGCAAAATAAAGTAAATATAAATAAATTGCAGCAAGGTATTTTTGGGTTTTTGGTTTTATAGATATGAAAATATATGATGGAAAATAGACCGGCGGGCCATAGGTTTCACTAGAGGCTTCTCTCTTGACGAAAGCATACGGTGGGTAAGCAAATTACTGTTGAGCAATTGATAGAAAAGTGCATAATTATGACGATATCCAAGGCAATTATCACGAATATAGGCATCACGTCCGTGACAAGTAGACCGACTCTTGCCTGCATCTACTACTATTACTCCCCACATCGACCACTATCCAGCATGCATCTAGTGTATTAAGTTAACAAGAACGGAGTAACGCCTTAAGCAAGATGACATGATGTAGAGGGATAGATCCAATCAATATGGTAAAACCCCCATCTTTTTAGTCTTAATGGCAACAATACAAATACGTGTCTCTCTACCCCTACTATCACTAGGTGAGGACACCGCAAGATTGAACCCATCACAAAGCACCTCTCCCATTGCAAGAAAAACCAATCTAGTTGGACAAACCAAATCGATAGATCGAAGAGAAATACAAAGCTATCTTAATCATGCACAAAAGATTTCAGAAAAGACCCAAACAATATTCATAGATAATCTTATCATGAATCCACAATTCATCGGATCTCAACAAACGCACCGCAAAAGAAGATTACATCAAATAGAACTCCAAGAACATTGAGGAGAACATTGTATTGAAGATAAAAGAGAGAGAAGAAGCCATCCAGCTACTAGCTATGGACCCGTAGGTCTGTGGTAAACTACTCAGACATCATCGGAAGGACAGCAAGGTTGGTGTAGAGGCCCTCCTTGATCGAATCCCCCTCTAGCGGAGTGCCGGAAAAGGCCCCAATATAGGATCTCACGAGAACAGAAGATTGCGGCGGCGAAAAAGTAATTTTGGTGTGTCCTCTGGTGTAGTGGGGTATTTGGGTATTTATAGAGCTGGAGTTAGGGTTAGGAGAGCCATGGGGGGCCCACAAGCCCCCTTGCCCCGCCCCCCTAGGGCGCGCCCCTAGGACTTGTGACCCCCTCATGGGTCATCTGGCCTCTTCCTGAAGCTTCGTGGGTGTCTTGTTGTCCAAATAAAATCATCAAAAAGCTTCGTTCCGTTTGGACTCCGATTGGTATTGATTTTCTGTAGAAGTCAAAAACAAGGAAAAAAACAACAACTGGCACCGGGCACTAGGTTAATAGGTTAGTCCCCAAAAATGATATAAAATAGCATATGAATACATATAAAACATCCAAGATAGATAATATAATATCATGGAACAATCAAAAATTATAGATATGTTGGAGACGCATCAATCATCTCTAAGCTTAATTCCTGCTCGTCCTTGAGTAGGTAAATGATAAAAACAATTTTTTTGATGTGGAATGCTACCTAACATATTTATCAATGTAATTTTCCTTATTGTGGCATGAATGTTCAGATCCATACGATTCAAAACAAAAGTTTAAAGTTGACATAAAAACAATAATACTTCAAGCATACTAATAAAGAAATCATGTCCTCTCAAAATATCATGTCTAAAGAAAAATCCCTACAAATTCATATAATATTGTCATGCTCTATCTTCATCACAAAAGGTATTTATCATGCACAACCCCGATAACAAGCCAAGCAATTGTTTCATACTTTTAATGTTCTCAAGCTTTTTCAATTCTCACGCAATACATGAGCGTGAGCCATGGATATAGCACTATGGGTGGAATAGAGTACGGTGGAGGTTTTGAGGAGAAGACAAAAAGGAGAAAGTCTCACATCAACTAGGCAAATTAATGGGCTATGGAGATGCCCATCAATTGATATCAATGCAAGTGAGTAGGGATTGCCATGCAACGGATGCACTAGAGCTATAAGTGTATGAAAGCTCAAAAGAAAACTAAGTGGGTGTGCATCCAACTTGCTTGCTCACGAAGACCTAGGGCTATTTGAGGAAGCCCGTCATTGGAATATACAAGCCAAGTTCTATAACGAAAAATTCCCACTAGTATATGAAAGTGATAAAGTAGGAGACTCTCTATCATGAAGGCCATGGTGCTACTTTGAAGCACAAGTGTGGAAAAAGCATAGTAACATTGTCCCTTCTCTCTTTTTTCTTTTTTTTCTTTTTTTTCTTTTTGGGCTCTTTGGCATCTTTTTTTTATTCTTCATCCGGAGCTTCATCCCGACTTGTGGGGGAATCATAGCCCCCATCATCCTTTCCTCACATGGGACAATGCTCTAATAATGATGATCATCATAATTTTATTTATGTACAACTCAAATTACAACTTGATACTAGAACAAAGATATGACTCTATATGAATGCCTCCGGCGGTGTACTGGGATGTGCAATGATCTAGCGTGACATGTATAAAAAAATATGAAAGGTGGCGAGGCCAAATACTATGTCAACTATATGATCACGCAAAGCAGTATGACAATGATGGTATGTGTCATAATAAACGAAACGGTGGAAGTTGCATGGCAATATATTTCGGAATGGCTATGGAAATGCTATAATAGGTATGTATGGTGGCTGTTTTGAGGAAGGGCATATGGTGGGTTTAATGTACCAGCAAAAGTTCCACGGTACTAGAGAGGCTAGCAATGATGGAAGGGTGAGAGTGTGTATAATCCATGGACTCAACATTAGTCATAAAGAACTCACATACTTATTGCAAAAATTTATTTGACATCGGAGAAAAGTACTAATACGCATGCTCCTAGGGGGATAGATTGGTAGGAAAAGACCATCGCTCGTCCCCGACCGCCACTCATAAGGAAGACAATAAAAAATAAATCATGCTCCAACTTCATCACATAACGATAGACGCACATGCTCCAGTGCACCAAAATGGGTTGAAAACCGTACATGTATCCTTGGGTACATGTTTAGGTCTCATTGAAGGAATGAGAATGAATTACAAACGCCTCGTCGTCCTGAAACATTGAGAATCTTGGTATTTAAATCCCCATAAATCCATAACTCACCCAAAAATCATGAAACTCGGCATGGTTTCATGACATGGCACGTGTATGCAGTGGTAAAAAAATCGTCCAATTTGAGACAAGGCGCACACATTAATAGCCAAAGTAGTCCTTTTGGAACAAATAGCTGACATGTTACTATCGCAAATGGTTGTATTATTTGAACCATGTGTTTGTTCCTGTAACCATTTAAGTGTGGCCACGTGTCCCTCATTTTATTGGAGAATACTACCTCGGTCCTGGTTCATTGGTCCTCTTTGTATTTTGTGCCAAAATTTAACCGCAGTCGGTGGCGTGCGTGCAGCTGTTTGACTAGACGGGACGAGCGCGAGAAGTCCACCGTGCAGGCTTGGCAGAACGCGTGCGAGCAGTCTGCCATGCAAGCTCGACGGGACGCGTGCGACCTGTCCACCGTGCAGGCTCAACGGGATGTGTGCGACCTGTCCGCCGCGCGTGCTCACCGGCAAGTGAGCTCTTTGACCTCCATCCACCAGCCGTCTGCCTCGCTCACAACTTCTCCATTAATGGCGGCTGAGCAGCTGTTTAACATGCAGTTAATTAAAGCACCTGGATGGAGGGTGTTTGCTTGTGATCCCATTGCCTCGCTCAACGTTAGCATTTGCTTTGTTCGCTCCTCGCTGAGAACATGATTTTATCTTGTTTTCAACTCGTATTCTGGATAATTTAAAATGCCACATGCGGCAACGGATAATACGATGACAAAATGAAATGACAACGGATAATATGATGACAAATTTACAATGGCGCGGATAATAATTGTCTTACATATTCCGGATAATTTAAAATGCCACATGCGGCAACGCCCGAAAGACATAGGGGCAAGAGAAGAAGGAAATCGCAGACAACGATCTAGGTCCATACTGTCTCTACTCCTCGATGGATCGCCGGGCGACGAGTTCCTCCAGCTCCTTCAAATCCTCATGACTTTGCTTGATAGCAGCCACGGATTCCTCCACCTCCAGCTCGCGCTCGATGCGGAGCTTCCTCAAGTCACCCATCAGTTCCTCGATGACTGTTTTCAGCGTCATCCCTGAGGCACTGCTCTGCTCATGCAGCTTCTTCCAGCTGGCGGCCTCCTCCTCCTTCTTGGCGAGCTCCTTGAGGAGCTCTGCATTGTCACCCATGAGTTGCATGACAAGACGGGTCGCCTTCTCAACCGAGGCATCGCTAATCTCGAGCAGCTTCACCAAGCCGTCGACCAGCTCCTGCTGCTTAATTAGGCTAATCAGACTGTCATCGTCGCTGGCCAAGGACTTCAGCACCGCCAACTCGTCACAATTGCTGACGCGGAAGTGCACTTGTGAGAGCCCTCGCATGCTGGTGAGAGCTTGTTCGAGGGCTCCATGGCGTGCTAGGACATTGCTACTGCGGCTGCCACGTAGCAGCATGACCTCTCTAGTGCTTCCGCAGCCTTGGTCTTTGCTCCCTGGTTATATGTCAACCCGAAACTCCCACCAGTCATGGTGGAACGACTTGACAGGAAAGACCTATTTTTTGGGTGATGAGGAGAGGAATTGTGAAGTAATTTTCAAGTGATAGGAAAGATACGTTTAAGTTTGAAATGTGTGAACAAATTGCAATTACTTATTGCATGGTAATCTGGAATGTGATGAGAAACAAGCTCAAAATTGATTGATGGTTCTGGGTTCGAAGCCCGAAATGGTTCCCGGATGGCGTACGTGGGCCCGTGTTCTTGGATGTGTACGTGTCTGTCCACTATCACACACAGTCCAGATATCACCATCGTGTTTGATGGATGCACCGTCACACCTCCCATGGGGTGCCACAAGGTTGACCAGAATTGGAATATGCAGGTGTGGTTGCTTGCCGTTCAGGCGGCCGTGGCGCGCTCTGCTCCCCTGGCCTCATGCGCTCTGCTCGTCGTTGAGGCGGCCGCAGTACGTTCTGCTTGCGTCTGTCCGCGCGATTTGCTCGCCGTTGAGGCAGCCGTTGCACCCTCCGCTCTGGCATCCCTGCACGTGCTCTGCTCGCCATTGAGGAAAATTTACAATGGAAACAGTTAATAATTCTCTTACATATTCAGGATAATTTAAAATGTCACATGTGGCAACGCCCAAAACACACACGAGCTATATATGCTTAGTGACTTAAATGTCGATATGCGACATTTGCATGCAATTATAATAAAATATAGGCTGAAAGGCTGAGCTGGCGGCCTTCCGACGACGGTCTTCTCGGACTCCACGATCAGCATAGCATCCTTGCGGCCGTTCATTCCGAGTGTCCCGTGTTGGGGAACGTTGCAGAAAACAAAAAATTTCCTACGGTTTCACCAAGATCCATCTATGAGTTCATCTAGCAACAAGTGATTGGATTGCATCTACATACCTTTGTATATCACACGCGGAAGCGTTCAAAGAACGGGGATGAGGAAGTCGTACACGACGTGATCCAAATCACCGAAGACCTAGCGCCGAACGGACGGCACCTCCGCGTTCAACACACGTACGATCAGCGTAACGTCTCCTTCTTCTTGATCCAGCAAGGGGGAAGGAGAGGTTGAGGAAGATGGCTCCAGCAGCAGCACGACGGTGTGGTGGTGATGGAGCTGCAGTACTCCGGCAGGGCTTCGCCAAGCGCTATGGAGGAGGAGGTGTTGGAGAGGGAGAGGGAGGCACCAAAGGAAAGGGGGTAGAAGTCCTCCATCTCCCCACTATATATAGGAGGGCCAAGGGGGGGCGCCGGCCCTAGGAGATCTAATCTCCTAGGGGGGTGCGGCCAAGGGGAGGAATCCCTCCTCCCCAAGGCACCTAGGAGGTGCCTTCCCCTCCTAGGACTCTTCCTCCCTTGAAACCCTAGGCGCATGGGCCTCTTGGGGCTGGTGCCCTTGGCCCATGTAGGCCAAGGCGCACCCCCTACAGCCCATGTGGCCCCCCGGGACAGGTGGCCCCACCCGGTGGACCCTCGGGACCCCTCCGGTGGTCCCGGTACAATACCGGTGACCCCGAAACTTGTCCCGATGCCCGAAATAGCACTTCCTATATATAATTCTTTACCTCCGTACCATTCCGGAACTCCTCGTGACGTCCGGGATCTCATCCGGGACTCCGAACAACATTCTGGTTACTGCATATACATATCCCTACAACCCTAGCGTCACCGAACCTTAAGTGTGTAGACCCTACGGGTTCGGGAGACATGTAGACATGACCGAGATCACTCTCCGGTCAATAACCAACAGCGGGATCTGGATACCCATGTTGGCTCCCACATGCCCCTCGATGATCTCATCGGATGAACCACGATGTCGAGGATTCAAGCAACCCCGTATACAATTCCCTTTGTCAATCGGTATGTTACTTGCCCGAGATTCGATCGTCGGTATCCCAATACCTCGTTCAATCTCGTTACCGGCAAGTCACTTTACTCGAACCGTAATGCATGATCCCGTGACCAGACACTTGGTTACTTTGAGCTCATTATGATGATGCATTACCGAGTGGGCCCAGTGATACCTCTCCGTCATACGGAGTGACAAATCCCAGTCTTGATCCGTGTCAACCCAACAGACACTTTCGGAGATACCCGTAGTATACCTTTATAGTCACCCAGTTATGTTGTGACGTTTGGCACACCCAAAGCACTCCTACGGTATCCGGGAGTTACACGATGTCATGGTCTAAGGAAAAGATACTTGACATTGGAAAACTCTAGCAAACGAACTATACGATCTTGTGCTATGTTTAGGATTGGGTCTTGTCCATCACATCATTCTCCTAATGATGTGATCTCGTTATCAATGACATCCAATGTCCATAGTCAGGAAACCATGACTATCTGTTGATCAACGAGCTAGTCAACTAGAGGCTTACTAGGGACATGTTGGTGTCTATTATTCACACATGTATTACGATTTTCGGATAATACAATTATAGCATGAATAAAGACAATTATCATGAACAAGGAAATATAATAATAATGCTTTTTATTATTGCCTCTAGGGCATATTTCCAACAGTCTCCCACTTGCACTAGAGTTAATAATCTAGTTACATTGTGATGAATCGAACACCCATGGAATTCTGGTGTTGATCATGTTTTGCTCTAGGGAGAGGTTTAGTCAACGGATCTGCTACATTCAGGTCCGTATGTACTTTACAAATATCTATGTCTCCATTTTGAACATTTTCACGAATGGAGTTGAAGCGACGCTTGATGTGCCTTGTCTTCTTGTGAAACCTGGGCTCCTTGGCAAGAGCAATAGCTCCAGTGTTGTCACAGAAGAGCTTGATCGGCCCCGACGCATTGGGTATGACTCCTAGGTCGATGATGAACTCCTTCACCCAAATTGCTTCATGTGCTGCCTCCGAGGCTGCCATGTACTCCGCTTCACATGTAGATCCCGCCACGACGCTCTGCTTGCAACTGCACCAGCTTACTGCCCCACCATTCAAAATATACACGTATCCGGTTTGTGACTTAGAGTCATCCAGATCTGTGTCGAAGCTAGCGTCGACGTAACCCTTTACGACGAGCTCTTCGTCACCTCCATAAACGAGAAACATTTCCTTAGTCCTTTTCAGGTACTTCAGGATATTCTTGACCGCTGTCCAGTGTTCCTTGCCGGGATTACTTTGGTACCTTCCTACCAAACTTACGGCAAGGTTTACATCAGGTCTGGTACACAGCATGGCATACATAATAGACCCTATGGCTGAGGCATAGGGGATGACACTCATCTCTTCTATATCTTCTGCCGTGGTCGGACATTGAGCTGAGCTCAATTTCACACCTTGTAATACAGGCAAGAACCCCTTCTTAGACTGATCCATATTGAACTTCTTCAATATCTTATCAAGGTATGTGCTTTGTGAAAGACCTATGAGGCGTCTCGATCTATCTCTATAGATCTTGATGCCTAATATATATGCAGCTTCTCCAAGGTCCTTCATTGAAAAACTCTTATTCAAGTAGGCCTTGATGCTGTCCAAGAGTTCTATATCATTTCCCATCAAAAGTATGTCATCTACATATAATATGAGAAATGCTACAGAGCTCCCACTCACTTTCTTGTAAACACAGGCTTCTCCATAAGTCTGCGTAAACCCAAATGCTTTGATCATCTCATCAAAGCGAATGTTCCAACTCCGAGATGCTTGCACCAGCTCATAAATCGAGCGTTGGAGCTTGCACACCTTGTCAGCATTCTTAGGATCGACAAAACCTTCCGGCTGCATCGTATACAATTCTTCCTTAAGGAAACCATTAAGGAATGCCGTTTTGACGTCCATTTGCCATATCTCATAACCGTAGAATGCGGCAATTGCTAACATGATTCGGACAGACTTTAGCTTCGCTACCGGTGAGAAAGTCTCATCGTAGTCAACCCCTTGAACTTGTCGTTAACCCTTAGCGACAAGCCGAGCTTTATAGATGGTCACATTACCATCCGCGTCTGTCTTCTTCTTAAAGATCCATTTATTTTCTATGGCTTGCCGCTCAACGGGCAAGTCAGTCAAAGTCCACACTTCGTTTTCATACATGGATCCTATCTCGGATTTCATGGCTTCTAGCCATTTGTCGGAATCCGGGCCCGCCATCGCTTCTTCATAGTTCGAAGGTTCACCGTTGTCTAACAACATGATTTCCAAGACAGGGTTGCCATACCACTCTGGTGCGGAATGTGTCCTTGTGGACCTACGAATTTCAGTAGGAGCTTGATCAGAAGTATCTTGATCATCATCATTAACTTCCTCTCTAGTCGGTGCAGGCACCTCAGGAACATTTTCTTGAGTTGCGCCCTTTTCCGGTTCAAGAGGTAATACTTCATCAAGTTCTACTTTCCTCCCACTTACTTCTTTCGAGAGAAACTCTTTCTCTAGAAAGGATCCATTCTTGGCAACAAAGATCTTGCCTTCGGATCTGAGGTAGAAGGTATACCCAATAGTTTCTTTAGGGTATCCTATGAAGACGCATTTTTCCGACTTGGGTTCGAGCTTTTCAGGTTGAAGTTTCTTGACATAAGCATCGCATCCCCAAACTTTTAGAAACGACAGCTTAGGTTTCTTCCCAAACCATAATTCACACGGTGTCGTCTCAACAGATTTCGACGGAGCCCTATTTAAAGTGAATGCGGTAGTCTCTAAAGCATAGCCCCAAAAAGAAAGCGGTAAATTGGTAAGAGACATCATAGATCGCACCATATCTAATAGAGTGCGATTACGACGTTCGGACACACCATTATGCTGAGGTGTTCCCGGCGGCGTGAGTTGTGAAACTATTCCACATTTTCTTAAGTGTGTGCCAAATTCATGACTCAAGTATTCTCCTCCACGATCTGATCGCAAAAACTTGATTTTCCTGTCACGTTGATTCTCAACCTCACTCTGAAATTCTTTGAACTTTTCAAAGGTTTCAGACTTGTGTTTCATTAAGTAGACATACCCATATCTACTCAAATCATCAGTGAGGGTGAGAACATAACGATAGCCACCGCGAGCCTCAACACTCATTGGACCGCACACATCAGTATGTATGATTTCCAATAAGTTGGTTGCTCGCTCCATTGTTCCTGAGAACGGAGTCTTGGTCATTTTACCCATGAGGCATGGTTCGCACGTGTCAAATGATTCGTAATCAAGAGACTCTAAAAGTCCATTAGCATGGAGCTTCTTCATGCGTTTGACACCTATGTGACCAAGGCGGCAGTGCCACAAGTATGTGGGACTATCATTATCAACCTTGCATCTTTTGGTACTCACACTATGAACATGTGTAGCATTACGCTCGAGATTCATTAAGAATAAACCATTCACCATCGGAGCATGACCATAAAACATATCTCTCATATAAATAGAACAACCATTATTCTCAGATTTAAATGAGTAGCCATCTCGAATTAAACGAGATCCCGATACAATGTTCATGCTCAAAGCTGGCACTAAATAACAATTATTAAGGTTTAATACTAATCCCGAAGGTAAATGTAGAGGTAACGTGCCGACGGCGATCACATTGACCTTGGAACCATTCCCGACGTGCAACGTCACCTCGTCCTTTGCCAATCTCCGCTTATTCCGCAGCCCCTGCTTTGAGTTACAAATGTGAGCAACTGCACCGGTATCAAATACCCAGGAGCTACTACGGATACTGGTAAGGTACACATCAATTACATGTATATCACATATACCTTTTGTTTTGGCGGCCTTCTTGTCCGCTAAGTATTTGGGGCAGTTCCGCTTCCAGTGACCACTTCCCTTGCAATAAAAGCACTCAGTCTCGGGCTTGGGTCCATTCTTTGGCTTCTTCCTGGCAGCTTGCTTGCCGGGCGTGGCAACTACCTTGCCATCCTTCTTGAAGTTCTTTTTACCCTTGCCCTTCTTGAACTTAGCGGTTTTATTCACCATCAACACTTGATGTTCCTTCTTGACTTCTACCTCTGCTGATTTCAGCATTGAAAATAACTCAGGAATGGTCTTTTCCATCCCTTGCATATTGAAGTTCATCACAAAGCTCTTGTAGCTTGGTGGAAGCGACTGGAGGATTCTGTCAATGACCGCATCATTCGGGAGATTAACTCCTAGCTGAGTCAAGCGGTTATGTAACCCAGACATAGTGAGTATGTGCTCACTGACAGAACTATTTTCCTCCATCTTACAGCTGAAGAATTTGTCGGAGACTTCATATCTCTCGACCCGGGCATGAGCTTGAAAAACCATTTTCAGCTCTTCGAACATCTCATATGCTCCATGTCTCTCAAAACACTTTTGGAGTCCCGGCTCTAAGCTGTAAAGCATGCCGCACTGAACGAGGGAGTAGTCATCGGCACATGTCTGCCAAGCGTTCATAACGTCTTGGTTCTGTGGAACGGGTGGGTCACCTAGCGGTGCTTGTAGGACATATTCTTTCTTGGCAGCTATGAGGATGATCCTCAGGTTCCGGACCCAGTCCGTATAGTTGCTGCCATCGTCTTTCAGCTTGGTTTTCTCTAGGAACGCGTTGAAGTTGAGGACTACGTTGACCATTTGATCTATAAGACATATTGTAAAGATTTTAGACTAAGTTCATGATAATAAAGTTCATCTAATCAAATTATTCAATGAACTCCCACTTAGATAGACATCCCTCCAGTCATCTAAGTATAACATGATCCGAGTTGACTAGGCCGTGTCCGATCATCACGTGAGACGGTCTAGTTAACATCGGTGAACATCTTCATGTTGATCGTATCTTCTATACGACTCATGCTCGACCTTTCGGTCTTCTGTGTTCCGAGGCCATGTCTGTACATGCTAGGCTCGTCAAGTCAACCTAAGTGTTTGCATGTGTAAATCTGTCTTACACTCGTTGTATGTGAATGTCTGAATCAAACACCCGATCATCACGTGGTGCTTTGAAACAACGAACTGTCGCAACGGTGCACAGTTAGGGAAACACTTTCTTGAAATTATTATGAGGGATCATCTTATTTACTACCGTCGTTCTAAGTAAACAAGATGAAAAACATGATAAACATCACATGCAATCAAATAATAACAATGACATGATATGGCCAATATCACATAGCTCCTTTGATCTCCATCTTGGGGCTCCATGATCATCTTGTCACCGGCATGACACCATGATCTCCATCATCATGATCTCCATCATTGTGTCTCCATGAAGTTGCTCACCAACTATTACTTCTACTACTATGGCTAACGCGTTTAGCAATAAAGTAAAGTAATTTACATGGCGTTTCTCAATGACACGCAGGTCATACAAAAAAATATAGACAACTCCTATGGCTCCTGCCGGTTGTCATACTCATTGACATGCAAGTCGTGATTCCTATTACAATAGCATGAACATCTCATACATCACATATAGATCATTCATCATTCATCACAACTTTGGCCATATCATATCACAAAGCACTTGCTGCAAAACAAGTTAGACGTCCTCTAATTGTTGTTGCAAGTTTTACGTGGCTGAAGTAGGGTTCTACCAAGAATGTTTTCTTACCTACGTGAAAGCCACAACGTGATTTGTCAACTTCTATTTACCCTTCATAAGGACCCTTTTCATCGAATCCGCTCCAACTAAAGTGGGAGAGACAGACACCCGCCAGCCACCTTTATGCAACTTGTGCATGTTAGTCGGTGGAACCGGTCTCACGTAAGCGTACGTGTAAGGTTGGTCCGGGCCGCTTCATCCCACAATACCGTTGAAGAAAGATAAGACTAGTAGCGGCAAGAAAGTTGACAACATCTACGCCCACAACAAATTGTGTTCTACTCGCGCAAGAAGAACTACGCATAGACCTAGCTCATGATGCCACTGTTGGGGAACGTTGCAGAAAACAAAAAAATTCCTACGGTTTCACCAAGATCCATCTATGAGTTCATCTAGCAACGAGTGATTGGATTGCATCTACATACCTTTGTAGATCACGCGCGGAAGCGTTCAAAGAACGGGGATGAGGAAGTCGTACACGACGTGATCCAAATCACCGAAGACCTAGCGCCGAACGGACGGCACCTCCGCGTTCAACACACGTACGGTCAGCGTAACGTCTCCTTCTTCTTGATCCAGCAAGGGGCAAGGAGAGGTTGAGGAAGATGGCTCTAGAAGCAGCACGACGGCGTGGTGGTGATGGAGCTGCAGTACTCCGGCAGGGCTTCGCCAAGCGCTATGGAGGAGGAGGAGGTGTTGGAGAGGGAGAGGGAGGCACCAAAGGCAAGGGGGTAGAAGTCCTCCATCTCCCCACTATATATAGGAGGGCCAAGGGGGGGCGCCGGCCCTAGGAGATCTAATCTCCTAGGGGGGTGCGGCCAAGGGGAGGAATCCCACCTCCCCAAGGCACCTAGGAGGTGCCTTCCCCTCCTAGGACTCTTCCTCCCTTGAAACCCTAGGCGCATGGGCCTCTTGGGGCTGGTGCCCTTGGCCCACGTAGGCCAAGGTGCACCCCCTACAGCCCATGTGGCCCCCCGGGACAGGTGGCCCCACCCGGTGGACCCCCGGGACCCCTCCGGTGGTCCCGGACAATACCGGTGACCCCGAAACTTGTCTCGATGCCCGAAATAGCACTTCCTATATATAATTCTTTACCTCCGGACCATTCCGGAACTCCTCGTGACGTCCGGGATCTCATCCGGGACTCCGAATAACATTCGGGTTACTGCATATACATATCCCTACAACCCTAGCGTCACCGAACCTTAAGTGTGTAGACCCTACGGGTTCGGGAGACATGTAGACATGACCGAGATCGCTCTCCGGTGAATAACCAACAGCGGGATCTGGATACCCATGTTGGCTCCCACATGCTCCTCGATGATCTCATCGGATGAACCACGATGTCGAGGATTCAAGCAACCCCGTATACAATTCCCTTTGTCAATCGGTATGTTACTTGCCCGAGATTCGATCGTCGGTATCCCAATACCTCGTTCAATCTCGTTACCGGCAAGTCACTTTACTCGTACCGTAATGCATGATCCCGTGACCAGACACTTGGTTACTTTGAGCTCATTATGATGATGCATTACCGAGTGGGCCCAGTGATACCTCTCCGTCATACGGAGTGACAAATCCCAGTCTTGATCCGTGTCAACCCAACAGACACTTTCGGAGATACCCGTAGTATACCTTTAGAGTCACCCAGTTACGTTGTGACGTTTGGCACACCCAAAGCACTCCTACGGTATCCGGGAGTTACACGATCTCGTGGTCTAAGGAAAAGATACTTGACATTGGAAAATTCTAGCAAACGAACTATACGATCTTGTGCTATGTTTAGGATTGGGTCTTGTCCATCACATCATTCTCCTAATGATGTGATCTCGTTATCAATGACATCCAATGTCCATAGTCAGGAAACCATGACTATCTGTTGATCAACGAGCTAGTCAACTAGAGGCTTACTAGGGACATGTTGGTGTCTATTATTCACACATGTATTACGATTTCTGGATAATACAATTATAGCATGAATAAATACAATTATCATGAACAAGGAAATACAATAATAATGCTTTTTATTATTGCCTCTAGGGCATATTTCCAACATCCCGACCCACTACCACAGTAACCGTCTCCGCCTATGGAGCTGCTGGCGCGGGGAGGCTCTTGGGGCTGCTGGGCCTCTTCCAGTAAAGCTTGACAATGTGTAATCGCGCGCATGACGCGCCCGTGGAACCACTCCATTTCCATGTCTCCCCCTGGTAGCAAATTCCGTCCATCACCTACATCCTCAAGATATCACGTTGGTGATGTTCTACCTCGTCGAGGATGTCAACTCTGCCAAGGATGCGCTCAAGCCTGGCCACCACATCGCCGGAATCAAGGTTGACACAGCCGTCGGCGGCAATGATGAAGCCGCAGGCTGGTTGTCTCATAAATGAACTAGGACCATTCCTGGCGGGGCATTAGGCTCTTGATGAGCACCGGTAACGATGGCTCTTTGGTTGGGTCGTCGAAACTTTCGTCGGTGCCTGGCATGCTTGGAATAACTTATGGTAGATGGGTGTGGAGTAGATCTGTGAACAATGTCGCTATAGTGCATTGCCTCCTGGGTCATATGGAGCAAGCCACTTGCTGGTGGCGGGAAACCGATGAGGGAAGAGGCGGGAAGCATTGGCGTGGATTGCGGGACACGTGTATAACGTCGTTAATTTCTGCGCTGGGCGTTTGTGTTCGTATAGGTACTACCTCTTTTGTGGTTTATTGGTCCCGTTCGTATTTTTAGTACCAAATTTTGACGTTAGATTTAACTAAGTATATATCAATGCATGTCATCGAAAATAAAATTGTTGGATGGCTATTCCTGGATATGTTCATCTGTTATATGCATGTGCTTGCTCATAGTTTAGGCAGTCGCGTCGCGCTCTACTTGCCATTTAGGCGCCGAGGCACGCTCGGGTCGCGTCCCTCCGTGCGCTCTGCTCACCGTTTAGGAGCAAAAGCGCGCTCGGGTCGCGTCCCTCCGTGCGTGCTCTGCTAGCGGTTGGGGCCGACGCACGATCACGTTGGGGAAGCTTTAGTTATTTGATCTCAGATTATGGTAATTAGTTATACCTCAAGTGTCGGAATCATCCAGCTCTGGAGGTATAATAAATTAACCTAAACTCTGATCTCCAGCACTCGTTCCCGTCACGCAACTCTCCTACCTCTTGAGCTTGCGTTGGATTTCCCCGAAGAGGAAGGGATGATGCAGCAGAGTAGCGTAAGTATTTACCTCAGTTTTTGAGAACCAAGGTATCAATCCAGTAGGAGGCCACGCTCAAGTCCCTCGTACCTGCACAAAACGATAGCTACTCGCAACCAATGCGATTAGGGGTTGTCAATCCCTTCACAGTCACTTACGAGAGTGAGATCTGATAGATATAATTTTTTTTGGTGTTTTTGGTATAAAGATGCAAAGTAAAAAGTAAAAAAGCAAAGCAAGATTAAAGTGATGGAGATTGATATGATGAGAATAGACCCGGGGGCCATAGGTTTCACTAGTGGCTTCTCTCAAGAGCATAAGCATTCTACGGTGGGTGAACAAATTACTGTTGAGCAATTGACATAATTGAGCATAGTTATGAGAATATCTAGGCATGATCATGTATATAGGCATCACGTCCGTGACAAGTAGATCGAAACGATTCTGCATCTACTACTATTACTCCACTCATCGACCGCTATCCAACATGCATCTAGAGTATTAAGTTAAAAACAGAGTAACGCTTTAAGCAAGATGGCATGATGTAGAGAGATAAATTCATGCAATATGAAATAAACCCCATCTTGTTATCCTCGATGGCAACGATGCAATACATGCCTTGCTGCCCCTTCTGTCACTGGGAAAGGACACCGCAAGATCGAACCCAAAGCTAAGCACTTCTCCCATGGCAAGAACTACCAATCTAGTTGGGCAAACCAAACGGATAATTCAAAGAGACTTGCAAAGATAACTAATCATACATAAAAGAATTCAGAGAAGATTCAAATATTATTCATAGATAGACTTGATCATAAACCCACAATTCATCGGTCTCAACAAACACACCGCAAAAAGAAGATTACATCGAATAGATCTCCACATGAGAGGGGGAGAACTTTGTATTGAGATCCAAAAAGAGAGAAGAAGCCATCTAGCTACGAACTTATAAACTACTCACACTTCATCGGAGAGGCTATGATGATGTAGAAGCCCTCCGTGATGACGGCCCTCTCCGAGGGAGCTCCATAACAGGCCCCAAGATGGGATCTCGTGGATACAAAAATTTGCGGCGGTGGAATTAGGTTTTTGGCTCCGTATTTGTTCGTTTGGGGGTATGTGGGTATATATAGGAGGAAGAAGTATGTCGGTGGAGCTCCGAGGGGCCCATGAGGCAGGGGACGCGCCCTAGGGGGCGCGCCCCCACCCTCGTGACCGCCTCTCTGATGCCTTGGCGTAGGGTCCAAGTCTCCTGGATCACATTCAGTGAGAAAATCACGTTCCCAAAGGTTTCATACCGTTTGGACTCCGTTTGATATTCCGTTTCTTCGAAACACTAAAATAGGCAAAAAACAGCAATTCTGAGCTGGGCCGCCGGTTAATAGGTTAGTCCCAAAAATAATATAAAAGTGGAAAATAAAGCCCAATATAGTCCAAAACAGTAGATAATATAGCATGGAGCAATCAAAAATTATAGATATGTTGGAGACGTATCAGGCATCCCCAAGCATAATTCCTGCTCGTCCTCGAGTAGGTAAATGATAAAAAAGAGAATTTTTGATGCGGAGTGCTACTTGGCATAATTTCAATGCAAATCTTCTTAATTGTGGTATGAATATTCAGATTAGGAAGATTCAAGACAAAAGTTCATATTGACATAGAGAATAATAATACTTCAAGCAAACCAACCAAGCAATTATGTTTTCTTAAAGTAACATGGCCAAAGAAAGTTCATCCCTACAAAATCATATAGTTTAGTCATGCTCCATTTTCGTCACACAAGAATGCTCTCATCATGCACAACCCCGATGACAAGCCAAGCAATTGTTTCATACCTTAATAATTTCAAACTCATAAACTTTCACGCAATACATGAGCGTGAGCCATGGATATAGCACTATGGGTGGAATAGAATATAATGAGGGGGGTTATGTGGAGAAGACAAAAAAAGAGAAAGTCTCACATCAACGAGGCTAATCAATAGGCTATGGAGATGCCCATCGATTGATGTTAATGCAAGGAGTAGGGATTGCCATGCAACGGATGCACTAGAGCTATAAATGTATGAAAGCTCAACAAAAGAAACTAAGTGGGTGTGCATCCAACTTGCTTGCTCACGAAGACCTAGGGCACTTGAGGTGGCCCATTGTTGGAATATACAAGCCAAGTTCTATAATGAAAATTCCCACTAGTATATGAAAGTGATAACTCAAGAGACTCTCTATATGAAGAACATGGTCCTACTTTGAAGCACAAGTGTGGAAAAAAGATAGTAGCATTGCCCCTTTTTATTTTTTATTTTTTTGGGCTTTCCTTTTTTTTCTTTCGCCTTTCCCTTTTTTTGGGACAATTCTCTATTGAATGATGATCATCACACTTCTATTTATTTACAACTCAATGATTACAACTCGATACTAGAACAAAGTATGACTCTATATGGATGCCTCCGGCGGTGTACCGGGATATGCAATGAATCAAGAGTGACAAGTATGAAAAATTATGAACGGTGGCTTTGCCACAAATACTATGTCAACTACATGATCATGCAAAGCAATATGACAATGATGAATATGTCATGATAAACTGGATGGTGGAAAGTTGCATGGCAATATATCTCGGAATGGCTATGGAAATTCCATAATAGGTAGGTATGGTGGCTGTTTTGAGGAAGATATAAGGAGGTTTATGTGTGAAAGAGCATATCATATCACGGGGTTTGGATGCACCGGTGAAGTTTGCACCAACTCTCGATGTGAGAAAGGGCAATGCACGGTACCTTA
Organism: Triticum urartu; assembly: GCF_056163025.1. Taxonomy (NCBI): domain Eukaryota; kingdom Viridiplantae; phylum Streptophyta; class Magnoliopsida; order Poales; family Poaceae; genus Triticum; species Triticum urartu. Next base: position 489,653,281 of record NC_141878.1, read on the forward strand.
GAGGCTAGCAAGGATGGAAGGGTGAGAGTGCATATAATCCATGGACTCAACATTAGTCATAAAGAACTCATATACTTATTGCAAAAATCTACATGCCATCAAAAACCAAAGTTTTACGCGCATGCTCCTAGGGGGATAGATTGGTAGGAAAAGACCATCGCTCGTCCCTGACCGCCACTCATAAGGAGGACAATCAAATAACACCTCATGTTTCAAATTTGTTACATAACGTTTACCATACGTGCATGCTACGGGACTTGCAAACTTCAACACAAGCACTTCTCAAATTCACAATTACTCAACTAGAATGACTTTGATATTATTATCTCCATATCTCAAAACAATTATCAAGCATCCAACTTTTCTTAGTATTCAACACACTCAAAAGAAAGTTTCACAAATCTTGAATACCAAGCATGTTATTATTAAGCAAATTACCATGCTATTAAGACTCTCAAAATAATTTAAGTGAAGCATGAGAGATCAATAGTTTCTTTAAAACAAATCCACCACCGTGCTCTAAAAGATCTAAGTGAAGCACATAGAGCAAAATTATAACGCTCAAAAGATTTAAGTGAAGCACATAGAGAAAAACTACTTAGCTCAAAAAGATATAAGTGAAGCACATAGGGTATTCTATCAAATTCTAATTCATGTATGGCTCTCTCAAAAGGTGTGTACAGCAAGGATGATTGTGGCATACTAACAACCAAAGACACAAATAATACAAGACGCTCCAAGCAAAACACGTATCATGTTGGTGAATAAAAATATAGCTCCAAGTAAATTACCGATGGAAGTGGACGAAAGAGGGGATGCCTTCCGGGGCATCCCCAAGCTTTGACTTTTTGGTGTCCTTGGATTATCTTGGGGGTGCCATGGGCATCCCCAAGCTTAGGCTCTTGCCACTCCTTGTTCCATAATCCATCACAAGAATTCACCCAAAACTTGAAAACTTCACAACACAAAACTAAATAGAAATCTCGTGAGCTCCGTTAGAGAAAGAAAACAAAAGACCACTTCAAGGTACTGTAATGAACTCATTATTTATTTATATTGGTGTTAAACCTACTGTATTCCAACTTCTCTATGGATTATAAACTATTTTACTAGCTATAGATTAATCAAAATAAGCAAACAACACACGAAAAACAGAATCTGTCAAAAACAGAACAGTCTGTAGTAATCTGTAACTAACGTAAACTTGTGGAACCCCAAAAATTCTAAAATAAATTTCTGGACGTGAGGAATTTATCTATTAATTATCTGCAAAAATAATTAACTAAATAGCACCCTCCAAATAAAAATGACAGCAGTTCTCGTGAGGGCTAAAGTTTCTGTTTTTTACAGCAAGTTCAACAAGACTTTCCCCAAGTCTTCCCAACGGTTCTACTTGGCACAAACACTAATTAAAAACAAAAAAACACAACCGAAACAGAGGCTAGATAATTTATTTATTACTAAACAGGAGCAAAAAGCAAGGATAGATCTAGGTATTGCCATCTTTGGTAGGCAATCCATAAGTGGCTCTCATGATAGTTTCATATGGCAATTTTATTTTCTTTCTTGGAAAGTGTTCCATGCCCTTTTTTAATGGAAATTGAAATCTAATATTCCCTTCCTTCATATCAATAATCGCACCAACCGTTCTAAGGAAAGGTCTACCAAGAATAATAGGGCAAGGAGGATTGCAATCTATATTAAGCACAATGAAATCTACAGGCACATAATTCCTATTTGCAACAATAAGAATATCATTAATCCTTCCTATAGGTTTCTTAATAGTAGAATCCGCAAGATGCAAGTTTAGAGAGCAATCATCAAAATCGCGGAAATCTAGCAAGTCACACAAAGTTTTGGGGATAGTGGAGACACTAGCACCCAAATCACACAAAGCATAAAACTCATGATTTTTAATTTTAATTTTAATAGTTGGTTCCCACTCATCATAGAGTTTTCTAGGGATAGAAACTTTCAACTCAAGTTTTTCTTCATAAGATTGCATCAAGGCATCAACAATATGTTCGGTGAAGGCTTTATTTTTACTATAAGCATGTGGAGAATTTAGCACGGATTGCAACAAGGAAATACAATCAATTAAAGAGCAACTTTCATAATTAAATTCCTTGAAATCCAATATAGTGGGTTTAGCAACATCTAGATTTTTATTTCTTTCAATCCCACTTTTATCAATTTCATCATAAAGATCTAAATACTCCGAATTTTTAGAACGCCTTCTAGCTAAAGGAAGATCATATTCAGTTTCATCAACATTCATATTGCAAAACAAAGATTTAATAGGAGACACATCAATAACTTTTAGATCTTCATCTTGATTTTCATAGGAATAGGACGAACATGCTTTAATAAAGGCATCTTTGGAAGCACGCATCCTAGCAGTTCTTTCCTTACACTCATCAATGGAAATTCTCATGGCTTTGAGAGACTCATTGATATCATGCTTAGGAGGAATAGCTCTAAGCTTTAAAAAATCAATCTCAAGAGAAATTCTATCAACGTTCCTAGCCAAATCATCAACTTTAAGCAATTTCTCTTCAAGCAAAGCATTAAAATTCTTTTGTGAATTCATAAACTCTTTAACACTATTCTCAAATTCAGAGGGCATCTTATTATAATTTCCATAAGAGTTATTGTAGGAATTCCCATAATTATTAGAAGGATTACTAGGATATGGCCTAGGATTAAAATTCCCTCTATAAGCGTTTTTACCAAAATTATTCCTACCAACAAAATTCACATCCATAGATTCATTGTTATTCTCAATCAAAGTAGACAAAGGCATATCATTAGGATCAGAAGAAACACTCTTAGTAGCAAATAATTTCATAAGTTCATCCATCTTTCCACTCAACACATTGATTTCTTCTATCACATGCGCTTTTTTATTAGAAGATCTTTCAGTATGCCATTGAGAATAATTAACCATAATATTATCTAGGAGTTTAGTAGCATCTCCTAAAGTGATTTCCATAAAAGTGCCTCCCGCGACCAAATCTAAAATATTTCTAGAAGAAAAATTCAATCCGGCATAAAATTTTTGTATAATCATCCACAAATTCAAACCATGAGTAGGGCAATTACGTATCATTAATTTCATTCTCTCCGAAGCTTGTGCAACATGTTCGTGATCAAGTTGTTTAAAGTTCATAATATCGTTTCTAAGAGAGATGATCTTAGAGGGAGGGAAATACTTAGAGATAAAAGCATCTTTGCACTTGTTCCATGAATCAATACTATTTTTAGGCAAAGACGAAAACCAAGCTTTAGCACGATCTCTAAGCGAAAAAGGAAATATCTTCAATTTAACGACATCATTATCGACATCTTTTTTCTTTTGCATATCACATAAATCAACGAAGCTATTCAGATGAGTAGAGGCATCTTCACTAGGAAGGCCGGCGAATTGATCTTTCATAACAAGATTCAACAAAGTAGTATTGATTTCACAAGATTCAGTATTAGCAAGAGGAGCAATCGGAGTGCTAAGGAAGTCATTATTATTGGTATTGGTGAAGTCACACAATTTGGTAGTATCTTGAGCCATCGCGATAAACAAGCAATCCAACACACTAGCAAACAAAAAGGCAAGTGGGGAAAGAGAAGGAGAAGGAGATTGGGAAAGAGAGGGCGAATAAAACGGCAAGGGTGAAGTGGGGGAGAGGAAAACGAGAGGCAAATGGCAAATAATGTAATGCGAGAGATAGGGATTGTGATGGGTACTTGGTATGTTGACTTTTTGCGTAGACTCCCCGGCAACGGCGCCAGAAATTCTTCTTGCTACCTCTTGAGCTTGCGTTGGATTTCCCCGAAGAGGAAGGGATGATGCAGCAGAGTAGCGTAAGTATTTCCCTCAGTTTTTGAGAACCAAGGTATCAATCCAGTAGGGGGCCATGCTCAAGTCCCTCGTACCTGCACAAAACGATAGCTACTCGCAACCAACACGATTAGGGTTTGTCAATCCCTTCACGGTCACTTACAAGAGTGAGATCTGATAGATATAATATTTTTTGGTATTTTTGGTATAAAGATGCAAAGTAAAAAGTAAAAAAGCAAAGCAAGATTAAAGTGATGGAGATTGATATGATGAGAATAGACCCGGGGGCCATAGGTTTCACTAGTGGCTTCTCTCAAGAGCATAAGTATTCTACGGTGGGTGAACAAATTACTGTTGAGCAATTGACAGAATTGAGCATAGTTATGAGAATATCTAGGCATGATCATGTATATAGGCATCACGTCTGTGACACGTAGACTGAAACGATTCTATATCTACTACTATTACTCCACTCATCGACCGCTATCCAGCATGCATCTAGAGTATTAAGTTAAAAACAGAGTAACGCTTTAAGCAAGATGACATGATGTAGAGAGATAAATTCATGCAATATGAAATAAACCCCATCTTGTTATCCTCGATGGCAACGATGCAATACGTGCCTTGCTGCCCCTTCTGTCACTAGGAAAGGACACCGCAAGATCGAACCCAAAGCTAAGCACTTCTCTCATGGCAAGAACTACCAATCTAGTTGGCCAAACCAAACGGATAATTCAAAGAGACTTGCAAAGATAACTAATCATACATAAAAGAATTCAGAGAAGATTCAAATATTATTCATAGATAGACTTGATCATAAACCCACAATTCATCGGTCTCAACAAACACACCGCAAAAAGAAGATTACATCGAATAGATCTCCACAAGAGAGGGGGAGAACTTTGTATTGAGATCCAAAAAGAGAGAAGAAGCCATCTAGCTACTAACTATGGACCCGAAGGTCTGAGGTAAACTACTCACACTTCATCGGAGAGGCTATGATGATGTAGAAGCCCTCCATGATGACGACCCTCTCCGGTGGAGCTCCAGAACAGGCCCCAAGATGGGATCTCATGGATACAGAAAGTTGCGGCGGTGGAATTAGGTTTTTGGCTCTGTATCTGTTCGTTTGGGGGTACGTAGGTATATATAGGAGGAAGAAGTACGTCGGTGGAGCTCCAAGGGGCCCACGAGGCAGGGGGGCGCGCCCTAGGGGGGGCGCCCCCACCCTCGTGACCGCCTCTCTGATGCCTTGGCGTAGGGTCCAAGTCTCCTGGATCACGTTCGGTGAGAAAATCACGTTCCCGAAGGTTTCATTCCATTTGGACTCCGTTTGATATTCCGTTTCTTCGAAACACTGAAATAGGCAAAAAACAGCAATTCTGGGCTGGGCCTCCGGTTAATAGGTTAGTCCCAAAAATAATATAAAAGTGAAAAATAAAGCCCAATATAGTCCAAAACAGTAGATAATATAGCATGGAGCAATCAAAAATTATAGATACGTTGGAGACGTATCAAACTCCATCCCATCGTCGGATGTTGGGGTATGCCGGTATTTGTGACTAACTAGCTAGCAAGTGGATCAGTAGCAAGTCGCCGCTGCCGGCCATTGTTGTGGTTATTTATAGCTAGCGGCTGGCTAGGGGATTGGGGATTTTACAATTCAGCCCCGTGGAGCGCGGGAAGACTAAGTGGAGCACATAACCCAACAACTGTATGCGGTGTAACGTGTTACCGCACACGTGTTAATATAAGGAAATGTATGTGTTACTTACTAATCATCGCACACGAGTACTCGCACACGCATCGTCTGCGATACTCCGCCATCACAAGCAACTAGTTTGCATTTTTTAGGGTTTTTTTACACACAGAATAGCACACGAATTAATTGTAGTAACCGTCTGTGTTATATTTTCTCATCACAAACAGTTCATCCAAGTGGGCTATTTGCCAGGTATCACACACATCTTGTTTACATGAATCATTTGTGTTCTTTTGGCTCATCGCAAACATTTAATCTATGTGAACTGTATACTGCGTATCACACACATCTTATTATGTTGAACCATTTCTGTTATCTTGCCTAATTGAAAACAATTCATCCGATTGAACTATATGTCGTATATCGCACACACCTTGATCTTGCTGACTATTTCTGTTGCGTTCCCTAATCGTAGATAGTTCATCCGAGTGAACTATATGCAGTATATCGCACACACCTTGATATGGCTGCCCGTTTCTGTTGTTCTAGATCATCGCAAATAGTTCGTATGGATTAACCTTATGCCACGCATCGCACACACAACTACAATCTGAATCGTGTTTGATGTCTCCGCCATCGCAAATGTTTCGTATCATTTTTATGGTTATTTTACATCATCATTTGCGATTAATGCATCACACATATTTTCGTCGAAGGGTCTCTGATTGTACTGTCACGTTTGGACCATCATGCACTAGTGTTGGTTTGGAAAGTTTTAAGACCAGATAAGACCCTAGAGGCTTGGCCCCACACCAGGAGGGCCCCACAGCCTCTATGGGTTGTATTCCCGGGGTGGCTTCCGGTGCCTGATGGTCCATAAACACCCTCATTTTCACTTCGGAATTATCAATCATTTTTCCGCCGCCACCACAACGCGTTTCCGAGGCAATCTGCCTTTTCAGCTTTGATCCTAAACTTTGGCGAAGAGGGAATTCATCTCCATACCACCAACCTCGATCGTCAAGCTCTAAGATGAGTTGAGTAGTCCACCCCTTGACTATGGGTTCATTGCAGTAGCCAATGATGTATTCTCTCTATCTAGATGTTTTTTTATGGTTAATACAATAGCCATATGAGCTACCCTATCTGATTATGGTTTAATAGATGTATTTGTGGGGGTGATATAGATCATGTGATGGATTATCTCTTTATGTACAGATTTGTGTATACTTTTAGGTTTCATATGTAGATGCATAATTCTTTCCGATCCCTTATCTTCTATTGGCCATCTCAGATCGGTGGTCAATAGTGAAAGATGTGTGCATTAGTTGACTACCGATCTCTATGTGACGACCTGAACAGGTAGGGGCCTCGTGTCTCCGCACTTTGTTGTTTCAATCCCTAGATCAATAGCTGACACACACAATTCATGATGAAATACCAAGATACATTACATGTCATAGTATAACATCGCAAATCCAGACTCTTCTACATTACATGAATGCTCAGCTCAAGGCTAGATTATAATATCATGCAACAAAAATACAATAGTATTTTGTGATGTCCATCCACTCACAGGCAATAGTTGAGTATATCACTGTAACCCAACTTCGTATCTCTCCTTCGCTACTTTAATTCCAGCAACATGATACATCGCAACCACAAGGATTAATACATAGGATGTATTGGCAAGTATCACGAGGAAGGTATACCAGAACTAAACATGTTTTTTGGGTAAGTGAAGGCTGGGTTTCTTTGTTGAAAACAATAATAGGTTTTGTCCTATATTTCGTATATAGGTGGTCTACTCTATACAAAGGACATACGTTCTCACACACCAATCCGTAGGTAATACTTGGGTCAACTGTCTCATACAACAGCCTTAGACCATCCCCATCGGTTAACCGATGGCCTCACACCATGCTTGGCACCTAGTGGTGGCTTATTCCCTTTGTTCATCCCATAAAGTGTAAGGGCACCGCTAGGAATCAGACTACTGATTCCTAAGCATCCATCAGACTAGTATTCTACCATTGGATATAGAGAGTCTAGATCGTTGGATTTCTCCCAAGAAAGTGTGTACCTCAGGTCGTTTCCAGCTAATGCCACCATTAATTGCTTCCTAAAGGAAAGTACTCTCCCGAAAGTCACTTGGGAAATAACTGCTTCCATTTTATTCTTCAGTGTTGCGTATCCATTCCCTCTTATTTTGGGGAGAATAAAGCCACAACATTTTTATTTCCGATGCAGTGAAGTTTGCTTCCCATGCAGTTGAGATTTGTTTTCGTATAAAAGATGTATCTAAAAATTTGATTCTGTATGGTTTAGTCTCGAGTAATTACTACCAAGAATCATGCCTGATTTTTCGAACTAAGTTAGCCTTTCCTATTAATTCACCACTATCACAATACAGACAATACATCATTCGTTCTTCTATGTGATTCGTATGACCTGAAAAATTGCTACCAACTTTCACTTTGGTAGTAGCCTTTTAGACAACATATTTTGGTACATTATAAACAACATGACATGGCTTCAAGGAGGGGCGCTGGAGGGTAGAGAAGGTCGCCGCCGGCACCTCCCCACGGCAGGGCCACTTGACTGCTTCCCGACCATCTCGGCCTCTCCCGATAGCCCTCGCAACCTCCGTTCTTGTGCTTCAAGCAGCAGTAGTTGACCCCTATTCTTGTTCATCTTCAGAAGCAGTAACATCGTTTATTTGAATTGCATGGAGAATTTGATCTAGACTGATGAGTGGTTGATGACCAGGATGCTGTGTAGCTCCTCTGACATTCCCTCTAACACATGTTCGCATCCTTACGTGTGACCTGCCCTGGCATCTCTGACCGACCTTCCACGATGCAATGGCGTCGACCTTCCCCGACGTCTTGATACGTCTCCAACGTATCTATAATTTTTGATTGCTCCATGCTATATTATCTACTGTTTTGGACTATATTGGGCTTTATTTTCCACTTTTATATTATTCTTGGGACTAACCTTTTAACCGGAGGCCCAGCCCAGAATTGCTGTTTTTTTGCCTATTTCAGTGTTTCGAAGCAACGGAATATCAAACGGAGTCCAAACGGAATAAAACCTTCGGGAACGTGATTTTCTCACCGAACGTGATCCAGGAGACTTGGACCCTGCTCCAAGGAACAAAAGAGGCGGTCACGAGGGTGGGGGCGCCCCCCTAGGGTGCGCCCCCTGCCTTGTGGGCCCCTCGGAGCTCCACCGACGTACTCCTTCCTGCTATATATACCTACGTACCCCCAAACGATCAGAACAGGAGCCAAAAACCTAATTCCACCGCCGCAACTTTCTGTATCCACGAGATCCATCTTGGGGCCTATTCCGGAGCTCCGCCGGAAGAGGGCCGTCATCACGGAGGGCTTCTACATCATCATAGCCTCTCCGATGAAGTGTGAGTAGTTTACCTCAGACCTTCGGGTCCATAGTTAGTAGCTAGATGGCTTCTTCTCTCTCTTTGGATCTCAATACAAAGTTCTCCCCCTCTCTTGTGGAGATCTATTCGATGTAATCTTCTTTTTGCGGTGTGTTTGTTGAGACTGATGAATTGTGGGTTTATGATCAAGTCTATCTATGAATAATATTTGAATCTTCTCTGAATTCTTTTATGCATGATTAGTTATCTTTGAAAGTCTCTTCGAATTATCCGTTTGGTTTGGCCAACTAGATTGGTAGTTCTGGCCATGGGAGAAGTGCTTAGCTTTGGGTTCGATCTTGTGGTGTCCTTTCCCAGTGACAGAAGGGGCAGCAAGGCACGTATTGCATCGTTGCCATGGAGGATAACAAGATGGGGTTTATTTCATATTTCATGAATTTATCTCTCTACATCATGTCATCTTGCCTAAAGAGTTACTCTGTTTTTAACTTAATACTCTAGATGCATGCTAGATAGCGGTCGATGAGTGGAGTAATAGTAGTAGATGCAGAATCGTTTCGGTCTACTTGTCACGGACGTGATGCCTATATACATGATCATGCCTAGATATTCTCATAACTATGCTCAATTCTGTCAATTGCTCAACAGTAATTTGTTCACCCACCGTAGAATACTTATGCTCTTGAGAGAAGCCACTAGTGAAACCTATGGCCCCCGGGTCTATTCTCATCGTATCAATCTCCATCACTTTAATCTTGCTTTGCTTTTTTACTTTGCCTTTTACGTTTACTTTGCATCTTTATACCAAAAATATTATATCTAACAGATCTCACTCTCGTAAGTGACCGTGAAGGGATTGACCACCCCTAATCGCGTTGGTTGCGAGTAGCTATCGTTTTGTGCAGGTACGAGGGACTTGAGCGTGGCCTCCTACTGGATTGATACCTTGGTTCTCAAAAACTGAGGTAAATACTGACGCTACTCTGCTGCATCATCCCTTCCTCTTCGGGGAAAACCAATGCAAGCTCAAGACGTAGCAAGAAGGATTTCTGGCGCCGTTGCCGGGGAGTCTACGCAAAAAGTCAACATACCAAGTACCATCACAATCCCTATCCCTCGCATTACATTATTTGCCATTTGCCTCTCGTTTTCCTCTCCCCCACTTCACCCTTGCCGTTTTATTCGCCCTCTCTCTCTATCCTCCCTCTCTATTTGCCTCTTTTGCCTGTTTGCTCTTGTTTGCTCGTGTGCTAGATTGCTTGTTTGTCGCGATGGCTCAAGATACTATCAAATTGTGTGACTTCACAAATACCAATAATAATGATTTCCTTAGCACTCCGATTGCTCCTCTTGCTAATACTGAATCTTGTGAAATCAATACTGCTTTGTTGAATCTTGTTATGAAAGATCAATTCACCGGCCTTCCTAGTGAAGATGCCTCTACTCATCTGAATAGCTTCGTTGATTTATGTGATATGCAAAAGAAAAAAGATGTCGATAATGATGTCGTTAAATTGAAGATATTTCCTTTTTCGCTTAGAGATCGTGCTAAAGCTTGGTTTTCGTCTTTGCCTAAAAATAGTATTGATTCATGGAACAAGTGCAAAGATGCTTTTATCTCTAAGTATTTCCCTCCCTCTAAGATCATCTCTCTTAGAAACGATATTATGAACTTTAAACAACTTGATCACGAACATGGTGCACAAGCTTGGGAGAGAATGAAATTAATGATACGTAATTGCCCTACTCATGGTTTGAATTTGTGGATGATTATACAAAAATTTTATGCTGGATTGAATTTTGCTTCTAGAAATCTTTTAGATTCGGTCGCGGGAGGTACTTTTATGGAAATCACTTAGGATATGCTACTAAACTCCTAGATAATATTATGGTTAATTATTCTCAATGGCATACTGAAAGATCTTCTAATAAAAAAGTGCATGCGATAGAAGAAATTAATGTGTTCAATGGAAAGATGGATGAACTTATGAAATTATTTTCTACTAAGAGTGTTTCTTCTGATCCTAATGATATGCCCTTGTCTACTTTGATTCAGAATAACAATGAATCTGTGGATGTGAATTTTGTTGGTAGGAATAATTTTGGTAACAACGCTTCTAGTGGGAATTTTAATCCTAGGCCATATCCTAGTAATCCTTCTAATAATTATGGGAATTCCTACAATAACTCTTATGGAAATTATAATAAGATGCCCTCTCATTTTGAATCTAATATTAAAGAATTTATTTCTTCGCAAAAGAATTTTAATGCTATGATTGAAGAAAAATTGCTTAAGATTGATGATTTGGCTAGGAACGTTGATAGAATTGCTCTTGATGTTGATTCTTTGAAACTTAGATCTATTCCACCTAAGCATGATATCAATGATTCTCTCAAAGCCATGAGAATTTCAATTGATGAGTGTAAGGAAAGAACCGCTAGGGTGCGTGCTTCCAAAGATGCCTTTATTAAAGCGTGTTCTTCCAATTCCTATGAAAATCAAGATGAAGATCTAAACGTTATTGATGTGTCTCCTGTTAAATCTTTTTTTGCAATATGAATCTTGATGAAACTGAATATGATCTTCCTTTACCTAAAAGGCGTTCTAAAAATTCGGAGTATTTAGATCGTTATGATGAAATTGATGAAAGTGGGATTGAAAGAAATAAAAATCTAGATGTTGCTAAACCCACTATATTGGATTTCAAGGAATTTAATTATGAAAGTTGCTCTTTAATTGATTGTATTTCCTTGTTGCAATCCGTGCTAAATTCTCCACATGCTTATAGTCAAAATAAAGCCTTCACCGAACATATTGTTGATGCCTTGATGCAATCTTATGGAGAAAAACTTGAGTTGAAAGTTTCTATCCCTAGAAAACTCTGTGATGAGTGGGAACCAACTATTAAAATTAAAATGAAAGATCATGAGTTTTATGCTTTGTGTGTTTTGGGTGCTAGTGTCTCCACCATCCCTAAAACTTTGTGTGATTTGCTAGATTTTCGCGATTTTGATGATTGCTCTCTAAACTTGCATCTTGCGGATTCTACTATTAAGAAACCTATGGGAAGGATTAATGATGTTCTTATTGTTGCAAATAGGAATTATGTGCCCGTAGATTTCATTGTTCTTGTTATAGATTGCAATCCTTCTTGCCCTATTATTCTTGGTAGACCTTTCCTTAGAATGGTTGGTGCGATTATTGATATGAAGGAAGGGAATATTAGATTTCAGTTTCCATTAAAAAAGGGCATGGAACACTTTCCAAGAAATAAAATAAAATTTACATATGAAACTATCATGAGAGCCACTTATGGATTCCCTACCAAAGATGGCAATACCTAGATCTATCCTTGCTTGTTATGCCTAGCTAGGGGCGTTAAACGATAGCGCTTGTTGGGAGGCAACCCAATTTTATTTTTATTCCTTGCTTTTCACTCCTGTTTAGTAATAAATTAATTATTTAGCCTCTGTTTTGGTTGTGTTTTTTGTGTTTAATTAGTGTTTGTGCCAAGTAGAACCGTTGGAAAGACTTGGGGAAAGTCTTGTTGAACTTGCTGTAAAAAATAGAAACTTTAGCGCTCGCGAGAAATGCTTTCATTTTTATTTGGAGAGTGCTATTTAGTTAATTATTTTTGCAGATGATTAATAGATAAATTCCTCACGTACAGCAATTTATTTTAGAATTTTTGGGGTTATAGATCTTGCGCTAGCTACAGATTACTACAGACTGTTCTGTTTTTGACAGATTCTGTTTTTCGTGTGTTGTTTGCTTATTTTGATGAATCTATGACTAGTAAAATAGTTTATAATCCATAGAGAAGTTGTAATACAGTAGGTTTAATACCAATATAAATAAAGAATGAGTTAATTACAGTACCTTGAAGTGGTCTTTTGTTTTCTTTCGCTAACGGAGCTCACGAGTTTTCTGCTTTAAGTTTTGTGTTGTGAAGTTTTCAAGTTTTGGGTAAGGATTTGATGGATTATGGAACAAGGAGTGGCAAGAGCCTAAGCTTGGGGATGCCCATGGCACCCCCAAGATAATCTAAGGACACCTAAAAGCCAAAGCTTGGGGATGCCCCGGAAGGCATCCCCTCTTTCGTCTACTTCTATCGGTAACTTTACTTGGAGCTATATTTTTATTCACCAACATGATATGTGTTTTGCTTGGAGCGTCTTGTATTATTTGTGTCTTTGTTTGTTAGTGTGCCACAATCATCCTTACTGTACACACCTTTTGAGAGAGCCATACATGAATTAAAATTTGATAGAATACTCTATGTGCTTCACTTATATCTTTTGAGCTAAGTAATTTTGCTCTATGTGCTTCACTTATATCTTTTGAGCTATGTAATTTTGCTCTATATGCTTCACTTATATATTTTGAGCTATGTAATTTTGCTCTATGTGCTTCACTTAGATCTTTTAGAGCACGGTGGTGGATTTGTTTTAAAGAAACTATTGATCTCTCATGCTTCACTTAAATTATTTTGAGAGTCTCTTAATAGCATGGTAATTCGCTTAATAATAATATGCTTGGTATTCAAGATTTGTGAAACTTTCTTTTGAGTGTGTTGAATACTAAGAAAATATTGAAGCATGATAATTGTTTTGAGATATGGAGGTGATAATATTAAAGTCATGCTAGTTGAGTAGTTATGAATTTAAAGAATACTTGTGTTGAAGCTTGTGATTCCCGTCGCATGCACGTATGGTGAACCGTTATGTGATGAAGTCGGAGCATGATTTATTTATTGATTGTCTTCCTTATGAGTGGCGGTTGGGGACAAGCGATGGTCTTTTCCTACCAATCTATCCCCCTAGGAGCATGCGCGTAATACTTTGCTTTGGTAACTTCTAGATTTTTGCAATAAGTATATGAGTTCTTTATGACTAATGTTGAGTCCATGGATTATACGCACTCTCACCCTTCCACCTTTGCTAGCCTCTCTAATACCGCGCACCTTTTGCCGGTATCATACACCCACCATATACCTTCCTCAAAACAGCCACCATACCTACCTATTATGGCATTTCCATAGCCATTCCGAGATATATTGCCATGCAACTTTCCACCGTTCCGTTTATTGTGACACACTTCATCATTGTCATATTGCATATCCCGGTACACCGCCAGAGGCATTCATATAGAGTCATATTTTGTTCTAAGTATCGAGTTGTAATTGTTGAGTGGTAAGAAAAATAAAAGTGTGATGATCATCATTATTAGAGAATTGTCCCAGTGAGGAAAGAATGATGGAGACTATGATTCCCCCACAAGTCGGGATGAGACTCCGGACGAAAAAAAAGAGGCCATAAAAAAACAGAAAAGGCCCAAATAAAAAAATGAGAGAAAAAGAGAGAAGGGACAATGTTACTATCCTTTTACCACACTTGTGCTTTAAAGTAGCACCATGATCTTCATAGTAGAGAGTCTCTCATGTTATCACTTTCATATACTAGTGGGAATCTTTCATTATAGAACTTGGCTTGTATATTCCAATGATGGGCTTCCTCAAATTGCCCTAGGTCTTCATGAGCAAGCAAGTTGGATGCACACCCACTTAGTTTCTTTTTGAGCTTTCATATACTTATAGCTCTAGTGCATCCGTTGCATGGCAATCCCTACTCACTCACATTGATATCTATTGATGGGCATCTTCATAGCCCGTTGATACGCCTAGTTGATGTGAGACTATCTTCTCCCTTTTTGTCTTCTCCACAACCACCATTCTATTCCACCTATAGTGTTATGTCCATGGCTCACGCTCATGTATTGCGTGAAGATTGAAAAAGTTTTGAAAAAGTTAGAGTATGAAACAATTGCTTGGCTTGTCATCGGGGTTGTGCATGATTTAAATATTTTGTGTGGTGAAGATAGATCATAGCCAGACTATATGATTTTGTAGGGATAACTTTCTTTGGCCATGTTATTTTGACAAGACATAATTGCTTTGTTAGTATGCTTGAAGTATTATTATTTTTATGTCAATATAAACTTTTGTCTTGAATCTTTCTAATCTGAATATTCATATCACAATTAAGAAGATTTGCATTGAAATTATGCCAAGTAGCACTCCGCATCAAAAATTCTCTTTTTATCATTTACCTACTCGAGGACGAGCATGAATTAAGCTTGGGGATGCCTGATACGTCTCCAACGTATCTATAATTTTTGAATGCTCCATGCTATATTATCTACTGTTTTGGACTATATTGGGCTTTATTTTCCACTTTTATATTATTTTTGGGACTAACCTATTAACCGGAGGCCCAGCCCAGAATTGTTGTTTTTGCCTATTTCAGTGTTTCAAAGAAACGGAATATCAAACAGAGTCCAAACGGAATAAAACCTTCGGGAACGTGATTTTATCACCGAACGTGATCCAGGAGACTTGGACCCTGGTCCAAGGAACAAAAGAGGCGGTCACGAGGGTGGGGGCGCCCCCCCTAGGGCGCGCCCCCTGCCTTGTGGGCCCCTCGGAGCTCCACCGACGTACTCCTTCCTCCTATATATACCCACATACCCCCAAACGAACAGATACGGAGCCAAAAACCTAATTCCACCGCCGCAAATTTTTGTATCCACGAGATCCCATCTTGGGGCCTGTTCCGGAGCTCCGCCGGAAGAGGGCCATCATCACGGAGGGATTCTACATCATCATAGCCTCTTCGATGAAGTGTGAGTAGTTTACCTCAGACCTTCGGGTCCATAGTTAGTAGCTAGATGGCTTCTTCTCTCTCTTTGGATCTCAATACAAAGTTCTCCCCCTCTCTTCTGGAGATCTATTCGATGTAATCTTCTTTTTGCGGTGTGTTTGTTGAGACCGATGAATTGTGGGTTTATGATCAAGTCTATCTATGAATAATATTTGAATCTTCTCTGAATTCTTTTATGCATGATTGGTTATCTTTGCAAGTCTATTCGAATTATCCGTTTGGTTTGGCCAACTAGATTGGTAGTTCTTGCCATGGGAGAAGTGCTTAGCTTTGGGTTCGATCTTGCGGTGTCCTTTCCCAGTGATAGAAGGGGCAGCAAGGCACATATTGCATCGTTGCCATCGAGGATAACAAGATGGGGTTTATTTCATATTGCATGAATTTATCTCTCTACATCGTGTCATCTTGCCTAAGGCGTTACTCTGTTTTTAACTTAATACTCTAGATGCATGCTGGATAACGGTCGATGAGTGGAGTAATAGTAGTAGATGCAGAATCGTTTCGGTCTACTTGTCACGGATGTGATGCCTATATACATGATCATGCCTAGATATTCTCATAACTATGCTCAATTCTGTCAATTGGTCAATAGTAATTTGTTCACCCACCATAGAATACTTATGCTCTTGAGAGAAGCCACTAGTGAAACCTATGGCCCCCGGGTCTATTCTCATCGTATCAATCTCCATCACTTTAATCTTGCTTTGCTTTTTACTTTTCCTTTTACTTTTACTTTGCATCTTTATACCAAAAATACCAAAAATATTATGTCTATCAGATCTCACTCCCGTAAGTGACTGTGAAGGGATTGACAACCCCTAATCGCGTTGGTTGCAAGTAGCTATCGTTTTGTGCAGGTACGAGGGACTTGAGCGTGGCCTCCTACTGGATTGATACCTTGGTTCTCAAAAACTGAGGGAAATACTTACGCTACTCTACTGCATCATCCCTTCCTCTTCGGGGAAAACCAACGCAAGCTCAAGACATAGCACGTCTCTCGTTGCTGTCGCACACGACGCTATGCAGTTTTCTGGCAGCTATCCCCGCTGCTGTGTGTGGTGTTTCCTTGCCAGCTTTCCCGTGCGTGAGGCTATATATGCACCCAGCTGCTGTTGGCTTTATTGTTGTCAGTTTGGGCTACTGCTTGAGGCCAGCGAATGGCCTCCCCCACTAGCACACTGCTCCTTATCGTTCTGTGTGCAAGCTCTCCTCCAAGAACCGCAGCCAGGGCCTCAAATCACCGGACCCCGCTGCCATATCGCGCCTACGGCGCCGCCGCACCGGGCCTCCACCGTTGATTCACCATTCATCCTCCTCCATGCTTCCTACCCCGCCACCACAGCGGCCATGAGTTCCCTGGCCACGATGGGCAGAGGGCGGCGGTGGAGATGGTCGGGTCAGAGGAAGTGATGGAGGTGGTCAGGGCGGAGGGCGGCGAGGGACGGTGGCGGCGGCGCTATCCGCGGCGACGGATGGTGGCGGTAGTGCGATCAGTGGCGAGGGCGATGGCGGCGGCGCGATCCACGACAGGGATGGTGGTGGCGGCGGTTGGGAGCGATGGCGCATTCTGTGCGTTGAGCCGGTGACGGCGGCGGCAGTTGGGGATAGGGACGATGGGTGGTCGTGGGGATCGGGTAGGTTAGGGAAGTTCGATAGGTGGTTCGTGGCGATGGTACAGGTGGTGGGCTTTTTCGGTCCGGTAACAGTTCGGGAGGACCGCCTCACCTTATATAAGGCCATCCGTGATCCAAATAGTTATTCTAATCCCAGGATTAGAATAGTGCTACTATATATATATATATATGAGTGCATCAAAAGTCTTTTATAGAAAAAATTCATCAAAAGACATGGAATTTCCAAACTTTGGTCGTAAAAGCATATGAAATATGAGATACAAAAAAGATAGTGGAAAACAAAAACAAAAGAGAAGGGGAAAAAATTAGAGCAGTGGTTACCAAGGGTCGATTCTCGGCTCTCGGTAATGGCCACCTTTTTCGAGAGGCGTTCTCGGTAAAGCATCTAACCTAGATCTCTTTCCTTCTTGTGCATTCTCGATAATATGTATTATACTTTTTTTGTTGTTGTCTTCCATGCTTGGCAAACAACCTTAGCACACCATAAGTATTGTCTTGTGTTTTCTTCTTCAGATGGGCCTCGTCTGATTCTAGAAACCGGCACCCCTCCGGTGGCACCGACGGTCTAGGGCGTTGTTCGGCACCTAGAGGGGGTAGGCCACGGGGAATAACTGCTTCTTTGTGTTACTGCATGTCATCGCGAGATGACAGACCAAGTCTAGGCCCGTTCTGTCACGGGATCACCCACCGAAGACTCTGTCTCAGGGACGAATGCACCCGGTCCTCGACGTTCCCGCCCGTGTATGCGGTTTGTGAGGCACGTGCCACGTCAAGGACGTGCGTTGCTTATTCAAATAGCACACCACCCCTGCATGCATATGCATGGGCCACACGCATGTAGGTGTGCCCTCCCCCCCCCTCGGGCGGTCTCTATATTGAGCACCCATCCGGTGGCCCCAGCGGTCTAGGGCGTTGTTCGGCACCGAGAGGGTGTACTCCACGGTGAATAACTGCTTCTCCGTGTTAGTGCATGTCATCGCGAGATGACATACCAAGTCTAGGCTCGTTCTGTCACGGGATCACCCATCGAAGACTCTGTCTCGAGGACGGACGCAGCCGTTCCTCGACGTTCCCGCCCGTGTGTGTGGTTTGTGAGGCACGTGCCACGTCAAGGACGTGCGTTGCTTATTCAAATAACACACCACCCCTGCATGCATATGCATGGGCCAGACGCATGTAGGGGTGCCCTCCCCCCCCCCCCTCGGGCGGTCTCTATATTGAGCACCCATCCGGTGGCCCCGGCGGTCTAGGGCGTTGTTCGGCACCGAGAGGGTGTACTCCATGGTGAATAACTGCTTCTTCGTGTTAGTGCATGTCATCGCGAGATGACAAACCAAGTCTAGGCTCGTTCTGTCACGGGATCACCCACCGAAGACTCTGTCTCGGGGACGGACGTAGCCGGTCCTCGACGTTCCCGCCCGTGTGTGTGGTTTGTGAGGCACATGCCACGTCAAGGACGTGCGTTGCTTATTCAAATAGCACACCGCCCCTGCATGCATATGCATGGGCCACACACATGTAGGGATGCCCTCCCCCCTCGGGCGGTCTCTATATCGAGCACCCATCCGGTGGCCCCGGCGGTCTAGGGCATTGTTCGGCACCGAGAGGGTGTAGTCCACGGTGAATAACTGCTTCTCCGTGTTAGTGCATGTCATCGCGAGATGACAGACCAAGTCTAGGCCCGTTCTTCGAGATAGTCTATGGGTATAGAGAGGGGATGTGTCCGGTTTGTGCAGGAAGTGCAGGTCCTGTTGCTCCGTTGGCCTCGAAACTTTTGTGCTCTCAAAGGAGGCATCGCATGTATATGCATGGGCTATCCGGTGGCCCCGACGGTCTAGGAAGTTGACCGGCACCGAGAGAGGGGGTAGGCCACGGTCAACAACTGCTTCTTCTCGTGTTTATTACTTTACACTCTTTAAAGTTATCTGTCGGTGCTGGTCTAGAAAGTTGACTGACACCGAGAAAGGGGGTAGGCCACGGTCAACAACTGATTCTTCTCGTGTTTTTTTACTTTACACTCTTTAAAGTTCTCTCTTGGTGCCGTTCTAGGAAGTTGGCCGGCCCCGAGAGAGGGGGTAGGCCACGGTCAACAACTGCCTAAAAAAGCTAAGTAATCGTTCTAAAAGGGGGGGGATGCAAACCTGAAAAATCATTATCATCTAAACAAAAGAAATTGATACAATGGAATACATATGTGAATGAGAAAGTTGATCATGTATTTTATAAGACGTTGAACAAGTATTTGAAGAAACGGTGAAATAAATATTAAAAAATGTTGAACAAGTAATTTTGAAAAAAATGCTGAAATAAGTACTAGAAAACATTGACCCAGAGATATGAAAAAAATGATGAACAAAAAATTTGAAAATGTTTAATAAGTATTTAAAACTGTTGAACATGTATTAAAAAATCTTGACGAGTGTATGGGAAATGTTAAACTAGAATTTGAAAATTGCTGAATAAAGTAGTTGAAAAGTTGAAGACATACTAAAAAAATGCGGAACGAATATATAAAAATGTCGACCAAGTATTTTGAAAAAATGTTGAATAAAGTATCAAAGTGTTGAACAAGTTTGTGAAAAATATTGAATAAACGTTTGGACTATGTTGCACGTGTATACCCAAAAATGTTGATCGCTTATTAAAAAATGTTTTTCGCGTATGGAAAGAAGTATAATGAAAAACGAAAGGAAAAAATGTTTTTCGCGTATGGGAAGAAGTATAATGAAAAATGAAAGAAAAAATAAATAAAAACCAAGTGAAAAAAGGAGAAAAGCGAAATATAATGTTGAATAAGAGAAACTCGAAGAAAAATAAGAAAATCAAACATGTTGACCGAGTCAATTCTGTGCCGTGTACATGAGGCAGGGACTGTTGCGCGCGTGAACGAGACATGCAGGTGTGCTGCATCTCTTGTGCCTGCTATGCAGCTGTGCTGCACTCGTGTGCCTGCTAGTGTACGTGAGTCAGCAATGATTATTTAATACTAGCAAATACGGGCGCTATACACCAGACTATTCTATGAATACAGTCGTTATATAGTAGCTTTATGCACGCTGTGCATCGATCACGCCGAGCATTGACGGGGCTGATTCCGGCCTGCAGGGTGCTCGGCCACCAAACATTATTTTCGCCTAGATAGGTAATATTAAAATAGATTCATTTGAGCCCTTAGAAATCGGCATAAGTATCCCATATACCCGAGTTCTTCCATTGCTTCTGACTTGTATGTCGATCAAAATTTACAAAATTATCATATTCCATGACATCGTCAGTAAAGGACCCTTCAGTTTGTCGCAGGGCAGAGAGATAACGATGGAACAAACCCAAGACACAGATCTGCTGGACGAAAACTCTCCGTGGTCACTGTTTCATTACAACTACAATGAGCCTCGAGGGGTAAGAGCAACTCCAACGGACCGACCCAAACGGACGGTGTTTTTGTTCGCTTTTTGTTCGTTTGGGTCGGCCGTCCGTCCTCTTTTAGTTTTGGGTCGGCAGTGCGCCCAACGGGCCGATTCATTTTATGACCGCGTGCGTTTAACATCATGCCGTCGCCTTCGTTTTGGTGCTCCAGCGCGCGGGAAAGGTTCACGCGCGGGGGGGGGGGGGGGGGGGGGGGGAAAGCGGCTTAGCGCGCGCTGGTTTTGGCGCTTCAGCGCGGGGGAAAGCGGATTAGCGCGCGCTGGTTTTGGCGCTTCAGCGCGGGGAAAGCGGCTTAGCGCGCGCTGGTTTTGGCGCTTCAGCGCGGGGGAAAGCGGCTTAGCCCGCGCTGGTTTTGGCGCTCCAGCGCGCGGGAAAGGTTCGCGCGCGCGCCGCGGCCGGCGCTCGCTATAAAGAAGGTGCTCCCTCCACACTCTGTCGGCCGCCCACTCTCGCCCCCTCTGCGCTGCGCCACCATGTCGATCCGCCGCCTGGGCGCTTCGGATTTTCGCGGAGTCCGCGAGCGCCGCTCCGGCGCCTTCTCCGCCGAGATCTGGTTTCGCAAGAAACGTCTCGTCCTCGGCACCTTCGACACTGCAGAGGAGGCGGCCCGTGCGCACGACACGGCGGCGTGGCGCCTCCTGAGGCCTCGTCGGGATATGAATTTTCCCAACGTGTCGAGCCAGCGGGCGCAGGATCTGGCGCCTCTCCCGCGGCTTTTCACCGACGAGGATCGTCGTGTCCACCGGAGGCGGCAGCGTCGCCTCGCCATCGCAGAGAAGGACGTGGAAGCCTTGGTGGTGTGGCGCGGAGGCTACCGGCAGGACATCGTCGACGAGCGCCAGTTCTACAAGCAATTGAGATCGAAGAGGGACGCGAGGAGGAGGGAGCGAGCCGCCTATCTGGAGGACAAGCGTTTGCGGTAGCAGACAGCTCAATTGAAACTGAAGCTATGAGAAACGTCGGGTTGGGACTTTGAAGACGAGCAGCTTGCTGACGCCTATCTTCAAACGTCGGAGGAGGACATTGCCAAGTCAGAGTCAGAAAGCGACGAGTAGTGGTCTTTTTCTTTTATCTGTGTACGCTAGAACTATATATGTATCCATTTTAATCTGAAAAAATGGCCGGCGGGGTCGGCGACGTAGTAGGCGGGCGAGTGTGTGAATTCAATGTGCCACCGACCAGCGGGCCCGGTGAGGAAAGAGGACGAGCGCGCGCGTCCGTCTTGTGTCCGCACCGACGCAAATCAGGCTCAAAAATAGATCGGGAATAGGTCGGCAGGCGGACGAAAGCGGACGCGCGTCCGTTTGGATCGGCGCATTGGGCCGGCTTTTTTGTCCGCGCCAACCCAAACGGACGGCCGCGGACAAATGAACCCGCCCCATTGAAGTTGCTCTAACCGACACTGATTCGGATGCAAGCGATGAGGATGGACCTGAGGAGGATGGTGGGTGCCAGGAGAGCTATGGCACCGTCAAAGGTGACGATGAGGATGAGGATGACGTTGCTGATAAGACAAATGATGCATTGTTGTTTTACAGTATAACCAGAAGAAATTTGCAAAGCAGGAGAGTAGATGATTTGGAAAGCCACTTTTACTGGATAACACCACAAGGCTGGCTGCTCATGCTGCACCGTGCTTCACATGCGACCTGTGTATGGAATCCGTTCACACGCCAGAGAATTAGCCTGCCTTCAGACCAAGAGGAATTCCTCTCAAAGAGCACCGCCAGATGTTTGCTATCGCATACGTCCACCGACCCAAACTGCACCATGCTAGTCGTGAATTGCAGAGACACGGTGTTCTGGTATTGCCACCCTGAAGGAGACCGCTGGAAGAAGCACACGTACGAGTCAGGGGCACTCGGGGAAAGACGTGGTGACGTCATGGAAGGGATGGAGGCTCTAACGGCAGTTGGGGGCGAATTCCATACATGTTTCAGAACACATTCCACTTGTTACAGTGTTGTGATACTCAAGTTCTTGCCGGATCCGACGTTCACGCAAATTCCGGTTGGTAATACATGCGATCATGAGTACCCCTGGCCCTGGGAGGGCAGTTCCTTGTTAGAATCATGCGGGCAGTTGTTCTGCTTGGATTTCGGTCAGCTGTATGAAACAGATAAAGTTGTGCATGTCCGTGTTCGCAGGGTGGACATGGCAAAAAGGGCCTGGCTGAAGGTGGAAACGCTCGGCGATAGAGTGTTCTGTGTCAATTATAGACATTTTGGGGCATCGCTAAGCGCACAAGAGGTCGGTTTGCAGGGAAACTGCATTTACTTCTTGAGAGGAGATGACAAGGGATTGTATGTGTACAACATGGAACGAGGAACTACTACTTTGCACAATCCGGGTCATGACTTGCAAGATGACGTGGCGCCTGAAATGTTGATGCCTGCGTCATCTTGAATCTTTCTTTGTTTAATTATACACTTTTTTAGGATTAATTACACACTTTTCACTTTTATACAATATAGTGTTTTTTCCTTTTGCAAAATTTATATTATAGTGGACTAGCAAACATGTCCGTGCGTTGTAATGGTAGACAAAAGAATTACACGCTAGCTAAATAAGTATGACTCAGTACCTTGACATATGACCGTCCTCTATTTTAACACGGTGGCTTAACATTTTTCCACTTATCTTTTTTTCGACCCTCGCTGATGATGAACGCGACCTCCACTTGATCACAATGCATTCGACGTGGTAAACTCAAGGCAATGAGCTTGCCACTGCACGACACACTTGTCATTGTGTCACGCAAGGGAATACTTAAAACATTATTAAAAACAAATCTAATCGACCAACTACTCCCGACACCTAGACATACAAATACTTTCCGAAGACTAATCAAAACCTAGATATAAAAGACTTTTGAATCGGTGAACAGTTTTTTGAATCGACAAACATCTTTTTAAAAATTTGGGCATTTTCGTGTAAATTCACAAACATTTGTTTTGTTTAGATGAGCATTTTTTGAAATGCATGAATAATTCTTGAATTCAGGAACATTTTTGACTCAGCAAGCATTTTTTGAATCAATGAACTTTTTCTAAATTGGGGAAAAATTGAAATTCGCAAAAACACTTGCATTTTTTGAGTATTTTCTAAAATTTCATGGACATTTTTTTATCAGATTCACGAATACATTTTGAATACACGATATTTTTTTCATAATCATGGACATGATTTTATTTCCCAACATTTTTTCCCAAATTGTGTTTTTTTATTTGCAAAGAGTTTTGTAAAGTCACAAAAAAATGAAACCATGAAATTTTTGTGATTTCCCAAACTTTTTTTAATTCACTTTTTTTATGATTTATCAAACATTTTTTTCAAAACTCGTGACTGTTCGAAATTTATAAATCCCGAATTAATTTAAAGAAATAAAAAAATAGAAATGAGAAAAGAAAAAAGAAAAAATGAAATAAAAAAACAAGGGTGCAACGCCCCGCCAGCCGGTCCATGAACACATCCGTAGGGAAGGAGGTGCGTGAGAAAAAGGAGTGGAAAAAAGGTGGAACCAAGGGTTCAAACCCTGGTCTCCAGGGCGGGCGAGAAAGGCTTTAGGCACCACACCACTGGTGGGTCTATGATATATATTGGGTATCGTCTCTATAAAACAACTGAGCACGACCGCGATTTTGGAAAGAAAACCGATTATTTTTCTTCACTTAGCACTAAGTACCGGTTCTGCAACCGGGACAAAACGATCGGGACTAATGCTTCTCTGCCGGTCATTCCAAATTGTCTAACTTTCCGGCCGGTCACTCATCCTCTCACTACTCCAGTCTAAGCATGCTTAACTTTCGAGTTCTATTTTCCCTAGTTTTCAAGTCTACACTTGTTGTTTTCCTGACAATAGTAAGCTATCAATCCTATTAACCCTTAGATCTTGATGTCACATGATTTAATTTTTTGAATTCCAAACAATTATTAAAATAAAATAAGTAATAATAATATTGAATTGCAATGAAAATAAAATAATTAATAATATCATTTTATTCATTATTTTGCCATTTATTCATTTAATATGACATAATTAATATCTTTAAATCTGTAAATCGAAATTCGACAAATAATATATCCAATATTATTAAAAAATATGAGGAATCCAAATATGACATCATTAATTTTTTAAATTATTTCTCATATGCTGGAATCAATTGCTTCTTGGTGATGTGAATCGGATGAGAACTAATGAGCTTTCTATGTTTGGCTAAGCACAAATGCCTGATCTGGATTCATTAATAAAATGGTTATAATTTGCTGATTTGGTACTAGCTCCTGTATAAAATGGTGAATCCCTCAATCACTATATAGAATGGCTGTCCAGTTGCAGCAACTACTGTTATTTGATTTTAGGAGTTGAATTTGAGCATGAAGTCACAGGTTTCACCGTTTGAGTTTGAAACTATTATTCTAAAAAACAATAATTATTTAGTAACACTAATATTTATAGAATAAATAGTTTGACCATAGTTTGACTAAAAATTCAAAAAAGCTTAACTTTGAGGATAACTTTTTTCCTTTCAAAATTTGAGGATTCCAAAAATTTGCAAAACATCCTATGGCCGTCGAAATCGGAACCGGCTTCTCGTGCTGAACATTTTGATATATTATATGTTTTTTCGACATCGTATGCAAAAGTTATAGCCGTTTTACTTTTTCATAACTCTTTTTTGCAAAACATGTTGAAATTTATGTTTTTTAATTTTCCTAACTAGTAGATGTAGTAACATAACTACATCTCAAAGGATTTAATTTTTGAAGTTTTTATCATTTTCTTTCATAACTAAGGTTAACCAATCCAGAGTCACGTTCTATTAAAGTGGCAAAAAGAATTACTTTTTAATATAGCAAAACTAAGTCTATCAACTATTATTAAAGGCTAGACAACTATTAATACAAAACAGTAGCAAAATTAATATTAATTGATTATAAAAATTTATCTAGTATTGTCTAACAGAAGCATACTACAACATGTTAAAATCTGCAGAAAGAACTAACTACAAATAATTAAAAACAACAATTAAAGGACTAAAACAACTATATAAGAAAAACAAAACTGTTTTAATTAAAATCCTAATTTAAATTATTCTAAAATTAACCAAATAAATCTTATTGTGACAACAATCTAACATGTGACTAGGTGCAAAAACAATTAAATTAAAAACTATTTTTAAACTCAAGTTATTCACAATCTAGGGTTTGAAGCAAATTTGAACAAATTCAAATTTAAATCATTCAAATGTGAAAACTAATGGCGCATACAGAAACTAGACAAAATTTTGAATCTAACGCAAAAAGAATCACTCAAAAACATCAAATATCCTAAAAAAATATAAGCAATTTAAAACAGAAACTAAAAACAAAAAACAAATGGAAAACGGAAAAGAAACTTTTAGAACCCCTTTAGTCCCGGTTGGTGTCTCTCAACCCCTTTCGTCCCGGTTGGTGTCTCCAATGGGGACTAAAGGTCTAATCTTTAGTCCGGGCTGGAGACACCAAACGGGACTAAAGGGCATCGCACCTTTTAGTCCCGGTTGGTGTCTCCAACCGGGACTAAAGGTCCCATTTGAATTGCGACTGATGCCTGACCGGCGCCCTAGCCGCTTGAACCGGGACTAATGCTCACATTAGTTCCAGTTAGTAATGCAATCGGAACTAATGTGTAGATCAAGCTTGGACCAAAGCCATGTTTTCTACTAGTGTATGGATGACATAGCAGGTAATTTATAGCAACTTCGGGGATATTTTTCGGACCAACAAGCAGAATCACTCCTCCCTTTATTAGGTAATAGATGAAAGGATGTCTCGAGGGTTCAACATTTGATTGGATTGTAAATTAACTAGATTGTTCACATGCTTTGGAGAGCAAACATTATTTTTCTTAGGTACACCTCAGTTAACGTACGAAGAGCACTAACCACCTCAGGATCAAATCCACTTGAAACATCTAACCATCTGAATTAATCTACGCATAGCTGAAAAGACTTTTAGTAATTACTCCCTCCGTGTGATAAAGCTTGTCCCTCAAATGGTTGGATATAGCATCAAATTAGTGCTAGATACATCCATTTGAAGGACAAACTTAGGACAAGTTTTTTCGGACGGTGGGAGTACTAGTTGTTGGGGAACGTAGTAATTTCAAAAAAAATACTACGCACATGCAAGATCATGGTGATGCACAGCAATGAGAGGGAAGAGTATCATCCACGTACCCTCGTAGACCGTAAGCAGAAGCGTTATGAGAACGTGGTTGATGTAGTCGAACGTCTTCACGATCCGACCGATCCAAGTACCGAACGCACGGCACCTCCGAGTTCAGCACACGTTCAGCTCGATGACGTCCCACGAACTCCGATCCAGCGGAGCTTCACGGGAGATTTCCATCAGCACGACGGCGTAATGATGACGATGATGTTGCTACCGACACAGGGCTTCGCCTAAGCACCGCTACGATATGATCGAGGTGGATTATGGTGGAGGGGGGCACCGCACACGGCTAAGGGATCAATGATCAACTTGTGTGTTCTAGGGTGCCCCCTGCCCCCGTATATAAAGGAGCAAGGGGGGAGGCCGGCCGGCCCTGTAGGGCGCGCCAGGAGGAGCCCCTTTCCTACTCCTACTAGGAGGAGGAAAGGAAGGGGGAAGAGGAGAAGGAAGGAGAGGGAGGAAAGGAGGAAAGGGGGGCCGACCCCCTAGTCCAATTCGGTTTGGGATAGGGGGCCGCGCACCCTGCCTCCTCTCTTCCACCACTTGACCCATGAGGCCCAATATTTCTTCCCTGTATTCCTGTAACTCTTTAGTACTCCGAAAAATACCCGAATCACTCGAAACCTTTCCAGTGTCCAAATATAGTCGTCCAACATATCGATCTTTACGTCTCGACCATTTCGAGACTCCTCGTCATGTCCCCGAACTCATCCGGGACTACGAACTACCTTCGGTACATCAAATCACATAAACTCATAATACCGTTCGTCACCGAACGTTAAGCATGCGGACCCTACGGGTTCTCGAACTATGTAGAAATGACTGAGACACGTCTCCGGTCAATAACCAATAGCATAACCTAGATGTTCATATTGGCTCCTACATATTGTACGAAGATCTTTATCGGTCAAACCGCATAACAACATACGTTGTTCCCTTTGTCATCGGTATGTTACTTGCCCGAGATTCGATCGTCGGTATCTCAATACCTAGTTAAATCTCGTTACCGGCAAGTCTCTTTACTCGTTCCACAATGCATCATCCCGTAACTAACTCATTAGTCACATTACTTGCAAGGCTTATAGTGATGTGCATTACCGAGAGGTCCTAGAGATACCTCTCCGACAATCAGAGTGACAAATCCTATTCTCGATCTATGCCAACTCAGAGAACACCATCGGAGACACCTGTAGAGCACCTTTATAATCACCCAGTTACGTTGTGACGTTTGGTAGCACACAAAGTGTTCTTCCGGTAATCGGGAGTTGCATAATCTCATAGTCATAGGAACATGTATAAGTCATGAAGAAAGCAATAGCAGTAAACTAAACGATCAAGTGCTAAGCTAACGGAATGAGTCATGTCAATCACATCATTCTCCTAATGATGTGATCCCGTTTATCAAATGACAACTCATGTCTATGGTTAGGAAACATAACCATCTTTGACCAACGAGCTAGTCAAGTAGAGGCATACTAGTGACACTCTGTTTGTCTATGTATTCACACATGTATTATGTTTCCGGTTAATACAATTCAAGCATGAATAATAAACATTTATAATGAAATAAGGAAATAAATAAGAACTTTATTATTGCCTCTAGGGCATATTTCCTTCACTAGTAAGTATGTATGTGCAAAGGCGGCAGCGCTTTCAAGCATTGAGCGATGTCTATTCACTTTTTCTAGCTACATCTGCTATCATGGAGGAGAGATACTAATGCCACAAAAGTCGAAGCAACAAAAGCATAAAAAAAATCTTACAACAAGGATACAATCCCAATTTCCGATCCACGAGATCACGGAGGAAACTGGAGGTGAGCAGTAAGAGCATCTACAGCCGGGCTCCTAAACTAGTCCTATACTTCTGGGCTAACCTCCACCCCTCATATCTAGCCTACAGCTAGGGCGGATATGAGAAGCCTGCCGACATATTAGATCCAACATGCAAGACCCACCCCAAATTGCACAAAATCCCCTCCCCCCGACCTTGTTGGACGAGCCATTTGCCTCTCCTTGCTTCTTCCTCGTCCGCACAGGCTGTCCACTAGCTCTGTTGTTGCCCCTATCCGTCAAAACCATCACCACCGTCAAAAACCTCCTCCTCGTCCGTCTCACAATGTCAGACGCCGCTGCGGTATGTACGACCGTTCTCGTACTACACCTTGCCCTCTGCGTGTTCGGCAAATTGTCCGACCAGTTTTTTGTGATTCTTTTGTAGAAAAATAATGGATTCAGATGGTTCATTGGATGACGAATATGGAGACACAGAGCTTGATGAGTTAATGCAAGAGGAATTCTTTGATTCGTCTGAGCCAGAGGAAGATATCGAGATGTTGATGATCATGAGCATCAAGGAGGAAATGGACATGGAGGTGGAGCACATTATAAACTCCAAGAGTTCAATCAAAGGGAGAAGAGTTTTGAACCAGGATAGTCACCGGAGCACGACCACCCTACAAGGACTAGTTCCAACCCGTGATACATCTCCGTCGTATCTATAATTTTCGATTGTTTCATGCCAATATTATTCAACTTTTACATACTTTTGGCAACTTTTTATATGATTTATTTGGACTAACTTACTTATCCAGTGCCCAATGTCAGTTCCTGTTTGTTACATGTTTTTGTTTCACAGAAAATCCATATCAAACGAAGTCCAAATGCGATAAAAATTTACGGAGAATTGTTTTGGAATATATGCGATTTTTAGGAGGTGGAATCAACGCAAACGGGGGCCCACAGTGCCCACAACCCACCAGGGCACGCCAGGCACCCCTGGCGCGCCCAGGTGTCTTGTGCCTCCTCGAAGGTCGATTGGGGCCCTTCTTCTGGCGCAAGAAAGATAATTTATGGAAAAAATCGTGTAAAAATTTCAGCGCAATCGGAGTTACGAATCTCCGGGAATTTAAGAAACCGTGAAGGGCCAGATCTCGGGAACACGAAACAGAAGAGAACAGAGAGGGAGATCCAATCTCGCGGGGGCTCCCGCCCCTCCGCCGCCATAGAGACCATGGACCAGAGGGGGAACTCTCCTCCCATCTAGGGGGGAGGCCAAGGAGGAAGAAGAAGGAGGGGGGCTCTCTCCCCCTCGCTTCTGGTGGCGCCGGAGTGCCACCAGGGAAATGATCGGGACGGCGATCTACATCAACAATCTTGCTACCGTCAACACCAACTCTCTCCCCCTCTATGCAGCGGTGTAGCACCTCTTCTCCCCGCTGTAATCTCTACTTAAACAAGGTGCTCAACTCCATATATTATTTCCCAATTGTAACACCCCGGATGTAACTTTCCCAATTTGTACTCCAACTCTTGCCGTTTCCGGCGTTAAGTTATATTTATTTCCTCGGGTTTGGGTTTTTGTCTCCGTGTGTTGTTATCGTTGTCATGCATCTCATATCATGTCATCATGTGCATTGCATTTGCATACGTGTTCGTCTCATGCATTCGAGCTTTTTCCCCGTTGTCCGTTTTGCATTCCGGCGCTTCGTTCTCCTCCGGTGGTCATTTCTAGCTTTCTTTCGTGTGTGGGTATTAAACATTTCCGGATTGGACCGAGACTTGCCAAGCGGCCTTGGTTTACTACCGGTAGACCGCCTGTCAAGTTCCGTACCATTTGGACTTCGTTTGATACTCCAACGGTTAACCGAGGGACCGAAAAGGCCTCGTGTGTGTTGCAGCCCAACACCCCTCCAATTTGGCCCAAAACCCACCTAACTCTGCTCCATCATCTAGAGCGTTCGATCACGATCGCGGGGCCGAAAACTGCACCTCATTTGGACTCTCCTAGCTCCCCCTATGCCTATATATACACCCCCCATTCCAAATTCGCGGATCCTCTCCCCCTAACCCTAAAAAAATCTCCCCGCCGCCGCCGGACATGTCCGCCGCCTAACCGAACATGTCCGGCCGCTGCAGCCGCCCAATCGTGCGCCGCCACGTGGGGGCGTGCCCACTTCGCCGCGCCGCCACCCATGCGGGCCCGCCAGGCCCAAGGCCGGCCCCCGCGAGCCCGCGAGCCGAGCCGCCTCGCCCGCCGCCTCCTCAGCCGCGCCCCGCCGCCGCCGCCAAGCCGCCATCGCTGTCGCGCCGCAGCCGCCGGACCTCGCCGCCCGGCGCCATCGTCGCCTCGCCGCCTCCGCGGGCCACCGCCACCGCCCAGCGCCGCCACCGTCGTCCGGCCACTCCGGCGACCGGATCCGGCCGGCCCCGGCCTCCTCCGACCTCCCTGGCGCCGCCCCGCGTCCCCCTTCGGCGAACTCCGGCCAGATCCCGGCGATCCTCGACTTCCGCGCCAAAGTCAACCCTAGATCCGGTGGTAAAATTCGGCTAAGTCCTCAGAATTCTCAGTTCAAGTGCTCATGTTCACGGCTCCGTAACTTTTCATCCGTAGCTCCGATTCATGCATGTAGCATATCAAAATGTTCATCTCGGAGAGTAAATCATTTTACTCCATTGCATCATTTTCATTTGAGTTCATCTTGATGCCCGAAATTCTGTTATAAGAGGGCTACTTGAGTTAATTGTCAGATCTGTTACTTCGTTTAGCACTTTTGTCATTTTTTCCATGATTAATGTGTGCATACTATGCCCGTGAGTTCTACATATGTTTTGTTAAGGGTTTTGTCATCTTTCCAGAGGTGCAACTCATGTATTTTTGTGATGTGTGTGGTGACTTGTGCAAGCTTGCAAAGTGGTGCACTTGCTAATTCTGTTTTCAGGGACTTAGTAATTTCACTAAGTCATGGAGCTATTTATCTCATGATGCCATATGTTCATGTTGTTTCCTAGTGATCCGTGCCTCTTTTGGGGATGATCAGTAAGGGAGTTTTGTTAATCTTGTAGTGCTCTATCCATATATGTCTTTGTTTGCAATTATGGAGCACCCTAGCTTGAGTCAATCGAGCTCTACTTTTACTACTTTGTGAATCTGGGCAGATTGTCAACTTATTTGCAATTTTGCCGATGATGTTGTAGTTGATACATGCATGTTATGCTTTTGTTCTTGCCATGTCTAGATTTCATTTTGTGCCTTCTTGATGGGTGTATGCTTTTCTTGCCATGACTTGCACCGTAGTGAGTGCATCAAGCTCGTAAACATGACTACTTGAGTTATATTTCAGCATGTGTCAGTTTTTCACTAAGTCTGAAAACTGATTATGTTTTTGCTATGTTCACATGCTTGCAATTGTATTTTCTGATCCATTTTGGCTCAAGGTCACTAAGGGACTTTTGTTAAGCTCTTTGAGTAGCTCCATGCCATGCTTTACTTTGCCATGTTCAGGCCCTGTAGCATATAGTTTTGTTGCTCCGAAGAGGGCTACCTGATCTGAAATTCCGGACAAGTGTTAATTCACTAAGTCTGAGATCTGTTTGCCATATGCATTTTTGCCATGCTTGTTTGAACCTGTTAATGGATGAATTGGCCGTAGCTCAGTGCTAGACTTTTGTTAAGCATATTGTGTGCATCCCTGACATGTATTTTGTTGTCATGTTTGGTTGCTGTAGCATGTTCATTTCGTTGCATTTAGAGG
This sequence comes from Triticum urartu, assembly GCF_056163025.1. NCBI lineage: Eukaryota > Viridiplantae > Streptophyta > Magnoliopsida > Poales > Poaceae > Triticum > Triticum urartu. Next base: position 489,685,753 of record NC_141878.1, read on the forward strand.
CCTACTTGCTGTAAATCGCGGACCGGTGTCATTTTTGAATCGCTTGCCATTTCCAAACCGTAACTCCGATTCCGGGTTCTTTATATCGTTTTCAAGCGATTTCATCTCATCTTTCCAGTGGCACACTTGGATTTCCAAGTTGAGGCCAGGTTCACGCATTTCCTGTCATATCTTGCATTTTGCATCCCGCATCGCATTCCGCATAGCATATCATCATTGCATCATATTGCTTGATCCTTGCACGTGGTTGATTGTATCCTTGTTGCTTGTTTGTCTTGTTTGGGTAGAGCCGGGAGACGAGTTCGCTAACGAGGAGCCCGTTGAGTTTGCTTTCGAGGATCCAGTCAACTCTGACAACTGTGCAGGCAAGATGATCATACCCTCGAAATCACTACTATCTTTGCTATGCTAGTTTGCTCGCTCTTTTGCTATGCCAATGCTACGATGCCTACGACTTGCTTTCAAGCCTCCCAAATTGCCATGTCAAAACTCTAACCCACCTTGTCCTAGCAAACCGTTGATTGGCTATGTTACCGCTTTGCTCAGCCCCTCTTATAGCGTTGCTAGTTGCAGGTGAAGATTGGAGGCCGTTCCGTGTTGGTACATTTATTTACTTGTTGGGATATCATTATATTGCTATGTTATCTTAATGCACCTATATACTTGGTAAAGGGTGGAAGGCTCAGCCTCTCGCCTAGTGTTTTGTTCCACTCTTGCCGCCCTAGTTTCCGTCATATCGGTGTTATGTTCCCGGATTTTGCGTTCCTTACGCGGTTGGGTTATAATGGGAACCCCTTGATAGTTCGCCTTGATTAAAGCTTTTCTAGCAATGCCCAACATTGGTTTTACCATTCGCCACCTAGCCTTTTTCTTTCCCTTGGGTTCTGCAGACTCAAGGGTCATCTTTATTTTAACCCCCCCGGGCCAGTGCTCCTCTGAGTGTTGGTCCACCTGTCAGCTATCGGTGGCCACCAGGGGCAACTCTGGGCTGGCCTACCCGTACCTAGGACAATCTGAGTGTGCCCTGAGAAAGAGATATGTGCAGCTCCTATCGGGATTTGTCGGCACATTCGGGCGGTGTTGCTGGTCTTGTTTTAACCTGTCAAAGTGTCTTGAATTACCGAGATACCGAGTCTGATCGGAACGTCTTGGGAGGAGGTCTATTCCTTCGTTGACCGTGAGAGCTTGTCATGGGCTAAGTTGGGACTCCCCTGCAGGGATTTGAACTTTCGAAAGCCGTGCCCGCGGTTATGGGCAGATGGGAATTTGTTAATGTCCGGTTGTAGATAACTTGAACCTTAATTAATTAAAATGAATCAACTGAGTGTGTTACCGTGATGGCCTCTTCTCGGCGGAGTCCGGGAAGTGGACACGGTGTTGGAGTAATGTTTGCGCAGGTTGCTCTCTAGTTTCTCGCTCGTGCTTTGCCTCCTCTTCTCGCTCTCTTTTGCGAATAAGTTAGCCACCATATTTGCTAGTCGCTTGCTGCAGCTCCACTCATATTTTTACCTTGCCTTACCTATAAGCTTAAATAGTCTTGATCGCGAGGGTGCGAGATTGCTGAGTCCCTGTGGCTCACAGATTACTATTAGACCAGATGCAGGGCCTGATGATTCCGCTCCAGCAGACGCGTTTGAGCTCAAGTGGGAGTTCGACGAAGACTCTCAACGTTACTATGTTTCCTTTCCCGATGATCAGTAGTGGTGCCCGGTTGGGGGTGAACGGGACCGTTGTCGCATGTTGGGTTGTCTTTTATTTTGGCACCGTAGCCGGGCCATGAGTGTTTGGATGATGTAATGTTATTTATGTACTTGATTGACGTGGCGAGTGTAAGCCAACTATGTTATCTCCCCTTTATTATTTATATTACATGGGATGTTGTGAAGATTGCCTAACTTGCGACATATGCCTTCAATGCGATTATGTCTCTAAGTCGTGCCTCGACACGTGGGAGCTATAGTCGCATCGAGGGTGTTACAAGTTGGTAATCAGAGCCTTCCCCGACCTTAGGAGCCCCATTGCTTGATCGTTTTTAGCGGCCGAGTTGTGTCTAGAAAAATGTTTTGAGTCATTTAGGAATTATATATCGGAGAGTTTAGGAATTCTTTTTACTTCCCAGTCTCCTCATCGCTCTGGTAAGGCATTCTGACGTAGAGTTTTAACTCTTCTCTTCTCAAATTTCACTAAAAAAATTTTAGGATCACGCGGGTATCTTGGAATCGTTCCGATGGTTTTATGATGAGAACATTGTCTTGGTGCCTCCTGTCAGGGGTTTAGTGGAAGTGTCCCGGGGAGTTGAGCTCTGAGGTGTTATCCTCATAATTTTATCGTTGCAGTTCTGGAATACCTGAATTTAGTACGCCGACATTGAAAATCTCTTTTATGCAGTTCGTTGGTGAGATAACGTCGACGCCACCCAGTACTGGGGCGGGAGTTCGGGAGTATCGCCATAACTTGTATAACGGATGCTTTTCGAAGGTTGAGGTAGATGGTTTCCGAAGGTTTCTTGGTTATGTGTTGAAGGATGGATACAGCTGGATGTAGGATTTGCTAGTTTGGGTGAGATATTATGCTTCCCCTGTATCCCCAACACCTGATTGCATAACCAGAAAGGTTCGGGAGTTTCATAGGTGGGAATTCTAGTAGCTCTAGTTCTTCTTCCACGGATATTGGTTTGAGATTGGGATTTCTTACCGATTATTCGTTCTTGATCCGTACCTTGTTGATTTATTTCTCTACCTTAATTCTGCGTGGCTTCTCAATTTATGGATATGTGACCATTTCAAGAGGAATGCATTCGTTCATTTTGTTCGGATGTGAAGACTATATGTTGCAATTTTCATTCCGTTGGATTCAGCTTCAATATTTATCTATCAATGTGCTAATGGTGGTCAACCTCTTCAGGATGGCTCCTCCAACACGCATGACTCCGAATCCTGATCCGCCAGCACCTCCACCTCCTCCGGAGGCATGGCAAGCTGTGATGGCCGCAACCAATGCAAACACACACTTGATCATGCAAATTCTTCAAGAGCGCAATCAAGGCAACCAAGGGAATCAAGGCAGCAATCAGAATCACTTTGCTTCACTCAACCAGTTCCTGGCTAACGGGCCAAAGACTTTCAGCAATTGTGTTGAGGCAACCGATGCTGACGATTGTCTAGTGGATCTGTGCAAGCATTTCGAGTGCAGTAATGTCAGGCATGAGGACTTTGTCAAGTTTGCTTCCTTCCAACTCAAAGATCAAGCTGCAGAATGGTTCCAGCAGTACAAGGACTCCAGAGGTGGACATGTTATCACTTGGGATGATTTCCGTCGAGATTTCCAAGCTCATCATATTCCCCAGAGCGTGGTTGAAAGCAAGCGTGAGGAATTCCGCAATCTGAAGCAAGGCTCTTTGTCTGTCTATGACTACAACAAGTTGTTCCAGAAGCTCGCCCGCTTTGCCAAGCAGGACGTCCCTGATGAGAAGAGCATGATATATCAGTTCAGGGGTGGTCTCAGGGAAGAAATTCAGCTAGCTCTTGTCCTCTTTGAGCCCTTGAGATACGATGAGTTCTACAACATGGCACTAAAGCAAGAGGCTGCTCAGTTGAGGTGTGATGCTTCCAAGAAGCGAGTCAGAGATGTTACTCATTCTTCCTCTACTCAAGTGGCCAAGCAGCAGAAGTATTGGCTTCCTCCTCCTCCGTTCCGTCAGCCGTATCAGCAGAAGAGCAAAGGTGGCAGTGGTTCTTCCCACCCACCCAACCCTGGCTTTCAGAACAAGACTTCGTCTCAAGCTCCAAGATCGAGTGCTCCGTATCACCGTCCGCTTTCAGAGGTCACATGCAACAAGTGCCAACAGAAGGGTCACTATGCCAACAAGTGTTTCAACCAGAGGCGTCTTCCTCCTCCTCCTCCTGTCAGATCGGCAAGTACAGCTGTGGTCAAGCATAACCCCAAGCATGCCAAGGTCAATTTGATGAAAGCAGCTCAGGCAGAGGACTCGTCAGATGTGATCATGGGTAACCTTCCTGTTAATGATATACCTGCAAAAGTTCTTTTTGACACTGGTGCATCGCATTGCTTCATCTCGAGACCGTTTACAAATAGGCATGATTTGGTTTCACAAGTTTTGCCTAGTCCTTTAGCAGTTGTCTCTCCCGGTAAGCGCATGCAGGCTAACTCCATCGTTCCGGATGTTACTATCACTTTGGGTGACTACAAGTTTCTATCTTCTCCAACGGTTCTTGGTGACTCGGATATTGATCTTATTCTTGGAATGGATTGGCTTTCTAAGCACAAGGCTCAGCTTGATTGTGTAGCCAGGCAGATTCAATTGACTCATTCATCTGAGGATGTAATTGTCTTTGCCGCTCGTGACGATACCATCCGTCTGTTTTCTCTCAATGAGAAGGGTGAATTGGATGCCATCTCTCAAATTCCAGTCATTTGCGAATATCAAGACGTCTTTCCAGAAGAGCTCCCAGGAATGCCTCCGCACCGGCCAGTTGAATTCGTTATTGATCTTGAGCCTGGCACGGAACCTATGTGCAAGCGTCCTTACAAGCTCGGACCTGAAGAGTTGAAGGAGCTGAAGAAGCAACTCGATATTCAAGAGAAAATGGGCCTCATACGGCCTAGTTCTTCTCCGTGGGGTTGTGGTGTTCTTTTTGTGAAGAAGAAGGATGGAACAGACCGACTTTGTGTTGATTACCGTCTAGTGAACAAGAAGACCATCAAGAACAAATACCCACTTCCCAACATCAATGAGCTGTTCGAACAACTCAAAGGTGCTCGAGTATTCTCCAAGCTTGATCTCCGTATGGGTTATCATCAGATTCGAATCCGTGAGCAAGATATTCCCAAGACGGCTTTCAGGACAAGCTTTGGTTCATATGAATACACTGTCATGTCTTTTGGCCTCGTCAACGCTCCTCCGACGTTCTATCGCATGATGAACTTCATCTTCAACGCCTACACCAATGACTTTGTTTTGGTCTATCTCGACGACATTCTGGTTTTCTCCAAGAACAAGGAAGATCATGCCAAGCATTTGCGTTTGGTTCTTGATAAGCTAAGGGAACATCAGTTCTACGCCAAGTTCTCCAAGTGTGAATTTTGGCTCGATGAGGTTCTTTATCTTGGTCATATCATCTCTGGCAAGGGCATTGCCGTGAATCCTGAGAAGGTGTCTGCAATTGTGAATTGGGAACCTCCTCAGAACGTGAAGCAACTCCGTAGCTTCCTCAGTCTCGCAAGCTATTGCCAAAGATTCGTTGAAAACTTTTCTAAGATCGCGAAGCCTCTCTCTAATCTTCTCCAGAAGCACGTCAAGTACATTTGGTCTCCGGAGTGTGACATTGCTTTCAACACTTTGAAAGAGAAATTGATCACTGCTCCAGTTCTAACTCCGCCTGATGAATCCAAGCCATACGAGGTCTTTTGTGATGCCTCTCTCCAAGGTCTTGGCGCAGTTTTGATGCAAGAGAAGAAAGTTGTTGCTTATACATCTCGCCAGTTGAAGCCTAATGAGAAGAACTACCCCACTCATGATCTCGAGTTGGCGGCAGTTGTGCATGCTCTTTTGACTTGGAGACATCTTCTATTGGGAAGAAAAGTGGACATTTTCACTGATCACAAGAGTCTCAAGTACATCTTCACTCAGCCTATTCTCAATCTCAGGCAAACTCGATGGGTCGAAATGATTCAAGAGTATAATCCGAGTATTGAGTATACTCCAGGCAAGGCCAATGTGATTGCTGACGCATTGAGCAGGAAAGCTTACTGCAATAGTCTGATTCTCAAGCCTTATCAACCCGAGCTTTGTGAAGCTTTCCGCAAACTTAATCTTCAAGTTGTTCCTCAAGGATTCCTCGCCAACCTTCAAGTCTCTCCTACCTTGGAAGACCAGATTCTCCAAGCCCAGCTTCTTGATGCTATGGTGAAAAAGGTGAAGATTGGGATTGCCAAGAGCCAGTCCAAGTACAAGTGCTACCGCCTTGATGACAAGGACACTCTCTTCTTCGAGGATCGTATTGTTGTGCCCAAAGGGGACCTCCGTAAAGTGATCATGAACGAGGCTCACAATTCTCTCCTCTCCATCCACCCTGGGAGCACGAAGATGTATCAGGACCTCAAGCAGGCTTATTGGTGGACTCGAATGAAGCGAGAAATTGCTCAATTCGTGAATGAATGTGATGTCTGCAGAAGAGTGAAGGCAGAACACCAGAGGCCAGCAGGTCTCCTCCAACCTATTGCCATTCCAGAATGGAAGTTTGACCACATTGAAATGGACTTCGTGACTGGGTTTCCAAAGTCCAAGCGTGGCAATGATGCTATATACGTTGTCATCGACAAACTCACCAAAGTGGCTCACTTTCTTCCTATCAAAGAGTCGATCACTGCAGCTCAATTGGCAGAACTCTATACCTCTCGTATTGTCTCTCTGCACGGTATTCCTCAAGTGATCTCTTCAGACCGTGGCAGCATCTTTACCTCGAAGTTTTGGGATTCTTTTCAGAAGGCCATGGGCACCAACATCCGCTTCAGCATAGCTTTCCATCCTCAAACTAGCGGTCAAGTCGAGCGTGTCAACCAGATTCTTGAAGATATGCTCAGGGCTTGTGTGATCTCCTTCGGCATGAAGTGGGAGGATTGTCTTCCTTATGCTGAATTCTCCTACAACAACAATTTTCAAGCAAGTTCGGGCAAGGCCCCATTTGAAATTCTGTATGGCACGAAGTGCCGTACCCCTCTCAACTGGTCTGAAACCGGTGAACATCAGCTTTTGGGTAATGACTTAATCACAGAGGCAGAGGAAATGTGCAAAGTCATCTGTGATAACCTCAAAGCAGCCCAATCCCGTCAGAAGAGCTACTATGATAGTAAGCACCGTGATTTGGCTTTCGAGATCGGAGATCATGTTTACCTCCGCGTCTCTCCTATGAAAGGTACTCATCCCTTCGGTATCAAAGGGAAGCTTGCCCCCAGATATGTGGGACCTTTCAAGATTGTCAGCAAGAGAGGCGACCTCGCCTATCAACTCGAGCTTCCTTCAAACTTTGCAAATGTTCATGACGTGTTCCATGTCTCTCAGCTTCGAAAGTGCTTCAAGACTCCTGACCGCACCGTCAACTTCGAGGACATTGAGCTCCAAGAAGATCTCTCCTATCGTGAGCACCCAGTTGCTATTCTTGAAGAGACTGAACGCAAGACTCGCAACAAGTCAATCAAATTTCTCAAAGTCAAGTGGTCACACCATTCCGACCGTGAAGCTACCTGGGAATGCGAGGATCACCTCCGTTCTGAGTACCCGGCGTTCTTTCAGTCCTAGATCTCGGGACGAGATCTTTTCGTAGTGGTGGAGTGTTGTAACACCCCGGATGTAACTTTCCCAATTTGTACTCCAACTCTTGCCGTTTCCGGCGTTAAGTTATATTTATTTCCTCGGGTTCGGGTTTTTGTCTCCGTGTGTTGTTATCGTTGTCATGCATCTCATATCATGTCATCATGTGCATTGCATTTGCATACGTGTTCGTCTCATGGATTCGAGCTTTTTCCTCGTTGTCCGTTTTGCATTCCGGCGCTTCGTTCTCCTCCGGTGGCCATTTCTAGCTTTCTTTTGTGTGTGGGTATTAAACATTTCCGGATTGGACCGAGACTTGCCAAGCAGCCTTGGTTTACTACCGGTAGACCGCCTGTCAAGTTTCGTACCATTTGGACTTCGTTTGATACTCCAACGGTTAACCAAGAGACCGAAAAGGCCTCGTGTGTGTTGCAGCCCAACACCCCTCCAATTTGGCCCAAAACCCACCTAACTCTGCTCCATCATCTAGAGCGTTCGATCACGATCGCTTGGCCGAAAACCGCACCTCATTTGGACTCTCCTAGCTCCCCCTATGCCTATATATACACCCCCCATTCCAAATTCGCGGATCCTCTCCCCCCTAACCCTAAAAAAATCTCCCCGCCGCCGCCGGACATGTCTGCCGCCAAACCGGACACGTCCGGCCGCAGCAGCCGCCCAATCGTGCGCCGCCACGTGGGGGCGTGCCCACTTCGCCGCGCCGCCGCCCGCGCGGGCCCGCCAGGCCCAAGGCCGGCCCCCGCGAGCCCGCGAGCCGAGCCGCCTCGCCCGCCGCCTCCTCAGCCGCGCCCCGCCGCCTCCTTCGCCGGCCGCCGCCAAGCCGCCATCGCCGCCGCGCCGCAGCCGCCGGACCTCGTCGCCCGGCGCCATCGTCGCCTCGCCGCCTCCGCGGGCCACCGCCACCGCCAAGCGCCGCCACCGTCGTCCGGCCACTCCGGCGACCGGATCCGGCCGGCCCCGGCCTCCTCCGACCTCCCCGGTGCCGCCCCGCGTCCCCCTCCGGCGAACTCCGGCCAGATCCCGGCGATCCTTGACTTCCGCGCCAAAGTCAACCCTAGATCCGGTGGTAAAATTCGGCCAAGTCCTCAGAATTCTCGGTTCAAGTGCTCATATTCACGGCTCCGTATCTTTGCATCCGTAGCTCCGATTCATGCATGTAACATATCAAAATGTTCATCTCGGAGAGTAAATCATTTCATTCCATTGCATCATTTTCATTTGGGTTCATCTTGATGCCCGAAATGCTGTTAGAAGAGGGCTACTTGAGTTAATTGTCAGATCTGTTACTTCGTTTAGCACTTTTGTCATTTTTCCATGATTAATTTGTGCATGCTATGCCCGTGAGTTCTACATATGTTTTGTTAAGGGTTTTGTCATCTTTCTAGAGGTGCAACCCATGTATTTTTGTGATGTGTGTGGTGACTTGTGCAAGCTTGCAAAGTGGTGCACTTGCTAATTCTGTTTTCAGGGACTTAGTAATTTCACTAAGTCCTGGAGCTGTTTATCTCATGATGCCATATGTTCATGTTGTTTACTAGTGATCCGTGCCTCTTTTGGGGATGATCAGTAAGGGAGTTTTGTTAATCTTGTAGTGCTCTATCCATACATGTCTTTGTTTGCAATTATGGAGCACCCTAGCTTGAGTCAATCGAGCTCTACTTTTACTACTTTGTGAATCTGGGCAGATTGTCAACTTATTTGCAATTTTGCCGATGATGTTGTAGTTGATACATGCATGTTATGCTTTTGTTCTTGCCATGTCTAGATTTCATTTTGTGCCTTCTTGATGGGTGTATGCTTTTCTTGCCATGAATTGCACCGTAGTGAGTGCATCAAGCTCGTAAACATGACTACTTGAGTTATATTTCAGCATGTGTCAGTTTTTTACTAAGTCTGAAAACTGATTATGTTTTTGCTATGTTCACATGCTTGCAATTGTATTTTCTGATCCATTTTGGCTCAAGGTCACTAAGGGACTTTTGTTAAGCTCTTTGAGTAGCTACATGCCATGCTTTACTTTGCCATGTTCAGGCCCTGTAGCATATAGTTTTGTTGCTCCGAAGAGGGCTACCTGATCTGAAATTCCGGACAAGTGTTAATTCACTAAGTCTGAGATCTGTTTGCCATATGCATTTTTGCCATGCTTGTTTGAACCTGTTAATGGATGAATTGGCCGTAGCTCAGTGCTAGACTTTTGTTAAGCATATTGTGTGCATCCCTGACATGTATTTTGTTGTCATGTTTGGTTGCTGTAGCATGTTCATTTCGTTGCATTTAGAGGCCTACTTGCTGTAAATCGCGGACCGGTGTCATTTTTGAATCGCTTGCCATTTCCAAACCGTAACTCCGATTCCGGGTTCTTTATATCGTTTTCAAGCGATTTCATCTCATCTTTCCAGTGGCACACTTGGATTTCCAAGTTGAGGCCAGGTTCACGCATTTCCTGTCATATCTTGCATTTTGCATCCCGCATCGCATTCCGCATAGCATATCATCATTGCATCATATTGCTTGATCCTTGCACGTGGTTGATTGTATCCTTGTTGCTTGTTTGTCTTGTTTGGGTAGAGCCGGGAGACGAGTTCGCTAACGAGGAGCCCGTTGAGTTTGCTTTCGAGGATCCAGTCAACTCTGACAACTGTGCAGGCAAGATGATCATACCCTCGAAATCACTACTATCTTTGCTATGCTAGTTTGCTCGCTCTTTTGCTATGCCAATGCTACGATGCCTACGACTTGCTTTCAAGCCTCCCAAATTGCCATGTCAAAACTCTAACCCACCTTGTCCTAGCAAACCGTTGATTGGCTATGTTACCGCTTTGCTCAGCCCCTCTTATAGCGTTGCTAGTTGCAGGTGAAGATTGGAGGCCGTTCCGTGTTGGTACATTTATTTACTTGTTGGGATATCATTATATTGCTATGTTATCTTAATGCACCTATATACTTGGTAAAGGGTGGAAGGCTCAGCCTCTCGCCTAGTGTTTTGTTCCACTCTTGCCGCCCTAGTTTCCGTCATATCGGTGTTATGTTCCCGGATTTTGCGTTCCTTACGCGGTTGGGTTATAATGGGAACCCCTTGATAGTTCGCCTTGATTAAAGCTTTTCTAGCAATGCCCAACATTGGTTTTACCATTCGCCACCTAGCCTTTTTCTTTCCCTTGGGTTCTGCAGACTCAAGGGTCATCTTTATTTTAACCCCCCCGGGCCAGTGCTCCTCTGAGTGTTGGTCCACCTGTCAGCTATCGGTGGCCACCAGGGGCAACTCTGGGCTGGCCTACCCGTACCTAGGACAATCTGAGTGTGCCCTGAGAAAGAGATATGTGCAGCTCCTATCGGGATTTGTCGGCACATTCGGGCGGTGTTGCTGGTCTTGTTTTAACCTGTCAAAGTGTCTTGAATTACCGAGATACCGAGTCTGATCGGAACGTCTTGGGAGGAGGTCTATTCCTTCGTTGACCGTGAGAGCTTGTCATGGGCTAAGTTGGGACTCCCCTGCAGGGATTTGAACTTTCGAAAGCCGTGCCCGCGGTTATGGGCAGATGGGAATTTGTTAATGTCCGGTTTTAGATAACTTGAACCTTAATTAATTAAAATGAATCAACTGAGTGTGTTACCGTGATGGCCTCTTCTCGGCGGAGTCCGGGAAGTGGACACAGTGTTGGAGTAATGTTTGCGCAGGTTGCTCTCTAGTTTCTCGCTCGTGCTTTGCCTCCTCTTCTCGCTCTCTTTTGAGAATAAGTTAGCCACCATATTTGCTAGTCGCTTGCTGCAGCTCCACTCATATTTTTACCTTGCCTTACCTATAAGCTTAAATAGTCTTGATCGCGAGGGTGCGAGATTGCTGAGTCCCTGTGGCTCACAGATTACTATTACACCAGATGCAGGGTCTGGTGATTCCGCTCCAGCAGACGCGTTTGAGCTCAAGTGGGAGTTCGACGAAGACTCTCAACGTTACTATGTTTCCTTTCCCGATGATCAGTAGTGGTGCCCAGTTGGGGGTGAACGGGACCGTTGTCGCATGTTGGGTTGTCTTTTATTTTGGCGCCGTAGCCGGGCCATGAGTGTTTGGATGATGTAATGTTATTTATGTACTTGATTGACGTGGCAAGTGTAAGCCAACTATGTTATCTCCTCTTTATTATTTATATTACATGGGATGTTGTGAAGATTGCCTAACTTGCGACATATGCCTTCAATGCGATTATGTCTCTAAGTCGTGCCTCGACACGTGGGAGCTATAGTCGCATCGAGGGTGTTACATCAATGATCTATGGTTATCCTATGATGTTTGAGTAGATCCGTTTTGTCCTGTGGGTTAATCGTGATCTTGCTTGATACGATTGTATATTTTATTTATGGTGTTGTCCTACCGTGCCCTCCGTTCTCGCGTAAACGTGAGGGGCCCCCTGATACGTCTCCGTCGTATCTATAATTTTTGATTGTTCCATGCCAATATTCTACAACTTTTATATACTTTTGGCAACTTTTTATACTATTTTTGTGACTAACATATTGATCCAGTGCCCAGTGCCAGTTCCTGTTTGTTGCATGTTTTATGTTTCGCAGAAAACCCATATCAAACGGAATCCAAACGGGATGAAAATGGACGGAGAATATTTTTAGTGCTCAACGCCATCATAACCAACTCTTCCCCCTTCTATGCAGCGGTGTAACCTCTCTCTTACCCGTTGTAATCTCTACTTAAACATGGTGATCAACGCTATATATTATTTCCCAATGATGTATGGCTATCCTATGATGTTTGAGTAGATCCGTTTTGTCCTATGGGTTATTTGATGATCATGATTGGTTTGATTTGCATGTTTTATTATTGGTGCTGTCCTATGGTGCTCCCCGTGTCCCGCAAGCGTGAGGGATCCCTGCTGTAGGGTTTGCAATATGTTCATGATTTGCTTATTGTGGATGGCGTGAGTGACAGAAGCACAGACCCGAGTAAGTAGGTTGTTTGCGTATGGGATAAAGAGGACTTGATACTTTAATGCTATGGTTGGGTTTTACCTTAATGATCTTTAGTAGTTGCGGATGCTTGCTAGAGTTCCAATCATAAGTGCATATGATCCAAGTAGAGAAAGTATGTTAGCTTATGCCTCTCCCTCAAATAAAATTGCAATAATGATTACCGGTCTAGTTATCGATTGCCTAGGGACAAATAACTTCTCGTAACAAAAAGCTCTTTACTAAAACTAATTTAGTTGTGTCTTTACCTAAACAGCCCCTACTTTTTATTTACGTAATCTTTATTATCTTACAAACCCATCCAAAAACACCTACAAAGTACTTCTAGTTTCATACTAGTTCTAGGTAAAGCGAACACCAAGTGTGCGTAGAGTTGTATGGGTGGTCGATAGAACTTGAGGGGATATTTGTTCTACCTTTAGCTCCTCGTTGGGTTCGACACTCTTACTTATCGAAAAATGTTGCAATCCCCTATACTTGTGGGTTATCAAGACCTTTTTCTGGCGCCGTTGCCGAGGAGCCATAGCGTGGGGTGAATATTCTCGTGTGTGCTTGTTTGCTTTATCACTAAGTAATTTTTATTTGTTGTTCTTAGTTGTTCTCTATCTTTAGTCATGGATATGGAACACAAAATACCAAAAAAATTAGGTGTACCTGCTACTCATGGAGATGGGGAACCTCCTAAAACCCTCGATGCTCATTATATGAAAGATATTATGTACTACTTTGAGAATCCTGAGAAAACCCCATTCAATTATGCTATGGGGGACACGTTGGATCAACGTGAATACTTTAGGGATTATCGCTTGACTCAAAAGGGGAAACTATTATGGGATCAAATTCATATGTTGCATTGGTATGCTCGGCAACTTTGCTTGAGATATGGTTATACTTGTTGCTCTAGGATGAAGGCTCCACACCTTCCCTTTTCATGCAAATTTAATGATGATAAAACCTTGGCTTCTTATGCTAATGGTATATATGATTACAATGATGTGGAACAAATAGAAGAATTTGTTGCTTTTATGGATGCTTATGAAATTGAATCTTTGTTTAAAGAGTGTGAAAATTTTGATGATTCAGTTTATAGACCTGAAAATTTAGCTATCCTTAAATATTGCTATGAGAATTATGAATTCAATGCCGATATTGATGCGTTTATTGAAAAAGTCTCCGCTGTCCAAGAAGAGACTAATATTTTGCAGGAGTCTATGGAAGAAAATTAGTGAAACTGTGAGCTCATTGGATGAAAAGATGATGAGGAGAGCAAACAACAAAAGGAGGAAGAGCGTATTAGCTACCCGTGCCCACCTTCTAATGAGATTAACTCTTCAACTCATACATTGTTTAATTTCCCTTCATGCTTACCGAAGGATGATTACTATGATGACTGTTATGATCCCGTTGATTCTCTTGAAATATCCCTTTTTGATGATGCTTTCTATGCTTGGGGCCAAGATGCCAATATGAATTATGCTTATGGATATGAACTTGCTATAGTTCCTTATGTTAAACATGAAATTGTTGCTATTGCACCCACGCATGATAGTCCTATTATCTTTTTGAATTCTCCCAACTACACTATATCGGAGAAGTTTACCCTTATTAAGGATTATATTGATGGGTTGCGTTTTACTATTACACATGATAATTTTGATGAATATAATATGCATGTGCTTGCTGCTCCTACTTGCAATTATTATGAGAGAGGAACTATATGTCCACCTCTCTATGTTTCCAATACGATAAAATTGCAAGAAACTGTTTATACTATGCATTGGCCTTTACTATGTGTGCATGAATTGTTCTTTTATGACATGTCGATGCATAGGAAGAGAGTTATACTTCGTTGTTACTTGATATATGTTACCTTGTGCTCACTACTAAATGCCAAATCATTGTTAATTAAAATTGGCTTTAATATACCTTGGGATCCGGGTGGATTCTTTACTTGAGCACTATATGCCTAGCTTAATGGCTTTAAAGAAAGCGTTGCCAGGGAGACAACCTGGAAGTTTTAGAGAGTCATTTATATCTGTTGAGTGCTTCTATATAGTTTAAAAACAAAAAAATAAAGAGGGGAACCCAAAACTTTTCAAAAAGAAAAGTGAGATAGACGAGCATTGTGAAAGTGGGGGACGTCCATGAACTTTGTTCATGACCATGGGAACTTTGTGAATCTTAATTACAAAAACTTTTCAAAAAAATAATAATTATCCCCTTGTACAACTCCATTGTATTATAAAAATAATGTGCCAAGATTTGCCTTTAGGATGTTTACTTTGCTTGTTGGTTTGTACGGTGCAGGACAGAAACTTTGTCTGTAGTGCGCGATTTTACATTTTTTACTGGAACGTCAAATGGTTCTTATTCTTTTTGCACTGTCTTTATATACAAATTTTTTATTTTTCATAATTTTGGTAGAATTTTTGGAGTACCATAGGTATGGTGAATGTTCAGATTATTACAGACTGTTCTGTTTTAGACAGATTCTGTTTTTGATGCATAGTTTGCTTGTTTTGATGAAACTATCGATTTAAATCAGTGTATTAAGCCATGAAAAAAGTTATATTACAGTAACTACAATGCTAAAACAAAATATTAATTGGTTTGCAACAGTACTTAGAGTAGTGATTTGCTTTATTATACTAACGGATCTTACCGAGCTTTCTGTTGAGTTTTGTGTGGATGAAGTGTTCGATGATCGAGAAGGTCTCGATGTGAGAAGACAGAAGAGAGGCAAGAGATCAAGCTTGGGGATGCCCGAGGCACCCCAAGTAAATATTCAAGGAGACTCAAGTGTCTAAGCTTTGGGATGCCCCGGAAGGCATCCCCTCTTTCTTCAACAAGTATCGGTATGTTTTTGGATTCGTTTCGTTCATGCGATATGTGCAATCTTGGAGCGTCTTTTGCATTTAGTTTTCATTTTTCTTTTATGCACCATGCTGGTATGAGATGGTCCTTGGTTGATTTATAGAATGCTCTATGCACTTCACTTATATCTTTTGAGTATGGCTTTATAGAATGCTTCATGTGCTTCACTTATATCATTTGAAGTTTGGATTGCCTGTTTCTCTTCACATAGAAAACCGCCATTTATAGAATGATCTTTTGCTTCACTTATATTTGTTAGAGCGTGGGCATATCTTTTGTAGAAAGAATTAAACTCTCTTGCTTCACTTATATCTATTTAGAGAGATGACAGGAATTGGTCATTCACATGGTTAGTCATAAAATCCAACATAAAACTTGTAGATCACTGAATATGATATGTTTGATTCCTTGCAATAGTTTTGCGATATAAAGATGATGATATTAGAGTCATGCTAGTGGGTAGTTGTGGATTATTAGAAATACTTGTTGTTGAGGTTTGTGATTCCCGTAGCATGCACGGATGGTGAACCGTTATGTGATGAAGTCGGAGCATGATTTATTTATTGATTTTCTTCCTTATGAGTGGTGGTCGGGGACGAGCGATGGTCTTTTCCTACCAATATATCCCCCTAGGAGCATGCGCGTAGTACTTTGTTTCGATGGTTAATAGACTTTTGCAATAAGTATGTGATTTCTTTATGACTAATGTTGAGTCCATGGATTATACGCACTCTCACCCTTCCATCATTGCTAGCCTCTCTAGTATCGCGCAACTTTAGCCGGTACCATAAACCCACCATATACCTTCCTCAAAATAGACACCATACCTACCTATCATGGCATTTCCATAGTCATTCCGAGATATATTGCCATGCAACATCCATCATCATCATATACATGACTTGAGCATTCACTGTCATATTGCTTTGCATGATCGTAAGATAGCTAGCATGATGTTTTCATGGCTTGTCCATTTTTTGATGTCATTGCTATGCTAGATCATTGCACATCCCGGTACACCGCTGGAGGCATTCATATAGAGTCATATCTTTGTTCTAAATATCGAGTTGTAATATTGAGTTGTAAGTAAATAATAGTGTGATGATCATCATTATTAGAGCATTGCCCCAGTGAGGAAAGGATGATGGAGACTATGATTCCCCCACAAGTCGGGATGACACTCCGGACTTTAAAAATAAATAAAAGAGGCCAAAGAAGCCCAAATAAAAAAGAGAGGCCAAAGAAGCCCACCAAAAAAGGAAAAATAAAAGAAAACATGAGATAAAAAGAGAGAAGGGGCAATGTTACTATCATTTTACCACACTTGTGCTTCAGACTAGCACCATGTTCTTCCTATAGAGAGACTCTTGAGTTATCACTTTCATATACTAGTGGGAATTTTCATTATAGAACTTGGCTTGTATATTCCGATGATGGGCTTCCTCAAATGCCCGAGGTCTTCATGAGCAAGCAAGTTGGATGCACACCCACTTAGTTTCCAGTTTGATCTTTCATACACTTATAGATCTTAGTGCATCCGTTGCATGGCAATCCCTACTCACTCACATTGATATCTATTGATGGGCATCTCCATAGCCCGTTGATACGCCTAGTTGATGTGAGACTATCTTCTCCTTTTTGTCTTCTCCACAACCACCATTCTATTCCACCTATAGTGCTATGTCCATGGCTCACGCTCATGTATTGCGTGAAAGTTGAAAAGGTTTGAGAACGTCAAAAGTATGAAACAATTGATTGACTTGTCATCGGGGTTGTGCATGATGTGAATATTTTGTGTGGTGAAGATGGAGCATACCCAGACCATATGATTTTGTAGGGATAACTTTCTTTGGCCATGTTATTTTGAAAAGACATGATTGCTTTATTAGTAGGCTTGAAGTATTATTGTTTTTATGTCAAATGATAGACTATTGCTTTGAATCACTCATGTCTTAATATTCATGCCATGATTAGATATGTGATCAAGATTATGCTAGGTAGCATTCCACGTCAAAAATTATCTTTTTTATCATTTACCTACTCGAGGACGAGCAGGAATTAAGCCTGGGGATGCTGATACATCTTCGTCGTATCTATAATTTTTTATTGTTCCATGCCAATATTCTACAACTTTCATATACTTTTGGCAACTTTTTATACTATTTTTGGGACTAACATATTGATCCAGTGCCCAGTGTCATTTCCTGTTTGTTGCATGTTTTATGTTTCGCAGAAAAACCAGATCAAACGGAATCCAAACGGGATAAAAACAGATGGATAATATTTTTGGAATATTTGGAGAATATGGGAAGAAAATCAACGCGAGACGGTGCCCGAGGGAGGTACGAGGCAGGGGCGCGCCCCACCCCCCTAGGCACGCCCCTGACCCTCGTGGGCCCCCCGTAAGGCGGTTAATGCCCTTCGGACGCAAGAAAGCTAATTTTTAGGAAAAAATCACGGCGAAGATTTCAGTCCAATCGGATTTACGGATCTCCATATATATATATATATATATATATGAAACAGTGAAAGGGCAGCCAGAGAGAACGCAGAAATAGAGAGAGACAGAGAGACAGATCCAATCTTGGAGGGGCTCTCGCCCCTCCCATGCCATGGAGACTAAGGACTAGAGGGGAAACCCTTCTCCCATCTAGGGAGGAGGTCAAGGAAGGAGAAGGAGGGGGATCTCTCCCCCTCGCTTCTGGTGGCACCGGAGTGCCACCGGGGGCCATCATCATCACCGCAATCTTCACCAACAACTTCACCGCCATCATCACCAACTCTTCCCCCCTCTATGCAGTGGTGTAACCTCTCTCTTACCTGCTGTAATCTCTACTTAAACATGGTGCTCAACACTATATATTATTTCCCAATGATGTATGGCTATCCTATGATGTTTGAGTAGATCCGTTTTGTCCTATGGGTTATTTGATGATCGTGATTGGTTTGAGTTCCATGTTTTATTATTGGTGCTATCCTATGGTGCTCTCCGTGTCACGCAAGCGTGAGGGATCCCCGTTGTAGGGATTGCAATATGTTCATGATTTGCTTATGGTGGGTGGCGTGAGTGACAGAAGCACAGACCCGAGTAAGTAGGTTGTTTGTGTATGGGATAAAGAGGACTTGATACTTTAATGCTATGGTTGGATTTTACCTTAATGATCTTTAGTAGTTGCGTATGCTTGCTAGAGTTCCAATCATAAGTGCATATGATCCAAGTAGAGAAAGTATGTTAGCTTATGCCTCTCCCTCAAATAAAATTGCAATAATAATTACCGGTCTAGTTATCAATTGCCTAGGGACAAATAGTTTCTCGTAACAAAAAGCTCTTTACTAAAACTAATTTAGTTGTGTCTTTACCTAAACAGCCCCTACTTTTATTTACGTAATCTTTATTATCTTACAAACCCATCCAAAAACACCTACAAAGTACTTCTAGTTTCATACTTGTTCTAGGTAAAGCGAACGTCAAGCGTGCGTAGAGTTGTATCGGTGGTCGATAGAACTTGAGGGAATATTTGTTCTACCTTTAGCTCCTCGTTGGGTTCGACACTCTTACTTATCGAAAACTATTGCGATCCCCTATACTTGTGGGTTATCACCCTCGTTGTAGGGTGTTGCAATATGTTCATGGTTCGCTTATGGTGGGTTGTGAGAGTGACAGAAGCTTAAACCCGAGTAGGTGGGCTATGGCGTATGGGATAAAGAGGACTTGATACTTAATGCTATGGTTGGGTTTCATGACCTTAATGATCTTTAGTAGTTGCGGATGCTTGCTAGAGTTCCAATCATAAGTGCATATGATCCAAGTAGAGAAAGTATGTTAGATCATGCCTCTCCCTCATATAGAATTGCAAGAATGATTACCGGTACTTGTTATCGATTGCCTAGGGACAAATAACTCTCTTATTGACACAATACCTTTTACTAAAAACCTAACTTTTATTATCTTGCAAAGTACTTCTAATTTTATTCTTGCAAAATAGCTCTATATAGCATCACTCCTACAAAATAGTTTCATACCTGTTCTAGGTAAAGCAAATGTTAAAGTGTGCGTAGAGTTGTATCGATGATCGATAGAACTTGAGGGAATATTTGTTCTGCCTTTAGCTCCTCGTTGGGTTCGACACTCTTATCTATCGAAGAAGGCTAAAAACGATCCCCTATACTTGTGGGTTATCTAGACCTTTTTTTGGCGTCGTTGCCGGGGAGTTATAGTGTGGGGTGAATATTCTCGTGTGTGCTTGTTTGCTTTATCACCAAGTAGTTTTATTTCTTGTTCTAAGTTGTTCTATATATTTAGTTATGGATATGGAACACGAAATACCAAAAAAATAGTTGTACCTGCTACTCATGGAGATGGGGAACCTCCTATAACCCTCGATGCTTGTTATGTGAAAGATATTATGCACTACTTTGATAATCCTGAGAAAACCCCATTCAACTATATAATGGGAGTAACGTTGGATCAACATGAATACTTTAGGGATTATCGCTTGACTCATAAAGGGAAATTGTTATGGGATCAAATTCATATATTGAAGTGGTATGCTTGGAATCTATGCTTGAGATATGATTATAATTGTTGCTCTAGGATGAATGCTCCACATCTTCCCTTTTCATGCAAATTTAATGACAATTAAACATTAGCTTCTTATGCTAATGGTATATATGATTACTATGATGTGGAATGAATAGAAGAATTTGTTGCTTTTAAGGGTGCATATGAAATTGAATCTTTGTTTGAAAAGTTTGAAGATTTTGATGATTCAGTTTATAGACCTGAAAATCTTGCCATCCTTAAATATTGCTATGATAATTATAAATACAATTACAATATTGATGTATTTATTGAGAAAGTATCCGTTGTCCAAGAAGAGGCTAATATTTTGCATGAGTCTATGGAAGAAGGAGTTGATGAAACTGTGAGCTCATTGGATGAAAAAGATGATGAGGGGAGCGAAGAACAAAAGGAGGAAGAGTGGATTAGCTACCCGTGCCCACCTTATAATGAGAGTAACCCTCCAACTCATACATTGTTTAATGTCCCTTCATGCTTACCGAAGGATGAATGCTATGATAATTGCTATGATCCTGTTGATTCATTTGAAATATCCCTTTTTGATGAACTTGATGCTTGCTATGCTTGTGGCCAAGATGCCAATATGAATTATGCTTATGGAGATGAAATTGCTATAGTTCCTTATATTAAGAATGAAATTGTTGCTATTGCACCCACACATGATAGTCATATTATCTCTTTGGATTCTCCCAACTACACTATATCGGAGAAGTTTGCACTTATTAAGGATTACATTGATGGGTTGCATTATACCACTACACAAGATAATTTTTATGAGTATAATATGCATGTGCTTGCTGCTCCTACTTGCAATTATTATGAGAGAGGAACTATATCTCCACCTCTTTATGTTTCCAACACGATAGAATTGCAAGAAACTGATTATGCTATGTATTGGCCTTTACTTAATGTGCACGAATTGTTATTGTATGACATGCCGATGCATAGTAAGAGAGTTGGAGTTCATCACTGCTTGATATATGTTTCTTTGCGCTCACTACTAAATGCCAAATCATTGTTAGTTAAAATTGGCTTTGATATACCTTGGGATCCGGGTGGATTCATTACTTGAGCACTTTATGCCTAGCTTAATGGCTATAAAGAAAGCACTGCCACGGAGACAATCCGGAATTTTTAGAGAGTCATTTATTTCTGTTGAGTGCTTTTATAAAGTTTAAAAACAAAAAATATAGAGGGGAACACAAAACTTTTCAAAAAGGAGAGTGAAAGTGAGAGAGACGAGCATTGTTGAAGTGGGGGAGCTCCTTGAACTTTTTTCATGCTCACGGAAACTTTGTGAATCTTAATGACAGAAACTTTTCAAAAATAATAATTATCCCCTTGTACAATTCCATTGTATTATAAAAATAATGTGCCAAGATTTGCCTTTAGGATGATTAAATTGCTTGTTGGTTTGTGCGGTGCAGAACAGAAACTTTAGATGTAGAGCTCGATTTTACATTTTTTTTACTGGAACGTCAAACGGTTCAGAAACTTTTTGCACACTCTTTCTATAAAAAAATGTTTATTTTTCCTAATTTTTCAGAATTTTTTGAGTTACAAAAGTATGATTGATGTTCAAATCTTTAAAGACTGTCCTATTTTCACAGATTGTTGTTATAGCTTCGTTATTTGCGTATGTTTGAACTCTTGTTGAAGCCTCCTTGACTTGGGGCCATAGAATTGTGATAGAATACAATGGGTAATGTTTGTTTATAATTATACAATAATGTTGCAACAGTACATGATGGGATTTCATTGCCATATTCACTAACCCCGCCACTAAAAGTCAGTTAAGTTTTGTGTGGATGAAGTGTTCGAAGAGGTCTCGATGTGAGGAGAAGGAGGAGAGGCAAGAGCTCAATCTTTGGGATGCCCAAGGCACCCCAAGTAAATATTCAAGGAGACTCAAGCGTCTAAGCTTGGGGATTGCCGGGGTACTGATCCACGGGCACCTATGGGACCGGCGGACCGGGTCCCTTTCGGTTCGGCGGGGGCGGAGGTCGTGCAAAGAGAGGATCGAGGCGATGCACGCGAGCGATTTACCCAGGTTCGGGCCGCACGGATGCGTAAAACCCTACTCCTGCTTTGTGGTTTGTATTGATTTCTTGCTCGGGAGCGCGGAGTGCTACAGTACACTTCAGCAGCTAGCAAGACCGAGCGTGAGTGTTCGAACTAGCTAAAACCCCCCCCTCCTCCATGTTGCACACGGGCCTCCTTTTATATGTTCAAGGGGTCACCAATAGGTGGCAACGGAGGCAAAGGGTAAAAATGGAAAGGTGCTGCGGTAGGTGCAGCTACCTGCTACAGTGTATCATACCTAACCTTGACGGCAGGGGACAAGAGCCTTAAATGCCCGTCTGTGTCGCCTAAACAGTGCGAAAAGGGACCGCCAGGGACGCCATCGTCCGCCATGATGGCGATCTTGTCAGCGCCGCTTGCCACCGCATGCCCCTAGCTGCACAGCCTTCCGCCACGTACGCCTGGAAGGGCCCCAGAGCGACACGTTGGTGGATGTGCTGGAGCGCGGGCATGGAGAGGTGGCTTGCCGCGGCAAGCGCCTTGCCGCGGTCGTTGTCTTGTCGCGTCCGGGAGCTTGTCGCTCACCGGGCCTTGCCGGGGCGCGTGGTGCGCCGCGGCAAGTTCCTTGCAATGCCTTGGGTGGCCTTCCCGGCAAGCTCCTCTTGCCGGGGTCTTGAGATGCTTTTGTTAGCCTTCCCGGCAAGCTCCTCTTGCCGGGGTCTTGTCTTCTTGGCTTGGACACTTTGTTCTTGAATGGCTCCAAAGGAACCACGGAGGACCTTGGCGGCCACCCGGCAAGCCTTGCCACGGGATGCTGCGACTGCCCGTGCACAAGTTCGGGATATTAGGGTACCCCTACTCTAGTACACCGACAGGAGCCCTCGGGCCTGGGCCATACACGGTGCCGAGCGTTGTTGGGCTAGGCCCAAAACAGGGCACGGGCACGCGCGGCCTAGGTTACGCCGTATCTTACTCCGTATCCACCGCGCCCTCCCCGAACGGCATGCGTTGAATGCGGCGTCGTGGGCGAGATCGTGGGTGGTTTCTTTATTCGGAAATGCGGAACGTCCGCCCCCTCCCCCTTTATAAGCAGGGGAAACAAGGGCAGTTCGCACATTCGCCCGTTGCTGCTTCCAATCTCAGAAATCTCCGCCGCTCCCTCGTCTTCCCAAAGCTGAGAGAGAGAGAGAGCAGCGCTCCGCCCCCCATCGCCACCAGCACCACCAACGCCATCAACCTCCTCCACTGCTTCCGCCATGGCTCCAAAGGCCAACAAGGGGAAGGCCGTGAAGTCGACCGAGGCGCAGCGGCTCGCGGCGCTGCGGAAGGAGCGGTCCGTCTTCCCCCCCAAGCTTGCCGCGAAGGAGCTGAGGGAGAACTACTACCTTTTCTGGTCGGCGGAGACGCGCGCGCATCCGCGCACAAAGGTACTCCCCGCCGCCGCTTGGAAGAAGGCCCCGAATGGATACCCCTTCTTTGCTCTGTTCTTCTACTGCGGGCTCTGCCCGCCCTTCTCTGATTTCTTCTGCGACATCATGAATACCTATGGATTCCACCTCCTCGACTTCACCCCCAATGCCGTCCTGACAATGGCAGTTTTCGCACACCTCTGCGAAAACTTTGTCGGAGTTCTTCCCAACGTAGCCCTCTTCCGCCACTTTTTCATACCCCGAGTAGAGAGAGGAGAGCCTCTATCCGGCGGAATTGCCTGGATCTCAAGGGCCGGCAAGAAAGAGACCTATCTGGAGGGAGAATTCCGCGGCAAGTGGGAGGAGTGGAGAGCTGATTGGTGCTGGATTGACGAGGAGAGCCGGCAGCCATTCACCACCCGGCGCCAAACCCCAGTAGCACGCGGCAGCGATTGGAGTGACGTGGCCCCGGAGGACGCCAGGCTGAAGATTGCCGTCACCAGGATCCTGCGCCTTACGCTTGCCGGGCTTACTGTTGGCGCAGACTTCCTTCGCCTTCACATCGCCCCCCTGCAGGAACGGGGGAGGCCCACTTGGGAGTTCAAGAATGCAGCAGACATCATGAGGCTGCGGCCAGGCCTCAATTACAACTTCATAGTCTTGGAGCTCAACGCGATGCTGCAGGAGCTGTTCAAGTATGACCCCCAACATCCCGAGGTCTTCAGGTTGCCGGGGGGCGTCGTCCCGTTGTGCAACAATTCTGCACTCGACCGCATCCGCGCAATGATGCCGGAGTGCGACTCGCACGGAATTGTGCCCACTTGGCAGGAGCCTGCTGACGACGTCGTGCAGCAGTTCTTCGACGACTTGGTGGAAGTGCCAATCCGCACCGACGAGAAGGACGGCCTCACCCGCGACACCACGGATGCGGAGATGGCGCTCATCGCCACCAGACTGGAGGAGGCAGCGGCAGCCGCAGCCGCGGGCGAGTTTGGGCTCACTGTGGAGGAAGCCGATGCAGCGGAGGCGGCAAGCCGTGCCGAGCGAGGGGAGCCTGCCGGCAAGAAGGAGCTTGCCGGGCGCGACGCCGAGCCGAGCGAGCCTGCCAAGGACACAAGCGGCTCGTTGGAAATCAACTCCTCCTCCTCCTCATCTTCAGGCAGCTCGCCGCGAGCAGAGCCTCCATCTCCACCAAGAAGGCGCCTCTGCAAGGTCGGTGACGTGGCGGAGCGGCAAGCGGGTCAACAGTCGCCACGCCGCGTGACACGCTCCACCGCGGCAAACACCGTTGCCGCGGGAGCGTCTCATGCTATGACAGCAACTGGAGCGGAGTCTAGTCGGACCGCCGCTTCAGCCCCTACCGCTACTCACGCCGCGCCGACAGCCGGAGCGGGGTCGTCTCAGACCACCGCCACTGCTCCCGCCAAGCGGCCAAGGGAAGCCACTCCTCCGCCTCCTCACGCCGGACACGGGCCAGACTTCGACTTCTCCGCGTTCAGCTCCGACGAAGAAGAAGAAGAAGAGTAAGCTTCTCTTGCTGTATTTGCATCTCTTCAATTCTTGCTGTTGGTCTTGTTTCTCACTTGCTTTTCTCTCTGAACTTGTTCTTCTTTAGGACTCTGGCCCAGAGAGCGGCAAAGAGGGCCAAGGTCCCGGTGATCGTCATCAAGGACGAGCCCACTGCGACAGTAGGTGGCGCGCCCGAGACAACCTTGCCGGACCCGGCGATTTTCCTCCAGGGCAGCCCCCAGCGTAAGTGTATGATTTACTTTCTGCTGCGAGGCGCGCTTGGGTACTTGCCTTTGCTGATATCTGCTTGTTGACTGGTGTAGGGGCCGAGCAGCCTCTCCAGGAGCCAAGGGAGAATCCCCCGACAAGGGAGAATTCTCCGGCAAGGGAGGGCTTCCTGGTGAGGGAGAAGTCTCCGGCAAGGGAGGGTTCTCCGGCGAGGAACAGCACCAGCGGCCCCCCGATGGCGGAGACCACGACTGCAGAGCCTGGTGCAGGTACTTCTCTTGCTTTAAAACTTCCCTCGGGTTCTTCTTTTTGTTGGATTTTTGCTTGACTCTTTCCCTTTTCCGGCTGTCAGATCCATCCGCTACGGAGCAGATGGAAACCGAGGTCGCCACCGACGAAGCAACTGGTGCTGGACATGCCGCCGGCGCAGAGGCCGCCAAGGCTGACGCCGCGGAAACTGGCGAGGGGTCCGACGATCGCACTGACGGCCCTGAGGCCGCAGGAGCGCCAGGCGCTACACCGACCGCCGACCCGTCCGCCGCTGCCGCAGCGCCAGGCTCCGGAGAGCCCCAGCCAGGCGTCTACCTGAAGGCCGGTGACGACGTCTTCATCAATCTTCCCTGGACGTCCAGCTCCAGAGCGCCGGTCGAGGGGGAGGTCTTCGACGGAGAAGTGCTCGCCTCCGCGGGGTTGAAACTGGTCGACGCGCCAAGCAGCAGCAACGAGCCTGAGGAGGAGCGGCTGCTGTGGAGACTGATGTCGCTCTACCGCGCGCGGCAAGCCAAGCTGGAGTCCCGCGAGGCACTTGTCGCGAAGGCGGGAGCTGATATCGAGAAGCGCGCGGAGGAGCTCGGGGGTTTCCACCGGGAAGCCCTCCGATCCTTGGCGGAGGAGCGGGAGCAGCTCGCTGAAGCGCAGAAGGCCTTCCTCCTCGAGAAGGCCGAAGCCGAAGAGCGGCAGCGACTTGCCGGTGTGAAGCTAGCCGCGGAGGAGGGCGAGCTGGCGCAGCGGAAGGTCAACCTCGACGCTCACGAGGAGGAGCTTGCCGCACGCGAGGAAAAACTTGGTGGAGCCCTCAAACAAGCAGAAGACGCCGCTGCCGCCGCCGAAGCCGCCAAGGAAGAATTGAAGACGAAGGTGGCACAGCTAGAAGCCGATCTCGCCGAGAAGGGCAGAGAGCTCAGTGCCGCCAAGGTCTCCAACGTGGATCTTGAGTTGAAGCTAACCACTTTGACTAAGACTTTGGACAGCGCCAAGAAGCGGGAGGCGGCCTTGAAGGAGGAAATCAAGGCCGACAAGGCGCTGCTGGAGAGTGCTGCCACCACCCAGAACGCCTTCAGGGAGACCATGACGCACTGGACGGAGAGCCTTGTGAACGCCGACACGGACATCGACAAGGAGCTGGCGCAACTGGGGATGGAGGATCTCGGGTATCCCTCCGACGACAACCTCCAACCCAGCGCCAAGCTCATTCTGTTCTTCAAGGGCGTGGCGACGGCCCTTCAGCGACTCCGGGAGAGGATCCCCAAGCAACTGGCTGACGAGTTGCGCAGGGTCTGCGCGGGGGCCCTCCAGAAAGTATTGATGAAGGTGGCCTTCCGCAATCCGGGCCTCCGCCTCACCAACATTCTCAGGTCCTTGCCGCCAGAAGCTGATCTGGAGGAGCTCAAGGCCCTTGTCACACCCATTGTGGACAAGGTGAGCGGGATCAAGAGGGTTGAAGGCGATCGCGTGGATTAGGCCGCCCATTTCTTCTTTCCTTGTCGCTGTTTATCATGTTATGAAAACAGTCTGTTAGAGCTGCGACAAGCTATTTTTGTAATATAACTTTGTTCTGGGCAATGATTCGCAACATTATCCCCTTTACTTGATTCCTCCCTTTGTATGTCTTTTTACCCTACGCTTTTAGGGAACTTGCCGGTGCAGGCACCAGAGCCGCGAGCGCTGAGTGTGGAACGTCAGCAGCCTGCTGGCGGTGCCGCTACCGGCAAGAAACCTTGTCGCGACTAGTTGCGGCTCACTTAATGTTGTCGAGTGGACTCGAAACAAAGTAAGGGCGCTAGCAGCTCACTTAATTTGTTGAGCGGACTCGAAACAAAGTAAGGGCGCTTAGCAGCTCACTTAATTTGTTGAGCGGACTCGAAACAAAGTAAGGGCGCAACTAGCTACGAGTAGGTTCCTCCGCGCACAGGTTTTCCATACAAAGTGGCGGTCGTTCAAGGGAAATAACTTAAAAATTAAAAAATTTGATTGCTCAAACTTTGGCAACTTAGCTTTTCTGTTGTTTGCTTCCCGGCAAGGCGAAACTCTCTTGAACGATGCCTGGTCCATACCATCATCTTCTCCTCTCCTCTCCCCCCCTGGCAAACTTGTGGGCGAGGGGAACCTTCCTTTCAAAAGAAAGGAGACAATACAGATATGGAGCTTTACGGCTCGTTAGTGCTTACCGTGGAGTAGGTGCTGCACAAAGTGTCAGATCATATATGCCAAAAAATAGAAAGCATAAAATCGACAAAATGCGCAGGGCATATGAGCTTTATTTATGCACGAGTTCTGCGCCCGGATTTGTACAAAGGATTACATGCAACAGCGGCAAAACTTGTACAAAAGGTGGTTGCCGGAACAGGTTCCGGCAACCGCGCCTTACGGGTAAAACTTACGAAGATGCTCAATGTTCCAGGAGTTGCTCACCGGAATGCCCTCTTCGGTCTCCAGGCGGACAGTGCCAGGCCTAGTGACTCGTTTCACCCGGTAAGGGCCTTCCCACTTCGGCGTCAACTTGTTGGAATTCTTGGCGGACTGAACGCGCCAAAGAACAAGGTCGCCTTCCTCGAGACTTCTGGCATTAACTTTGCGGCTATGGTAGCGGCGCAAAGCTTGCTGGTAGCGAGCAGCTCGCACAGCAGCCTGAAGACGGTCTTCCTCAAGGAGCAGCGCGTCATCTTGTCGCAGCTGCTCTTGCTCAAGCTCATCATAAGCGAGCACTCGAGGTGACCCGTATACGAGTTCCGTGGGGATAACTGCCTCTGCTCCATAGACTAGAGCGAAAGGTGTCTATCCAGTGGCTCGATTTGGCGTCGTCCGGATCGACCAAAGAACCACCGGCAGCTCCTCGATCCAGTTTCTTCCGCACTTGTGCAGCCTGTCGAAAGTTCTGGTCTTGAGCCCGCGCAGCACTTCAGCATTTGCTCTCTCTGCTTGACCGTTGCTTCTCAGGTGAGCAACAGAAGCGAAGCAGACCTTGGCGCCAAGGTCTTGGGCGTACTGCATGAAGGTGCGGCTCGTGAATTGTGTACCGTTGTCGGTGATTATCCTGTTAGGGATCCCTAAGCGGCAAACAATCGACCTGAAGAACTTGACGGCTGACTGTGCGGTCACCTTTCTCACTGGTTCCACTTCCGGCCACTTTGTGAACTTGTCGATTGCAACGTACAAGTACTCAAAGCCCCCGACAGCTCGGGGAAAGGGGCCGAGGATGTCGAGCCCCCAGACCGAAAATGGCCAGGATAAAGGGATCATCTGGAGAGCTTGAGATGGTTGGTGTATCTGCTTGGAATGGAACTGGCATGCTTCACACTTGGTTACTTGTGCAGTTGCATCCTGGAGGGCTGTTGGCCAGAAGAAACCTTGCCGGAATGCTTTGCCGACAAGTGCTCTTGCGCCAATGTGGTGACCACATATGCCTCCATGTATCTCTGCCAACAGCTTTTGTCCATCTTCCCAGTGAATACACTTCAATTTCACACCGTTGAGTCTTCTTCTGTACAGTGTCTTGTCGACAAACTGGTACATACTTGACTGCCGGGCTACTCTTTCCGCTTCTTCTTGCTCTTCGGGAAGTTCTCCTGTCTGAAGGAAACGGACAATCTGCTGTGCCCATGCTGGAGCTTGTGGCTCGACAACAAGGACTAAAGGCAAATCTGCTGCTGCGGGAACATCCGCTTCTACGGCAGGAACCTGCGGCTCTTCCGGAGCTTGATGTTCCCGACAAGCTCGCCGGAGCAAAACTTGCCGGGAGCTTCTGCTTCAACGGAACAAACCCTAGGGCTTGCCGGAGCATCTTGCTCCTCAGCGCTCTTGGTGTTGGTCTCAGCTGCTGCGGGAACATCCGCTTCTACGGCGAGAAGCTGCCTCTCTGCCGGAGCTTGACGTTCCCCGACAAGCTTGCCGGAGCAAAACTTATCGGGAGCTTCTGCTTCAACGGAACAAACCCTAGGGCTTGCCGGAGCAGACTGCTCCTCAGCGCCTTCGGCGTTGATCTTAGGGGCCTTCTTGGCGGCGGCTTCGGGAAGCTCTGCCGGCAAATAGTCACCAGAAATCAACTTCCTCTTTTTGCTCTGTCCAGTTGATGGCGTTACGGACGGCTGAGTCAGCTTGAGTACAAAGATCCCTGGTTCCACAGGTAGCTTAAGTGCGGCGCACTTTGACAGGCCATCAGCAATGGCGTTCTGAGCTCTTGGAACATGCTCCATTTGTATGCCGTCAAAGCGCTCTTCTAGCTTTCTCACTTCGTCGACGTAAGCTTCCATCAACGGACTCTGATAATTCTTGTTTACTTGGCAGACGACAAGCTGTGAGTCACCCCTGACGATGAGCTTCTTGATCCCAAGGTCTGCCGCGATCCTGAGACCGGCAAGCAATCCCTCATACTCTGCAGTATTGTTTGTTGCTTGCTCCTTGGGAAAGTGCATTTGGACTACGTACTTGAGGTGCTCTCCGGTGGGTGCGACAAGCAGCACACCAGCGCCGGCGCCTTGCAGCGAAAAGGCACCATCAAAGTACATCAGCCATTCTTTGCTTGCTTCCTTGTCGGGGATGCTCGTTTCTGGAATTTCTTCATCTGGTGTTGGCGTCCATTCAGCTATAAATTCTGCCAATGCTCTGCCCTGGATAGTTGAAGTACTCTCAAACTTGAGGCCAAAGCTTGACAGCTCCAGTGCCCACTCAACAATCCTGCCTGTCGCTTCTGGATTCTGTAGTATCCTCTTCAGCGGAAAGCGAGTGACAACTGTGATCTCATGTGCTTGGAAGTAATGGCGCAGCTTTCTCGAGGCCATGAGGAGGCCAAAAAGCAATTTCTGCACACCAGAATATCTTGATCTAGCCCCCTGCAGGAGGGAACTGACAAAGTAAACTGGGTGCTGCACCACTTTCTTTTGTGTCTCCTCGTGCATCTGCGCAGATCCATCTTTGTCGGGGCCAGAGCTTGTCGGGGAAGCCCCCTGCTTGTCGCTGGAAGTGCTTGCCGTGGTTGCAGGCTCGTCATCTGCCTCCCTCTCCGCTACTAACGCAGCACTAACCACTTGATTGGTTGCCGCTATATACAGTAGCAACTTCTCTTGTGGCTTAGGTGCGACAAGTATTGGAGGGGAGGACAGGTATCTCTTCAAGTCTTGCAGCGCAGCCTCCGCTTCCGGATCCCATTTCATTGGACCTGCCTTTTTCAATAATTTGAAAAACGGCAGGGCGCGCTCAGCAGACCGAGAGATAAACCTGCTTAACAAATTATTGAGCACCACCTTCCGCTGCGCCAGCTCGCCCTCCTCCGCCGCGCCAAAGATGTCGGGGTACTGATCCATGGGCACCTATGGGACCGGCGGACCGGGTCCCTTTCGGTTCGGCGGGGGCGGAGGTCGTGCAAAGAGCGGATCGAGGCGATGCACGCGAGCGATTTACCCAGGTTCGGGCCGCACGGATGCGTAAAACCCTACTCCTGCTTTGTGGTTTGTATTGATTTCTTGCTCGGGAGCGCGGAGTTCTACAGTACACTTCAGCAGCTAGCAAGACCGAGCGTGAGTGTTCGAACTAGCTAAAAAACCCCCTCCTCCACGTTGCACACGGGCCTCCTTTTATATGTTCAAGGGGTCACCAACAGGTGGCAACGGAGGCAAAGGGTAAAAATGGAAAGGTGATGCGGTAGGTGCAACTACCTGCTACAGTGTATCATACCTAACCCTGACGGCAGGGGACAAGAGCCTTAAATGCCCGTCTGTGTCGCCTAAACAGTGCGAAAAGGGACCGCCAGGGACGCCATCGTCCGCCACGATGGCGATCTTGTCAGCGCCGCTTGCCACCGCACGCCCCTAGCTGCACAGCCTTCCGCCACGTACGCCTGGAAGGGCCCCAGAGCGACACGTTGGTGGATGTGCTGGAGCGCGGGCACGGAGAAGTGGCTTGCCGCGGCAAGCGCCTTGCTGCGGTTGTTGTCTTGTCGCGTCCGGGAGCTTGTCGCTCACCGGGCCTTGCCGGGGTGCGTGGTGCGCCGCGGCAAGTTCCTTGCAATGCCTTGGGTGGCCTTCCCGGCAAGCTCCTCTTGCCGGGGTCTTGAGATGCTTTTGTTAGCCTTCCCGGCAAGCTCCTCTTGCCGGGGTCTTGTCTTCTTGGCTTGGACACTTTGTTCTTGAATGGCTCCAAAGGAACCACGGAGGACCTTGGCGGCCACCCGGCAAGCCTTGCCGCGGGATGCTGCGACTGCCCGTGCACAAGTTCAGGATATTAGGGTACCCCTACTCTAGTACACCGACAAGGATGCCCCGGAAGGCATCCCATCTTTCTTCAACAAGTATCGGTATGTTTTCGGATTCGTTTCATTCATGCGATATGTGCAAATCTTGGAGCATCTTTTGCGTTTAGTTTTCACTTTTATTTTATGCACCATGCTGGTATGAGATAGTCCATGGTTGATTTATTGAATGCTCATTGCACTTTACATATATATTTTGAGTATGGCTTTATAGAATGCTTCATGTGCTTCACTTATATCATTTGAAGTTTGGATTGCCTGTTTCTATTCACATAGAAAACCGTTATTTGAAGAATGCTCTTTTGCTTCACTTATATTTATTAGAGCATGGTCTTTTGTAGAAAGAATTAAACTCTCATGCTTCACTTATATCTATTTAGAGAGCCAACAGGAATTGGTCAATTGCATGGTTAGTCACGAAATCCTACATAAAACTTATGGATCACTGAATATGATATGTTTGATTCCTTGCAATAGTTTTGCGATATAGAGATGGAATATGTGGGAGGTACTAGTAAATGGTTGTGTTTAGTAAGAATATTGGTGTTAAGGTTTGTGATTCCCGAAGCATGCATGTATAGTCTCTCGTTATGCT
Source organism: Triticum urartu (assembly GCF_056163025.1). NCBI lineage: Eukaryota > Viridiplantae > Streptophyta > Magnoliopsida > Poales > Poaceae > Triticum > Triticum urartu. The sequence goes on from NC_141878.1 coordinate 489,717,823, forward strand.
ATGATGTTGGAGCATGATTTATTATTGATTGTCTTCCTTATGAGTGGCGGTCGGGGACGAGCGATGGTCTTTTACTACCAATCTATCCCCCTAGGGGCATGCGTAGTAGTACTTTGCTTCGAGGGCTAATAAACTTTTGCAATAAGTATATGAGTTCTTTATGACTAATGTGAGTCCATGGAATATACGCACTCTTACCTTTCCGCAATTTGCTAGCCTCTACGGTACCGTGCATTTCCCTTTCTCACATCGAGACGTGGTGCAAACTTCGCAGGTGTATCCAAACCCCGTGATATGATATGCTCTATCACACATAAGCCTTATTATATCTTCCGCAATTTGCTAGCCTCTACCTATTATGGCTTTTCCATGGCCATTCTGAGATATATTGCCATGCAACTTCCACCGCTTATGTTTGATGACTTGAGAATTCATTGCCATATTGTTTTGAATGATCATATAGCTGACATAGTAGTTGTGGCTCAGCCACCGTTCATCATTTTTCATACATGTTACGCTAGATCATTGCACATCATGTTACATTCCAGAGGCATTCATATAGAGTCATACTTTGTCATAGGTATCGAGCTGTAATTTTTATTTCTTTTGAGTTATAAGTACATAGAAGCGTGATGATCATCATTATTCATTTTTAGAGTAGTGGCCCAGTGAGGAAAGGATGATGGAGACTATGATTCCCCCACAAGTCGGGATGAGACTTCGGACAATGAGAGAAGAAAAAAGAGAAAAAGAAAAGGAAAATATATAAACAAAGAGGGAAGGGGCATTGCTAGTATCCTTTACAACACTTATGCTTCAAAGTAGCACCATGTTTTTCATATGGAGAGTCTCCTATGTTGTCACTTTCATAAACTAGTGGGAATTTTTCATTATAGGATTAGATGCACACGCACTTAGTTTTCATATTGAGCTTTCACACACTTATAGCTCTTAGTGGATTCCTTGCATGGCAATCCCTACTCCTCGCATTGATATCGATTGATGGGCATCAGCATAGCCCATTGGTTAGCCGCGTCGATGTGAGACTTTCTTACTTTTTTGTCTTCTCTATATTTACCCATATTGTTGGGGATATTACTGCTGGGCGTAAACCGGCCTATCTGGGCCGGGTCAACTTCATCAGTAGTTCCAGAGTGATAAAGCCCAAGAAGGCAGATGAGGGCCTAAGGCCCGTAGCCGGTTCAAGACTTGTAGCTATAAACCGGGATTTGTATATAAACTTGTACTGTAAGTTAGGAATAAGGAGAGACCAACCCGGAATACGAATATCGACCGTTGTTAGGACTCTGTGAGCCGACGGGTGTCACCCGTGTATATAAGGGGACGACCCGGCGGCGGTTCAGAGATAGACAACAACTCAAGACATAGACGAAGCTTGTTTGCTCCCTAGTCATCGAAACCCCATCAATTCCATCACAACTAGACGTAGGCTTTTACCTTCATCGAAGGGGCCGAACTAGTATGAACTCTCTTGCGTCCCTGTGTCCGCTTTAACCCCTTCAAGCTAACCCGTCGTGATGGCTCCACGACTAAGTCCTTTCTCTAGGACATCTTCCATGACAAAGCCACGACAGCTGGCGCCCACCGTGGGGCTATCGCACGATGGTTTCCGGTTCTTGGAGGGCCGCTTTGAAGGACTCGAGGGCTACGCTGTAGGCCGGATGACTAAGAGTCGTCGCGGCAAGTTCTACATCGACGACGCGGGCTGGGGCCCCGAGGCCGGCTCAATTGAGTACGGGTACCGGGTCCCCTTTGGTGGCATTCACGTTTTCATTGGCAAGATCGGTGAACTGGGCCCTGAGCCGGACATCTTCACCGACCTCGTCGAGACGGCTCAGCGTGCGCGATCCGCTCGGGTTAAACCGGCCATGAAGCATGCCTTCGTGGGAGTCATCCATGGAGGAAGTTATGAGGATGGATCAAAATCTCACGGCGATACCGTCGTTTGTTCCGATGACGAGTCATCGACCGGAGAAACCGAATCTCTTTATCAGCTACAAGACGGCCGGATTGGGGGCTGTTCTGATGGCGACAGTATTCCGGACCCCTCTGATCTGCCCAACCGGGTTGGAATATTCATGACTAGCACACAAGCAGCGCTTCATTCTTCGACCGCTGCGGCAACAACCTCCGGTTCAGCAGCGGCGACGGCTGCCGGGGCAGGAGGCCCTGTGCGCCAGCCGGCTCAAGTTCTATCAGAGCTATTTGATGCATTGGCTGTGCTTATGGTGGAGGCTAATCCGGCGGATCAGGGCGTTCACAACGTCGAGATTGCAAAAGTGAAGGAACAGATCACCCAGGCCAAGGCAGATCTGGCAGCTGAGGACACCAGGATAGCCACGGAGCGGGCCGCTTTAGACGCACAAGCCTACAGGCTCATGTTGGACCAGAGTGCATCGCAGGAAGTCATGAGGAGGAAGTACCGATCACGTTTGCCTCCGGTTTTTGAGGCCAGAGACCTTTTCAACACTCCAGGAGTAGGAACCGGCAATCCGCTGGAGGGAAACCGGGCGGAAGCTCCCGGGACCGGTGCACCGGTTTAGCCTCGTCAGATGGACCCGCCTCATCAAAACACCGTTATACCTCAGGTTGTTTTAACACCTCCGGGTCACTACTCCAACCCGATGGACAATCTCGTTGCCGCTGCTGTACGGCTGGAGGCCATTCCAATTGAAGGTGATTCGCCGCAGGCAGTAGAGACGCGATGAGTCAAGGAGCTTCTGAGGACAGCATTGGTCCAACAGGAAGCATACTCGTATAGCCGCGATCGGATCCACTCGACCTCCCGTCCAAGCCGGAGCTATAGCAGACATATGGATGAACCGGCAGTGTCGAGTAACGAACGACGTGGAGCACCCCGTGGCAACAACCCGACGGGTGGTGCTGATAACGCTCAGGAAGTGGTGAACCGGGCCCGAGCGCGCAGGGAGGCCGAGTTAGCCACACAGCATCAGGCTCGGCAGCTCACGCCGGTTCGTCCAACCATCTCGATCGAACCTGGTGTTACTTCTAGTTCTTTGGGGGTGCCTTGCCTTATCCCCGCTTTACGCAATGTGCGCCTGCCCAAGGATTTCAAGGGCCCGCGCAAGGTACCAAATTACACGATGGATCAGCCTCCAGAGACATGGGTGGAGAGCTATGAGATGGCCATGGAGACGCTTGATGTGGATGACGCGGCGTGTGCGAAATACTTCACCATGATGCTTGAAGGAACGGCCCGTACTTGGTTAAAAAGCTTGCCGGCTAATTCTATCAGTTCATGGGCCCAATTACGAGCCCGGTTTATCAGCAATTTCAAGGATACATGTAAACAGCCTATGTCGATAGTGGACTTAGCTGCATGCGTCCAGGAGGAAGGAGAATCAACGACTCATTGGGTGCGCCGGGTTTCACAAGTGTTGCACTCATCAGACCGCATCAACGCTGACACCACAGTATTAACCCTAGAAGGCAACTGCCGGTTTGGGCCCCTGAAGCTGAAGTTGGGACGGATGAAGCGTCATTGCACTGACATGGGGACCCTCATGGCCGCTTTGGTGAAATATGCTGATTCTGATAGTACCAAGGATCCCGAATCTGATGATGACAAGACAGGGAAGGGAAAGAGGAACAGCAACTCCAAAGGTCAGCAGCATCACTGCGCAGGCAATGGTCGTGGAGGCAAGCGTAAAGCGGATGGTAACATGGACTTTGTGGCTAATACCAACGCATAGGACAATGGCCAGCGACGCAAGGGTAAACCGAAAAATTGTAATGGGGCGCCCATCCCTAATCTAGACCGCCTAAACTATCTGCTAAGCCAGCCCTGTCCAAGACATGGGACGAAGGAGGCGCCAGCAAACCACCTTTGGAAGGATTGCTTTATTATGCAGGAGTTCAAGAATTCTAATAATTTCTGGTATGATCACGAATCTGGCGGTGGCTCAGGATCCGGGCCGGGTTACGGTGGAGGAAGTTCCGGTTCAGGATTTAATGGTAATCCGGGCGGACATAATGGTTAAAATAGTCAAAACAACCAGGGTGGTTATAACCAACAACAGCTACAGTCAGGTTACCAGAGCAACCCAAAGCAGTTGAGTAGTGGGCAGTACCATGTCTTCACCACTAGCTTGGACAAGCGAGTCCGGAAGGTTCAGAGGCGGGCGGTCAACTCTGTTGAACCGGCCATACCCCGTTATCTACATTGGTCTGAACAGCCAATCATATGGAGCAGAGAGGATCACCCTCCCCAGGTCGATAATCCGGGTCAGTTGGCTCTGGTGGTGGCGCCTCAGGTGGGAGGTTACAAGTTCACCAAGGTGCTCATGGATGGAGGTAGCAGCATTAATATATTGTACTATGAGACCTTCCGTCGTATGGGACTAACAGATAAAAATCTTAAACCGTCTAATACGGTGTTCCACGGTGTAGTACCTGGCAGATTAGCATATCCTGTTGGTAAGATAGCTCTGGAAGTGGCCTTTGGGGATGATCATGATTCCAGGTCGGAGACATTGATGTTTGAAGTGGTGAAAATCCAAAGTCCATATCACGCCCTATTTGGGCAACCGGCCTACGCCAAGTTTATGGCACGGCCCTGTTATGTGTATTTGTAGCTCAAGATGCCGGGTCACAAGGGGACAATAACGGTTCACGGAAGCCGCAAAATTGCTTTGGAGTGCGAGGAAGGTGATGCGGCCTATGCAGAGTCGGTTTGTGCCACCGAGGAGCTGAAGTATTATAAGGACAATGTTGATCCGGCGGACATGACTCCATTAAAGAAGCCAACTACGGAGCATGATCCGGCCCTGAAGTTCAAATCGGCAGCAGAAACTAAGCTTGTTGACTTTGTACCTGGCGATTCGTCCAAGCAGTTCAGCATCAGTGCTAATTTGGATCTGAAATAGGAAAGCGCGCTCATCGAGTTCATCCGTTAGAATCGGGACATTTTTGCATGGAAGCCCTCTGACATGCCAGGTGTACCGAGGCAACTCGCTGAGCACACCCTTAATGTGGATCCTAAATACAAACCGGTGAAACAGTTCCTCCGCCGGTTTAACGAAGAAAGACACAAGGCAATTGGAGAAGAGGTAGCCAGGCTCTTAGGAGCTGGTTTTATTGTTGAGGTTTTTCACCCTGAGTGGCTTGCCAATCCGGTGCTGGTCCTTAAGAAAAATGGCACCTGGCGCATGAGTGTGGATTACACAGATCTTAATAAAGCTTGTCCAGCAGATCCTTTTTCCCTCCCCCGTATTGATCAAATTATTGATGCTACGGCGGGTTGTGAGCGTTTAAGTTTTTTGGATGCATATTCTGGCTACCATCAGATCAAAATGGCAGATAAGGACCAGGAGAAAACGGCATTCATAACTCCCTTTGGAGCCTTCTGCTATGTGTCTATGCCCTTTGCGCTCAAGAGTGCCCAGGCAACTTATCTACGTTGTGTGCAAAATTGTCTACACAAACAGATTGGCCGTAATGTACACGCCTACATGGATGATATCGTGGTTAAATCCAGGGAGAAGGAGACTCTGATTGATGATTTAAAGGAAACTTTTGATAACCTGAGGACATACAAGATGATGCTTAATCCGGACAAATGCGTCTTTGGTGTACTGGTGGGCAAGTTATTAGGCTTCCTGGTGTCCAATAGGGGAATTGAGGCTAATCCGGAGAAGATCGCAGCCATCACCTCCCTGGCTAAACCGAAGTGTATCAATGATGTTCAACGCCTGGCAGACCGGATTGCCGCGTTAAGCCGGATTATCAGTCGTCTTGGTGAGAAGGCAATCCCTTTGTATCAGATGTTGAAGAAGACAGATCAGTTTGTATGGAGTTCTGCTGCTGATGAAGCATTTGAGGACTTAAAGTGGCAATTGGCCAATCTGCATGTGCTCGCCGCTCCCATTGACAAGGAGTCGTTACTGCTATATGTTGCTGCTAATGCTCGGGCGGTCAGCGTGGCTATTGTGCTGGAGCGAAAGGAGGCAGGTAAGGAGCATCCGGTTCAACGTCCGGTCTATTATATCAGCGAGGTGCTCATTGAGTCCAAGCAAAGGTATCCGCATTGGCAGAAGCTGGTGTATGGAGTTTTTATGGCAAGCCGGAAGCTTAAACAATACTTCCAAGGGCATCCAATTACGGTGGTCAGTTCTGCTCCTTTGGGGGATATCATCCAGAACCGGGAAGCAACTGGCCGGATTGCCAAGTGGGCTATAGAGCTTGGGCCGCATGATTTGAAGTATGTGCCTCGAATGGCGATTAAGTCTCAAGCACTGGTTGATTTTATCAATGATTGGACGGAAATGCAAGCACCTGAAGAAAAGCCGGATCACACATATTGGACCATCCATTTTGACGGATCCAGGCAATTGGAAGGTTCAGGGGCTGGAGTCGTATTAACTTCCCCATGAGGTGATAAGTTTTGTTATGTTCTCCGCTTAATGTTCCCTTGTACTAACAATGCAGCTGAGTATGAAGCCTTGCTCCATGGTCTCCGGATGGCTAAGGAGATGAATCTAGGTCGAGTTAAGTGCTTCGGTGACTCGGACCTTGTGGCTCAGCAAGTGTCTGGCACTTGGGACTCTAAGGATCCACTCATGGTGGCATATCGTCGTGAGCTGGATATTGTTGCAGGTCATTTCAAAGGCTATCAGGTGGACCATGTGGACCGGCAGAAAAATGAAGCGGCGGACGCTTTAAGCCAGCTGGGCTCTCAGCGCAAACCGGTTCCGCCCAATGTTTTTCTGGATGTGCTGCACAACCCGTCGGTCAAGATCCCTGGTGAAGCGGATTTGGCTATTCCTGATCCGGAGGCTCAATTGGTGGCAACTCTTCATGTTATTCCGGATTGGACGCTTCCCTACCTGGCGTACAAGAACCGGGGCGAGTTACCAGAGGATGAGACTCTGGCCAGACAGATAATCCGGCGATCCAAGTCCATGACTATTATCAACGGCGAGTTGCATCATTGCAGTGTGTCAGGAGCATTTCAACGTTGTGTGTCTCCTGAAGAAGGCCGTGAAATTTTGCGTGAGATCCACGCAGGAGATTGTGGTCACCACGCCGGTTCAAAATCTCTGGTGGCTAAAGCGTTTCGCCATGGCTTATATTGGTTAACTGCTCATGCTGATGCAGAGGATCTGGTCAGACGATGTGATGGTTGCCAAAAGTTCTCGAGACGTGCTCATGTACCAGCTCAAGAATTGAGAATGATTCCAATTACTTGGCCGTTTGCGACTTGGGGGCTGGATATGGTTGGGCCTTTCAAAAGGTCCAAAGATAAGAAGACCCACCTCCTGGTGGCGGTTGACATGTTTACAAAGTGGGTGGAGGCAGAACCTGTTAGCAAGTGTGATGCGGCCACGGCGGTTCAGTTCATTAAAAAAGTGATTTTCCGGTTTGGCTTTCCACACAGTATCATCACAGATAATGGTACCAATTTGTCCAAAGGTGCCATGAAGGAGTTCTGCGAACGGGAGCACATCCGGCTCGACGTTTCATCAGTGGCACACCCACAGTCCAATGGTCAAGCAGAAAGAGCTAATCAAGAGATCTTGAGAGGCATCAAGCCCCGGCTCATGGTTCCTTTGCAGAGAACGTCGGGTTGTTGGGTTGAAGAATTACCATCTGTCTTATGGAGCATCAATACAACACCCAACAGGTCAACAGGATACACATCATTCTTCATGGTTTATGGAGCGGAGGCAGTTCTCCCCAGTGATATCCGTCATGATTCACCTCGTGTGACGGCTTATATTGAAGCAGACAACGAGAGAGAACGGCAAGATGCTTTGGACCGGTTGGATGAAGAGCGTGACATAGCAGCCGCCCGATCGGCGATTTACCAACAGGATCTTCATCATTATCACAGTCGCCGAGTCAGAACCAGAACCTTCCAGGAAGGAGATTTGGTGCTTCGGCTCATCCAAGATCAGACTGATATGCATAAGTTATCCCCACCTTGGGAGGGGCCTTTCGTGGTCAGCAAGAATCTGCACAACGGGTCATACTATCTGATCGATATTCGAGAGAATAAGGACTCACGTACATCAGAGGAGGAGACCAACAGGTCATGGAACATAGCTCATCTTCGGCCTTATTATACCTGAGCCATTGGTTCTACTTATGTACATATTACAACGATGTATATATTATGATTAAATATAATAAACCGGAACCTCAGCTAAAGCGGGGTATCTGTTCTTTTACATCATGTGTGGTTACACGGAGTTGTTCTAAAGCGGCCTCCGGTTTACCCCTTGAGTTCGCTTTTTAAAAGCATCATGTTATATCACTTGGAGGTTTGGTCGTGTCCGAACCAATACCATACCTCTTGATAGGCGAGAGCCACCAGATCACTTGGGGACTTGGTCACGTCTGAACCAGTCATGCCTCTTGATCGGCCTAAGGCCACAGAATCACTTGGGGGCTTGGTCGAACCCGAACCATTGCCATGCCACTTGGTCGGCATAAATGCCACGGTTTCATTTGGGGACCTGGCTGACTAGAACCATAGTTACACCTAACGGGAGCTTGGTCGTGTTCGGCCATGGTAACGCCATTTGATCAGCTCAAATAAACCTTTTTTGCAAATGGTTTTGTCATTGCTTTTGCTTCGCACTTTTCTTTGCAAGATACTTTTTTCTTTTTTTATTGTGTTTTTTTAAACCGACAAAGTTTTCAACCAATCAATTGAAGGAACACAGTTCACGTCAATCCGGAGACTATTTGCCCGGTTTGATCCTTGTTGTTAACATCCTCTTATGGAGTAACACGGTGTTTATTATAACCCGGCACGGCTTACATGGTAAACCAGCGTCATATATATACAGGAGCTGTTATCTCCTCCAACAGTGTGGGTTTGCAAAACTCCGCTTCAAGATTGGCCAAGCCAACTTCACGCTCAATGATGGCAGGTATTATGTATCTCAAAAATTTGGTCATATACTTAAAAAAAATTGGTTGTTTTGACTTCATATATGCAGACATCATATTCCGCCTGACGGTACAACCGCGGTGGCACTTGAGGAGTTTCTTATTGTAGAAAGTGCTTTGGAAAGTTCATCATCACAGGAAGAACAAATTATGCATGAAGGCATGTCAACATCAAAAGTATCAGCTAGCCTATTACAAGGCAACACGGCGCCCATAATAATATCATTGTTTTTCGCAAAGGAGAGGCAGTTTTAAAACCAGCTTCCGGTTCAAGCTTGGTCACCAGCCTGACCTGATGGTTGTGGGTCATCCTGCGCCGCTTCAGCCTCCGTTTCTCTACCCAGTGGCTGGAAATCAACAGTTGTCCAGTCGATTCCCATTAATGCTTGAAAAATAGCTTCATCATGGATCAGCAATGACGGGTCAATATCGGGAGCGTAAGTATGCTTACGGATTGGAGGGATCAGATTTTCCGATTCATGGATTGGTGCAGCTATTCGCTTGTTCTGATTGTCATATTGGGCTTGATAATGAGACAAGTCTGCTTCTTCAGCCAATTGACAAGCTAGCGGACGTACCTCCCAGTTTATTGCTCGCAGATCCGCTTCACCAAACTCTGACCCGTCTTCCTTCAAGCTGGGATAGCCCTGAGCCGCTTCAATAGGATCAAAATCCGGCACCCAGGCTTTTGCCCGGATTAAGGCATTGATCGCAGCGATTCGAGCAGCAGATTTCTTCAGCTCTTCAACCCGGGCAGGAAGCACCGACAGTTTCATGAGAGTGTCTTGAATCAAAGTGGGCGCCGGTTTGTTATGGGATGCGGTACAGATGATCTGCTGGGCACCAGTATACAATTGTTCAACCAATGTATAGGCGGCTTTCAATTTCTTCCGCACATCTGACCCCAAGTGACCAATGCGTGTCCCTGAAATACCTTAAAGGGTTAATAAACCGGCAACTTTGTAAGAAGGCAGAGCCAATTCAGAAGTCAAACTGGCTTACCAAAGATAGCAATAGTCATGGCATGCACGTGCCGCTTTATGCTGGTCAGTTCATCCGCCACTGGTTTTAGTGCAGCCTCGACATCCTCTGCTTGTTTGATTAAAGCGGACTTTTCAGTGGCCCAATCCGCCCGCTTTTTCTTGAAGCTCTCCTTAAGCTGTTCCATGGCGCTTAAAGCGTTGGCTAATTCCTCTTTTGCTTTGGAGGTTTCAGCTTGTTGGGTTTTCAGGTTTTCTAGGAGATCGGCGACTTGGCTTTCTTTCGTCTTCAGCTCCGCCTGCATGCAGACAGTTATATGCTTCAACAAAACGGTACAAGGATTGAAGTACCAACCACATAATAAGTTATGCACTTAGCACTTGGGGGCTAATGCATATTCGATCTTCATCTTTCAATTGCTTACAAAGTCCCAAGATCAATACAAGTATTCAACTTGGCACTTGGGGGCTAATGGCTATTTGCTCGTATATATATTCTGATGCGGCAATCTCAATTACTTAAAGTACCGGTTTAACTACGCTAAGTTGAACCGACCCTTGGGGGCTACATCGGCGAATTTCAAAGTATTAAGATTTATGTTAGTAAGTCCCGGTTTGAAAGAAGATTACAAACCGGCCCTTGGGGGCTAGGAGAGTCAGCAAGTATTGAAGCATACAAGCAGGAAAGAGCATATGGAAGTTACCTCGTATTTATCCTTCATCATATTAACCAGACTGGCTTCATAGTCATGGCTGGTATACAGCCGGTTCAGGTAGCCGGAATGGATATCTTGGGCGTTCAGAGCAGCGTAAGTTGCTAGATCAGCATTCCACTTGCCTTTACCAAAGGCAGCAAATTCTTCCTTGGCAGAATGTTTGGACAAAGCAACAGGATTGCTTGGCTCGGTATGGCCAGTGCCAGTAATGACAACCTCATCCTCCTGAGTATCGCCGGTTTGCACTGGGGCTGTTGGCTTGTCAGTAGGTTTTGCTGGACCGGTGGATCTCTCAATCCGGATGGAGCCTGTGGGCTGATTGACAGGACCTGAGGCATCAGTAGGTCTCTCTTCAGCAATAAGATCGCCGTCTTGCTGCGGTGGATCGTTGGGTATATCCTCAGGAATAGCCGTTTCAAGATCGGGTGTTTTGCCTGGCTCAAGAACGGCATCTTCTTCGGCCGCTTTGTCCAGGCGGGCCTTCTTGCTTGGCCTAGGTTTGGCCCTGAAAAGAATAACAAAATCAAATACAGCATATGTTCTAAGACGATGTGTTGCAAATATCATAATAAGTATAGCTTACCCAAGCACCGTTTTGAGCGGTGGCAGCTGAGTAGCCGATGACTCGCCAGAAGATGAGTGGGAAGTAACCTGGTAATCGGAGTCAGATGGATTAAGAGGTTGACGAAAGCAGCCCGCTTTAGGATAATCACTGACAAGCAAATTAGAGACCTCTGAACGGCGTTTCCGAACCGGACTATTCGGTAAATCGGCGGAGGTAACTACCTGGCCGTTGTGCCGGGTTGTGCGACAAGCTTCGTGTTGTTGGGTCTTCATAAGAAATTTGGGATCCAAATAAGCAAGAGGATGAGAAAATTTAACTTTCCGATTTGCCTGACGGATTTTTAGCGAAGGCAAAGGTTCTGAATTGGAAGAGAGAATAATTACCTCTGCAGCATCAGCGTGGCTGGCTTCGGCATCATCCTGACAAATATCATCATCAATAAGACGCATGAAAAATAAGCCAAGTGAGTCAAGCTCTACCTCAAGGTCCGAATTATCCACATCATCATCAGGGGCCAGATTAGAAGATGCAGTAGTTCTTTTCCTGTGGGCAGTCTTCTTTACAGCTTTAGTCTTTTTCCGGGTTGCTCTTTCCGGTTTGTCTGGTTTTTCTGGTTTCTCATGCGGCAATTTCTTGCTCCAAAATGGGTCATTCCCCTGATTACACAGACACTGATATTAAACAATGACCAGATAAATCAATAACAGATTCAGCAAAAGGAAAAATCAAGGTCTTACAGCTGGCGGTTTGTTGGTGGCACAGAAGGGAAGCAGGCCGTTTTTAGCACAGATATGTTCCGGTTCATTCAGCATCTTATTCACAGCCTCTGTGATTTCTTCATCGGTGAGCTGGATTTTGGAATGTCGCAGTGGGTCATCAACACTGTCGGTATACTCGCACATCAAACCGGAGCGCTGACTAAGGGGCAGTATGCTCCATGATATCCAACAGCGAGCGAGATCAACCCCTGTTAAACCGTTGACCATAAAGGCTCTGAGCTTCGACAGCTGAGGAGCATATTTGCTTCTCTCCTGGGCGGTCAATCTTTGCGGAAAAGGGTGTGTATTGCTGAGCCGCTCCGGACAAAAGCCAGGCAAGGGATTCTCACCAGCAGGGGAGGTGTCTTTGCAATAGAACCATGTCTGATTCCATTCTTTGGGGTGGCTGTGCAGTTTGGCGTGAGGGTATGTGACCTCTTTCCTTTTCTGGATCGCCATGCCACCCAACTCCGTATTGGAGCCGTCAGTAAACTCAGTATGGCGGTTTAGATGGAAAAGGTCTCTGAATAATTCCACTGTGGGCTCCTCTTGAAAGAACGCCTCACAGAGCACTTGGAAGTGACACATATTTGTAACAGAATTGGGGCCAGTGTCTTGTGGATGGAGTTGGAAATCGGCCAAAACATCCCGGTAAAATTTAGAACCGGGCGGCTTAAAGCCCCGAGCTAAGTGATCTACAAAAACAACAACCTCTCCTTCTTGAGGAGTGGGAGGGCATTCTTTGCCAGGTGCCCTCCAATGGATGGTATCTTTGCTGCCTAAAGCGCCGATCAGGACTAGATCGTCCAGCTGAGCCTCTGTGACGCGAGAAGGAACCCAATTGCACTCATATACTTGCTTGGCCATGATGGAATCTACAAGGTAAAAGATCCCGGTTCAAAAATGCATTTGATCAAGGTACATTGGTATGTGCAATGTTAAACCGGAGACAGAACTATCTGAACCGGAGTTTTATGAAGCAACAACATCTGGCGGTTCAACAAGGGGACTAATGGTATATACCGGTTTGGCAATTTTTTTCTACAAGGTTAAACCGCCTGGTTTAAACATTGAAGTAGATAAGTAAGTTTATAGAAACAGATTTCGTAAGATTTCTCTACAGCGATGGATCTGAAGCAAGATCAGAAAAAAGATAAATATTTAGAGGTCCAAAAGGAGCAGTACCGAATCAATGAGCAAGACGTACATACAAATCTATGGTTTTGAGATGTGTAGGTGAAGGCGAAGGGTAAACAGCTACCATTGCACAGAATAAAGATTTGCGGAGTCATCTAAAGATCTATCGTATGAGCAAGAGGCAGACGATGAACACTAAAGAACTGTGAAACCCTAGGTCAGATCTGCGGGGGCAAGGATAGAAGATTTACCGGAGCTGAGGAAGACGCGGAAGGTTGCCGCGATGCTCTGGTGCGCCCAAGTTGATGCAGCGGCCAAGGTTGAGGCAGAGGTCGACGGTGGCGGCGGAGCTCCGAGGCTGGCGACGCGAGGAAGACGAAGAAGAAAGGCACGAAGGGGAGAAAAGAAATGACCCTTCGGTCCTATTTATAAGGCGAAAGAATAGGTGTCAGGCGCGACAATCAAGGGGCCACGAAACGGAGCTGTCGCCTCGATTTCCGCAGATCTATTAAACAAAGAAGCATAATGGATAGCTTCGTTCTGACAGGTGACGTCACTCCGGTTTACAGCAATCAGAGAAGATGACATCATGGCGGTTTACCAATTTATGAGAAGATGTTGAAGATGAAGCTTTTGTTAAAGGATTGACATGAACCCGTTCAAATCAATCTGGGGCCTAATGTTGGGGATATTACTGCTGGGCATAAACCGGCCTATCTGGACCGGGTCAACTTCATTAGTAGTTCCAGAGTGATAAATCCCAAGAAGGCAGATGAGGGCCTAAGGCCCGTAGCCGGTTCAAGACTTGTAGCTATAAACTGGGATTTGTATATAAACTTGTATTGTAAGTTAGGAATAAGGAGAGACCAACCCGGAATACGAATATCGACCGGTTCAACTCTATTCCACCTATAGTGCTATATCCATGGCTTGCGCTCATGTATTGCGTGAGAGTTGAAAAGGTTGAAGCGCGTTAAAAAGTACGTACCAATTGCTCGGCTTGTCATCGGGGTTGTGCACGATAAATACTTTGTGTTAAGAAGATAGAGCATGACAAGACTATATGATTTTGTAGGGATAGCTTTCTTTAGCGTTGATATTTCGAAAGACATGATTGTTTGTTGGGATGCCTGAGTATCGATGTCTTTATGTCAAATTATAGACTATTGCTTTGAATCACTTATATCTTAATACTCATGCCATGACTATACATATGATCAAGTTTATGCTAGGTAGCATTCCACATCAAAAATTATCTTTTTTATCATTTACCTGCTCGGGGACGAGCAGGAATTAAGCTTGGGGATGCTGATAATTTACCTGCTCGGGGACGAGCAGGAATTAAGCTTGGGGATGCTGATACGTCGTATCTATAATTTTTGATTGTTTCATGCCAATATTATTCAACTTTTACATACTTTTGGCAACTTTTTATATGATTTATTTGGACTAACTTTCTTATCCAATGCCCGGTGCCAGTTCCTGTTTGTTGCATGTTTTTGTTTCGCAGAAAATCCATATCAAACGAAGTCCAAATGCGATAAAAATTTACGGAGAATTATTTTCGAATATATGTGATTTTTCGGAGGTGGAATCAACACAAGCGGGGTCCCACAGTGCCCACAACCCACCAGGGCGCGCCAGGCACCCCCTGGCGCGCCCAGGTGTCTTGTTCCCTCCTCGAAGGTCGATTGGGGCCCTTATTCTGGCGCAAGAAAGATAATTTATGGAAAAATGATGTAAAAATTTCAGTGCAATCGGAGTTATCTCCGGGAATTTAAGAAACCATGAAGGGCCAGATCTTGAGAACGCGAAACAGAATAGAACAGAGAGAGATCCAATCTCGGAGGGGCTCCCGCCCCTCTGCCTCCATGGAGACCATGGACCAGAGGGGGAACTCTCCTCCCATATAGGGGGAGGCCAAGGAAGACGAAGAAGGAGGGGGCTCTCTCCCCCTCGCTTCCGGTGGTGCCGGAGTGCCACTGGGACAACGATCGGGACGGTGATCTACATCAACAATATTGCTACCGTCAACACCAACTCTCTCCCCCTCTATGCAGTGGTGTAACACCTCTTCTCCCCGCTATAATCTCTGCTTAAACATGATGCTCAACTCCATATATTATTTCCCAATGATCTATGGTTATCCTATGATGTTTGAGTAGATCCGTTTTGTCCTGTGGGTTAATCGTGATCTTGGTTGGTATGATTGTATATTTTATTTATGGTGATGTCCTACCATGCCCTTCATTCTCACGCAAACATGAGGGGCCCCCGCTGTAGGGTTTTGCAATCTGTTCATGGTTCGCTTATGGTGGGTTGCGAGAGTGACAGAAGCTTAAACCCGAGTAGGTGGGCTATGACGTATGGGATAAACAGGACTTGATACTTAATGCTATGGTTGGGTTTCACGACCTTAATGATCTTTAGTAGGTGTGGATGCTTGCTAGAGTTCCAATCATAAGTGCATATGATCCAAGTAGAGAAAGTATGTTAGCTCATGCCTCTCCCTCATATAGAATTGCAAGAATGATTACCGGTACTTGTTATCGATTGCCTAGGGACAAATAACATTCTTGTTGACACAAACCCTTTTACTAAACACATAACTTTTATTATCTTGCAAATTACTTCTAGTTTTATTCTTGCAAAATAGTTCTAGCATCACTCCTACAAAATAGTTTCATACCTGTTCTAGGTAAAGCAAACGTTAAAGTGTGCGTAGAGTTGTATCGGTGGTCGATAGAACTTGAGGGAATATTTGTTCTGCCTTTAGCTCCTCGTTGGGTTCGACACTCTTATTTATCGAAGAAGGCTACAAACGAACCCCTATACTTGTGGGTTATCAACCTGTGCCAACATTCCCTCGCACATGGTTTAGTTGACGCTTCTGAATGCGCAAAACCTTGTTCTTGCGCGTTGATATGTCCATTTTGCATCATGTTTTCCTACTATTATTTATAGTTTTTTATTCAATATAACACTTTGTGGAGTAATTCTAATGTATTTTCTCTCTTAATATGCAAGGATAACACAAACAAGGAGATTACCGACATCTGGAATTCTGGACTTGAAAAAGTTATGTTAGAGATACCTATTCTACACATCTCCAAATGAGCTGAAATTTTATGAAGCTTTATTTTGGAATATATATAAAATATGGAGAAAATAAACACCATAGGGGGCCACCCAGGTGCCCACTAGGCACCAGGGTGCGCTTACCCCCCCCCCCCCCCCCCCCCGGCGCGCCCTGGTGGGTAGTGGGTGAAGGAAACATGCCCTAGAGGCAATAATAAAGTTGTTATTTATATTTCCTTATATCATGATAAATGTTTATTATTCATGCTAGAATTGTATTAATCAGAAACTTAGTACATGTGTGAATACATAGAGAAAACAGAGTGTCCCTGGTATGCCTCTACTTGACTAGCTTGTTAATCAAAGATGGTTAAGTTTCCTGACCATAGACATGTGTTGTCATTTGATGAACGGGAACACATCATTAGAGAATGATGTGATGGACAAGACCCATCCGTTAGCTTAGCATAATGATCGTTAAGTTTTATTGTTATTGCTTTCTTCATTACATATACATATTCCTCTGACTGTGAGATTATGCAACTCCCGAATACCGAAGGAACACCTTGTGTGCTATCAAACGCCACAACATAACTGGGTGATTATAAAGATGCTCTACAGGTGTCTCTGAAGATGTTTTTTGGGTTGGCATAGATCAAGATTAGGATTTGTCACTCTGTGTATCAAAGAGGTATCTCTGGGCCCTCTCGGTAATGCACATCACTATAAGCCTTGCAAGAAATTTGACTAATGAGTTAGTTGCGGGATGATGTATTACGGAACGAGTAAACAGACTTGCGGTAACAAGATTGAACTAGGTATGATGATACCAACGATCGAATCTCAGGAAAGTAACATACCGATGACAAAGGGAATAACGTATGTTTTTATTGCGGTTTGACCAATAAAGATATTCGTAGAATATGTAGGAACCAATATGAGCATCCAGGTTCCGCTATTGGTTATTGACCGGAGATGTGTCTCGGTCATGTCTACATAGTTCTCGAACCCATAGGGTCCGCACGCTTAACGTTCGATGACGATTTGTATTATGAGTTATGTGTTTTGGTGACTGAAGTTTGTTTGGGCTCCCGGATGAGATCACGGACATGACGAGGAGTCTCGAAATGGTCGAGAGGTAAAGATCCATATATTGGAAGGTAGTATTCGGACATCAGAATGGTTTTGAGTGATTCTGGTATTTTTTCGGAGTATCGAGGGGTTAGCGGAACCCCTCGGGGAAGTGTTGAGCCTACACGGGCCTAAGGGAGAGAGAGGGAAGCCCGCGGGAGGGGGAGTGGCGTGTGTCGTGGATCTAAGACTGACAGTAGAATGGGGGGTAGGTATGAGGAGGCAAGATCCTAGCTATGGAGTAGTTGTACACACGAGTTTTACGAGTTCAGGCCCTTCTCGGAGGAAGTAACAGCCCTACGTCTCGGTGTCCTGAGGCGGTCGACTTGATTATACGTGTGTGTGTGTGTGTGTGTTTACAAAAGTGCGACCCCCTGTCCCAGAGGAGGGGGTGGCTTATATAGAGTGCGCCAGGACCCCAGCTCCCCTCCGTTACACAAGGTTCAATATTCATAAAGGTGGGGCGTTACTGGTAACGTCTACAATAAAGTGTTATAAATGCCTATAATGCTATGGTTTAAGTCGCGACCGTTGCAGAGTGGAGGGCTTCTCGTCTTCTGGTGGTCGAGTGTCTTCAAGGTGGTCGAGTGTCTTCAAGGAAGTCGAGTGAGCACATCTTCATGGTCGAGTGGATGATATTTTCTCTTTGACTGCTTCTGATTCTTTGTAAAGATGTCCTCGGGGAGGGTATGCTGGACAGGTCCATGACCCTACCCTAGGTACATAGCTTCATCATTAGCCCCCGAATGGATCAGGGTTCGAATGAGGAAGGGGTTGAGAACACTTCCGACCCACTCTTTGTGCTATGAATATGCCTTGTCCTGAAACAATGAGTTGAGGAGATGACGTCGACTCCTTTCTCAGTCGCCTTGGTCCATTCTTGGTTGTTGTCGACTGAACTTTCATGGTTGAATTCCGAATGATGATGTAGAGGGTGTTTGTCTTCAGTCTGACAGGTTGTTCCGCTCTCCGCGGATCTCGCGGGATTCGAATTTTGGGAAGCGCGCCAGACGGGAGGAAACGAGGTCATCGGGACGGATTAGGTAAGTCTCCTCGATCCCCGCACCACCTTTTTCGCCACGTACTGCGCGCGCGACTGTTGCGGGATTTGTTTAGATCGCTTGGGTCCACTAGTCAGCCACTCGGCGGAAGGTCTTATAAAAGGTCTCGGGCCAGGCCTCTGCTCCGCACGCCACCATTCCCTCTTCTCTTTCTCCCGATCTCTCCGCCACTCTCGCTTCCGCCTCGTCGCCGTGTTGGGGAACGTAGTAATTTCAAAAAAATTCCTACGCACACACAAGATCATGGTGATGCATAGCAACGAGAGGGAAGAGTACTGTCTACGTACCCTCGTAGACCGGCAACGGAAGTGTTGACGCAACATAGAGGAAGTAGTCGTACATCTTCCCGATCCAACCGATCCAAGCACCGAACGTACGACACCTCCGAGTTCTAGCACACGTTCAGCTCGATGATGATCCCCGGACTCTGATCCAGCAAAGTGTCGGGGAAGAGTTCCGTCAGCACGACGGCGTGGTGAGGATCTTGATGTTCAACTGTCGCAGGGCTTCGCCTAAGCACCACTACAATATTATGGAGGATTATGGTGGAAGGGGGCACCGCACACGGCTAAGAAAACAATCACGTGGATCAACTTGTGTGTCTAGGGGTGTCCCCTGCCCCTGTATATAAAGGAGCAAGGGGAGGAGGCCGGCCGGCCCTATGGCGCGCCAAGGAGTCCTCCTCCTAGTAGGAGTAGGACTCCTACTAGGAGGCGGGAGGAAGTGGGGAGGGAGAAGGAAAGGAGGGCACCGCCCCCCCCCCTCTCCTAGTCCAATTCGGACCAGGGGGGAGGAGGCGCGCGGCCCACCCTGGCTGCCCCTCTTTCTCTCCACTAAGGCCCATATGGCCCATTACTTCTCCCGGGGGGGTCCGGTAACCCTCCAGCTCTCCGGTTTTCTCCGAAATCACCCGGAACACTTCCGGTGTCCGAATATAGCCATCCAATATATCAATATTTATGTCTCGAACATTTCGAGACTCCTCGTTATGTCCGTGATCACATCCGGGACTCCGAACTAACTTCGATACATCAAAAACCCACAAACTCATATAACTGTCATCGAAACCTTAAGCGTGCGGACCCTACGGGTTCGAGAACAATGTAGACATGACCGAGACATGTCTCCGGTCAATAACCAATAGCGGAACCTAGATGCTCATATTGTCTCCCACATATTCTACGAAGATCTTTATCGGTCAGACCGCATAACAACATACGTTGTTCCCTTTGTCATCGGTATGTTACTTGCCCGAGATTCGATCGTCGGTATCTCAATACCTAGTTCAATCTCGTTACCGGCAAGCCTCTTTACTCATTTCGTAATACATCATCTCGCAACTAACTCATTAGTTGCAATGCTTGCAAGGCTTATGTGATGTGCATTACTGAGAGGGCCCAGAGATACCTCTCCGACAATCGGAGTGACAAATCCTAATCTCGAAATACGCCAACCCAACATTTACCTTTGGAGACACATGTAGAGCTCCTTTATAATCACCCAGTTACGTTGTGACATTTGGTAGCACACAAAGTGTTCCTCCGGCAAACGGGAGTTGCATAATCTCATAGTCATAGGAACATGTATAAGTCATGAAGAAAGCAATAGCAACATACTAAACGATCGGGTGCTAAGCTAATGGAATGGGTCATGTCAATCAAATCATTCTCCTAATAATGTGATCCCAATAATCAAATGACAACACATGTCTATGGTTAGGAAACATAACCATGTTTGATTAACGAGCTAGTCAAGTAGAGGCATACTAGTGACGTTTAGTTTGTCTATGTATTCACACAAGTATTATGTTTCTGGATAATACAATTCTAGCATGAATAATAAACATTTATCATGATATAAGGAAATAAAATAATAACATTATTATTGCCTCTAGGGCATATTTCCTTCAGTCTCCCACTTGCACTAGAGTCAATAATCTAGATTACACGGTAATGATTCTAACACCCATTGAGCTTTGGTGCTGATCATGTTTTGCTCGTGGAAGAGGCTTAGTCAACGGGTCTGCAACATTCAGATCCGTATGTATCTTGCAAATCTCTATGTCTCCCACCTGGACTAGATCCCGGATGGAATTGAAGCGTCTCTTGATGTGCTTGGTTCTCTTGTGAAATTTGGATTCCTTTGCCAAGGCAATTGCACCAGTATTGTCACAAAAGATTTTCATTGGACCCGATGCACTAGGTATGACACCTAGATCGGATATGAATTCCTTCATCCAGACTCCTTCGTTTGCTGCTTCCGAAGCAGCTATGTACTCCGCTTCACATGTAGATCCCGCCACAACGCTTTGTTTAGAACTGCACCAACTAACAGCTCCACCGTTTTATGTAAACACGTATCCGGTTTGCGATTTAGAATCGTCCGGATCAGTGTCAAAGCTTGCATCAACGTAACCATTTACGATGAGCTCTTTGTCACCTCCATATATGAGAAACATATCCTTAGTCCTTTTCAGGTATTTCAGGATGTTCTTGACCGCTGTCCAGTGATCCACTCCTGGATTACTTTGGTACCTCCCTGCTAGACTTATAGCAAGACACACATCAGGTCTGGTACACAGCATTGCATACATGATAGAGCCTATGGCTGAAGCATAGGGAACATCTTTCATTTTCTCTCTATCTTCTGCATTGGTCGGGCATTGAGTCTTAATCAATTTCACACCTTGTAACACAGGCAAGAATCCTTTCTTTGCTTGATCCATTTTGAAATTCTTCAAAAGTTTGTCAAGGTATGTACTTTGTGAAAGTCCAATTAAGCGTCTTGATCTATCTCTATAGATCTTAATGCCCAATATGTAAGAAGCTTCACCGAGGTCTTTCATTGAAAAACTCTTATTCAAATATCCCTTTATGCTATCCAGAAATTCTATATTATTTCCGATTAGTAATATGTCATCTACATATAATATCAGAAATGCTACAGAGCTCCCATTCACTTTCTTGTAAATACAGGCTTCTCCAAAAGTCTGTACAAAACCAAATGCTTTGATCACACTATCAAAGCATTTATTCCAACTCCGAGAGGCTTGCACCAGTCCATAAATGGATCACTGGAGCTTGCACACTTTGTCAGCTCCCTTTGGATCGACAAAACCTTCTGGCTGCATCATATACAACTCTTCTTCCAGAAATCCATTCAGGAATGCAGTTTTGACATCCATCTGCCAAATTTCATAATCATAAAATGCGGCAATTGCTAACATGATTCAGACAGACTTAAGCATCGCTACGGGTGAGAAGGTCTCATCGTAGTCAATCCCTTGAACTTGTCGAAAACCTTTTGCGACAAGTCGAGCTTTGTAGACAGTAACATTACCGTCAGCGTCAGTCTTCTTCTTGAAGATCCATTTATTCTCAATTGCTTGCCGATCATTGGGCAAGTCAACCAAAGTCCATACTTTGTTCTCATACATGGATCCCATCTCAGATTTCATGGCATCAAGCCATTTTGCGGAATCTGGGCTCACCATTGCTTCTTCATAGTTCGTAGGTTCATCATGATCTAGTAGCATGACTTCCAGAACAGGATTATCGTACCACTCTGGTGCGGATCTTACTCTGGTTGATCTACAAGGTTCAGTAGTATCTTGTTCTGAAGTTTCATGATCATCATCATTAGCTTCCTCACTAATTGGTGTAGGTGTCACAGAAACTGGTTTATGTGATGTACTACTTTCCAATAAGGGAGCAGGTACGGTTACCTCATCAAGTTCTACTTTCCTCCCACTCACTTCTTTCAAGAGAAACTCCTTCTCTAGAAAGTTTCCGAATTTAGCAACAAAAGTCTTGCCTTCGGATCTGTGATAGAAGGTGTATCCAATAGTTTCCTTTGGATATCCTATGAAGACACATTTCTCCGATTTGGGTTCGAGCTTATCAGGTTGAAGCTTTTTCACATAAGCATCGCAACCCCAAACTTTCAGAAACGACAACTTTGGTTTCTTGCCAAACCACAGTTCATAAGGCGTCGTCTCAACGGATTTTGATGGTGCCCTATTTAATGTGAATGCGGCTGTCTCTAGAGCATAACCCCAAAACAATAGCGGTAAATCAGTAAGAGACATCATAGATCGCACCATATCAAGTAAAGTACGATTATGACATTCGGACACACCATTACGCTGTGGTGTTCCGGGTGGCGTGAGTTGCGAAACTATTCCGCATTGTTTCAAATGTACACCAAACTCGTAACTCAAATAT
Organism: Triticum urartu; assembly: GCF_056163025.1. Lineage (NCBI taxonomy): Eukaryota > Viridiplantae > Streptophyta > Magnoliopsida > Poales > Poaceae > Triticum > Triticum urartu. The sequence goes on from NC_141878.1 coordinate 489,740,409, forward strand.
TCTCCTCCACGATCAGATCGTAGGAATTTTATTTTCTTGTTACGATGATTTTCAACTTCATTCTGAAATTCTTTGAACTTTTCAAATGTTTTAGACTTATGTTTCATTAAGTAGATATACCCATATCTGCTTAAGTCATCTGTGAAGGTGGAAAATAACGATATCCGCCACGAGCCTCAACATTCATCTGACCAGATACATCTGTATGTATGATTTCCAATAAATATGTTGCTCTCTCCATAGTACCGGAGAACGGTGTTTTTGTCATCTTACCCATAAGGCACGGTTCGCAAGTACCAAGCGATTCATAATCAAGTGCTTCCAAAAGTCCATCAGTATGGAGTTTCTTCATGCGCTTTACACCGATATGACCCAAACGGCAGTGCCACAAATAAGTTGCACTATCATTATCAACTCTGCATCTTTTGGTTTCAACATTATGAATATGTGTGTCACTACTCTCGAGATTTAATAAGAATAGACCACTCTTTAAGGGTGCATGACCATAAAAGATATTACTCATATAAATAGAACAACCATTATTCTCTGATTTAAATGAATAACCGTCTCGCATCAAACAAGATCCAGATGTAATGTTCATGCTTAACGCTGGCACCAAATAACAATTATTTAGGTATAATACTAATCCCGAAGGTAGATGTAGAGGTAGCGTGCCGACCGCGATCACATCGACTTTGGAACCATTTCCCACGCGCATCGTCACCTCATCCTTAGCCAATCTTCGCTTAATCCGTAGTCCCTGTTTCGAGTTGCAAATGTTAGCAACAGAACCAGTATCAAATACCCAGGTGCTACTGCGAGCATTAGTAAGGTACACATCAATAACATGTATATCACATATACCTTTGTTCACCTTGCCATCCTTCTTATCCGCCAAATACTTGGGGCAGTTCCGCTTCCAGTGACCAGTCTGCTTGCAGTAGAAGCACTCAGTTTCAGGCTTAGGTCCAGGTTTGGGTTTCTTCTCTTGAGTAGCAACTTGCTTGCTGTTCTTTTTGAAGTTCCCCTTCTTCTTTCCTTTACCCCTTTTCTTGAAACTAGTGGTCTTGTTGACCATCAACACTTGATGCTCCTTCTTGATTTCTACCTCCGCAGCTTTCAGCATTGCGAAGAGCTCGGGAATAGTCTTATTCATCCCTTGCATATTATAGTTCATCACGAAGCTCTTGTAGCTTGGTGGCAGTGATTGGAGAATTCTGTCAATGACGCAATCATCTGGAAGATTAACTCCCAATTGAATCAAGTGATTATTATACCCAGACATTTTGAGTATATGCTCACTGACAGAACTGTTCTCCTCCATCTTGCAGCTATAGAACTTATTGGAGACTTCATATCTCTCAATCCGGGCATTTGCTTGAAATATTAACTTCAACTCCTGGAACATCTCATATGCTCCATGACGTTCAAAACGTCGTTGAAGTCCCGATTCTAAGCCGTAAAGCATGGCACACTGAACTATCGAGTAGTCATCAGCTTTGCTCTGCCGGACGTTCATAACATCTGGTGTTGCTCCAGCGGCAGGCCTGGCACCCAGCGGTGCTTCCAGGACATAATTCTTCTGTGCAGCAATGAGGATAATCCTCAAGTTACGGACCCGGTCTATGTAATTGCTACCATCATCTTTCAACTTTGCTTTCTCAAGGAACGCATTAAAATTCAACGGAACAACAGCACGGGCCATATATCTACAATCAAACATAAACAAGCAAGATACTATCAGGTACTAAGTTCATGATAAATTTAGGTTCAATTAATCATATTACTAATGAACTCCCACTTAGATAGACATCCATCTAATCCTCTAAGTGATTACGTGATCCAAATCAACTAAACCATGTCCGATCATCACGTGAGATCGAGTAGTTTCATTGGTGAACATCACTATGTTGATCATATCTACTATATGATTCACGCTCGACCTTTCGGTATCCGTGTTCCGAGGCCATATCTGTATATGCTTGGCTCGTCAAGTATAACCTGAGTATTCCGCGTGTGCAACTGTTTTGCACCCGTTGTATTTGAACGTAGAGCCTATCACACCCGATCATCACGTGGTGTCTCAGCACGAAGAACTTTCGCAACGGTGCAAACTCAGGGAGAACACTTCTTGATAATTAGGGAGAGATCATCTTAAAATGCTACCGTCAATCAAAGCAAGATAAGATGCATAAAAGATAAACATCACATGCAATCAATATAAATGATATGATATGGCCATCATCATCTTGTGCTTGTGATCTCCATCTTTGAAGCACCGTCATGATCACCATCGTCACCGGCGCGACACCTTGATCATCATCGTAGCATCATTGTCGTCTTGCCAATCTTATGCTTCCACGACTATCGCTACCGCTTAGTGATAAAGTAAAGCATTACAGCGCAATTGCATTGCATACAATAAAGCGACAACCATATGGCTCCTGCCACTTGCCGATAACTTGGTTACAAAACATGATTATCTCATACAATAAAATTTAGCATCATGTCTTGACCATATCACATCACAACATGCCCTGCAAAAACAAGTTAGACGTTCTCTACTTTGTTATTACAAGTTTTACGTGGCTGCTACGGGCTTAAGCAAGAACCAATCTTACCTACGCATCAAAACCACAACGATAGTTTGTCAATTGGTGATGTTTTAACCTTAGCAAGGACTGGGCGTATCCACACTCGGTTCAACTAAAGTTGGAGAAACTGACACCCGCTAGCCACCTTTGTGCAAAGCACGTCGGGAGAACCGGTCTCGCGTAAGCGTACGCGTAATGTCGGTCCGGGCCGCTTCGTCCAACAATACCGCCGAACCAAAGTATGACATGCTGGTAAGCAGTATGACTTATATCGCCCACAACTCACTTGTGTTCTACTCGTGCATATAACATCAACACATAAAACCTAGGCTCGGATGCCACTGTTGGGGAACGTAGTAATTTCAAAAAAATTCCTACGCACACACAAGATCATGGTGATGCATAGCAACAAGAAGGGAGAGTATTGTCTACGTACCCTCGTAGACCGGCAACGAAAGTGTTGACGCAACATAGAGGAAGTAGTCGTACGTCTTCCCGATCCAACCGATCCAAGCACCGAACGTACGGCACCTCCGAGTTCTAGCACACGTTCAGCTCGATGACTATCCCCGGACTCCGATCCAGCAAAGTGTCGGGGAAGAGTTCCGTCAGCACGATGGCGTGGTGACGATCTTGATGTTCAACTGTCACAGGGCTTCGCCTAAGCACCACTACAATATTATCGAGGATTATGGTGGAAGGGGGCACCGCACACGGCTAAGAAAACGATCACGTGAATCAACTTGTGTGTCTAGGGGTGTCCCCTGCCCCCGTATATAAAGGATCAAGGGGAGGAGGTCGGCCGGCCCTATGGCGCGCAAAGGAGGAGTCCTCCTAGTAGGAGTAGGACTCCTACTAGGAGGGGGAAGGAAGTGGGGAGGGAGAAGGAAAGGGGGGAGCCGCCCCCCCTCTCCTAGTCCAATTCGGACCAGGGGGGAGGAGGCGCGCGACCCACCCTGTCAGCCCCTCTTTCTCTCCACTAAGGCCCATATGGCCCGTTACTTCTCCCGGGGGGGTTCCGGTAACCCTCCGTCTCTCCGGTTTTCTCCAAAATCACCCGGAACACTTCCGGTGTCCGAATATAGTCGTCCAATATATCAATATTTATGTCTCGAACATTTCGAGACTCCTCGTTATGTCCGTGATCACATCCGGGACTCCAAACTAACTTCGGTACATCAAAAACCCATAAACTCGTATAACTGTCATCGAAACCTTAAGCGTGCGGACCCTACGGGTTCGAGAACAATGTAGACATGACCGAGACATGTCTCCGGTCAATAACCAATAGCGGAACCTGGATGCTCATATTGGCTCCCACATATTCTACGAAGATCTTTATCGGTCAGACCGCATAACAACATGCGTTGTTCCCTTTGTCATCGGTACGTTACTTGCCCGAGATTCGATCGTCGGTATCTCAATACCTAGTTCAATCTCGTTACCGGCAAGTCTCTTTACTCATTTCGTAATACATCATCTCGCAACTAACTCATTAGTTGCAATGCTTGCAAGGCTTATGTGATGTGCATTACCGAGAGGGCCCAGAGATACCTCTCCGACAATCGGAGTGACAAATCCTAATCTCGAAATACGCCAACCCAACATTTACCTTTGGAGACACCTGTAGAGCTCCTTTATAATAACCCAGTTACGTTGTGACGTTTGGTAGCACACAAAGTGTTCCTCCAGCAAACGGGAGTTGCATAATCTCATAGTCATAGGAACATGTATAAGTCATGAAGAAAGCAATAGCAACATACTAAACGATTGGGTGCTAAGCTAATGGAATGGGTCATGTCAATCACATCATTCTCCTAATAATTTGATCCCGATAATCAAATGACAACACATGTCTATGGTTAGGAAACATAACCATCTTTGATTAACGAGCTAGTCAAGTAGAGGCATACTAGTGACGTTTAGTTTGTCTATGTATTCACACAAGTATTATGTTTCCGGATAATACAATTCTAGCATGAATAATAAACATTTATCATGATATAAGGAAATAAAATAATAACATTATTATTGCCTCTAGGGCATATTTCCTTCACGTCGGACCTCCGCTCGAGCTCGATCTGCCACCATGGGGAAGGATAAGACGGCGGCGCTGGAATGCGCGAAGAAGGCGACCGCGAAGGCGAAGGGCAAGCGGACCAGCCGGGGCGGATCCTCGTCGAGGTCCGGCCTGCCGGCGGGCTGGATCCAGGGCGACTGGATCCGCTCGGCAATCACGCAGGACGACCTCGACGACCTGGTGGAGGGCGGATTGATCCCCCACAAGTCGGCTCGGCTCCCGGGGGACGAAACTGAGCCACAGCCTAGAGAGGGTGAGTGTGTCCTCCTAGCAACCCACATAGATCGCGGATTCTCGCTACCTCCCCACCCTTTCTTCCGGGGTTTTTTGAACTTCTTTGGGGCTCAGCTCCACCATTTCACTCCGAACACCATAGTCTATCTGGCCGCTTTCGTGTCCATGTGCGAAAACTTCTTGGGCTGTCGACCGCACTGGGGGCTTTTCAAACACATCTTCACTTGCCGTTCCCAGTCGGTCAAAAAGGCCAAGTCGAGTGACGAGAGGACGCGGGTGATCCAGATGTGCGGTGGTCTGGGGATCCAGATGAGGAGCAAGAGTACTTTCCCAGCGATGATCCTTCCTGACTCGGTCCGGGGCTGCAGTCGACTTGGTTTTACTGCAAGGATCAGCCAACCCCTGGCCAGTCGACTGGACTTCCTCCTTTCTCCTTGGCTTGAGTGGAGAAGCCTGCTCCCCTGAAGGTAGTTCCAGAAGAGAATGCGCAGGTCAAGGAGCTGGTCGAACGGGCCGTCCAGCTTGTCCGCGACGGAGTGACCGGGATGGATCTGCTGGAGGTCTTTCTTGGTCGACGCATCCAACCTCTTCAGGCGCGCGATCATCCGATGTGGATGTACTCTGGGCTCGAAGATACCACTCGGATCCACCCGGAGGAGGTCAGCGAGGATATCTTGGAGAACTGGTTGAGGGGAATCACTGGCAACAAAGACAACCCTCGGGGATCCAGGAGGGTGATTCCATTCGACAACTTGCGCCAGCCAGAGCAGATATATTTCTGTTTTATCAAGTATCTTTCTGATTCACCACGTGATGTCCCGTTTGTGGTCGACTGAATGTCTTTTGATTGTTATCCTTTCAGGCCCTCATTGAAATGTACTCGATGCCCAACGAAGTGCAGGACCCCGGCGCTGAAGAAGAAGGGAGCGGGGGCGAGAGCGGCGAGGAGCATTCGAAAGCCGAGGAGGACGAGGAGAGCGATGAATCGACCGATGAGGAAGAAGTCGACTCGCCTCCTCGCAGGGAGAGGAGGTCCAAGCACACTCATGACCCGGCACGCGCTCCGGACTTGGTGGTTGCGCCGATCGGGCAATCCTCGAAGCGCCCCAGGACGTCTTCCCCGACGCCGACTGAGAAGCCTCCAAAGCAATCCAAGGTCTCCCCGCTTCCAGCGCCGAAAGTGCCGAAAGCCATCTCTTCCAAACCGCCCAAAGCTTTGCCCCGGATCAAAGTGACCGTTCCTACTATCTCCGGGTAACCATCTGACTTGTCCTTTATGTGGATTCAATTAACTGGGTGTAACCGATTGAATGCGGGCCTTTGCAGTGCTGCTACGTCAGGAACCTCTTCATACCAGTACCGGGAACGAGGAAATGGAGGATGCGGTGACCTCTAACCCAGGTATGAACTCTTGCGATTTCGATTCTTGATCCTTTTAGGGTCGAGTGGTTCACTTGGGGTCGAATGTTCTGACTTGCAGCTCCAGCCAACATCATTGACCTTCCGGATGACGATGAAGATGTGGCTCCTAAGCCTAGGAAGAGCAAGAAGGTAACAGCTGGCAGGGTGGCTCGGCAGGAACCAACTGCAACGCCTCTCGTCTGTCAAGATGAAGATGCGGGCAGGGCCGCTGTGACGTTCGCTGCACCCTTGCCGAGTGGGCACCCCACGCGGTCGACCATGCCTGTGGTTCCTTCAACTATCCAACTCCACACCAGGGAGCCTCAAGAAGCTGCACCTGGGTCATCTGCACATTTTTTCACCAGCTACCCCGTCCCAGACAACCAGTCGGAAGCGGCTGTGGAAGCCATCCGACAGGCTGATATGATGATGGAGCGGGTGAAGATAGTGCACGAGAGCAGTCAGGCTGCCTACGACGCTAGTGCCGCTCTTCGGGCCAACGTCGAGGTGAGTAGACTTTCCGACTGTTTTTGTTCTCGAAAAATCTTCTTCTGCACAATCTCCTGTTGTTCGCATTGAATTAGAGCACCCACTGGGTGTTGCTGTCATTTTTGGTAGTTTCGCTCTTCCACTCGGTCTGGGCGAGTGGGATCCGAACTGATGGGGGCACGCCAAGTGCACCCACTGGGTGTAGTCCCCGAGACCGCGGTCGACTGCTGGCAGTCGACTGTGGTCCGAGTTCTTCTTTTCTTGACGGCGCAATTGTTCTTTCTCTCTCTCTCTTTTTTACTCCTTGCACTCGACTCCGGAGGGCCGGGCGAGTGGGATCAGAACCGGTGGGGACACGCCAAGTGCACCCACTAGGTGTAGTCCCCGAGACCGCAGTCGACTGCTGGCAGTCGACTGGGGTCTGAACAGCTTGTTGTCCACTTCTTTAGGTTTTATTCATTCGGAAATGAACTGCTTTCGAACCTATCGATTGACCTGTCTCTTGCCTCCTGCAGAAGTCTTGTACTCTTATCTCCAAGTTTGTCGAACTCGAAGAGAAGCAGAGGCAACTCAACTGACTTGGAATTGGCTCAGCAAAATCTGAAAAAAGCTCAAGACGAGGCCGCTGGTATGGAAGGTAACTGATTGCCGACTAAATTTCAATATATATCTTTGATCTCTTTTTTGATTCGATTATTTCTTTTGCTGAGAAAATGAAGTTGGCTCTGGACAAGAAGGACTCAGACCTCGCCGCCGCGCAAAAAGCAGCCCAAGACAAAACTGCTCTCGCAGAGAAGAAGCTTGCTTCAGTCGGAACGCTTGAAGGAGAGGTGACTAGACTGACATCTTGTCTTAATGAAGCTAACCGCGAAGTGACCAGCCTGAAGAAGGATAAGGTCGCCCTGAACGAAAAGTTGGAGTCTGCGATCCGCAAGAGGAACGACACAGAAGCTTATCTGAGGACCCTCGCCAAGAAGCTTTATCTCGTGCTGGGAGGTATTTATTTTAATCCGACTGTGTTGATGTTTGCCATCGGATTTTGCTCGGTTGATTGAACTGACTCTTGGTTGCAGAACTTTGTCAAGACTTTGACGAAGAAACTGGGAGGGTCGAGACGGGTCTGGACCCTATCGCTTCCCCGATCTGCGACGAAACTGCGATGAACGTGCTCTGACTGGAGTCCCGTATCGCCAGCGCCACAAGCTACCTCGCACGCCTGAAGGAGGTTGTCTCTCGAATCGACTCAATGCTTTGGCCGGAGGCGACGCTTCAGAATGATCTGGAATCTCTGATGACTCAACTGAACGAGATCCCTGACCGAGTGCAAGAATGGAAGAAATCCTCTGCCTGGTGTGGTGCTGACATGGCGCTGTCCCTGGTGCGAGTCCATTGCAAGGAGGTTCATGAAGACAAGCTGGATGCGATCAAAGTCACTAACACCAAAAAGCACGACTTTCAGTCCTTCATGGAGACTTTCATTGCTGCCGCCACTCGGATCGCTGATGGGATCGATCTGGACTCATTCGTGGAGCCTACCAGTCCTCCTCCAGCTGAGTGAACAATCTTATGAAACTTGGATACGCTTTAAATTTGCCTCGGAATGCCGAGTGGTTTCTGTAACCGTTAAACTCCTTCGGGCTTGGTGCCCAAGTACTTTTGATTCACTGCTTGGAACCTTCTAGTATTTATCTGAATTTAGTTTATCTTGGAATGTGCTTGTGTTTGCCTTCGTATGGACTTTGCTTGCTGCACCTCTTCGTCCTTGCGGATAGGGATGGAGCGGACATTGTATTTGTGCCGCAGCTCCGAAGGAGAAGGTGGCAGTCGACCTGCACCTCGTCGTCCTTGCGGATAGGGATGGAGCGGACGTTGTATTAGTGCTGCAGCTCCGAAGAAGAAGGTTGCAGTCGACCTGCACCTCGTCGTCCTTGCGGATAGGGATGGGTCTCAAACTTAGGCGAGTACTGGACTGCAGCTAAGCCCCCGAGTGGGAGGATTGCTCTCCACTCGGTAGGATTTTTCCAAACTTAGGCGATATCTGGACTGCCGTTAAGCCTCTTAGTGAGAGAACTTAGGCGAGTGCTCGACTGTAGCTAAGCCCCCGAGTGGGCGGACTGCTCTCTACTCGGTAGGATTTTTCAAACTTAGGCGAGTGATGGACTGCCGTTAAGCCTCTTAGTGAGAGAACTTAGGCGAGTGCTCGACTACAGCTAAGCCCCCGAGTGGGAGGACTGCACTCCGCTCAGTAGGATTTTTTCAAACTTAGGCGAGTGCTGGACTGCCATTAAGCCTCTTAGTGAGAGAACTTAGGCGAGTGCTCGACTGCAGCTAAACCCCCGAGTGGGAGGACTGCTCTCCACTCGGTGGGATTTTTTCAAACTTAGGCGAGTGTTGGACTGTCGTTAAGCCTCTTAGTGAGGGAACTTAGGCGAGTGCTCGACTGCAGCTAAGCCCCCGAGTGGGAGGATTGCTCTCCACTCGGTAGGATTTTTCCAAACTTAGGCGAGTGTTGGACTGCTGTTAAGCCTCTTATTGAGAGAACTTAGGCGAGTGCTCGACTGCAGCTAAGCCCCCGAGTGGGAGGACTGCTCTCCACTCGGTAGGATTTTTTCAAACTTAGGCGAGTGCTGGACTGCTGTTAAGCCTCTTAGTGAGAGAACTTAGGCGAGTGCTCGACTGCAGCTAAGCCCCCCGAGTGGAAGGATTGCTCTTCACTCGATAGGATTTTTTCAAACTTAGGCGAGTGCTGGACTGCCGTTAAGCCTCTTAGTGAGAGAACTTAGGCGAGTGCTCGACTACAGCTAAGCCCCCCAAGTGGGAGGACTGCTCTCCACTCGGTAGGATTTTTTCAAACTTAGGCGAGTGCTGGACTGCCGTTAAGCCTCTTAGTGAGAGAACTTAGGCGAGTGCTCGACTGCAGCTAAGCCCCCGAGTGGGAGGACTGCTCTCCACTCGGTGGGATTTTTTCAAACTTAGGCGAGTGTTGGACTGCCGTTAAGCCTCTTAGTGAGGGAACTTAGGCGAGTGCTCGACTGCAGCTAAGCCCCCGAGTGGGAGGATTGCTCTCCACTCGGTAGGATTTTTCCAAACTTAGGCGAGCGTTGGACTGCCGTTAAGCCTCTTAGTGAGAGAACTTACGCGAGTGCTCGACTGCAGCTAAGCCCCCGAGTGGAAGGATTGCTCTTCACTCGGTAGGATTTTTTCGAACTTAGGCGGAACGGATTTGCGACTAAGCCCACCCACTGGGGGATTTCAGGAGTAAGTAAGAACAACACAATCGAATGAGAGAACCGTAAGCTCTTGTCTTTGATAAACGAATTACAAAAGGTGTTGCTTATTACATTTTATTCGAACGAGTGTTTAAGTATAAAAGGGGCGGAGCAGCTCCGCATTCCAAGCCCGCGGCTCCTCTTTCTGATGCTCGATACTGTAAAGATGGTATGCTCCATTGTGGAGAACTTTGGTGACGATGAAGGGGCCTTCCCAAGTTGGAGCGAGCTTGTGTGGTTTCTGCTGATCCATTCGAAGAACCAAGTCTCCTTCTTGAAAGGCCCGACCCCTCACATTCCTGGCGTGGAATCGACGCAAATCTTGCTGATAAATGGTCGAGCGGATCAAGGCCATCTCTCTTTCCTCCTCTAAGAGATCGACTGAATCTTGCCGGGCCTGCTCTGCTTCTGCTTCGGAGAAGAGTTCAACTCGGGGTGCATTGTGGAGCAAGTCACTTGGCAGAACAGCTTCGGCTCCGTAGACTAAGAAGAAAGGAGTTCTTCCAGTCGACCGATTAAGAGTTGTCCTTAAACCCCATAGAACTGACGGAAGTTCATCAACCCAAGCACCTGCTGCGTGTTTGAGATCACGCATCAGTCGGGGCTTCAGTCCTTTGAGAATTAAGCCATTGGCTCTTTCTGCTTGTTCGTTCGACTGCGGGTGAGCAACAGAAGCATAGTCGACTCGAGTGCCCTGAGAGGCGCAGAAAATTCTGAACTCATCAGAATCGAAGTTCGATCCGTTGTCCATGATGATGCTATGTGGGACTCCATATCGGAACATCAATTCTCTGATAAAACTGACAGCGGTGCTAGCGTCAAGGTTCTTTATGGGTTTGGCTTCGATCCATTTGGTAAACTTGTCGACTGCAACGAGCACGTGAGTGAAGCCGCTTCTGCCGGTCCTCAGCGATCCAACCATATCCAGTCCCCAAACAGCGAAGGGCCAGACGAGGGGGATGGTCTTCAGGGTTGACGCTGGCTTGTGAGACATATCGGAGTAAAATTGACAGCCTTCACATTTGTCGACTATATCTTTCGCCATCTCATTTACTCGTGGCCAATAGAATCCAGCTCGGTATGCTTTAGCCACGATGGCCCGAGAGGACGCATGGTGACCATAGGTCCCCGAGTGGATGTCATTGAGGATCATTCGACCTTCTTCTGGTGTTATGCACTTCTGACCGACTCCAGTCACACTTTCTCTGAACAGCTGCCCTCTTATCACAGTAAAAGCTTTAGATTGGTGGACGATCTGTCGAGCTTCTTCTTCATCCTCTGGGAGCTCTTTCCTGAGGATGTACGCAATGTAGGGCACCGTCCAGTCGGGAGTAATGGCCAGAACCTCCATGATTAGGTCGACCACAGCTGGGACCTCGACTTCAGTCGGATCCGTGGCGCTCTTGGGTTGTGGGGGCTCTTCAATGAAAGGGTCTTCCTGAACTGTCGATGTGTGAATATGCTCCAAGAACACATTGCTGGGAATGGCCTCCCTCTTGGAACCTATCTTTGCCAATTCATCGGCTGCTTGATTTTTCAATCGGGGGATGTGGTGGAGTTCTAACCCCTCGAACTTCTTCTCAAGCTTTCTCACCGCGTTGCAGTAACCAATCATGGCTGGGCTTCTGACGTCCCACTCCTTCATCACTTGATTAACTACCAAATCTGAGTCGCCATAGACCATGAGGCGACGGACACCGAGTGAGATGGCCATGCGCAACCCATACAGGAGTGATTCATCTCTGCTTCATTGTTGGAGGAATCAAAGTGAATCTGGAGGACATGTCTGAGCTTGTCTCCTCGGGGGGATACCAGAACTACTCCAGCACCAGAACCGTTCAACATCTTGGATCCGTCAAAGAACATGGTCCAGTGCTCCGAGTGAACTTGAGTCGGCAGTTGCTGTTCGATCCACTCGGCAAGGAAATCTGCTATTTCTTGGGACTTGATAGCTTTCTTTGCCTCAAACTTGATATCCAAGGGAAGGAGTTCAATCGCCCATTTTGCCACTCGACCAGTTGCATCCCTGTTGTGCAGAATCTTTGACAATGGAGCATCGCTGACGACTGTAACAGAGTGATCTGAGAAGTAGTGTGCAACCTTCTTCGTGGTCATGTAAATTCCATAGACAAGCTTCTGATAGTGAGGATATCTCTGCTTTGACGGGGTCAGGACTTCAGAAATATAATAAACTGGGCGTTGAACTTTGTACGCTTTTACTTCTTCTTCCCGCTCGACCGTAAGTACTATACTGACGACTTGTCTAGTGGCTGCTATATAAAGCAAAAGAGGCTCTTTTCTGATTGGAGCAGCAAGCACCGGCTGGGTGGAAAGCAGGGCTTTTAGCTCTGCAAATGTTGTATCAGCTTCTGGAGTCCACTCGAACGCATCTGATTTCTTCATCAGTCGGTAAAGAGGCAGGGCCTTTTCACCGAGGCGAGAAATGAATCGACTTAGGGCGGCCAAGCAACCAGTAAGCTTCTGGACATCATGCACACGCACAGGGCGTTTCATCCGAAGTATAGCACCTACTTTCTCTGGGTTAGCATCGATTCCTCGTTCGGAAACAAGAAAACCGAGTAACTTTCCGCCTGGAACTCCAGACATGCACTTTGATGGATTGAGCTTGATATCATACCTTTTGAGGTTGGCAAAGGTTTGGGCAAGGTCGGTCAGCAGGTCAGAACCTTTACGTGACTTGACCACAATGTCATCCATGTATGCTTCCACATTCCGACTGATCTGAGTGAGCAGGCACTTCTGAATCATTCGCATAAATGTGGCTCCGGCGTTCTTCAAGCCGAATGGCATTGTGACATAACAGAAGCACCCGAACGGGGTGATAAAAGCTGTCTTTATTTCCTCGGGTCCGTACAGACGGATCTGGTGGTACCCGGAGTAGGCATCCAAAAAGGACAAACGCTCGCACCCAGCAGTTGAGTCGACTATCTGATTGATGCGAGGGAGAGGGAAGTGATCTTTCGGGCAGGCCCGATTGATATGCTTGAAATCGATGCACATGCGGAGTGAGTCATCTTTATTTGGGACCATGACAACATTGGCTAACCACTCGGAGTGGTAAATCTCTCGGATAAACTCAGCTGCCAAAAGCCGAGCCACCTCTTCGCCGATTGCTTTTCTTTTCTGGACGGCGGACCGTCGAAGATGCTCTTTGACTGGTTTCACTTTCGGGTCGACTCGCAAACGATGCTCAGCCAGTCCCCTAGGAACACCTGGCATGTCAGAAGGCTTCCATGCAAAGATGTCCCAGTTCTCACGGAGGAACTGGATGAGCGCTTCTTCCTATTTGGAGTTGAGTGTGGTCGAAATGTGGGTCGGAGCTGCATTGGGTCCGTCGGGTGAATGTGAACAGACTTCATCCCGCCAGACGACTGGAATGCTGAATCCGTGGCTGGCTTCTTGGCTCGCAACAAGTCACTTGGGTCTGCATTTTTCTGGTATTCTTGCAATTCTGCCACGGCCATCTGGGCATCGGCGATATTTGAGCCCTTCTGGAAACACTCTTCCGCCTTTTTCCGATTACCAGAGATAGTGATCACTCCTCTGGGACCAGGCATCTTAAGTTTGAGGTACACGTAACAAGGTCGAGCCATGAATCGTGCATAAGCTGGCCTGCCCAGAATTGCATGATACGCACTCTGAAAATCCACGACTTCAAACGTCAACTTTTCTTTGCGGTAATTTTTGGCATCACCGAAAACCACGTCGAGTGCAATCTGACCGAGGGACGTAGCCTTCTTGCCCGGGATGACCCCATGGAAACTCATGTGGCTTTCACTGAGTCTGGACATCGGAATGCCCATTCCTTTCAACGTTTCTGCGTACAGAATGTTCAGGCCACTGCCACCATCCATCAGGACCTTTGTCAGTCGAGTGCCTTCGACCACCGGGTCGACCACCAGCGCTTGCCTCCCAGGGGTGGCGATGTGCGCTGGGTGATCAGACTGGTCGAACGTAATGGCAGTCTGCGACCATTTCAAGTAATTGGGTGTCGCCGGAGCGACCATGTTCACTTCTCTGTTGATGACTTTCAATCGACTCTTGTTTTCAACATCAGCAAAAATCATCAGAGTGGAATTCATGTGAGGATAACCATCATCATCTTCCCCTTCACTCTCAGCCTTGTCTGCCTCCTTCTCCTTTTCCTTGGGCTGTTTCTCTCGGAACTGCTGGATCAGGAGCTGACACTGTCGAGTGGTATGCTTCGGGTAAATGAAATTACCTTCTTTGTCTTTTTTGGTGTGGACGTCATTTCCATCTTGATCTTTTACTTTCTTGGGGTTCCACGGCCCTTTGGGCTTCCCCTTGAACTTTCCTTGAACCACAGCCAAGGCCTCACTCGGAGCAGCTGGTTCGGCCTTGCATTTTTGTTTCCGACTGGAGTTTCCTCCTCCGGCCTCGTGGGCGACTGCTTTGTGCTTGCCGCTCCGCAGTCGCTCCTCCTCTTCACCATTGGCATACTTGGTGGTGATTTCCATCATCTGAGTCAAAGTCATGTTTCCTGTCCGACCGAATTTCAGATTCAACTCTCGGTACCTGACGCCTTCCTTGAAAGCACAAATTGCCTGATGATCAGACACATCTTCTACCGTGTGGTGCAGGGTGATCCACCTCTGGATATAATCTCTCAAAGTTTCATTCGGTTTCTGGATGCGACATTGTAATTCTGTCAAACCTGCTGGCCGCTTGCAAGTACCCTCAAACATTCTGACAAACACTCGGGCGAGATCTTCCCAAGTATAGATGTTGCCAGGTGCCAACTGATTCAGCCACACCCTAGCCGAGCCCTCCAACATCAGAGGAAGGTGTTTCATGGCCACCTCATCATTGCTGCCACCAATCTGGACAGCCACTCGGTAGTTTTCGAGCCAGGTGTCAGGCTTGGACTCTCCGGTGAACTTACTGACTCCAGTCGCCAACCTGAAGTTGGGGGGAATCACTGCAGCTCTGATAGCTCTGCTGAAGCACTCTGGGCCAGAGACATGCACCATGTTGCTGGTTTGCGGGCCTCTGTCATGGCCATCTCGGTGAGCTCTGTTTCTGTCGACCAAGCCTTGTACGAGAATAGATCTCGCATCAAAGCCTGGCACCCTGGGGTCGACTGGAATACCTCTTCCGACGCTATTAGGGCGCCTGTCTTCATGTGGCCATGGCACGTACGACCCACTCCTTGGAGGAGGCGTGGGCACTCGACGGCGACCATCGCGATCGGCTCGATGATCATACTGCTCCTGGTTTCTGTACTGATCACGCCGCTCTCCACGTCCCTCACGCCTCGGGGGCGATCTCAAGCTATGGGCCGACTGGACCGTATCTGCGACCACAGATCTGCTATGGATCCTATCCCGCGACTGAGACACGGCCGTATTCTGCTCTCCTGCTGCCCGGAGCAAGGCCCTGATCTGCGCCAGACCTCGGCCAGCTTCTGACTGGGAAGGTTGAATCGACTCTGCTATCCGGGCCACAGCTGCTAGGTTTTGGATCGGTGTTTGGTATACCTGAGCCGGAGGTGGAAAAAGTTGGCGTCCACTGGACTCAGGAGCACATTGACAAGCGCGATCGTCGAGTGCGCACTGTAGGTTCTCCAGCCGAGTGCGCTCAGCCAGATTGGCCAAGCGAGCCTGTTCCAAGGCCTGGGCCTCGGGCGTTTCTCCAACTATAGGAGTATGCAGGGCATCCATGTTTCGGCGACGAAGTTCTTCTCTCTGCTGCGAGGAGAGAGGCTCAGGGTGGTACTCCTCATGAACGCGCAACGGATCACCGTTCCCGTCACCTCTGTCTTCACGATCGAAGCCAGGAGGACCGCATGGTCCATTGACCATCAGGACTTCCGCTGTCGAGTCATTGCTGCCGCACTTGGATGCAGTCTCTACGGAGCCAGTCGACAGATCGAACAGGCTGTAGAGAGACTCGTCGGGCTCGAGCGCCGCGACTTGAGGGGTGGCCGACTGGCGGGCCACCACATGCTTCACCCACCATTGAACCCTCGACCGGCCGGTGCGCTTGTTCCGGCGGGTCGCAGGGAGGGGGAAACCGTAGGACTCGACTTGTACTGGGTCGACGGTTGTCGCGGGAGGACGCCGCGGACGCACGCGTGAAAGTGCGTCGCCCCACGGGCGGGGAGCGCATCGACGTCGAGTGGTGCCTCCTGAAGCCAAGCGGAGTCGTCGGCGACAAACACGAGCGCGCCGAGATGGATCTCGCGGCCCCCAGCCAAACCTCCGCCTGGAACCATGATGATGGGGATCGGAAAAATTGCAACTTCTCCAATAAGTCGCTAAGACACCTACCCCATGGTGGGCGCCAACTGTCGTGGATCTAAGACTGACAGTAGAATGGGGGGTAGGTATGAGGAGGCAAGATCCTAGCTATGGAGTAGTTGTACGCACGAGTTTTATGAGTTTAGGCCCTTCTCGGAGGAAGTAACAGCCCTACGTCTTGGTGCCCTGAGGTGGTCGACTGGATTATACGTGTGTGTGTGTGTGTTTACAAAAGTGCGACCCCCTGTCCCAGAGGAGGGGGTGGCTTATATAGAGTGCGCCTGGACCCCAGCTCCCCTCCGTTACACAGGGTTCAATGTTCATAAAGGTGGGGCGTTACTGGTAACGTCTACAATAAAGTGTTATAAATTCCCATAATGCTATGGTTTAAGTCGCGACCGTTGCAGAGTGGAGGGCTTCTCGTCTTCTGGTGGTCGAGTGTCTTCAAGGTGGTCGAGTGTCTTCAAGGAATTCGAGTGAGCACATCTTCATGGTCGAGTGGACGATATTTTCTCTTCGACTGCTTCTGATTCTTTCTAAAGATGTCCCCGTGGAGGGTATGCTGGACAGGTCCATGACCCTACCCTAGGTACATAGCTTCATCAGCGTGCGCTCCCCTCCTAGGGAATCCGAATAGGACAAGGAGGAGGGGGCGCGGCCCCCTTTTCTCTCCCTCTCCCTCTCCTTCCTTTTCCCTCCGGTGGAAGAAAGGAAAAAGGGGGCGGCGAATCCTACTAGGAGTGGAGTCCTAGTAGGACTCCCCCCCATGGCGCGCCCCTCCTGGCCGCCAGCCTCCTCCTCCCCTCCTTTATATACAGGGGTGGGGCACCCCAAAGGCACATCAATTGTTCTCTTAACCGTGTGCGGTGCCCCCCTCCAAAGTTTACTCCTCCGGTCATAGCGTCGTAGTGCTTAGGCGAAGCCCTGCGCGGATCACATCACCATCACCGTCATCATGTCGTAGTGCTGACGGAACTCTCCCTCGATCCTCTGCTGGATCAAGAGTTCGAGGGACGTCATCAAGCTGAACGTGTGCTGTACACGAAGGTGTCGTACGTTCGGTACTAGGATCGGTTGGATCACGAAGACGTTCGACTACATCAACCGCGTTAACCTAACGCTTCCGCTATCGGTCTACGAGGGTACGTGGACACACTCTCCCCCTCTCGTTGCTATGCATCTCCTAGATAGATCTTGCGTGATCGTAGGAAATTTTTTGAAATTGCATGCTACGTTACCCAACAGTGGGCCCCCTGGCCAGCCTCCGGTGCCCATCTTCTCATATATAAGGTCATTTGCCCTAGAAAAAAATGAGGAGAGCACTTTTGGGACGGAGCTCCGCCGTCTCGAGGTGGAACTTGGGCAGGAGCACTTTTGCTCTCAAGTGGAGCGGTTTCGTCGGGGATACTTCCCTCCGGGAGGGGGAAATCGAAGCCATCGTCATCACCAACAACACTCTCATCATGGGAGGGCCAATCTTCATCAACATCTGCAACAACACCATCTCATCTCAAAACCCTAATTCATCTCTTGTGTTCAATCTTTGTATCAAAACCTCATATTGGTACCTGTGGTTGTAGTTGATGCTAGCCTGTTTATTTGGTTGAAGATTATATGTTCAGATCTATTATACTATTCAATACCCCTATGATCTTGAGCATGAATATGTTTTGTGAGTAGTTACTTTTATTATTGAGGACATCGGAGAAGTCTCGTCATAAGTAATCATGTGAATTTGATATTCGTTCGATATTTTGATGATATGTATGTTGTAACCTTTCTCAGGTTCATGATGTGTTCCACGTATCACAGCTCCGCCGCTGCTTCAAGGACCCAATCCAAGCAGTGGATCATGAAGTGCTCGAGTTGCAACAGGACCTCTCCTATAAAGAGCATCCGGTCCGCATTCTCGACCAAGCTGAACGCCGCACACGTCAGAAGGCGATCAAGTTCCTCAAGGTCCAGTGGTCCGACCATTCTAAAGATGAATCCACTTGGGAATGCGAGGATCGCCTACGTGATGAATACCCCGCACTATTTCCTTCTACCTCCTAAATCTCGGGACGAGATTTCTTCTAGTGAAGGAGAATTGTGACGCCCGGATAATTATGCTACAGTAAACCTATGCTAATGATGCCATGTCACCTCTGTTACTATTGCTAACCTTGCGTTAGATCAAAAGGTTTCAAAATCAAATTTGAATTTTTGACAAACAATAAAAGTTTTGAAATATCAAAACTAAAATGTTCGAAATGTGACATAATTAAGTTTACTAAATTAGATGCAACCTATGTATTTTTCCAAAACTAAAATGTTTAGGAAATTAGAGAAAATAGAAAAGAAAATAAATAAAAAGGAAAAGAACAAAAACAGAAAACAAAACTACCAAATAAAAAAATGAAAAGGAAACCCCACCCCCACTAGACCGGCCACCCCACTCACCTTATCCCCCAACCAACCGAAACCCTAACCACCCCATCCACTCCACTCCCTCCCCACATCGTTCCCCTCCCCCCCCCCCGATCTAGATTGGATCGGGGCTCACACGCACGACATCGTCGCCGCCTGGAGCGCCTCTGCCTCGGCCACCTCATCGTCGACCACGTCGCCTACTCGCCGTCCTCTCCGTCATCGCATCGTGCCCGTCGTCCTCCCCACGCCCCGCTGCCTAAATCCCTACGGCCTCCGTGAGCTCCCCCTCTCCTCCTCTCTCCCTCGTGCACACGCGCTTATGGCCGCGGCCTCCTCCCCGTGGCTCCGCTGTCACCACCGTGACCCTGCTGCCCCCTCGCGCCATCTCGCACCTGCTGTCGTCCCGAGGCCACCGCCTCCACCCCACAGCCGTGCGCTGCCCGTGCTACGCCCGCATTGAACGCGCCAGCGGGCCGCGCTCCCTGTCCTTCACGCGCGTGCCCGCACCCCACCTCGCTGCAGTCATCGTGCTCCGCACCCGCCTCCCCTGCGCCGGCCGCGGTCACCGTGACCCAGGGCCATCGCTTCCACCGCGCCCCCCGCCTTTGCCTCGCCTGACTCCACACTCGCCTGCTCCGGTTCCCGCTCGCCGCGCGCATGGCCCCACCTCGCCGGCGCTGCGGTGGCCTTGACGGCCCACGCGCCCGCAGCCCCCCCTCGCTCATGACGCTGCCCCCAGCGCTCCCACGCGCGCGCAGCCCTCCGCCGGTGCCGCCCGCTGCTTCCCCCTGGCCGCGCGCTCCGGCGCCCGGCGCACGCGCCTGCACCACCGGGGCGAAGCCCTGGTTAGCCCCGCACCCGTGCCTGCTAAGCAGCGCCCGATAGGCCCCTGTGCCTATGGCATGTGGGGCCCACCCTAATTAACATGTTTAGTCTATGACAGGTGGGTCCCACTGGACCCACATGTCAGGTTTGACTCCAGTCAACCACACTGTTGACTAATGATGTCACACCTACGTCATGCTGACGTCATCCCATAATATTATGGATAATGTTGATTTAAATTAATTAAATAAATTTTAGAAAATGTTTAAAACTTTAGAAAACCATAGATAATAATCCGTAGCTCGGATGAAAATACTTTGTACATGAAAGTTGCTCAGAACGACGAGACGAATCCGAATACGGGGTCCATTTGTCAGCCACATGTCCCTAGCATAGCGAATATGCAACATTTCACCTCGGGTTCATCTGTTCGAAAACGCGAAACACCGGAATACTTTCCCGGATGTTTCCCCCTTTGCCGATATCACCTACTGCCGCATCAGGGCACACCTAGCACCTCTCATTGTCATGCCATGCATCGTCATGCATATGTTTGCATTATATTTATTGTTTCTTCCCCCTCTTCTCTTGTTAGACACTGAGACTGACGCCGCTGCTACCCAGTACGACTACGAAGTTTACGACCCCTCCTTCTTGCCAGAGCAACCAGGCAAGCCCCCCCCCCCCCCCCGCTTGATCAACCTAATATCGCCTATTCCTTCTCTCTACTGCTTGCATTAGAGTAGTGTAGCATGTTACTGCTTTCCGTTAATCCTATTCTGATGCATAGCCTATCTTTGCTACTACTATTGTTACCTTTACCTGCAATCCTAAATGGTTAGTATAGGATGCTAGTATTCCATCAGTGGCCCTACATTCTTATCAGTCTGCCATGCTATACTTTCGGGTCATGATCACATCGGGTGTTGATCACGAATATATACTATATACTTTACATGATACATGTGGTGACTAAAGTCGGGTCGGCTCGTTGAGTACCCGCAGTTGATTCACGGATTGGGGGCTGAAAGGACATACTTTCCTGATGGCCCTCTGTGTGGATCTTTGTGGCGGAGCGACATGGCAGGTTGTGACCACCTAGGAGACAGGTGGGCCTGGTCCCTGGTCAGCGTCTGTGGTTACTTCTAAATAACACGCTTAACGAGATCTTGGTATTTGATCTGAGTCTGGCTACGAGCCTATACGCACTAACGAACTACGCGGGAACAGTTATGGGCACTCGACGTCGTGGTATAAGCCGAAGCTCTTTTTGACGTTAGCGGTTGAGCGATGCGCGCCGAATTGGACTGGAAGCCTACGCTAGTATTAAGGGGGGCTAGGTCTGCTTCCAGCCGCCCACGCAACATGCAGGAGTGCAATGGGCGATGGGCCCAAACCCCTGTGCGCTTAGGATTTAGACCGGTGTGCTGACATCTCTGTTGAGTCTAGGTGGGTTGCGACGTGTTGATCTTCCGAGGCCGGGCATGACCCATGAAAATGTGTCCGGCCGGAGGGATCGAGCGTCTTGGGTTATGTGGTGCACCCCTGTAGGGAAGTTTATCTATTAGAATAGCCATGTCCCTCGGTAAAAGGATGACCCAGAGTTGTACCTCGACGTTATGACAACTAGAACCGGATACTTAATAAAACACACCCTTTCAAGTGCCATATACAAAACAGTGATCGCTCTCTCATAGGATGACGAGGACAGGATCGCCGGGTAGGATTATGCTATACGATGATACTTGGTGAACTTACCATCTACTCTCTTCTATATGCTTCAAGATGGAGGCTGCCAGAAGCGTAGTCTTTGATAGGACTAGCTATCCCCCTCTTATTCTGGCATTCTGCAGTTCAGTCCACATATACTACCCATTTCATTGATAGCAATGCATATGTAGTGTAGATCTTTGCTTGCGAGTACTTTGGATGAGTACTCATGGTTGCTTTGATCCCCCTTTTCCCCCGTTCCTTTCTACTCGGTTGTCGCAACTAGATGCTCGAGCCCAGGAGCCAGACGCCACCGTCGATGACAACTCCTACTACACCGGAGGTGCCTACCACTACGTGCAGGCCGCTGACGATGACCAGGAGTAGTTTAGGAGGACCCAGGTAGGAGGCATGTGCCACTTTCGATCTGTGTCCTGGTTTGTGCTAGCCATCTTATGGAAACTTTTTTAACTTATGGATGTACTCAGATATTGTTTCTTCCTCTGACACGTCTATGATCAAGCACTTGTATTCGAGCCCTCGAGGCCCCTGGCTTGTATTATGATGCTTGTATGACTTATTTATGTTTTTAGAGTTGTATTGTGATATCTTCCCGTGAGTCCCGGATCTTGATCGTACACGTTTGTGTGCATGATTAGCGTACGATTAAATCGGGGCGTCACATTATGGTACCCAGACATTCTGAGTATGTGTTCACTGACAGAACTATTCTCCTCCATTTTGCAGCTATAGAACTTGTTGCAGACTTCATATCTCTCAACTCGGGCATTTGCTTGAAATATTAACTTCAACTCCTGGAACATCTCATATGCTCCATGACATTCAAAACGTCTTTGAAGTCCCGATTATAAGCCGTAAAGCATGGCACACTGAACTATTGAGTAGTCATCAGCTTTAGTTTGCCAGACGTTCATAACGTCCGGAGTTGCTCCTGTAGCGGGTCTCGCACCTAGCGGTGCTTCCAGGACGTAATTCTTCTGTGCAGCAATGAGGATAATCCTCAAGTTATGGACCAAGTCCGTGTAGTTGCTACCATCATCTTTCAACTTAGCTTTCTCTAGGAACACATTAAAATTCAAGGGAACAGTAGCACAGGCCATTGATGTACAACAACATAGATATGCAAAAACTATCGGGACTAAGTTCATGATAAATTTAAGTTCAATTAATCATATTACTTAAGAACTCCCACTTAGATAGACATCCCCCTAGTCATCTAAATGATCACGTGATCCATATCAACTAAACCATGTCCGATCATCACGTGAGATGGAGTAGTTTTCAATGGTGAACATCTCTATGTTGATCATATCTACTATGTGATTCACGTTCGACCTTTCGGTCTCAGTGTTCCGAGGCCATATTTGCATATGCTAGGCTCGTCAAGTTTAACCCGAGTATTCTGCACGTGCAAAACTGTCTTGCACCTGTTGTATGGGAACGTAGAGCTTATCACACCCGATCATCATGTGGTGTCTCGGCACGACGAACTGTCACAACGGTGCATACTGAGGGAGAACACTTAAACCTTGAAATTTAGTGAGGGATCATCTTATAATGCTAACGTCGTACTAAGCAAAATAAGATGCATAAAAAGATAAACATCACATGCAATCAAAATATGTGACATGATATGGCCATCACCATCTTGTGCCTTTGATCTCCATCTCCAAAGCACCGTCATGATCTCCATCGTCACCGGCTTGACACCTTGATCTCCATCGTAGCGTCGTTATCGTCTCGCCAACCATTTCTTCTACAACTATCGCTACCGCATAGAGAAAAGTAAAGAAATTACATGGCGATTGCATTTCATACAATAAAGCGACAACCATAAGGTTCCTGCCAGTTGCCGATAACTTTTTACAAAACATGATCATCTCTCATACAATAACTTATGTCACATCATGTCTTGACCATATCACATCACAACATGCCCTGCAAAAACAAGTTAGACGTCCTCTACTTTGTTGTTGCAAGTTTTACGTGGCTGCTACGGGCTTCTAGCAAGAACCGTTCTTACCTACGCATCAAAATCATAACGATTTTTCGCCAAGTGTGGCATTTTAACCTTCAACAAGGACTGGCCGTAGTCAAATTCGATTCAACTAAAGTTGGAGAAACACACACCCGCCAGCAACCTTTATGCAAAACAAGTGGCATGTTTTCCGGTGGAACCGGTCTCATGAACGTGGTCATGTAAGGTTGGTCTGGGCCGCTTCATTCAACAATACCGCTAAATCAAAATAAGACGTTGGTGGTAAGCCGTATGACTATTATCGCCCACAACTCTTTGTGTTCTACTCGACGTACTCGTGCATATCATCTACGCATAGACCTGGCTCTGATGCCACTGTTGGGGAACGTAGCATGCAATTTCAAAAAAATCCTACGATCACGCAAGATCTATCTAGGAGATGGATATCAAAGAGAGGGGGAGAGTGTGTCCACGTACCCTCGTAGACCGAAAGCGGAAGCATTACGTTAACGCGGTTGATGTAGTTGAACGTCTTCACGATCCAACCGATCTAGTACCGAACGTATGGCACCTACGAGTTCAGCACATGTTCAGCTTGATGACGTCCCTCGAACTGTTGATCCAGTAGAGGGTCGAGGGAGAGTTTCGTCAGCACGATGGCGTGGTGACGGTGATGGTGATGTGATCCGCGCAGGGCTTCGCCTAAGCACTACGATGCTATGACCGGAGGAGTAAACTGTGGAGGGGGGCACCGCACATGGCTAAGAGAAAAACTATTGTGCTTGGGGGTGTCCCCTGCCCCGTATATAAAGGAGGAGGGGAGGAGGCGGTCGGCCAAGAAGGGCGCGCTATGGGGGGTCCTACTAGGACACCTAGTCCTAGTAGGATTCCCCTTTCCTTTTTTGGAGTAGGAAAAGGGGGAAAGGGAGAGGGAGTAGGAGAGGGAAAGGGGGCGCCGCCCCCTCCCATAGTCCAATTCGGACTCCCATGGGGGGAGGCCACCACTTGTGGGTTGTCCCCTCTCTCTCGTGGCCCATGAGGCCCAAGACTTCTCCCGGGGGGTTCCGGTAACCCCTCGGTACTCCGGAAAAATATCCGAACCACTCGAAACCATTTCGGTGTCTGAATACCATCTTCCAATATATCAATATTTACCTCTTGACCATTTCAAGACTCTTCATCATGTCTGTGATCTCATCCGGGACTCCGAACAAACTTCGGTCACCAAAACACATAACTCATAATACAAATCGTCATCGAACATTAAGCGTGCGGACCCTACAGGTTCGAGAACTATGTAGACATGACCGAGACACTTCTCCGGTCAATAACCAATAGCGGAACCTGGATGCTCATATTGGTTCCTACATATTCTTCGGCGATCTTTATCGGTCAAACCGCAATGACAACATATGTTATTCCCTTTATCATTGGTATGTTACTTGCCCGAGATTCGATCGTCGGTATCATCACACCTAGTTCAATCTCGTTACCGGCAAGTCTCTTTACTCGTTCCGTAATGCATCATCCCGTAACTAACCCATTAGTCACATTGCTTGCAAGGCTTATAGTGATGTGCATTACTGAGAGGGCCCAGAGATACCTCTCCGATACTCGGAGTGATAAATCCTAATCTTGATCTATGTCAACCCAACAAACACCTTCGGAGACACCTGTAGAGCATCTTTATAACCACCCAGTTACGTTGTGACGTTTGGTAGCACACAAGGTGTTCCTTCGGTATTCGGGAGTTGCATAATCTCATAGTCAGAGGAATATGTATAAGTCATGAAGAAAGCAATAGCAATAAAACTTAATGATCATTATGCTAAGCTAACGAATGGGTCTTGTCCATCACATAATTCTCCTAATGATGTGATCCCGTTCATCAAATGACAACACATGTCTATGGTTAGGAAACTATAACCATCTTTGATTAACGAGCTAGTCAAGTAGAGGCATACTAGGGACACTCTGTTTTTTCTATGTATTCACACATGTACTAAGTTTCCGGTTAATACAATTCTAGCATGAATAATAAACATTTATCATGATATAAGGAAATATAAATAACAACTTTATTATTGCCTCTAGGGCATATTTCCTTCACATTGTGGAGTAGTTACTAGATGATGGGTTGCTAGAGTTATACAAGCTTAAACCCTAGTTTATGCACTATTCCGTAAGGGGCTGATTTGGATCCATAATGTAGCGACCCGACCTCAAACGGTCAAGTCTTTGTGCTTCAGTGTCATCCCTGGATCGGTAATGCTGACACACACAGTACTCGAAGGATTTATAACAGAGTGGCAATCACACACTTATTACATTGAATGTCTCAAAAGAGAACTTATTACAATAAATATGACTTAAGGCCATCTAATACGATAACAGCGGAAGGCTTGGAAGATAAAGTGAGTCCATCAACTCCAACGGCATAGCTGAGCTGCATGGCAACGACCTAGCGAACCTTACTCCTCGTCTGAAAAGTCTGCAACATAATACGTTGCAGCCCGAAACGGGTCAGCACATGGAATATGCTGGCAATGTAACACAGTAGGGCAAAACAAAATAATGCTATCACTATATGCATATATGGCTAGTGGAAAGCTCTATGGTTGTAGTGTTTGCGAAAATCCAATTTTTCCCTACAACAAAGGAATAGATTTTATTGAACTATCATGGTAGTTGAAACATCATTGAGAAGGTTCCTCCAACTCAATCCCAATTAAAAGTAATTATCAACCCAACAATATTAATTTAGAGTGATGAGATACATATGATAATCCAAGTAATAGATACTCAAGATTTGTCCATAACCGGGGACACGGCTAACCATGATTAGTTTATACACTCTGCAAAGGTTTGCACACTTTTCCCCACAAGACTTGATCTCCTCTGTTGGATTTCTCGCACTACATGATGTTTGAGAAACGGATGACCGAGACACAGTCTTTCAGAAGCATTAACTCTCTACTCTGGATAGACTATACCACCTACAACCCACTACCTACTAGTCTATCTCTTCAAGAGCTTCACGCAACTTACTCAACTATGCTAGAGCCCATAATAGCTTGTGGCTGCACACGGAAGTTTCTAGCATGAAATATCTCGGTTCCCTTTGAGCCTGGGTGGCGGACCGTAGGATTATCACACGGGTACTCCGGGATATCCTAGGAAAACACTGGATTCTCCAGGTGCCCAACAAGCAATCCACCTAGATGTGTATTAAAGTTGCCACCTTAAGTTGAACCATTAATTATCAATCTCACATCTGTCATGGTTTCACTCAAACCCAATCCACGTCTACGAGCGTAGCATAGCCATATAAGCAATACGTAGAAGTAACTCCCAAGGGTTTGATAATAACAGGGCAATAGGTTCTACCTCATCAACTACTTCCCAACACACATGTTATCAAGTCCTAACCATGCAATGTTTGAGGATTGAAACTAATGCATAAAAACTGGGTGATAAAGGGATATGATTAAAGTGTTACTTGCCTTGCTGATGATCCGCAAAACCTAGAGACTCGTAGTAGCACGCTTCGCACTCCGGGTGTTCTGTCGCAAACAAACAATAGCATACATAAGAAATCAAGCAAAGAAGCATGGGTAAACCTCAAATAAGAGATCTAACCAGAAAGTTCAACTTAAGAACTCCGGTTAGCAAAAAGAATCAAATCAAACGGAGCAACGAAACTCAAATGGCGAAAGAAACAAGATCCGTTTACTAATCTGGACTAAAGTCAAATTTTACAGTACCAAAATCTTGTTCAAGTTGATTAAACAGAAAGAGAGTTTCGAGACGAAGATCTAGGTGCTTAATCGCTTGATTCCGATAAACGAGCGAAAAGATAAACTAAAACGAAAATCGGATCAGAAATCACGATAAAAAATAATCACGGAAAATCCGAGAAAAAGAAAACTGACGAACAGGCTAACAACCGAAAGTTCACTATCTGCGGCTAACGAGTGAACACCGTTCGTTAAAATGAACGTACGGGCGAACGTCCGCTAAATAAACTAAATCGAGAAAACCGGCGAACCGATCAAAAAATGAACCTAGGGTTCTCTAAAAAAACGAACAAGTTTTAAAAATAAAACCGAATGACGGCAACGGCGGCTTATACCTCCGGCGAGGCGGGGCGGCTCCGGCGGGGTCCGGCTGCGGCGGCGGGTGGCGCGGGTGGCACGGGGCGGCAACGGCAGGCGGTGGGGCGGCGATGGCAGCGGCGGCGCTAGGCGGCGGCGGGTGGCGCGGTCTAGACGGCGGGGCGGGGTGGTTCGGGTGGTGAGGTGGGGTGCGGGGGCGGCGTATATAAGAAGGGGGGCTAGCTTGGGGGAGGGGGCAAGGCGGCGCGGGGAGGAGTCCCGGCGGACTCGGCTTGCGGTGGCGGCGCGGTCTCCTGGAGGGAGACGCCGGCGCGGGGCAGTGGGCTGGCCTGGCTCGGTTGGGCTTCGGCCCAGCCGAGCGCTGAAGATTTTTTTTAAAATAATTTCGCCGAAACTTAAATAAATCATAGAAAATAAAATAAAAATCTAAAAATGCCAAAACAAATTTTCACCGTCGAAATAAAATATTTAGAACAAGATGAACATTTTCTTGGCCCTAAAATGCAACTTTGAAAAATGTGCAATTTTTCTAATTCGAATAAAATAGCAATAAACTCCAAATAAAATCCAATATTTAATTTTAATATTTTTCCTCCAATATTTCATTTATTTTGGAGAAGTCATATTATTTCCTCTCGTATATTTTAATATGAAATATTTTCAGAGAGAAAAATAATTAAAACTAGAAATCCTCGTTTCAATATTCGATAGAATTCAAATATGAAAACGGTGAAATCCCCAACTCTCTCCGAGGGTCCTTGAGTTGCTTAGAATTTCGAGGATCGCGAAACGAAATGCAGCAAAATATGATATGCAGGAATGATCTATGTATAACATTCCAAATTGGAAATTTGGGATGTTACAAACCTACCCCCCTTAAGATGAATCTCGCCCTCGAGATTCGGGTTGGCTAGAAAATAGGTGTGGGTGGTCTTTGCGAAGAGCATCCTCTCGTTCCCAGGTGGCTTCATCCTCGGTATGGTGGCTCCACTGAACTTTGCAAAACTTGATAACCTTGTTGCGGGTGACTCGGCTGGCAAATTCAAGAATCCTGACTGGCTTCTCCTCATAGGTCAGATCACTGTCCAACCGAATCGCCTCCAAGGGCACTGTATCTCTTAGCGGTATTTCGGCCATCTCAGCGTGACACTTTTTCAACTGTGAAACATGAAACACATCATGAACTCCTGACAATCCTTCGGGTAATTCCAACTTATAAGCAACCTCTCCCATGCGTTCCAAAACTCTGTATGGTCCCACAAAGCGTGGCGCTAGCTTTCCCTTAACTCCAAAGCGCTTAACTCCTCAGAGTGGTGATACTCGAAGATACACTCTGTCTCCGATTTCATAAGCTACCTCCTTGCGTTTTGAATCCGCATAACTCTTCTGTCGGGACTGTGCTACCTTCAGTCTATCTCTAATCAATTTAACATTCTCTTCTGATTCCTTGATCAAATATGGTCCAAACAATTGTCGGTCTCCAACTTCATCCCACATCAACGGTGTTCTGCACCTTCGTCCATAAAGGGCTTCGAACGGTGCCATCTTCAAACTGGCTTGATAGCTATTATTGTATGAGAACTCTGCGTAGGGCAAATTGTCATCCGAACTAGATCCATAATCTAGCGCATAGGCCCTCAACATATCCTCCAGAATCTGGTTGACTCTCTCGGTCTGTCCATCTGTCTGCGGGTGGAATGATGTACCGAACTCCAACCTCGTTCCCAAAGTCTGGTGCAGTTGATGCCAAAACTTTGAGATAAACTGTGTTCCTCTATCTGATACGATGGTTCTCGGAACTCCATGCAGACATACGATCATGGTCATGTATATTTTGGCCAACTTCGCACTTGTATAGGTGGTTTTCACTGGGATAAAGTGAGCCACTTTGGTCAAGCGATCTACTACTACCCATATAGAATCATATCCTGATTTGGTCCTGAGCAATCCGGTGATGAAATCCATGCCAAGTTTATCCCACTTCCATTCGGGTATCGGCATAGGCTGTAACAATCCTGCGGGCTTTTGATGCTCAGCCTTCACTCTCTAACATACATCACATACGGCTACATACTTTGCAATATCCTTCTTCATACCAGTCCACCAGAAAAGTTCCTTCAAATCTAAGTACATCTTGGTGTTTCCGGGGTGTATCGAGTATGGTGAGTCATGAGCCTCCTGAAGTATTAACTTCCTGGTCTCTGTGTTATTGGGCACATAAACACGGCCCTCAAACCATAATGTGTCGTGCTCATCTTCACGAAAACCTTTTGCCTTTCCTTTGCCCATTCCCTCCTTTATCTCAGCAATCTCTTTGTCATCTTTCTGAGCTTCTCGAATCTTTCCTAACAATGTCGACTGAACTTCCATTGTTGCAACAAAACCTCTAGGAACAATCTCCAATCGAAGTTCCCTGAGATCCTCTGCTAACTCCTTTGGCAATCCCGTGCTTACTAGGGTATTAGCATAACTCTTCCGACTCAAAGTGTCTGCTACGACATTGGCCTTGCCTGGATGATAGTGAAGCTTCATGTCATAATCCTTTATAAGCTCCAACCATATCCTCTGCCTAAAGTTCAACTCCTTCTGTGTGAAAATGTACTTCAAACTCTTATGATCCGTGTACACATCACAACGGTTTCCAATAAGGTAATGTCTCCAAGTCTTCAACGCATGCACTACGACAGCCAACTCCAAATCATGCGTGGCATAATTCAACTCATGCGGTTTCAGTTGTCGCGAGGCATACGAAACAACTCTTCGTCCTGCATAAGCACACTTCCAAGTCCTAGGCGAGAGGCATTGCAATACACTTGAAACTCCTTACGTATATCCGGCAGAATCAGCACTGGGGCTGTAGTCAAACGTTTCTTTAACTCTTGAAAACTCGCCTCACATTCTTCCGTCCATTTAAATTTGGTATCCTTCTTCAATAACTCCGTCATTGGCTTCGCAATCTTGGAAAAATTCTCAATGAATCTCCAATAGTATCCTGCGAGTCCAAGAAAACTGCTGATCTCGCTAACTGAAGTGGGTGCCAACCATTCAGTGACTGACTGTACCTTGGTGGGATCTACTGCTACACCTTCTCCTAATATAACATGTCCAAGGAATCCGACTTCTTTCAACCAAAACTCACATTTGCTGAACTTGGCATACAACTGATGTTCCCTGAGTTTCTCGAGAACTAAATGCAAATGTTCCTTGTGCTCCTCTTCGTTCTTTGAGTATACCATTATATCATCAATGAACACCACAACAAACTTATCCAAATATTCCATGAACACCTTGTTCATCATGCTCATGAAATAGGCAGGGGTGTTAGTCAGTCCAAATGACATGACCGTATATTCATACAACCCGTACCGTGTGGTGAATGCTGTCTTTGGTATATCCTTCTCTTGAATCTTCAGCTGGTGATATCCTGATCACAGATCGATCTTTGAAAACACCTTAGTTCCTTGCAGCTGGTCAAACAAGTCATTGATCATCGGCAGTGGGTATTTGTTCTTGATCGTCACCTCATTCAGTGCACGATAATCAACAACCATCCTTAGAGTTTTATCCTTCTTCTCAACCAAAAGCACTAGGGCTCACCATGGGGATGAGCTCCGTCGAATGTAACCTTTCTCCAATAACTCCTTGATCTGCTTCTTAATCTCCTCCAGATCATGTGCGGGCATCCAGTAGGGTCTCTTTGATATTGGCCCGGTGCCTGGCAATAGCTCTATCAAAAACTCGATGTCTCGATCCGGTGGCATGCCTGGTAACTCCTCTGGAAAAACATCTGGGTAATCCTGTACTACAAGCACTTCCTCCTGAACAACTCCTGTGAGGGTATTTACTTGGCTACTCCTAGGTGCATGCCTAGATACATACTTAATCATTTTTCCCTCAGGGGTGGTGAGATAAATTGACTTACTAGCACAGTCAATGCTTCCTCCACACTTTGACATCTAGTCCATGCCTAATATCATATCCAATCCTTGTGACTCCAGAATTATTAGGTCTGACGGGAAAACATGGCTACCAATGGTTAAGGGTATCTGGTCACACCATCGACTAGCCATATACTCTGCTCCAGGTGAACTTACTAACAGAGGGGTCCTAAGGGTTTGGGTTGGTAGTTTAAACTTATCCACGAATCCCCTTGATATGTATGAATGTGATGCACCAGTATCAAAAAGAACAAGGGCGGTAAAAGACTTAACCAAAAACTTACCAATAACCGCGTCTGGCTGCTCTTCAACCTCCTCCACGTTAATGTGGTTCACTTGTCCTTTGTTGAATGGATTAGGCTTCTTCCCAGCGCTCCCATTACCGTTTCCATTCTTCGCTTCAGGGCACTCCGTGGCATAGTGTCCAGTCTTCCCGCACTTGAAACAAGTAACGTGGCTCAGGTCTCTCTTGGCGGGTGTGGCTGGATTGGGGCGGTTCTGATTGTTGTTTGCTCCATTCCCATTCCCATTCCTTGGGCCAGTATGATTGTGGGTACTTCCTCCATTGTGGGTGTGGCCTCCATGGTTATGAACAAGTCCTCCCGAGTTCGGGGTTAGACGAGGCTTCTGCTGAGCTCCTGAGTTGTACCTTCCTTGTCCATACTTCCTTTTACGGCTCTCAACTTGCTGTTGCTTCCCTTCAATCATAAGAGCTTTATCTACCAACTCCTGGTAGTTGTTGAATGTTGCCACCATCAACTGCATGCTCATCTCATCGTTCAGCCCTTCCATAAACTTCTCCTGCTTCACGGCATCTGTGGCCACATCGTCAGGGGCATAGCGAGATAACTTGCTAAACTCATCCACGTACTGAGCCACAGTACGGTTCCCCTGGCATAAGTTGCGAAACTCATGCTTATTCATACTCATAGCTCCAGTTGAGACATGGGCTGTACGGAAAGCTTGCTGAAACTGATCCCATGTAACAGTGGCTATAGGATAGGTGACTATGTAATTCTCCCACCATGAGGCTGCTGGTCCATCCAACTGATGTGCGGTGAAACACACCTTCTCAGCATCTGTACATCCTGTAGTGGTTAACTCCCTTCCAATCCTGCGGAGCCAACCATCTGCCACTATTGGCTCGGTGCTACTAGAAAACACCGGCGGCTGCAACCTCAGGAAGCGGGCTAAGTTGTCAACTAGTGGTGGTGGTGGTGGGTTGTTGTTGTTGTTATTGCCTTGGTTCTGAACTAACAACTGCATCAGGGTATTCTGCTGCTGGATCAACTGAGTGAGCTCCAGTGGGTAAGTAAATCCGGGGTCACGTCTCGGAGGCATCTGAGGGTGTAGAGGGAAGAGATTAGAATAGAATGAGGTCTAGTGAGAAAAACACTACTCATATGCACATGAGACAAACACAATCATTTCACTCAATCAATCAAGCAAGGGCATACAATCGATCTAACTATCGTTACAAAAGTGCTTGGACTATACTATATACATGGTGGAATACTACTACTAATGTGGTGGTCTTCTAGAAATATTGACCGGTCGACGACTCCATAATGTCTGCTCCAGCTTAATCTTCATAGTCATCATCGCTATCGTCGGGGTCCGAGTCGGTGTCGTCGATGATGATGTAGTCCTTAGAACGAATCTCCTTGGGTTCTTCGTCTTCTCCTCCTGGCGCGGGGTCTCCCATGAATACTCCCAGCTTCCTTTCCAGATCATCATTCTTCTCCACTAGTACGATGATTTCCTCCTCATAATCTTCGCGGGTAGCCTTGAGTTCTTCCTCCAGTTCCGTGATCCTTGTCATTGCCTTCTTCAGATCTATCATGCCTACGCACATCTGGTTCTCCTAGCGACGAATGTGCTGGTTTAACTCCTGGATGAAAGCGGCGATTGATCTATCCTTCCGGGTGCTAATCATCTCTCATTGCTCATCTCAGCGCCCACAAATATGATAGATAGTATCCTTAAGCTCCTTATGGTAAACTTCTCCAATGCGTCCCATGGTGATGTGAGCTGCCATGCTCTTTCCAAGACTCCAGGTTGGTGCATCAAAGGAAAACTCTATGGGTTTGGTGACTGGCACGAATGTCCTTCCTGGAACTTGAACTTGAATCATCCATCGCTCCTCTTCTGGTAAAGTGGCATTGTAAGTCCCGATGAAGCTTGGTATTCCAATGTTCAGGTACCTAGTGACTTCCTTCAAGTGTCGTCCAAAAGGTGCTTCTTCATCCGGTTGTGCAAACTTGTTCCTTGCGTCTGCCATCCTAAAGAGTAGAAAATGGAGAGGAGTCGGAAATGAGAAGAGAGTGGTGATCTAGGGCTTTAGCTTACTGGTCGTGTCCTACACTCAGCGTGTGCTCTGATACCATCTTGTAGCGACCCGACCTCAAACGGTCAAGTCTCTGTGCTTCAGTGTCATCCCTGGATCGGTAATGCTGACACACAGAGTACTTGAAGGATTTATAACAGAGTAGCAATCACACACTTATTACATCGAATGTCTCAAAAGAGAACTTATTACAATAAATATGGCTTAAGGCCATCTAATACGATAACAGCGGAAGGCTTGGAAGATAAAGTGAGTCCATCAACTCCAACGGCATAGCTGAGCTGCACGGCAACGACCTAACGAACCTTACTCCTCGCCTGAAAAGTCTGCAACATAATACGTTGCAGCCCGAAACGGATCAGCACATGGAATATGCTGGCAATATAACACAGTAGAGCAAAACAAAATAATGCTATCACTATATGCATATATGGCTGGTGGAAAGCTCTATGGTTGTAGTGTTTGCGAAAAGCCAATTTTTTCCTACAACAAAGGAATAGATTTTATTTAACTATCATGGTAGTTGAAACATCATTGAGAAGGTTCCTCCAACTCAATCCCAATTAAAAGTAATTATCAACCCAACAATATTAATTTAGAGTGATGAGATACATATGATAATCCAAGTACTAGATACTCAAGATTTGTCCATAACCGGGGACACGACTAACCATGATTAGTTTATACACTCTGCAGAGGTTTGCCCACTTTTCCCCACAAGACTCGATCTCCTCCGTTGGATTTCTCGCACTACATGATGTTTGAGAAACGGATGGCCGAGACATAGTCTTTCAGAAGCATTAACTCTCTACTCCGGATAGACTATACCACCTACAACCCACTACCTACTAGTCTATCTCTTCAACAGTTTACCGCAACTTACTCAACTATGCTAGAGCCCATAATAGCTTGTGGCTGCACACGGAAGTTTCTAGCATGAAATATCTCAGTTCCCTTTGAGCCTGGGTGGCGGACCGTAGGATTATCACACGGGTACTCCGGGATATCCTAGGACAACACTGGATTCTCCAGGTGCCCAACAAGCAATCCACCCAGATGTGTATTAAAGTTGCCACCTTAAATTGCACCATTAATTATCAATCTCACATCTGTCATGGTTTCACTCAAATCCAATCCACGTCTACGAGCATAGCATAGCAATATAAGCAATACGTAGAAGTAACCCCCAAGGGTTTGATAATAACAGGGCAATAGGTTCTACCTCATCAACTACTTCCCAACCCACATGTTATCAAGTCCTAACCATGCAATGTTTGAGGATTGAAACTAATGCATAAAAACTGGGTGATAAAGGGATATGATCAAAGTGTTACTTGCCTTGCTGATGATCCGCAAAACCTAGAGACTCGTAGTAGCACGCTTCGCACTCCGGATGTTCTATTGCAAACAAACAATAGCATACATAAGAAATCAAGCAAAGAAGCACGGGTAAAACTCAAATAAGAGATCTAACCAGAAAGTTCAACTTAAGAACTCCGGATTGCAAAAAAATCAAATCAAACGGAGCAACGAAACTCAAACGACGAAAGAAACAAGATCCATTTACTAATCTAGACTAAAGTCAAATTTTACAGTACCAAAATCTTGTTCAAGTTGATTAAACAGAAAGAGGGTTTCGAGACGAATATCTAGGCACTTGAATTGCCTGATTCCGATAAACGAGCGAAAAGATAAACTAAAACGAAAATCGGATCAGAAATCGCGATCAAAAATAATTGCGGAAAATCTGAGAAAAAGAAAACTGGCGAACAGGCTAACGAATGAACGTTCGCTGTCTGCGGCTAACGAGTGAACACCGTTCGTTAAAACGAAAGTATGGACGAACGTCCGCTAAATAAACTAAATCGAGAAAACCAGCGAACCGATCAAAAAAACGAACCTAGGGTTTTCTAAAAAAACCGAACGGCGGCTTATACCTCCGGCGAGGTGGCGCGGCTCCGGCGGGGTCCGGCTGCGGCAGCGGGTGGTGCGGGTGGCACAGGGCAGCGACGGCAGGCGGCGGGGCGGCGACGGCAGCGGCGGCACGGCGCTAGGCGGCGGCGGGTGGCGCGGTCTAGGCGGCGGGGCGGGGTGGTTCGGGTGGTGAGGTGGGGTGCGGGGGCGGCGTATATAAGGAGGGGGGCTAGCTTGGGGGAGGGGGCAAGGTGGCGCGGGGAGGAGTCCCGGCCGGACTCGGCTTGCGGCGGCAGCGCGGTCTCCTTGAGGGAGACGGCGGTGGCCCGGCCTGGCTCGGTTGGGCTTCGGCCCAGCCGGGCGCTAAAGATTTTTTTTAAAAATAATTTCACCGAAACTTAAATAAATCCTAGAAAATAAAATAAAAATCTAAAAATGCCAAAACAAATTTTCACCGTCTAAATAAAATATTTAGAACAAGATGAACATTTTCTTGGCCCTAAAATGCAACTCTGAAAAACGTGCAATTTTTCTAATTCGAATAAAATAGCAATAAACTCCGAATAAAATCCAATATTTGATTTTAATATTTTTCCTCCAATATTTCATTTATTTTGGAGAAGTCATATTATCTCCTCTCATATATTTTAATATGAAATATTTTCGAAGAGAAATATAATTAAAACCAAAAGTCCTCGTTTCAATATTCGATAGAATTCAAATATGAAAATGGTGAAATCTCCAACTCTCTCTGAGGGTCCTTGAGTTGCTTAGAATTTCGAGGGTCGTGAAACGAAATGCAGCAAAATATGATATGCAGGAATGATCTATGTATAACATTCCAAATTGGAAATTTGGGATGTTACGCATAAGTTTAATGCTATGGATAGATTTTATCTTAATTCTTCTTTCGTAGTTGTGGATGCTTGCGAGAGAGGTTAATCATAAGTGGGAGGCTTGTTCAAGTAAGAATATCACCCAAGCACCGATCCACCCATATATCAAATTATCAAAGTAGCGAACGCGAATCAAACCAACCTGATGAAAGTGACTAGATGAAATTCCCGTGTGTCCTCAAGAACGCTTTGCTTATTATAAGAGACCTTTCCGGCTTGTCCTTTGCTATAAAAAGGATTGGGCTACCTTGATGCACCTATAGTTACTATTGCTACTTATTACTTGTTACAAATTATCTTGCTATCAAACTACCTGTGACCGACAATTTTAGTGCCTGCAGAAATTACCTTGCTGAAAACTGCTTATCATTTTCTTTTGATCCTCGTTGGGTTCGACACTCTTACTTATCGAAAGGACTACGATTGATCCCCTATACTAGTGGGTCATCACGCGTGGTGGAGAGAGTGGAAGCACATGATTCCTACTTCAACCTCACCAGAGATTGTTGCAGATAACTCTCATTCTCTTCTAAGCAGAAGTGCCCATCTTCTATGAGGATGCTTGCACTAGGTACCACCGTCAATGCCGTTGGTGAGATGGTCTGGATGCGGGAGAGCACATGCCTGAAGACGACTGTGAGATTGTCCCACGTCGTGGTGTAGGTGTTTGGAGCAGAGTATCTGAGAGAACCAAATGTGCAAGATACAGAAAAGTTGATGGCTATTGGAGCAGCAAGAGGCTTTTCAGGTATGCTCGGTTCAATGGTTGCATGCATTGGCAATGGAAGAACTGTCCCAAAGGTTTGCACGGGATGCACCAAGGTCACACCAAACAGGCAACCATCATACTTAAAGAAGTGGCATCAAAGGACTTGCGGATTTGGCATGCTTTCTTTGGCATGTGTCTGGTTCTCACAACTACATCAATGTGCTCTAGTGATCTCCCGTGTTCAAGAGACTTTGCAATGGGGAAGCGCCAACATGCAACTACACTGCCAATGAGCACGGCAACAACATGGGGTACTGCCTTGCAAATGGTATCTATCCTCAGTGGGCGGCATTTGTGAAGACCATATTTTGATTCTCATGGCAATAAAAAAACAACTTTGCAACAATGCAAGAATTAGCTAGGAAGGATGTGGAGAGGGAATTCGAAGTGCTCCAAGCTCATCGGGAAATTTGTACATGGATTTGCAATGATGTGGGAATCAAAGATTTTGTTGCAGCTGATGACATGTTGTGTCATTTTGCATAATATGATTGTTGGGGACGAGGATGAAAGGGTATCCCGAACCCATGATTCGAGAAGCCCGGAGAACAAGACCACATCCCGGATCAAGATGCGGGTATGATTATGATTTTTTTTGCGTATGCATCGGAATCTTTGAGGTGAACAGGTGCACGTGTAGTTACTCAATGATCTTATGGAGCAATGTGAACCCACAATTAAAACCAAGAAGTTTAATATTTGAACTCTGCACTCCAAATAAATTTTATGTTTGAGCTATGTATTTCATGCGTGAACTATGTTTGAATTGTCGTACTACTCTATTCTCTTCTGATATTCAGGTGTATGTTGGACATGCATGAATTTGCATGGATTTGGAGGTCAGTTATGATGAGTGTGGTTGTCTAACAAGACCTTTGAGGGGCCGCCTGGACGGCGCATGCCATGACGTGTGGGCCTTGGCTCTCCTTCTGCCTCGTAAAGTGCTCTGGCTCTTCGATCCCGAGCGGGAGCGTCTTCGCGTTCTTGCGGCGGAGCGCCTTCGTATTCTTGCGATGGAGGCGCCTAGGGTCTAAAGCAAATATGCCCTAGAGGCAATAATAAAGTTATTATTTATTTCCTTATATCATGATAAATGTTTATTATTCATGCTAGAATTGTATTAACCGGAAACATAATACATGTGTGAATACATAGACAAATAGAGTGTCACTAGTATGCCTCTACTTGACTAGCTCGTTGATCAAAGATGGTTATTTTTCCTAACCATAGACATGAGTTGTCATTTGATTAACGGGATCACATCATTAGGAGAATGATGTGATTGAGTAGACCCATTCCGTTAGCTTAGCACTTGATCGTTTAGTTTGTTGCTATTGCTTTCTTCATGACTTATACATGTTCCTATGACTATGAGATTATGCAACTCCCGTTTACCGGAGGAACACTTTGTGTGCCACCAAATGTCACAACATAATTGGGTGATTATAAAGGTGCTCTACAGGTGTCTCCTAAGGTACTTGTTGGGTTGGCCTATTTCGAGATTAGGATTTGTTACTCCGATTGTCGGAGAGGTATCTCTGGGCCCACTCGGTAATGCACATCACTATAAGCCTTACAAGCATTGCAGCTAATGAGTTAGTTGCGGGATGATGTATTATGGAACGAGTAAAGTGACTTGCCGGTAACGAGATTGAAATAGGTATTGAGATACCGACGATCGAATCTCGGGCAAGTAACATACCGATGACAAAGGGAACAACGTATGTTGTTGTGCGGTTTGACCGATAAAGATCTTCGTAGAATATGTGGGAGTCAATATGAGCATCCAGGTTCCGCTATTGGTTATTGACCGGAGACGTGTCTCGGTCATGTCTACATAGTTCTCGAACCCGTAGGGTCCGCACGCTTAACGTTACGATGACGGTTATATTATGAGTTTATATGTTTTGATGTACCGAAGGTTGTTCGGAGTCCCGGATGTGATCAAGGACATGACAAGGAGTCTCTAAATGGTCGAGACATGAAGATTGATATATTGGAAGCCTATGTTTGGATGTCGGAAGTGTTCCGGGTGAAATCAGGATTTTACCGGCGTACCGGGAGGTTACCGGAACCCCCCGGGAGCTTAATGGGCCTATATGGGCCTTAGTGGAAATAGAGGGAAGCAAGGGGAGTGTGGGGCGCCCCCCCCCAAGGCCCAAACCGAATTGGTTTAGGGCAAGGGGGGCGGCCCCCTCTTTCCTTCTTCTCCTCTCTCTTTCCTTCTCCCGAATCCTATTCCAACTAGGAAAGGGGGAGTCCTACTCCCGGTGGGAGTACGACTCCTCCTGGCACGCCCTCTCCCTGGCCGGCCGCACCCCCCTTGCTCCTTTATATACGGGGGCAGGGGGCACCCCATAGACACAACAATTGATCGTTTGATCCTTTAGCCGTGTAAGGTGCCCCCCTCCACCATAGTCCACCTCGATAATACTATAACGGTGCTTAGGCGAAGCCCTGCGTCGGTAGAACATCAACATCGTCACCACACCGTCGTGCTGACGAAACTCTCCCTCAACACTCGGTTGGATCGGAGTTCGAGGGACGTCATCGGGCTGAACATGTGCTGAACTCAGAAGTGCCGTACGTTCGGTACTTGATCGGTCGGATCGTGAAGACGTACGACTACATCAACCGCGTTGTGCTAACGCTTCCGCTTTCGGTCTACGAGGGTACGTAGACAACACTCTCCCCTCTCGTTGCTATGCATCACAATGATCTTGCGTGTGCATAGGATTTTTTTTGAAATTACTACGTTCCCAACAGTGGCATCCGAGCCAGGTTTTATGCGTTGATGTAATATGCACGAGTAGAACACAAGTGAGTTGTGGGCGATATAAGTCATACTTCTTACCAGCATGTCACACTTTGGTTCGGCGGTATTGTTGGATGAAGCGTCCTGGACCGACATTACGCGTACGCTTACGCGAGACTGGTTTTACCGCCGCGCTATGCACACAGGTGACTAGCGGGTGTCAGTTTCTCCAACTTTAGTTGAACCGAGTGTGGCTATGTCCGGTCCTTGCGAAGGTTAAAACAACACCAACTTGACAAACTATCGTTGTGGTTTTGATGCATAGGTAAGAACAGTTCTTGCTCAGCCCGTAGCAGCCACGTAAAACTTGCAACAACAAAGTAGAGGACGTCTAACTTGTTTATGCAGGGCATGTTGTGATGTGATATGGTCAAGGCATGATGCTAAATTTTATTGTATGAGATGATCATGTTTTGTTTCCGAGTTATCGGCAACTGGCAGGAGCCATATGGTTGTCACTTTATTGTATGCAATGCAAACGCCCTGTAATGCTTCACTTTATCACTAAGCGGTAGCGATAGTCGTAGAAGCATAAGTTGGCGATACGACAACGATGATACGATGGAGATCAAGGTGGCGCGGCGGTGACGATGGTGATCATGACGATGCTTCGGAGATGGAGATCACAAGCACAAGAAGATGATGGCCATATCATATCACTTATATCGATTGCATGTGATGTTTATCTTGTATGCATCTTATCTTGCTTTGATTGATGGTAGCATTATAAGATGATCTCTCACTAAATTTCAAGATAAAAGTGTTCTCCCTGAGTATGCACCGTTGCCAAAGTTCGTCGTGCCCAGACACCACGTGATGATCGGGTGTGATAAGCTCTACGTCCATCTACAACGGGTGCAAGCCAGTTTTGCACACGCAGAATACTCAGGTTAAACTTGACGAGCCTAGCATATGCAGATATGGCCTCGGAACACTGAGACCGAAAGGTCGAGCGTGAATCATATAGTAGATATGATCAACATAATGATGTTCACCATTGAAAGCTACTCCATTTCACATGATGATCGGTTATGGTTTAGTTGATTTGGATCACGTGATCACTTAGATGATTAGAGGGATGTCTATCTAAGTGGGAGTTCTTAAGTAATATGATTAATTGAACTTTAATTTATCATGAACTTAGTCCTAGTAGTATTAGCATATCTATGTTGTAGATCAATAGCTCGCGATGTTGCTCCCCGTTTAATTTTTATATGTTCCTAGAGAAAACTAAGTTGAAAAATGTTAGTAGCAATGATGTGGATTGGATCCATGATCTGAGGATTATCCTCATTGCTGCACAGAAGAATTATGTCCTTGATGCACCGCTAGGTGACAGACCTATTGCAGGAGCAGATGCATACGTTTTGAACGTTTGGCTAGCTCAATATGATGACTACTTGATAGTTTAGTGCATCATTCTTAACGGCTTAGAATCGGGACTTCAAAGATGTTTTGAACGTCATGGAACATATGAGATGTTCCAGGAGTTGAAGTTAATATTTCAAGCAAATACCCAAGTTGAGGGATATGAAGTCTCCAACAAGTTCTATAGCTAAAAGATGGAGGAGAATAGCTCAAGCAGTGAGCATGTGCTCAGATTGTCTGGGTACTACAATCGCTTGAATCAAGTGGGAGTTAATCTTCCAGATAAAATAGTGATTGACAGAATTCTCTAGTCACCATCACCAAGTTAGTAGAACTTCATGATGAACTATAATATGCAAGGGATAACGGAAACGATTCCCAAGCTCTTCGTGATGCTGAAATCGACGAAGGTAGAAATCAAGAAAAGCATCAAGTGTTGATGGTAAACAAAACCACTAGTTTCAAGTAAAGGGACAAAGGGAAGAAAGGGGAA
This sequence comes from Triticum urartu, assembly GCF_056163025.1. NCBI lineage: Eukaryota > Viridiplantae > Streptophyta > Magnoliopsida > Poales > Poaceae > Triticum > Triticum urartu. The sequence goes on from NC_141878.1 coordinate 489,782,358, forward strand.
CTTCAAGCAGAACGGCAAGCAAGTTGCTGCTCAAGTGAAAAACCCAAGTCTAGACCTAAGCCTAAAACTGAGTGCTTCAAAGGGACTGGTCACTGGAATCGGAACTACCCCAAGTAATTGGCGGATAAGAAGGATGGCAAAGTGAACATAGGTATATTTGATATACGAGTTATTGATGTGTACTTTACTAGTGTTTATAGCAACCCCTCAGTATTTCATACTAGTTCAGTTGCTAAGAATAGTAACTCAAAACGGGAGTTGCAGAATGAACAGAGACTAGTTAAGGGTGAAGTGACGATGTGTATTCAAAATGGTTCCAAGATTGATATGATCATCATCGCACACTCCCTATACTTTCGGGATTAGTGTTAAACCTAAAATAAATGTTATTTAGTGTTTGTGTTGAGCATGAATATGATTGGATCATGTTTATTGCAATACGGTTATTCATGTAAGTTAGAGAATAATTGTTGTTCTGTTTACATGAATAAAACCTTCTATGGTCATACACCCAATGAAAATGGTTTGTTGGATCTCGATCGTGGTGATACACATTTTCATAATATTGAAGCCAAAAGATGCAAATTTAATAATGATAGTGCAACTTATTTGTGGCAATTCCGTTTAGGTCATATTGGTGTAAAGCGCATGAAGAAAATCCATGCTGATGGGCTTTTGGAATCACTTGATTATGAATCAGTTGATGCTTGCGAACCATGCCTCATGGGCAAGATGACTAAGACTCCGTTCCCCGAAACAATGGAGCGAGGAAAAGATTTGTTGGAAATCGTACATACTGATGTATGTGGTTCGATGAATATTGAGGCTCGCGACAGGTATCATTATTTTCTGATCTTCATAGATGATTTGAGCAGATATGAGTATATCTACTTGATGAAACACAAGTCTGAAACATTTGAAAAGTTCAAAGAATTTTAGAGTGAAGTGGAGAATCATCGTAACAAAAATAAAAGTTTCTACGATATGATCGCAGAAGTAAAATATTTGAGTTACGAGTTTGGCCTTCAGTTAAAACAATGTGAAATAGTTTCACTACTCACGCCACCTAGAACACCACAGCATAATGGTGTGTCTGAACATCATAATCGTACTATTATTGGATATAGTGCAATCTATGATGTTTCTTACCGATTAAACCACTATATTTTTGGGGTTATGCATTAGAGACAGCTGCATTCACGTTAAAAAGGGAACCATCTAGATCCGTTGAGACGACATCGTATGAACTGTGGTTTGGCAAGAAACCAAAGTTGTCATTTCTTAAAGTTTGGGGTTACGATGCTTATAAGAAAAAGTTTCATCCTGATAAGTTCAAACCCAAATCGGAGAAATCTGTCTTCATAGGATACCCAAAGGAAACAGTTGGGTACACCTTCTATCACAGATCCGAAGGCAAGACATTCGTTGCTGAGAATGGATCCTTTCTAGATAAGGAGTTTCTCTCGAAAGAAGTGAGTGGGAGGAAAGTAGAACTTGATGAGGTAACTGTACCTGCTCCCTTATTGGAAAGTAGTTCATCATAGAAATCTGTTCCTGTGACTACTACACCAATTAGTAAGGAAGCTAATGATGATGATCATGCAACTTCAGATCAAGTTACTACCGAAACATCGTAGGTAAACCATAGTGAGATTTGCACCAGAGTGGTGCGGTAATCCTGTTCTGGAGGTCATGTTAATTGACCATGACGAACCTACGAACTATGATGAAGCGATGATGAGCCCAGATTCTGCGAAATGGCTTGAGGCCATGAAATCTGAGATGAGATCCATGTATGAGAACAAAGTATGGACTTTGATTGACTTGCCCAATGATCGGCGAGCCATTAAGAATAAATGGATCTTCAAGAGGAAGACGGACGCTGATAGTAGTGTTACTATCTACAAAGCTAGAATTGTCGCAAAAGGTTTTTCGACAAGTTCAAGGTGTTGACTACGATGAGAGTTTCTCACTCATATCTATGCTTAAATCTGTCTGAATCATGTTAGCAATTGCCGCATTTTATGAAATCTGGCAAATGGAAAAACAAAACTACCTTCCTTAATGGATTTATTTAAGTGGAGTTGTATATGATGCAACCAGAAGGTTTTGTCAATCCTAAAGGTGCTAACAAAATATGCAAGCTCCAGCGATCCATCTATGGACCGGTGCAAGCATCTCGGAGTTGGAATATACGCTTTGATAATTTGATCAAAGCATATAGTTTTATACAGACTTGCGGTGAAGCCTGTATTTACAAGAAAGTGAGTGGGAGCACTACAGCATTTCTGATAAGTATATGTGAATGACATATTGTTGATTGGAGATAATGTAGAATTATCCTGCAAAGCATAAAGGAGTGTTTGAAAGGAGTTTTTTCAAAGAAAGACCTCGGTAAATCTGCTTACATATTGAGCATCAAGATCTATAGAAATAGATCAAGACGCTTGATGAGTTTTTCAATGAGTACATACCTTGACAAGATTTTGAAGTAGTTCAAAATGGAACAGTCAAAGAAGGAGTTCTTGCCTGTGTTACAAGGTGTGAAGTTGAGTAAGACTCAGAACCCGACCACGGCAGAAGATAGAGAGAGAATGAAAGTCATTCCCTATGCCTCAGCCATAGGTTCTATAAAGTATGCCATGCTGTGTACAAGACCTATTGTATACCCTGCCCTAAGTTTGGCAAGGGAGTACAATAGTGATCTAGGAGTAGATCACTAGACATTGGTCAAAATTATCCTTAGTGGAGTAAGGATATGTTTCTCGATTATGGAGGTGACAAAAGGTTTGTCGTAAAGGGTTACATCGATGCAAGTTTTGACACTGATCCAGATGACTCAAAGTCTCAATCTGGATAATTATTGAAAGTGGGAGCAATTAGCTAGAGTAGCTCCGTGCAGAGCATTGTTGACATAGAAATTTGCAAAATACATACGGATCTGAATGTGGTAGACCCGTTGTCTAAACTTCTCTCACAAGCAAAACATGATCACACCTTAGTACTCTTTGGGTGTTAATCACATAACAATGTGAACTAGATTATTGACTCTAGTAAACCCTTTGGGTGTAGGTCACATGTCGATGTGAACTATGGGTGTTAATCACATGGTGATGTGAACTATTGGTATTAAATCACATGGCGATGTGAACTAGATTATTGACTCTAGTGCAAGTGGGAGACTGAAGGAAATATGCCCTAGAGGCAATAATAAAGTTATTATTTATTTCCTTATATCATGATAAATGTTTATTATTCATACTAGAATTGTATTAACCGGAAACATAATACATGTGTGAATACATAGACAAACAGAGTGTCACTAGTATGCCTCTACTTGACTAGCTCGTTGATCAAAGATGGTTATGTTTCCTAACCATAGACATGAGTTGTCATTTGATTAACAGGATCACATCATTAGGAGAATGATGTGATTGACTTGACCCATTCCGTTAGCTTAGCACTTGATCGTTTAGTTTGTTGCTATTGCTTTCTTCATGACTTATACATGTTCCTATGACTATGAGATTATGCAACTCCCGTTTACCGGAGGAACACTTTGTGTGCCACCAAACATCACAACATAATTGGGTGATTATAAAGGTGCTCTATAGGTGTCTCCGAAGGTACTTGTTGGGTTGGCGTATTTCAAGATTAGGATTTGTCACTCCGATTGTCGGAGAGGTATCTCTGGGCCCACTCGGTAATGCACATCACTATAAGCCTTGCAAGCATTGCAGCTAATGAGTTAGTTGCGGGATGATATATTACGGAACGAGTAAAGAGACTTGCCAGTAACGGGATTGAAATAGGTATTGAGATACCGACGATCGAATCTCGGGCAAGTAACATACCGATGACAAAGGGAACAACGTATGTTGTTGTGCGGTTTGACCAGTAAAGATCTTCGTAGAATATGTGGGAGCCAATATGAGCATCCAGGTTCCGCTATTGGTTATTGACCGGAGACGTGTCTCGGTCATGTCTACATAGTTCTCGAACCCGTAGGGTCCGCATGCTTAATGTTACGATGACGGTTATATTATGAGTTTATATGTTTTGATGTACTGAAGGTTGTTTGGAGTCCCGGATGTGATCAAGGACATGACGGGGAGTCTCGAAATGGTCGAGACATGAAGATTGATATATTGGAAGCCTATGTTTGGATGTCGGAAGTGTTCCGGGTGAAATCGGGATTTTACCGGAGTACCGGGAGGTTACCGGAACCCTCCGGGAGCTTAATGGGCCTATATGGGCCTTAGTGGAAATATAGGGAAGCAAGGGGAGTGTGCCCCCCCAAGGCCCAAACCGAATTGGTTTAGGGCAAGGGGGCGGCCCCCTCTTTCCTTCTTCTCTCTCTTTCCTTCTCCTGAATCCTATTCCAACTAGGAAAGGGGGGAGTCCTACTCCCGGTGGGAGTAGGACTCCTCCTGGCGCTCCCTCTCCCTGGTCGGCCGCACCCCCTTTGCTCCTAAGGATGGCAATGGGTCGGATTTGGATCGGGTTGAACAATATCAAATCCATATCCATATCCATGAAGACAGTCTTTGGCCGCCCGTGAAAAAATCCATGGGTGAAAAATTGTGTCCATGTCCAAACCCGATGGATATCCATACCCATTGGATATCCGTTGGGTCCTCTGAAGACATATAAATAAGACATAGCATAATGTTAACATAAGCTCTTCCATTCTTCACCTTGTGGCGGGCTATACTTCACTTATGGTAAACATCAACTTATGGCAAATCAACGTCCACTAACAACCTAATATCACTTAGTATTTTTCTAAAAGATGAGAATGACGAGTCATTTAATGAGGAGATAAAAATAAGGGAAGGGTCGTTGAAGTATGTTATGGTGGGAATTGAATGTCAACTAATAGAAGTTACGTCGGGGATCATGCAATTTTTTGTATGTTTTAGATAACAAAGTGGAAAATTGCAGTGGGACATGTGACTGTGGGGTAAGGATAGCAGATTTTGGCCCAATAAATCATACTATCTGGTCGAGTTTGGGTATACCCATGGGTACAAGTTTAGATCCATGCCTTACCATGAGCAATCGGGTCGGGTTTGGACGCTATCCATGGGCACAAAAGCATATCCAAACCCTATCCATTCGGGTCGGATATCCATGGGTATCCATGTCCATGGGTAAAATTGACATCCTTACTTGCTCCTTATATACGGGGGCAGGGGGCACCCCATAGACACAACAATTGATCGTTTGATCCGTTAGCCATGTGCGGTGCCCCCCTCCACCATAGTCCACCTCGATATTACTGTAACGGTGCTTAGGCAAAGCCCTGCGTCGGTAGAACATCAACATCGTCACCACACCGTCGTGCTGACGAAACTCTCCCTCAACACTCGGCTGGATCGGAGTTCAAGGGACGTCATCGGGCTAAACGTGTGCTGAACTCGGAGGTGTCGTACGTTCGGTACTTGATCGGTCGGATCATGAAGACGTACAACTACATCAACCGCGTTGTGCTAACGCTTCCGCTTTTGGTCTACGAGGGTACGTAGACAACACTCTCCCCTCTCGTTGCTATGCATCACCATGATCTTGCGTGTGCGTAGGAATTTTTTTGAAATTACTACGTTCCCAACAGGGTCCGCACCCACCGTCATCAGCAACCGACGGAGGACATCGCGGAGGAGCCTTTGCATGCTTCCAGATTCGTGCTCAGTTGATGAACTCTTTATCTAGTGGTACTTCCAGAATCACTAGATAAATAGTAGGTTACTTCATACCACTAGATAAAAATACACCACAAGACAGTTGATGAGCGAGTGCAAATGAGTGGAGTACCATATGCCTCTGTTATTGGCTCCATCATGTATGCTATGATATGTACAAGACCAGATGTTTCTTATGCGCTAAGTTTTAGTAGCAGATACCAGAGTGATCTAGGAGTGGCTCACTAGATAGCAGTTAAAAATATTCTTAAGTACCTTAGGAAAACAAAGTACATGCTCCTTGTTTATGGAGGAGATGAAGAACTCGGTGTAAATGGTTACACCGATGCTAGCTTCATGACTGATATAGATGACTATGGATCTCAATTAGGTTATGTTTTCACGCTTAATGGTGGTGCGGTTGTTTGGAAGAGTTACAAACAAAACACTGTTGCGGATCCTACAACAGAAGCAGAGTATATTGCAGCTTCAGAAGCTTCAAAGGAGGCATTCTGGATCAAGAAGATTCTTGAAGAGGTTGGTGTAGTCCCAAGTGTGATGAATCCAATGGCTCTCTATTGTGACAATAGTGGAGAAGACCAGAAACATTGAACACAAGTATCACATTGTCCGACAATAGGTTGAGAAGGGCTATGTGAAGATTCTCAAGTTTCACATGGATTTGAATGTGTCAGATCCAATGACGAAGGCTTTACCACGAGCAAAACATGAGCAACACTAGATATCTAGAGGTGTTAAAGAGACTATGTAAACTAGATTATTGACTCTAGTGCAAGTGGGAGACTGTTGGAAATATGTCCTAGAGGCAATAATATTTGTATTATTATATTTCCATATTCATGATTATAGAGTTTATATTCTATGCTATAACTGCTATGATCCTGGAATATGCGATTCACTGGAAAACCCATATGCACGTGTGGAATGATAAATGGTTAAATAAAAGGTTCATAGTCTTGCCTCTAGGAGTAGCTCAAGTGTTTTTGGGGATCATGTTTTCCGGATCTTAGGATATCGTCAAGTTTTTCCTAAAACAACATTGAGATTATGACGTTAGAAGAACGGTCATATTGAATCGACCCGATCTAGTTTGTTATGACTTGAGTTAATATTGTATGTAATCAGTTGTAATAACATGGAGTGTTAACATGTGATTTTGCTCCTTAGACCATAGAGAGTATCGCGCTCACTTATTGCCAAACGTTGGGCTTTGGGGTTGCTCGAACGTCACCTGTAACACTGTGATTATAATGACAACTTACGGGTTCATCAGAAAGTTTGATAAGTGGTCGGATAGCTCGAGAGTGGAATTTGCTCCTCCGATGATGGAGAAATATTCTTATGGCCCTCTCGTGTGACACCATCCATCATCATCTAGCCAGACACAGGTGACTACATGATATGTCTCCAACATATCTATAATTTATGAAGTATTCATGCCATGTTTACAACAATTTTATATGGTTTTGGTATGATTTGATTAGAACTAACCCGAACTGACGTTGTTTTCAACAAAACTACTATGGTGTTGTTTTTTATGCAGAAATAAAAGTTCTCGGAATGGGTTGAAAATTTCCGATGATTTTTTTGGACCAAAAGAGACCCCCGAAGCACTGGAGCTGGGCCAGAAGAGTCCCTAGGAGGCCACAAGCCTCTAGGGAACGCCCTTGTGGGCCCCTCGGGCACCCCCCTGACATGTATCCAACGCCGAAATTTTTTATAAATACGGAAACCCCTGAAAAGAACCCTAGATCGGAAGTTCCGCCGCCGCAAGCCTCTGTAGCCACGTAAAACCAATCGGGAGCCCGTTCCGGCACCCTTCCGGAGGGGGAAACCATCACCGGAGGCCATCTTCATCATCCCGGCGGTCTCCATGATGAGGAGGGAGTAGTTCACCCTCGGGGCCGAGGGTGTGTACCAGTAGCTATGTGTTTGATCTCTCTCTCTCGTGTTCTTGATGTGGCACGATCTCGATGTACCGCGAGCTTTGTTACTATAGTTGGATCTTATGGTGTTCTTCCCCCTCTACCTTCTTGTGCTGAATTGAGTCTTGCTCTTTGAGGTTTTGTTATGTTGGATTGAGTATTGGATTTGAGAACACTTGATGTATGTCTTGCGATGGGATATATGTGGTGACAATGGGATGTTCTATTGATTCACTTGATGTATGTTTTGGCACTCAACTCACGAATTCCCGAGGTGACATTGGGGTAATCTATGCATAGGGGTTGATGCATGTTTTTGTCCTACATTCTCCGATAGAAACTTGGGAGTGATTCTTTGTTGCACGTTGAGGGATTGTTATATGATCCAATTATGTTATCATTGTTGAGAGATTTTGCACTAGTGAAAGTATGAACCCTAGGCCTTGATTTCAAGCCTTGCAATACCATTTTTGCTCACTTTTGTTACTAGTTACCTTGCTGTTTTTATATTTTCAGATTACAAAAACCTATGTCCGCTATCCATATTACACTTGTATCGCCATCTCTTCGCCGAACCAGTGCACCTATACAATTTACCATTGTATTGGGTGTGTTGGGGACACAAGAGACTCTTTGTTATTTGGTTGCAGGGTTGTTTGAGAGAGAGCATCTTCATCCTACGCCTCCCACGGATTGATAAACCTTAGGTCATCCACTTGAGGGAAAATTGCTACTGTCCTACAAAACTCTACGCTTGGAGGCTCAACACGAGTCTACAAGAAGAAAGTTTGCATAGTAGACATCACTACATCACGGGGATGTTGGAACACAATAACGAGAAAGAAGAACAAAACCGGTAACAAGGATTTCGGTATAGTGAGCATGGTGATGACTCAGGAGGATACCGATGAATCCCGGGTTTTGTGAAATATCACAAAGCAAAGGGGACATCACATGATAACCAAAGTTTCACTCAAATATCATTCGTGTTCTCATAGGGATCGATATGGACATCCACGGTCCCGCTATCGGTTATTGAACGAACAATTTCATTCATATCTATGAGTTAGCGAGCCTACGGGGTCACAAGCTTAAGGCAATTACAATCTATTGAGTGTTAGTAGGACGGGAGTGATGAGAATATATTTGTGAAATTGTTTCATTAATATTTGGAATAGTTTTGAGAGGAACCGAAACCGTATTGGGGTCACCGGAAGGGTTTCGGTGAATATCAGGTAATATAATGATCTAAAAGTATTTAAAACTATTTTATATTTAATTTAATATCAATGGGCTTTAAAAGGCCAAGAAGGAAGGCGCCCCTTCCTATAAGGAAGGAGGCCGAATTGGGAGGGGAGGAGTCAGACTCCTCCTCCCCCTGGCCGGCGCACCAAGGGGGAAACTTTCCCCCTTAGTGGCAGCCCTCCCTCTCCCCTCTATCCTATATATACTTGAGGTTTGATGCTCTTCTGAATACACAAGTTTTGGAGCCTCCTCTAGTTCTTCTAGTTCTAGTTGGTCCTAGTTGACTAATTAGAGCTAGGCTAATTCTCTTTTCCTCATAATTAGAAGCCCCGTGTGGTTCTAATCTCCCCCCTCTAATTCTCCGGCAATGATTAGCTCTGGATGGCAAAGCGCTGCCGGATCCTGAAGGTTGCATGCTTGAAACCAAGTAGAGAGGTCGTGGGCAGTTCGCGGGATCGTTCATCGATAGTTCGAGAGACTCCAAGTACGATCTACATCGACACGTTCTTCTTCCGCTGCAACTTGGTGACGGTAACGATCGTGATCCCAACGCATCATACATCTTCATATTGATCTTGGGTATGCGTACGCGTGGAATTTTTTGTTTTCTACTACATTTGCCAACATATTTGGGGATAACATTTATTCATGGCTAAAGCACATTTTGGGATAACACATACACCCTCCATCCATATATATATGCCTAATGCGTTTTCTGAGACTGACTTTGAATATTGATAAGATTAATAGTACTATATGAGATGTATAATGTGAAAATTATATCATTGAAAGCTTCTTTCACGAATGAATTTGATGGTATGATGTGTGTAACTTGCATGCCATGTATTATTGCTCTAACATATGGTCAAAGTTAGCCTTGAAAAACACATTAGGCCATATATATATAGATAGAGGGAGGGAGTAACATTAAATTCATGGCTAAAGCGTGTTTTGGCCACGAGTCTAACCGTTGGGAGTAAAGTTCATTTTGGGATAACATTGATTCGCCCCTAAAACGCGTTTTGGGATAACACGTAACATTGATTCATGGCTAAGGCGCGTTTGACCTTGAATCTGACCGTTGGGATTAAAGCCTATTTCGACCGTGAATCTGACCGTTGGGAGTAAAGTCCACTTTGGGATAACATTGATTCACATTTAAAGCATGTTTTGGCATAACATGTAACATTTATTCATGGATGAAGCGTGTTTTGACCGTGAATCGACCGTTGGTACTCGAAATCCATAAATAGGGGTGGGGTTGGACCATGGTAGGTATACTCCATCGTTGTGCCTCCTTTCCCTGCCGAGTAGCGCAACCGCGCCTCTTTGCTCGGGAGCGCAGGCGTGCGCAACCGCGCCTCTTTGCTCAGGAGCGCAGGTGTTACCATCAACTCCTCGCCAAACGAATCAGCACCTACCTCTCCTACTCTTATGGCTTGAGATCACTTCTCCCCATCTAAAAACCCTCCCCCATGAATTTATTTGCACAAGATCCAATCAAGGAGAAACCTTAGAGGCCCAGAATGGAGGCGTCGGGGTCTTTGTGCACCCCATCTGGAGTCCGAAGCAAGCTCACGTTCAAGATCTCCGGCTATAGCCTTCAAAGGGGCCTCGGCGTTGGAAGTACTTTTTGTCTGCCGCCTTCGATGTCGACGTCTACTTCTGGCGCATCAAGTACTACCCTAATGAGGACTACATGTCCCTTTCTGTGGAGCTTGCGACCAGGCGAGGGCATCCTTCGAGGTCAGGCTCGTTGACCAGACCAGCAAGTTGTCGCCGTTGGTGGTGCTCTCCCAGAAGATGTCGATAGTGTTCTGCTCTCATTCGCCAACCTATGTGGGCACTTCCTGCAACCATCGGAGTATTTGCAGGATAACAACCCTGTGATTGAATGTGATGTCACAGTTCTGGCGGCAATAACTGTGCCGCCCTTTAACATCCAAGTGCCTCCCTCGGACCTGCCGGATAATCTCAAAGAACTGCTTAAGGAAGGGGAAGGAACAGATGTCACATTCAAGGTTAGAAGGGGGAGTTTTCCTACACACAAGATTGTACTTGCGATGTGGTCGCCTGTCTTCGAAGCGGATCTCTTTGGGTCGATGGGCGACGGGACAAGGCGTACCATAACCATAGAAGATATGCAACCTGCTATTTTCAGTGCATTGCTTCACTTCATCTACATGGATTCATTGCCTTCCATCGGGACATCTGATGGAGATGATGGTGAAGAAATGGTCAAGCACTTGGTCATGACTAAGAACAGGTATGCCATGAAGAGGATAAAGGTGATATGTGAGAGCATCCTTTGCAAGAATCTTAATGTTCGAAATGTTACTACTCCCTCTATTCCATAATGTAATGTGTATAGATTTATTTATTTTTGAAAAGTCAAACCTAACAAACTTTGACCAAGTTTGTGAAGACAGATATTTACATCTAGAACGCCAAACAAATATCCTTAGATTCACCATAAGACGTAGTTTCATGTTTGTATATATTTGATATTGTAGATATATATTTGATAAGTTCAGTTTAAGTTTGCAAAATTTGGCTTATCAAAAAATCTATATGCACAACATTATGGAATGAAGGGAGTACTACTTTAGCTCTCGTGACCATTATCATTGCAACCACCTAAAAAATGCTTGCCTTGAGTTTCTCACTTCTCCAGATAGAATAGCCGATGTGGTGGCAAGCGAAGGGTATGCTCACATCAAAAGATCTTTCCCTGCTATCATAGCAGATGTTTTTGAAAGGGCAACTGAGTCTCGCAAAATTTAGTGTGCTCATCCTTGGTTAGCTGTATAGCTAATGGATATTGGCTTGTTCACAATAAATTCGGTTCGCAACAATTCTTCCATGCCGACAATCATTTTGGCTTAAATATTTGATGTTTCAGTTCCATAGTTCTCAGTCAAGCTGAAATGAGCAATAGAATGAGATAGCCCAGATGCTATCTTCAGTTTAAATTTATCTTGAAAAGCCATATAGGCAGGGCCACATGAATGGTGATCAGACTCTGGACTCTGGAGCCTGCCAGTTGATCAGCACTGAAGATTTAGGTGAGAGAAATAGGCAGTGAAGCAAAAAAAAAGTCTCATACAAGATCCATCTCCAGTAAGAAAAAGCAAGAGTCAAGGTACATATATACAACAATAACATCTCATAGTTCTTCCAAAGGTTCTGTAAAGTGTCATTACGCTACTATCTCACAAGACATCATCTTCTTGCAAGTACAGACCACCATCCGTCTCACAAGACATCATCTTCTTGCACGTACAGACCACCATCGGTCTCAATGGGCATAGAAGGCGGAGTTCCAGGTGGAATGCAATCGGCCCCGGCCTCACCTGCAATGCTACACAATGCCTCGGCGTCCTGAATAGCCCGATCAATATTGATTTGACCACTTAGCTCATTGATGAACTTGAGAAGGGTGTCGAAGTCCATCCCTTCCCCAATTATCCGCAGGCGGTACCTTTTCAAGATACCGACGCACAAGTACAGGTGAAAGTGTTCTGAAAAATAGTGAGTCCACAAAACTTCCCACAAGAGCATGATCTGATCAAAACTGAACTCCCTGCAATCCATAAGAATTTGGTGTGACTTGGAACTTAAGAGAGAGAGAGAGAGAGACTAACTGCTAACTGTGTTTTCTTTCTTTTCAAATAAATGCTTCAGAGCTCACTGAATAAATGCATTTCTGTACAATTTATCTCTGTCAATCAAAATATTTTTAAAATGGCATGAAACTGGTAATGGTGAAAACAGTTTGTGTTTGCCATACCAGGCCAGTAACCACTGGTATAGACTAAAAAATAACTTCACAGTGGTAGCCAGACATAAATCAGGCACACTGATTTATAGGCATCTTTTGGTTCGTTAGGTCTTTGCTAAAAGAGAACTAATTTTGCTCTCCCTGCATGGGCATCTCTTTCCTTACTCTGCATCTCTTCCCTTTAACTCCAGATCTCTTACCATTAATTCTGCTAACATTTTGTTAAAGAAAAGAACCAGACATACCCCGACTGCCAAGTCGACTAAACTAGGTCTGGACTTAGGTAGGGCCTACTCACCAGCAAAAACCTAGGTTTAAAACCAAATTAAGTTATCAAACTCAAAAAGTAACTATCATGATTGATAGATTCGGTTTTTTCTGTCACAGCTGATTACTCCTCTTTTTGTGTCCTTTGTACATGATTGATGCCACTGGTAAATGTTTTGCTGGGAATGAGAGCTGGTAGACTACCAAGAAGGCGCCAGCCTACTTGCGGTACAACCAATAAAGCTGTGCCAAATGTAAGTTGCAACAGCAGGGCACTATGATACAGTAATCCCAGCTGCTTGCACGAAATATTAACTACTAAGAATGCTTCTGGCCAGTAATACTAGGTGAAATTTGGCCTTGTTAGAAATATGGATGCAGATGGGGCAGTTCAGTTTGCCAGGTTTGCTGATCCACTTGGCCTGCTCAAAACTGTAAAGGCTATGTTTGGATGTCTGTAATGGACTCCCAGATTGGGATTTGGTATTCCCAGCTACCAATTCGGTTGTTTGGGTGCACATCAAAACGTCGAATGGAAATGGGCTCAAATACATCAGCGAATTCGCCATCTCACGCCCTCCCATGTTACGGAGCCATTTGCTACCAAAAGTTAAGAGGAAGTCCAGAGTGCTGAAACGGACCACGTGCATCCTAACTTAAAAGCTACGTGTGCTTTCACTTTCTGGATAACTTCTAAACCTTATGATTCCCTTAATTTGGCTACTGAAGAACACTCATTTTCTGCATATCTAGATTTCAGTAAAATTAATGAGTTACAACTGTATAACAATGGCTCTCTCCAAGAATTACAAGTCAGTAAGATGCAAACGCTGCAACTTTAAAATGAAGAATTTACCTTTTGAATTGTATAAGAACCCAGCGGAAACAGAAGAAGTAGTTTAGACAGTCGTTCTGCCTAAAATAGTTATGCAATGAAGGATCGAGAAGCTCCACCAGCTGAGGTAGGAAAAATATATACAAACTCAGTATGTTGTATTTATATTAGATTAAAAAGGTAAGAAATGGATGGAACCAATTACTATGAGACTAAGCTGAACAGCATTCATCAAAGACTTGAAATGAATAGCCATAGCATAGTTGGGATTAGAAGATACTCCCTCCGTTCCAAAATAGATGACTCAACTTTATATTAACTTTGTACTAAAATTAGTACAAAGTTGGGTCATCTATTTTGGAACGGAGAGAGTAGTAACCATGGGATTGATGCATAGCTATAAAAATAATACATTATAATTCAGCATCTTAAAAAGTTAAAGATATTTAAAGGCTTCAAAGGATATGAGTGCATTGCCATTTGTCAAAGAAACCGAGGGAATCATATAAGTATTAATTAACACAAACCATAAGTATGCCCAAAGTGAAAATGTTTTCCTTGATTTGCATTAGATACACCAACAAAACTATTCTAATAGATATAATATTGACCTCTAACAAGAATATCTACCGCGTACAGCTAGATTGGAAAAGGAGCAACATGATAATCAATAGTCCATATATACCTTGGATAATCCAAGTAGTTGAGCATGCATGCCATTCTGATCACGATTAAAATTGCCTCCTAGTCGTTCCATCAAAGAAGCAAAGCACCAAAATGCTTCGGACTCATCCTCCATGACATAAAGTATAGGTGCCAAGAAATCACTCATTCCCTGGAGGACAGATCATATATGAATATGGTATCGTTCCAACAAAACTGTAGACAAAACTTTATGGTCATCATAAAGAAAAATAAGTTTATGTAAGGTTTGAAGTTCAACTTTGTATCCCAAATAATCAGTTAATAAAGTTGCATAGATTTACAAGTTAATAACATAAAGATTTACTGGGTTGGTATACAGTACCAAGTACTCCCTCCGTTCCTAAATATAAGTCTTTTTAGACGATTTCAATATGTACTATATACGCAGCGAAATGCGTGAATCTCACTCTAAACTGTGTCTATATACATCCGTACCTAATCCACATTGAAATCTCTAAAAAGACTTATATTTAGAAATGGAGGGATTATCGATCATCAAACAGCTAATGTACCAACATGAAGCCGCTCTGTGTGTCAACACAGCGAAATAATGTCTAGGATGGCACACCTAACTCTCCTGAGTGTTGTATTAGATCTAAAACTGAGAATGAATGCATGCCAGGTGATAAGTAAATTCAACATCTATCTATGATGCTATTGTCTTAAACAAGCATGAGAATGAAGCATCTTCAAGCATTAAGACCAAAAGAAGGAAACAAAATAAGTAGTCGAAGACAGCTAGTGGACAGCTTGTTTCAGTTAAATGCCACACAGTTTCATTACATGGCGGGAATTGCAGATGCAGGGCTATATGTAAAGCACACTTACTTGACAATAACCCAGGTCAAAATTATAGAAGGAATATGTCACCAAGATGTCACGTAGAACTACAACATTTGGATTGTCATCTCCTTCATAGTAAGGAACAGATCTGTCTGTTCTCACCTTCATACCAAAAAAAAACGTCAAAATGTAAGCGAAAATAGTACAGTAGTACAGAATTATATACAAGGAGATGGTAGAAAGGATAAGAGGAAACTTATCCATACCACGTCTTTGTCAATAAGACCTTTTCTTTCCCTAAACTTGGTGAACCTTTTAGCTTGTGTGGTTGAGATACTCTGCAAATGCCACATGGTATAAGAATAATCACAATTATTTATTTAAAATGGAGATCGGTGTATCTCCTGATCTGAAAGCAATGAATATGATAAGAATTAAAACAGCTGGATGTGATCTAACAATACTTTGAATGGGTTGCTATTTATGCAAGCAACAGTATGCTTAACATAAATATCAGCCAATGTAATCACACCCAGAAACTGTGTCCAAACATTAATGTGCGACCATTCTCCTACTCGTCAAAACCAGAAATGCCTCGCAGACCATAAGCCTAAGAGAACAATATGTGTTTATCTTCCTCATAAGCCAAATTCAGAGTTAAAAAAATTAACTATATCTATATAGTGCAACTGTGCAAGGGGATATGTCATGACCAGCATTCATAATTTATGCAGGAAAGGAGCAGCTTCGGGCACACTGAATTGCAGAAAATTAAACTTGTGAACCTTGACTAACCTTCCACTGGGATTTTATGGCTTCATATTCTTCTCGTTTCATGGCAGCAAGGTATTCCCTCTCAGCTTGTGTTGAATCATATTCATGATAACCCAACAAGAATTTCCAGACCTGCATGTTGAATATCAGTATATATGGATAAGATTGCCTTGCTGAGTAATTATGACACACAGAGTTAAGTACAACACCTCTTTTCTCAGAACATGATCGACTCCCCCATAGAAAATCTTCTTCCTCAGTGCCTTTGAATCCATAATTCTACCTTCAGGATCTAAGAAAGATCTCCACTGTCCAAAGATATTTATTCCCAAAAATAGTAAGGATTCAGATGAAACAGAGAAGTACTGACATAGCATGATCAATACAGAAATAAGTGCCAGATGGTCGGTGATAAAGATCCATGAAACTAGGAACATGATGTTCAGTATAAATTCACACGGCTCCTGGTGACTGAAAAAAAATATCAGACTAGCTTTTGGTAAAGCAATCCTTGTAAAGTGTTCAGCATGGTGCAGCTTAGGTTGTGGCATTACCAAGGATAAGTGGATAACTACAGGTTTGGACTGGAGGAAACAGGTAATGGCCTGCAAACTATCTAACCTTCAGAAACGGTGTTGTTCATACCAAAGGTTTCAGTATCTAATACAAAGGTTAGTAGGCCAGCCAGGAAGAGTAAGGTTTTGAACTTATGGGACACCTCCATTAGCAGGGGCGGGCCTAGGACCGGTGCTAGACGGTCCAGCCCAAGTAACCAAGGGAACATGTTGTACTGAAGACAAAAAATTCTGAATCTGAGTAGTCCAGCACCCTGTGACCGGTCAGCAGCCCACTTGGCCCCTCCCTTGGTCCGTTCCTGGGTGCACCCTTGTCCCTAACCTAAAGCTTCCTTAAAATCCAGGTCATAAACCAAAATTGAACATGATTGTTCCTAGAGTCTGAGCGAGAGACCAGGCAAATCTGGGAAGTGTGTACGTCCAACTTTATTGTTTTCAGTCCCACGATTGAACTGTACTTGATTGTCCTGAGGATCATAATATTTTATGATCATAAACACACTAGAAATCAAATGTCGGACTCATCCCAATTGTTTGGTTACACAACGTTCACAAGAGATGTATTACGCAAACTCGGTTACGGAACTAGCAACAATTACTACTGCTTCACAGCAGAATATGTGTAGTGCAACATGGATTTTTGTAAGGAAACATATATAGATGGTGACATAAAGTGCTCACAAAAATACATCAAATATCCGAGAATTGTTACCTCTTCAACACTTAATGGGTTGCCTCTCTTTTTTCCCCACACCAGCAGTAACTCGTCAGACTACGAAAAGAGTAAGGAAACTGATGTTACACAAAATGAAGTATGCACAGTTCATAACCATGGAAGGTTAAGCAGGTTCAAACTTTCAATGTCATCACAATTCAGAACATAAAACTAAGCAGATCATTGTTTTCTAGAAAAAAATTCAAATCAAGTTTTCAAATTTGAGTTCATTAATTTACAGAAACTACAGTTAATAAAGTTCACTGGTGGTGAATTGACAGGTTATGATATTACATTTGAGCAAATGTCAGAAAAAATAGTAGCACAGCTTCAATTATCCGCCCGGTATAAGTGGCCTGCGGCCATGATCCTAATTTAAGCTTCGGAAGTTATTGCCAATTTGATTTAAATATATAAGTAAAATTAAATCTAAAAAGGAAGTAAAGTTCAAATGTGTGTCCAGACATCTGGTAAGCAACACTTCAAGAAGATGTATTTCAGTGCCGCAAGTTGTGGTGCCTGAATGGATACAAAGACAATACATCATGTAACATATGTTACCTCTACCGAGTCCGAGGGCAAAGAAGCATCATCCGGTGTTATTAGCTGATCTGCGTACTTGTCACTTGCTTTGTTGTCCAAAACATATTCTTGTTTTTGCCGTCCATAAGCATGAGAACCACTACTGTGATTTTCACGAAAGAGGCTTGATGTTGTCTCGCGCGCAAACTTCGTAACCAGTGAGAATTTCTCCAGAACTTGAAACGAAATGTCTCGGCCTGGATCACTCGATTTGCGCCTTTGCTTTGAGACATATTCAGACATGGTTGAAGGCCCCCCATATTTGGCATCATCTCCATGTCGTACTTCACTAACTGAACCAGTGAAGCTGAAGGAATTCTGTCGTGACATGGCATTAGCCACAGTGGCAACCCCTGGAAGCTCTAGAGATGACAGGCTTTTCTACAAAGGCATCAAAAGAGTTGGATTAAGGATGATGGCCTTTCTACAAGGAACAAGCGTAAATACTGCATCAGTAATCAGTAATCACTATAAGTTCAATTTGGTCAACACCTTGGTCAGAAAAAGAATTTTTTACCAATGATACTAGAAAGCCCAAACTTAACAGATTCACAAGGTCAACAGTTGCTGCAGGACAGAAAGAAGGGGGCCAAGGAACTAAAAAGAATCCCATTGATGGCATTGCGTCTTTTTACTATGACAGAGTAAGCTACCAACAGAATAACAAGATTCCAAATTATCAATTGAGAATGTTTTGCTCGATTCAAGAAGCTACAGCGGTATAACAAACCTGAAGAGGATCTTCAAAGTCGTTGACAAGAAATACATTAGGATCATCATCCGACCTACAACATAAAGAAAACATGTAACCACAAGCAGGTAAGAAAGACATTTGATACAAAGAGAAGTTAAATAGCATTTATAAATGTGGTTTCATAATCATGGGGATGTAGATCTTGTGGTCAGAGTTTGATGCTTCATTCAATTTCTTTCGAATAGGATGGATTGATGTTAAGATTCACAATCGAACTCTAGTAGAGTAGATGGCAAGGTCAACAGTCGGAGTTATCTCCCTGAGTTCAGAATATGTGGCACTAAGATGCTATCATACACAACAGGAGTAAAGCAAGACATGCATCGAGAAATTGTAGTTGAGAATATAGTTGATAGCCTTAATACATGACGCTTTCCGTTAAGGCATTTGTCAGTTGCTTTAAGTTCCATTTGTAGGAAGGCACAAGTTAGGCATTAATAAACAAAATATGTACAAACATGATTAAATATTTAGGATCACTGAGCCGAAAGAAGGAAACCTGATAATAAAGACATGCTGTTTCAATGTTGCGAACAATTCACGAATTCCGCCATTGTAGAAATAGAAAGGAGGAAAAGCCAAGCCTGCAGAAGTTGACAGACTAGATAAATAAGACTGGTCCCACTCATAAATTTGTCTGCCAGTGTGCTCATCTAATGATGATTGGGTCAGCTGGCAGAAGCAGAAATGCTAGGTGCGAACAATATATCTGAAAAAATCCGACCGCCAAGATATAAAAATCAAGCAGAGTTTCAAACCAGCTGCGAGATAAGAGGAACGAACACCAAGAAAAACACTTCACCTGATGAGAGAACAATGATTATGTACTCCAATCCAAATGTTGGGGTGTGCCTACGGATGAAGCGCACGTCACTTAGAGGCAAGGCCTGAATGGTGTACAAATTTCTATCTGCACAGAACCACATATGTAAAGAGTCAGGCACCATCGCTGCTGTGCTTCACTTGCCAAATTTAGTACGACCAAAGACGCAAACTATAGATTCCTACATTTTTCTATTTCTGCAGTGATTGAACTGGTTGAGAAACTGTTAACTCCCTCGTTTGGCTCCCAGCTCTGTCAAACATATCAGACGAAGCATTAGCAGAAGAAGCAGAACTGTATTGAGGTAGCAACTAGCCATAACTCATCCAAGTCTAATATCCAGTATACAGAGGATAATACTATGAAGTGGAAAACAGCAAGTAACATCCTCTCAATCATTGTCACATAAATGGCCGCAGAAGAGTGCAATATAAGCCAATGGGCATGCAGTCTGCGTAATAACACGGTTCCTCACAGCAGTTAAAAAGTGACAAGGTTCTGGCGCATGAGTTCTAATATCAATTTCTACCCCTAAATCATGCACTATCATGTACGAACCACCACACATTCATATTAGCTGGTTGTGATGTGGATAGCTCACCAGGAAGAGGGAGCCGAGCTGCAAGTAGAGGCGCAGCTTGCCGCTGATCCGGCCGGAGCCATACTGAGTGGGGTGGATGGTGACGCGCTCCTTCTCGTACACCACGTCCATCCTCGCCGTCTCCTCGGACCCTATGTCCGCCATGTCGGTCCGCATGGCCTTCGATCACCAGAACGACACCATGTCAGTAACCAGTTAAACCAAAAAGGGGAAAACACGCAGAATCGATTGCCGGTGGAACAACAGAAGTATCTATCTATCTATCCGATGCTAAAACAAGAGAAGAGGGCAAGAGCAAGCCCCGAACCCCGTCCTCCGGACTCACGAAACCGGCGAGCGAGCGAGCGACCTAACCAACCGATCGACTCGTCGGCGCCGGGCCCTGAACCCCAAACCGCGCTAGGAAGGAAGCGGAAGCGGAAACGGGGGAGGCGCGGGAGGGCGAGTGGTACCGCGTGGATGGAGGCGGGGACGGAGGCGGCGTCGGCGTAATCGGGGTCGTCGGAGAGGTCGTGCGGGTCCGGCGAGCGCGGGTGGCCCGCGTCGGCGGCGCCTGCTCCCCGCGCTGCTGACTCTGCTTCCCCGCGCATCGATCCAGGGAGGGGAGGGGTGGGGTGGGGAGTCGGTCGCTGGGATTGGGTTTGCTGCTGATCTCGCTCGGGTTTTTGCCAGTCGCAATAATGGGGATCGACCATATAGCGCTGCGTTGGAGTGCTTGGCCCCGTGACCCCCGTCTCTCAGTTGCCCTCTCTCTTTGCTTTGCGAGAGCGTTGCAGTGCGGCGAAAGAATTCCCCGGCGATAATAAATAAACAAAACAAATAAATATCCCAGGCCAAATCATTTTTGGGCTGGAGAAAAATACAGGAGCGACGGAACGGCAGGTGAGACTTGACTGTTTAGCGCTGCTGGCGTTGCTTGGTGGAGGTGCATGTGCAAAAAATGCTTTCGTTTTTTCTCCAACGTATGGCGGAGGGCATCTTGTGGACAGATATGGTAGTAGTAATTTGCACTGGTGACTAAACAAGGGTGACGTGGCATACGGTACGGGTGCCAACGGAAAGCGACCACATCCGCAACCAAGTTGCTTTTGCTAGCTACTCCAGGCTTGGTCTCGACTCTGGGTAATAGTAACAGGTCGGTCGTGCCTTAGAGACAAAGGCAGGGAAAGAAATCAGCGTCACCTTAGCCGCGTGAGCAAGGACCCGCAGTCACACGGACGGAACCACGGAATCACGGCAGCTGTTAGATCACAACTTTACGCAGGCAGACTCCCGTCGGCAAGTAGGGGCCTGTTCGGAAACACTCTGGCTCCAAACTTCGCGGAGCTGAAATGGCAGAGGGGAGCGGAGCAGTTCATTTTTGCGAAGCTGCCATTTTGTCGCTCCGCATTCCAGCGCTGAGCGGAGCGGAGTAGCTGGGGCGGTCCGTTGCCAAACAGGTATTAGGTCGATGTCCGTTGAAGACCAGGCAGACTCGCAGTGGCGCATTGAAGATGAAATAAGAGTATCTACAGCCGGCATCTCAAACCCGCCTCAAACGTCTGAGCGGACAACTGGGTCACTGATGGGTCATCAAAAAGCGACCCAAACGAACTCATCAAACGCGCGCTGACCGATACCCTCTTATATTCAGCCCAAATCCGGGACGGATATGGGGGCGCCCGGGCGCGTCCACCACGCCGGACTAGCGATGGGGCCTCACAGAAAAACATCTCTGAAACTCGACGGTCTAAGCTCGTCACCTCCATCGAACCGATGGCGTGGCGCCACTCCGACGGGTCGCGTAGTGTCTAGTCTGGCTATTTAAGCCAACCGCCGGCATCAAAACCCTACACGTCCACATTTCCCTCCGCCCATCCGCCAGTGCGCCAGGCTGCAACTCCTTAAGCAAATATGGGCAAGGTGCGAAGCCCGGATCGCCACGGGACTACCAGACCCTGCACCCATCAAAGCCCTCCCCTTGTTCCGGCTAACAGCACCGCCTCCCGCTTGTTGCAGACTCATCATAGTTCAACGCTTTGCTCTCACGCAAAAATCAAGGACCCCAATAACCAACGAACATTTTTTATGACAAATTCTTTGAAAACACATGACAATTTCTTCATAACCACATGGCAAATTCTGGCAAACAAACACTTCAAGGAGTTGCCATACTTCCAACACAAGCCCCATGTTACATTATGCTAGAACAACAGATCAACGTGCTCAGCTGGAATGTGAGGGGTCTAAACAACCCAGACCGAAAAGCCACTGTCCATGAAACGATCGCAGCATCGTCGTGCCAAATTGCCTGCTTGCAAGAGTCCAAACTCGGCAATATTGATCAATTCACCGCTGCCTTCCTTGGGGGAAATAGACTTTGCGTTTTCGCGCAACGCCTGATGAAGCTATGTACCTAGGGTAGGGTCATGGACCTGTCCCAGCTGCCCTACCCAAGGACATCTTAAGAAGAAATCACCTTCCAATCGACTTGGAGGTGTTCCACTCGACAAACTCGAAAACACTCGACCAAGAAACAATCACTCGACCAAGATCCAACCACCCGACGGCCAGGAGACCTAAAGGCACTCCGCACGCTAACGGTCGGTTATTAAGTAGTTTTTATGGTCATCATAGCACTTTATTAGAGGCGTTACCAGTAACGCCCGACCTTAATCTATTTAAGACCCTGCACAACTGAGGGCCGGAGGGGTCCGGCGAACTCTATATAAGCCACCCCCTCCTCAGTGTAAAGGGTTCGCACCCCTGTAATTCATACACGCATAATCCAGTCGACCGCCTCCGGGCTCCGAGACATAGGGCTATTACTTCCTTCGAGAAGGGCCTGAACTCGTAAACCTCGTGTGCTTACAACTTCTCCATAGCTAAGATCTTGCCTCTCCATACCTACCCCCCTACATTACTGTCAGACTTAGAACCACAACAGTTGGCGCCCACCGTGGGGCAGGTGTTTTAGCGATTTATTGGAGGAGTTGCGATCTTTCCCGATCCAAATCATCATGGTTTCTGGCGGAGGTTTGATGGAGGGCTGCGAGATCCGTCTCGGCGCGCTCACGTTCATCGCCGACGACTCCGCTTGGCTTCAGGAGGCTCCGCTCGACGTGGACGCACTCCCTGTCCGCAGGGCGACGGCGTGCGTCCGCGGCATCCTCTTGCGGCAACCATCGACCCACTATCGGTCGGCTCCTGTGCTGTCCTCCCTCCCTGTTTCCCGCCGGCGCAAGCGCTCCGGTCGGTCGAGACTTCAGCGGTGGGTGAGACACGCAGTGGCACGCCAGTCGGCCACCCCTCAAGTCGCGGCGATCGAGCCCGACGAATCCCTCTACGGCTTGTTCGACCTGTCGACTGGCTCCGCAGAGACCGCATCCGAGTGCGACAGCAGTGATCCGGCGACGGAGGTTCTGATGGTCGATGGACCACTCAGTCCTCCCGGTTTTCCCCGCACCGACGGAGGCGCAGGTGGAGGCGACCCGTCGCGTCCCCATGAGGAATATCTCCCCGAGCCTCTCACGTCGCTGCAGAGAGAAGAACTTCGTCGCCGGAACATGGATGCACTGCACACTCCTATCGTTGGAGAAACCCCCGAGGCTCGTGCCTTAAAGGACGCGCGCCTGGCAAACTTGGCCGAGCGCACCCGACTGGAGAACCTCCAGCGAGCACTCGACGAG
This sequence comes from Triticum urartu, assembly GCF_056163025.1. Lineage (NCBI taxonomy): Eukaryota > Viridiplantae > Streptophyta > Magnoliopsida > Poales > Poaceae > Triticum > Triticum urartu. The sequence goes on from NC_141878.1 coordinate 489,806,093, forward strand.
CGTGCGCGACAACGGGTTCTAGAATCCAGTCGACGTCAGCTCTTTCCGCCCCCGCAGGTATATCGAACTCCGATTCAAAACTTAGCAGCTGCAGCCCGTATAGCAGAGTCGATTCAGCCTTCCCTGTCGGAGGCTGGCAGAGGCTTGCTGCAGATCAGAGCGTTACTCCGAGCAGCAGGAGACCAGAATTCCGCTGTTTCTCAGTCGCGGAATAGGATTCATAGCAGATCCATTGCTGCAGACACAGTCCAGTCGGCTCATAGCCCAAGATCACCCCCGAGGACGTGGGGACCGGCGGAATCAGTACGGGAACCGTGAGCAGTATGATCACCGATTCGATCATGACGATCAACGTCGAGTGCCCACCCCTCCCCCGAGGAGCGGGTCGTATGTGCCTCGACAGCAGGATGACATGCGCCCTCATAGTGTTGGGCGAAGGATTCCAGTCGACCCCAGGGAACCAGGCTTTGATGCGAGATCCATTCTCGTTCAAGGTTTGGTCGACAGGAACAGAGCTCACCGAGAAGGTCACGACAGAGATGCACCTACCAACAGCGGAGTACATGTTTCGGGGCCAGAGTGCTTTAGTAGAGCCATCAGGGCCGCTGTGATTCCTCCCAACTTCAGGTTGGCGACTGGGGTCAGTAAGTTCACTGGTGAGTCCAAGCCCGATACTTGGCTTGAAGACTACCGAGTGGCCGTCCAGATTGGCGGTGGCAATGATGAGGTGGCCATGAAGCACCTGCCTCTCATGTTGGAGGGCTCGGCCAGAGCGTGGCTGAATCAGTTAGCACCCAGCAGCATTTACACTTGGGAAGATCTCACCCGAGTGTTTGTCACCACATTTGAAGGAACATGCAAGCGACCGGCAGGGCTGACGGAACTGCGGTCCTGCGTGCAGAAGCCGAATGAGACTTTGAGGGATTACATCCATAGATGGATCACGTTACATCACACGGTAGAGAATGTGCCTGACCATCAAGCGGTCTGTGCCTTCAAAGAAGGCGTCAAGTACAGAGAACTGAATCTGAAATTCGGTCGAACCGGAGACATGTCCTTGAATCGGATGATGGAGATTGCCACCAAGTACGCTAATGTGAAGATGAGGATCGACTCAGGAGCGGCAAGCTCAAGTCAGTCGTTCAAGAAACCGGAGGAGGAAATTCCAATCGGAAATAGAAGCGGAAAGCCGAGCCAGCTGCTCCTGGGGAAGCCTTGGCTGTAACTCAAGGAAAGTTTAAGGGGAAACCCAAAGGACCTTGGAACCCCAAGAAAGTTAAAGACCAGGACGGAAATGATGTGTTGGATTTGCCATGTCACATCCACACCAAGAAAGATGAAGAGGGTAATTTCATTTACCCGAAACATACCACTCGACAGTGTCGACTCTTGATCCAGCAGTTCCAGGGCAAGCAGCCCAAAGATAAGGAAAAGGAGTCGGACAAAGTTGAGGACAAGGAAGATAGTGACGATGGATACCCCCAGGTCAATTTCACCCTGATGATTTTTGCTGATGTTGAAAGCAAAAGTCGACTGAAAGTTATCAACCGAGAGGTGAATATGGTTGCTCCGGTGACACCCAGTTATCTGAAGTGGTCTCAGACTGCCATCACATTCGACCGGTCCGATCACCCAATGCACATTGCCACCCCTGGGAGGCAAGCTTTGGTGGTCGACCCAGTTGTTGAAGGCACTCGACTGACCAAAGTCTTGATGGATGGTGGCAGTGGTTTGAACATACTATATGCTAAGACGTTGAAAGGGATGGGCATTCCGATGTCCAGACTCAGTCCCAGCAACATGAGTTTCCATGGAGTCATTCCTGGGAAGAAGGCTGAATCACTCGGCTAGATTGCTCTTGATGTGGTTTTCGGTGATTCCAAGAATTACCGCAAAGAAAAGTTGACGTTCGAAGTTGTAGACTTCCAGAGTGCCTATCACGCTATTTTGGGCAGGCCGGCTTATGCACGCTTCATGGCCTGACCATGTTATGTGTATCTCAAATTGAAGATGCCTGGCCCCAAAGGTGTGATCACTGTTACGGGCAATCGGAAGAAAGCAGAAGAATGTTTTCAGAAAGGTTCAAAGATAGCGGATGCTCAGATGGCAGTGGTGGAGCTGCAGGAATACCAGAAGACTGCAGACCCGAGTGATTTGTTGCGAGCCAAGAAGCCCGCTACAGAATCAGCTTTTCAGTCGTCTGGCGAAACGAAGACAGCTCACATCCACCCGACCAATCCCAGCGCTGCTCCAACTCATATCTCAACAACACTCGACTCCAAATAGGAAGAAGCGCTCATCTAGTTCCTCCGTGAGAACTGGGACATTTTCGCATGGAAGCCTTCTGACATGCCAGGTGTTCCCAGGGAGCTGGCTGAGCATCGCCTACGAGTCGACTCAAAAATAAAACCTGTCAAAGAACATCTCCGACGGTCCGCCGTCCAGAAGAGAAAGGCTATTGGCGAGGAGGTGGCTCGGCTCTTAGCAGCGGAGTTCATCCGAGAGATCTACCACTCCGAGTGGCTCGCCAACGTTGTCATGGTCCCCAAGAAGGACAAGTCACTTCGCATGTGCATTGACTTTAAACATATCAATCAGGCCTGCCCGAAAGATCATTTTCCTCTCCCCCGCATCGACCAGATAGTCGACTCGACTACGGGATGTGAGCGACTGTCTTTTTTAGATGCCTATTCCGGGTACCATCAGATCCGTCTGTATGGGCCTGACGAGATCAGAACAGCTTTCATCACTCCATTCGGGTGCTTCTGTTATGTTACCATGCCATTCGGCCTCAAGAATGCCGGAGCCACATTCATGAGGATGATTCAGAAGTGTTTGCTCACTCAAATCAGTCGGAATGTGGAAGCATACATGGATGATATTGTGGTCAAGTCACGGAAGGGTTCCGACCTGCTGACTGACCTTGCTGAAACCTTTGCCAACCTCAGGATGTATGACATCAAGCTTAATCCATCAAAGTGCACATTCGGAGTTCCTGGCGGAAAGTTACTCGGTTTCCTCGTTTCCGAACGGGGAATCGACGCAAATCTGGAAAAAGTCGGTACTATACTCCGAATGAAAAGTCCTGTGCGAGTGCACGATGTCCAAAAGCTTACTGGTTGCTTGGCCGCTTTAAGTCGATTCATCTCTCGTCTCGGTGAAAAGGCATTGCCTCTTTACCGATTGATGAAGAAGTCGGACAAGTTCGAGTGGACTCCTGAAGCTGATGCAGCGTTTGCAGAGCTCAAAGCTCTGCTCTCCACCCAGCCGGTGCTTGCTGCCCCAATCAGCAAAGAGCCTTTGCTGCTTTACATCGCAGCCACGGGACAAGTCGTCAGTACGGTACTGACGGTCGAGCGGGAAGAAGAAGGAAAAGCCTTCAAAGTTCAGCGCCCAGTGTATTATATTTCTGAAGTTTTGACCCCATCGAAGCAAAGATATCCTCACTATTAGAAGCTTGTATATGGGATTTATATGACCACAAAGAAGGCCGCTCACTACTTCTCTGATCATTCCATTACATTCGTCAGCGACGCTCCATTGTCAGAGATCCTGCATAACAGAGATGCGACTGGTCGAGTGGCAAAATGGGCGATTGAACTCCTTCCTCTAGATATCAAGTTTGAGGCAAAGAAAGCTATCAAGTCCCAAGCAATAGCAGATTTCGTCGCCGAGTGGATTGAACAGCAACTACCGACTCAAGTTCACTCGGAGCATTGGACCATGTTCTTCGACGGTTCCAAAATTCTCAATGGTTCCGGTGCCGGAGTGGTACTGGTTTCCCCCCGAGGGGATAAGCTCAGATATGTTCTTCAAATCCACTTTGATTCCTCCAATAACGAGGCAGAATATGAAGCACTTTTATATGGATTGCGCATGGCCATTTCGCTCGGCGTCCGTCGCCTCATGGTCTATGGCGACTCAGATTTGGTGATTAATCAGGTGATGAAGGAGTGGGACGTCAGAAGTCCAGCCATGACTGGTTATTGCAATGCAGTGAGAAAGATGGAGAAGAAATTCGAGGGGTTAGAACTTCATCACATACCCCGACTGAAAAATCAAGCAGCCGATGATTTGGCGAAAATAGGTTCCAAAAGAGAAGCCATTCCCAGCAATGTGTTTTTGGAACACATCCACACACCATCAGTTCAGGAGGATTCCTTCACTGAAGAAACCCTGCAGCCAAAAAGTGCCACGGATCCGATTGAAGTTGAAGTTCCAGCTGTGGTCGACCTGGTCATGGAAGTCTTGATTATCACTCCCGAGTGGACAATACCGTACATCGAGTACATCCTAAGGAAAGAACTCCCATAGGACGAGGAAGAGGCTCGACAGATCGTCCTTCGATCCAAGGCCTTTACAGTCATAAAGGGACAGTTGTATAGAGAAAGCGCGACTAGAGTCAGTCAGAAGTGTATAACACTAGAAGAAGGTCAGATGATCCTTGATGATATCCACTCGGGGACCTGTGGTCATCATGCGTCCTCTCGGACCATTGTGGCCAAAGCATACCGAGCGGGATTCTACTGGCCAAGGGCCAATGAAATGGCAAAAGAGATAGTCGACAAATGTGAAGGATGTCAGTATTACTCCAATATGTCGCACAAGCCCGCGTCAGCCCTGAAAACCATTCCACTCGTCTGACCCTTCGCTGTTTGGGGGCTGGACATGGTTGGACCACTGAGAACAGGCAGGAGCGGCTTCACTCATGTGCTAGTAGCAGTCGACAAGTTCACCAAATGGATTGAAGCTAAGCCTATCAAGAATCTTGATGCTTGCACTGCTATCAGTTTCATCAGAGAGTTGATATTCAGATATGGAGTTCCGCACCACATCATCACTGACAATGGGTCAAACTTCGATTCCGACAAATTCAGGGCCTTTTGCGCTTCTCAGGGCACACGAGTCGACTACGCTTCGGTCGCTCACCCCCAGTCGAATGGACAAGCGAAAAGAGCAAACGGCCTAATTCTCAAAGGACTGAAACCTCGATTGATGTGCGATCTCAAGCACGCAGCAGGTGCATGGGTCGACGAGCTTCCATCAGTCCTTTGGGGATTGAGGACAACCCCGAACCGATCGACCGGAAGAACCCCATTCTTTCTGGTCTACGGGGCCGAAGCAGTTTTGCCAAGTGACCTGCTTCACAACGCACCCCGAGTCGAGCTCTACTCTGAAGACGAAGCAGAACAAGCCCGGCGGGACGCAGTCGACCTCCTGGAAGAAGAAAGAGAAATGGCCATGATCCGATCGACCATCTATCAGCAAGACTTGCGTCGATTCCATGCCAGAAATGTGAAGAGTCGAGCCTTCCAAGAAGGAGACTTGGTCCTCCGAGTGGATCAACAGAAACCACACAAACTCGCTCCTACTTGGGAAGGTCCCTTCATAGTCACCAGAGTTCTCCACAATGGAGCGTACCACCTTTATAATGTCGATCGCCAGATTGATGAGCCACGAGCCTGGAATGCGGAGCTGCTCCACCCCTTTTATACTTGAATTCTCACTCGGATGAGATGTAATAAGAAAAACTTCTGTAGTTTATTTATCAAAGACAAGAGCGGTATAATTTTCCCAGTGATTGTTATTGCTTTTGTTTGCGTGAGAAATCCCCCAGCGGGTCGCTTAGATGCGAATCCGTTTCGCCTAAGTTTGTAAAAATAATTTCCTACCGAGTGGTGAGCCAGCCTCCCACTCGGAGGCTTAGCTGCGAACCCGTTTCACCTAAGTATTTGAAAATCCTACCGAGTGGCGAGCCAGCCTCCCACTCGGGGGCTTAGCTGTAGTCCAGTACTCGCCTAAGTATTTGAAAAATCCTACCGAGTGGAGAGCGACCCTCCCACTCGGGGGCTTAGCTGCAGTCCAGTACTCGCCTAAGTATTTGAAAATCCTACCGAGTGGAGAGCGACCCTCCCACTCGGGGGCTTAGCTGCAGTCCAGTACTCGCCTAAGTATTTGAAAAATCCTACCGAGTGGGAGCCAGCCTCCCACTCGGGGGCTTAGCTGCAGTCCAGTACTCGCCTAAGTGTTTGAAAATCCTGCCGAGTGGCGAGCCAGCCTCCCACTCGGAGGCTTAGCTGCAGTCCAGTACTCGCCTAAGTATTTGAAAATCCTACCGAGTGGCGAGCCAGCCTCCCACTCGGGGGCTTAGCTGCAGTCCAGTACTCGCCTAAGTATTTGAAAATCCTACCGAGTGGCGAGCCAGCCTCCCACTCGAAGGCTTAGCTGCAGTCCAGTACTCGCCTAAGTGTTTGAAAATCCTACCGAGTGGCGAGCCAGCCTCCCACCCGGGGGCTTAGCTACAGTCCAGTACTCGCCTAAGTGTTTGAAAATCCTGCCGAGTGGCGAGCCAGCCTCCCACTCGGAGGCTTAGCTGCAGTCCAGTACTCGCCTAAGTATTTGAAAATCCTACCGAGTGGCGAGCCAGCCTCCCACTCGGGGGCTTAGCTGCAGTCCAGTACTCGCCTAAGTATTTGAAAATCCTACCGAGTGGCGAGCCAGCCTCCCACTTGGAGGCTTAGCTACAGTCCAGTACTCGCCTAAGTGTTTGAAAATCCTACCGAGTGGCGAGCCAGCCTCCCACTCGGGGGCTTAGCTGCAGTCCAATACTCGCCTAAGTATTTGAAAATCCTGCCGAGTGGCGAGCCAGCCTCCCACTCGAGGGCTTAGCTGCAGTCCAGTACTCGCCTAAGTATTTGAAAATCCTACCGAGTGGTGAGCCGGCCTCCCACTCGGGGGGCTTAGCTGCAGTCCAGTACTCGCCTAAGTATTTGAAAATCCTACCGAGTGGTGAGCCAGTCTCCCACTCGGGGGACTTAGCTGCAGTCCAGTACTCGCCTAAGTACGTGCGCTCCATCCCACTCCGCAAGGACGATGAGGTGCAGGTCGACTGCCACCTTCTCCTTGGGATCTTCGCCACAAATACAACGTGCGCTCCATCGCCGACCCGCAAGGACGATGACGAGTAGGTCGACTGCCACCTTCTCCTTGGGAGCTTCGCCACAGATACAATGTACGCTCCATTGCCGACCCGCAAGGACGACGAGGTGCAGGTCGACTGCCACCTTCTCCTTGGGAGCTTCGCCACAAATACAACATGCGCTCCATCGCCGACCCGCAAGGACGACGAGGTGCAGGTCGACTGCCACCTTCTCCTTGGGAGCTTCGCCACAAATACAACATGCGCTCCATCGCCGACCCGCAAGGACGACGAGGTGCAGGTCGACTGCCATCTTCTCCTTGGGAGCTTCGCCACAAATACAACGTGCGCTCCATCGCCGACCCGCAAGGACGACGAGGTGCAGGTCGACTACCACCTTATCCTTGGGAGCTTCGCCACAAATACAACGTGCGCTCCATCGCCGACCCGCAAGGACGATGAGGTGCAGGTCAACTGCCACCTTCTCCTTGGGAGCTTCACCACAAATACAGCGTGCGCTCCATCGCCGACCCGCAAGGACGACGAGGTGCAGGTCGACTACTACCTTCTCCTTCGGGGCTACGCCACAAATACAAAAGTTGTCTCGAGTGAAGAACGAGTTCCATTCGACGGAGGATTCATGAAGACATTCAATGATAAAACCAAGTTCAGATAAATCCCAAAGGATCCGGACCACAGATCGAAGTGCTCGGGCATTCAGCCCGAAAGAGTTTAACGGTTACAAAAACCATTCGGCATTCCGAGGCAAATTTAAGGTGAGGCATAAAAGTTTGTTCACTCCGCGGGAGGAGGACTAGCAGGCTCGACGAACTCGTCTAGGTCGACGCCGTCGGCGATCCGAGTGGCTGCAGCGATGAAAGTCTCCATAAAAGATCGGAAGTCATGCTTCTGGGTGTTGGTGACCTTGATTGCTGCCAGCTTATCTTGTCGCACCTCCTTGCAATGGACACGGACCAAAGACAGAGCCACATCAGCACCACACCGGGCAGAAGATTTCTTCCACTCCTGCACTCGGTCAGGGATCTCGTTAAGTCGAGTCATCAGGGACTCAAGATCATTCTGTAGCATGGCCTCTGGCCAAAGTGTCGGGTCGATCCATGACGTGGCGACCTTCAGTCAAGCCAAGTAGTCCACAACACCGTCGATGCGGGATTCTAGTCGGAGCAGATTCATGGCAGTTTCATCTTTCATGGGAGAATTGATTGGGTCCAAACCTGGCTCAATCCGCCCAGTCTCCTCCTCGAAGTTCTGGCAAAACTCTGCATTCACGATCCAAGGATAAGTCAATTTTCGTACACTGAGTCGACAAAAAAAATCAGTCGGAACAAAATGTGTACCTTCAAGCTTGATGAACAACTTCTTGGCAAGGCTCCTCAGATAGCTCTCCAGATCGTCCCTCCTGCGAGCGATGCCTTCCATCTTCTCGTACAGGTTGAGATTGTCCTTCTTCAAGCGCGTGCACTCCTTGTTGGCTTCGTTCAGAGCAGATTTCATCTTGGTATTCTCTTCTTCCAACTGGCCGACCGAAGCCAGTTTCTGTTCAGCCAGAGCGGTCCTGTCGTCAGCTTCCTTTCGAGCAGCAGCCAAATCCTGATCCTTCTTCGCCAGAGCTTCTCTCAGTTTTTCTGCAAAGAAATGATGCTTGACTCAGAAAGAGCAGAAGGGTACTCAAGCCTAAGACAAACCAGTCGACAAACTCGTCTTACCATTGGCGCCGTCCTTGGCCTTTTGCAGCTCTGTCTTGGCCAGCTCCAAGTCAAGGTTCAGTTGGATCTGCTATTTCTCCAAGTCAGCAAAGCGAGCTCCAAGATCACAAGATTTCTGTAATCAAAGAGAAGTTATTTTACAGCAAAAAACGACAAAGACAATAAGTACTAAGACTACGGTCGATTGCCCGCAGTCCACCATAGTCTCGGGGACTACACCCAGTGGGTGCACTTTGCGTGCCCCCACCGGTTCTGATCCCACTCGACCGGCCCGCCGGAGTCGAGTGCAGGGAGTAAAAAAAAGGGGGGGAGAGAAAGAAGAACTCAGACAACAGTCGACTGCCAGCAGTCGACCGCGGTCTCGGGGACTACACCCAGTGGGTGCACTTGGCGTGCCCCCATCGGTTATGATCCCACTCGACCAGACCGAGTGGAAGAGACAAACTACCAGTTCGGTTTACACTCGACAAAATACAAAGACTACAGTCGGCTGCCAGCAGTCCACCGTAGTCTCGGGGACTACACCCAGTGGGTGCACTCAGCGTGCCCCCACTAGTTCAAAAATTCAATCGACGCACCCAGTGGGTGTACAGATGCAAAGATTTTCGGAAAGAGTCTTCAGATAGCATATCCTAACAGAACAAGCGGTGACCAACTAACCTGAACGTTGCTTTGGAGAGCCGAGCTGGCGTCGTAGGCGGCCTGACTGGCATCCCGCACCGTCTTCATCTTCTCCATCATGATGCCCGCCTGGCGTATGGCTTCCTTGGCAGCATTCACTTCGTCCTCTGGGACATGATGGGTCACAAAAACTGAAGGTGGGTCGACAGGGGCCTGAGCAGTCGACGAAGAAGGCAAGGCACTCGACAGTGGCACAGCGAAGGTAATAGAACCCCGATTGGCGTCGCCAGTGTCCTGAACGACTGGTTCCGCCCTCGGCGTCGACTGTGGCACCTTGCTTGCAGGAGCTTGCCTATTCTTCCTCGTCAAAGGCCTCTCGGGCTCTTCATCATCATCGGGGAGGTCGATAATGTTGGGAGCTGTGCAAAGTTCAATCGCCAAAATCACATCACCCAATGGTGCACATTGCAGTTGAGTCGACCAAATAAAGACAGAATGGCAGAAATCATACCCAGATTGGAAGTGACCACATCCTCCATTACCTCATCCTCGTCCCTGTAAGCTGAGGTCCCGGAAGTAGCAGCGCTGCCAGTTCCAAAGTTCATCTGGTTAAAACAAGAAAAACAAACAGCACGGGGCGTTGAGTGAATACAAAGGGATACACTCACGCAGAAGCGACGGGGATGTCAATCTTAATCTTCGGCAACGCCTTCCGAGGCTTCGGCTCTGCAACTTTGGGATGCTTTGGCACTTTTTCGGTCGGGGTTGGTGAAGAGATCCGAGGACGCTTTGAAGACTGACCAGCCTGAGCAGTCGCCTTTTTGCGGGCGCTCGGTCGTTCTTGGTCAAGCTTGGATCACCTCTCCCTGCGAGGAGGCGACTCGACTTCTTCTTCGTCACTTGAGTCGTCGCTTTCTCTGTCCCCTTCACCGTCAGAAGTCCATTCGCCAGTGTCGCCACCGCTCACCTCTCCTTCCAGATCTTGCTATTGCTCTTCATTGGGCATTGAATACATTTCGATAAGGGCCTGAAAGAAAGCAGGAAGAATAAAGGCAGTCGACACGGTATAGACAGCTGCGCGAGTGAATTCAGATTACAATCAAAAGCTCGGAATCGGACCTTCTCTGGTACATGGGACTGGTCGAATGGAGGAACTCTCCTGGCTCCCCTGGGGTTGTCCTTGTTTCCGGTCATGCCCGACAGCCACTTCTCCAGTGTGTCGTCATCGACCTCTTCTGGGTGAATCTGAGTGGAGTCGTCAAGACCCGAATACATCCACATCGGATGGTCTCGGGCTTGAAGAGGCTGGATGCGCCGCTGAAGGAAGACCTCCAAGAGATCCATACCGGTGACCCCGTCACGAATAAGCTGGACCACTCGCTCGACCAGCACCCTCACCTGCGCCTTCTCATCCGGGAGCACCTTCAAAGATGAGGGTTTCCTCACTCGGTCCATGGTAAAAGGAGGGAGGCCAGTCGACTGCCCTGGCGTCGACTGAGTCGACTGGTCTTTGCAGTAAAACCAGGTCGACTGCCATCCGTGAACCGAGTCGGGAAGAATCATGGCCGGAAAGGAACTTTTCCCCTCTCATCTGAACACCAAGACCCCCAAACATCTGAATCACTTGAGTTCTCTCATCACTCGGATTGGCCTTTTTCACTGTCTGAGAGCGACAAGTGAAAATGTGCTTGAAAAGATCCCAGTGAGGCCAACAACCCAGGAAATTCTCACACAAAGAAACAAAAGCGGTGAGATAAACGATTGTGTTGGGAGTGAAGTGGTGGAGTTGTGCCCCAAAGAAGTTCAGAAATCCCCGAAAGAAAGGGTGAGGAGGCAAGGAAAATCCACGATCGACGTGGGTGGCAAGGAGAACGCGCTCACCCTCTCGAGGTTGCGGCTCGGATTACTTCCCCGGAAGCCTCGTCGATTCATGGGGGATCAGCCCTCCTTCGGCTAGGTCGTCGAGGTCCTCTTGGGTGATCGTCGAGCGGATCCAGTCGCCCTGGATCCAGCCCTTCGGCAGGCCGGTTCGCGAGGAAGATCCACCCGACTGGTCACCTTCCCCTTCGCCTTTGCCGTCGCCTTCTTCGCCCGCTCCAGAGCCGCCGTCTTCTCCTTCCCCATCGTTGCCGGCGAGACGCGTACGGAGCGGTGGCGCTGGGGCGAGAGCGAGCGCAACGAAGGAGCCTGAAGAGGAGAAGAGATAATGGGGACGCATTGTTCAAGAGACCCCGGTCCGACGCCTTATATGAGGCCGCTTCCGAGTGGCTGGCTGGTAGGCCCGGGCGGTCCTGTCAAATCCCGTAACAATCGCGCGCGCGATACGTGGCGAAAAAGGTGGCGCGGGAATCAAGGCGGCTCTGCCCTATCCCATCCGATTACTGCGGCCTCCCCCGTCCCGTGCGCTTCCCAAAATTTGGATCCCGCGAAATCTGCGGGCAGCAGAACAACTTGTCAGACCGAAGATCTCCTCCACACCGTCACTCGGAGCCTTTCAAGTAAAGAAACTCACTCGACAAAAAACTAAGAATGGATCAAGGCAACTGAAAAGGAAGTTGCTGTCATCACTCAGGTTCATTGATCCGAAACAAGATATGCTCATGACATGAAAAATGAGTCGGAGAAGTGCTCAACCCCTTCCCCACTCAAACCTCGATCCATTCGGGGGCTAATGATGAAGCTATGTACCTAGGGTAGGGTCATGGACCTATCCCAGCTGCCTTACCCAAGGACATCTCAAGAAGAAATCACCTTCCAATCGACTTGGAGGTGTTCCACTCGACAAACTCGAAAACACTCGACCAAGAAGCAATCACTCGACCAAGATCCAACCATCCGACGGCCAGGAGACCTAAAGGCACTCCGCACGCTAACGGTCGGTTATTAAGTAGCTTTTATGGTCATCATAGCACTTTATTAGAGGCGTTACCAGTAACGCCCGACCTTAATGTATTTAAGACCCTGCACAACTGAGGGCCAGAGGGATCCGGCGAACTCTATATAAGCCACCCCCCTCCTCAATGTAAAGGGTTCGCACCCCTGTAATTCATACACGCATAATCCAGTCGACCGCCTCCGGGCTCCGAGACGTAGGGCTATTACTTCCTGCGAGAAGGGGCTGAACTCGTAAACCTCGTGTGCTTACAACTTCTCCATAGCTAATATCTTGCCTCTCCATACCTACCCCCCTACATTACTGTCAGACTTAGAACCATGACAACGCCCGGCAGCTGGGACAAGAGGCGGGATCCTCTTGCTCCGGGACGACCTTATCGTTGATGTGCATGACATTGCGATTTCCACTTACTGCCTCTCGGCCATGGTCCACATCAGGGACACCGAGGTCCACTTTAAAATCACAACCATCTACGGCCCTACTGATTCCTCTTGCAAAGATGTGTTCTTTGCGGAGCTCATCGATCAAAAACCACCAAGTGGGGTGAAATGGTTGGCGCTTGGTGACTTCAATCAAATATACCGGGCACGTGACAAAAACAAGAGAAATGTTAACCGTAGCCGCATAAACCGTTTCCGGACAACTCTTCAAAATTATGAGCTGCAAGAGATTCACCTACAGAATAGACATTTCACATGGAGTAACGAGAGGATGACCCCGACGTTGTGCAAGTTGGACTCCTTCTTTTGCAACGCCGAGTGGGATCTCCAATTCAAACTCACATCCTCCATGCCATGTCATCCTCGCTTTCGGACCATTGCCCTCTGCTCCTTGCCGATGTGAGGGGGCCTAGAAGGCCCCGTGCTTTTAAGTTTGAAAAAATTTGGGCATCTATGTCGGGCTTCACTGAGATCTTTCACAATGCTTGGAACGAGCAGACGGACCACGTCGAGCCATGCCAAGTGCTCCACCATAAACTCAAGACGACTGGCCTTCGGCTCGCTGCATGGAGTGGGGGCCTTTTTTCAAAGGCTAAGATTCATCTTCATGCAGCCCTTCTTGTCATTCTCCATCTTGACTTGGCTCAAGAAGAGCGGACACTCTCCCTTGATGAGAGAGACCTCAGAGCAAAACTTAAAAGAAGGGTCATCTGTCTTTCGGTGCTCGAGAGATCACGGAAGAAACAATGTGCGAGAATGTCAAACCTGAAGGAAGGAGATGCAAATACAAAATTCTTTCACCGTCGTATTAACGCTAGGAGAAGAAAGAACCACATCTACAGGATCCACCACAATCAGGGGTGGGTCACTGACCATAATGCAAAGGAGGAAGTAATATTTGAGCACTTCTCTGAGGTGATGGGAAGAGGGCCCCCCCAAGATCAAGGGACCCAAATTGGGAGGAACTACAGTTAGAGACCCACGAGTTGGGTGAGCTTGCAGACCCAATCTCCGAGGAGGAGGTTAAGGCGGCTATCAATGATATGCACAACGACAAGGCTCCTGGCCCCGATGGCTTCACCGGTATCTTCTTCAAGAAATGTTGGAATATCATCAAGGGTGATATCATGCGGGTTATTCATCTCTTCGAGAACCTTCACGGCTCCAATCTCCATTGGCTAAATTCTGCAAATGTCGTGCTGCTGCCCAAAAAAGAAGGTGCGGAGGGGATCTCGGACTACCAACCTATTAGCCTCATCCATGCGATTGCAAAGATCATTGCCAAAATTCTCGCAAACCGCCTTCGTCCACTCATGGACTCTATTGTCTCCAATGCCCAAAGTGCCTTCATAAAAGGGAGAAGTATCCATGACAACTTCATGCATGTCAGGAACCTTGTGTGTCGGTTGCACAAAAACAAAACACCCTCGTTTCTCTTCAAGTTGGACATTCGCAAGGCTTTTGATTCCGTGAAATGGGAGTACCTCATTGAACTCCTACAAAGAAAAGGTTTTCCCAGCAAGTTCAGAAACTGGATCGTCGCGCTTCTTGTCACATCTTCATCCCGTATCCTCCTGAATGGGGTGTCTGGCACTCCTATCCACCATGGAAATGGGTTGCGACAAGGGGACCCGATGTCGCCCCTCCTATTTGTCATTGCTATTGATCCGCTCCAACATCTTCTTGACTTGGCACTCGCAAGGGGTTGCTCCACAAAGTCCGTGTGAAGGAAATATGCCCTAAAGGCAATGATAAAGTTATTATTTATTTCCTTATATCATGATAAATGTTTATTATTCATGCTAGAATTGTATTAACCGGAAACGTAATACATGTGTGAATACATAGACAAACAGAGTGTCACTAGTATGCCTCTACTTGACTAGCTCGTTAATCAAAGATGGTTATGTTTCCTAGCCATAGACATGAGTTGTCATTTGATTAACGGGATCACATCATTAGGAGAATGATGTGATTGACTTGACCCATTCCATTAGCTTAGCACTTGATCGTTTAGTTTGTTGCTATTGCTTTCTTCATAACTTATACATGTTCCTATGACTATGAGATTATGCAACTCCCGTTTATCGGAGGAACACTTTGTGTGCTACCAAACGTCACAACATAACTGGATGATTATAAAGGTGCTCTATAGGTGTCTCCGAAGGTACTTGTTGGGTTGGCGTATTTTGAGATTAGGATTTGTCACTCCGATTGTCGGAGAGGTATCTCTAGGCCCACTCGGTAATGCACATCACTATAAGCATTGCAACTAATGAGTTAGTTGCGGGATGATGTGTTACGGAACGAGTAAAGAGACTTGCCGGTAACGAGATTGAACTAGGTATTGAGATACCGACGATCGAATCTCGGGCAAGTAACATACCGATGACAAAGGGAACAACGTATGTTGTTATGCGGTTTGACCGATAAAGATCTTCATAGAATATGTAGGAGCCAATATGAGCATCCAGGTTCCGCTATTGGTTATTGACCAGAGACGTGTCTCGGTCATGTCTACATAGTTCTCGAACCCGTAGGGTCCGCACGCTTAAAGTTCGATGACGGTTATATTATGAGTTTATGTGTTTTGATGTACCGAAGGAGTTCGGAGTCCCGGATGAGATCAGGGACATGACGAGGAGTCTCGAGATGGTCGAGACGTAAAGATCGATATATTGGACGACTATATTCGGACATCGGAAAGGTTCCGAGTGATTCGGGTATTTTCGGGAGTACCGGGGAGTTACGGGAATTCGTATTGGGCCTTAATGGGCCATACAGGAAAGGAGAGAAAGGCCTCAAAGGGTGGCCGCACCCCTCCCCATGGGCTGGTCCGAATTGGACTAGGGAGGGGGGCGGGGTGCTCCTATACGGCGCTGCAGGCGCCGGTTCGCGCTCCTGGCGCCTGCAGCGCCCCACGAGGCCCCCCACACTGGGCCGGCCCAGGAAACGCGCAGACTAGCGAACGCAGCTCGCAAAAGGAAAAAACGCAAAGATCGATATATTGGATGACTATATTCGGACATCGGAGTCCCGGATGAGATCAGGGACATGACGAGGAGTCTCGAAATGGTCGAGACGTAAAGATCGATATATTGGACGACTATATTCGGACATCGGAAAGGTTCCTAGTGATTCGGGTATTTTCGGGAGTACCGGGGAGTTACGGGAATTCGTATTGGGCCTTAATGGACCATACAGGAAAGGAGAGAAAGGCCTCAAAGGGTGGCCGCACCCCTCCCCATGGGCTGCTCCGAATTGGACTAGGGAGGGGGGGCGGGGTGCTCCTATACGGCGCTGCAGCGCCGGTTCACGCTCCTGGCGCCTGCAGCGCCCCACGAGGCCCCCCACACTGGGCCGGCCCAGGAAACGCGCAGACTAGCGAACGCAGCTCGCAAAAGGAAAAAAGGCAAAAAGTATTGCTTTATACATGATTCGAACTCACCACGTCGAGTTCACAAACAAACGCGAGCAGCCACCTGAGCTACCTGTCGTTTCTGATTATTATTAGAGGCAAATACTTAATAACAAGGTCGCAGCACTGTTTTATTACACAAAACCATTCATCTACTGTATCACTTAATGTTTTCAATTATTTCAGAAAAAGATCGTGATTTTGAAAAAAAGTTCTTCATTTTAGAAGAAAAGTTCACAAACCTGAAATAAGTTCATCGATTTTACAAAAAGGTTCATCAAATTAGAAAAATGTTAACAGATTTTGAAAAGAAAAAATAATCAAATTGGAAAAACGTTCATCAATTTTGATAAAAAAGTTCAACGATTTCAAAAAAGTTCATCGAATTTGAAAATAAAGTTAATCAATTTTCAAAAACAGTTCACCAAATTTGAAAATGTTCATGAATTGGGCAAAAAAGTTCATCAAATTTGAAAAAGGTTCATCAATTTTGATAAAAAGTTCAGTGATTTCGAAAACGTTCATCGAATTTGAAAAAAAAAGTTCATCAATTTTCAAAAAAGTTCATCGTATTTGAAAAAAGTTCATACAATTTGAAAAAAGTTCATCAAATTTGAAAAAAGCATCGTGTTTGAAAAAAGGTCATCAAATTTTCTTTTAAAAAGTTCATCATTTTTTAAAAAGTTCATTGAATTTGAAAAAAAGTTCATGTTTTTTTAGAAAAGTTCACAAAAATTGAAAACAGGCCATGCATTTTTGAAACGTATTTTGGAGAAAAAGTTCACCGATTTACAATCACCCATTTAAAACAGAAAATAAACAGAAAATAAAAAATGAAAAAAGAAAATAGGGAAAAAAAGAAAAACTGAAAAGGGAAAAGGGAAAAGAAAGAATAAGAAAGGTAGAAAGTTCAATAATAACAGAACCCAGTGTGGTGACGTGGTGGTTGCACATGTAATTTGCTCGGGGAGGTCGCGGGTTCGAATCAAGAGCACCGCAGTTTGCTTGAGTTTTTCCTTTTTAAACACAGAAGAAAAACCTAGATGGGCCGGCCCAGCTGACGCGCCTGCAGGCGCCGGTTTGCAGAAACAACAGTAACCGGTGCCTGCAGCGCCAAATAGGAAATGCCGGGGGGGCACCCCCTTCCTTCCTTCTCCTTTTTCCTTCCCTTTCCTTCCCTCCTACTCCTACTACTTGGAAGGGCTCCTAATTCTACTAGGAAAGGAGGAATCCTAGGGCGCGCCATAGAGAGGGCCGGCCCTCCCCCTCCTCCACTCCTTTATATACGGGCGCAGGGGCACCCCATAGAAACAACAATTGATCCTTTGGATCTCTTAACCGTGTGCGGTGCCCCTCTCCACCATAATCCACCTCGGTCATATCGTAGCGGTGCTTAGGCGAAGCCCTGCGTCGGTAGAACATCATCGTCGTCAACACGCCGTCGTGCTGACGGAACTCTCCCTCAAAGCTCGGCTGGATCGGAGTTCGAGGGACGTCATCGAGTTGAACGTGTGCAGAACTTGGAGGTGCCGTGCGTTCGGTACTGGATCGGTCGGATCGTGAAGACGTACGACTACATCAACCGCGTTGTGCTAACGCTTCCGCTTTCGGTCTACAAGGGTACGTGGACAACACTCTTCCCTCTCGTTGCTATGCATCATCATGATCTTGCGTGTGTGTAGGGAAATTTTTGAAATTACTACGTTCCCCAACAATGGCATCCGAGCCAGGTTCTATGCGTTGATGTAATATGCACGAGTAGAACACAAGTGAGTAGTGGGCGATATAAGTCATACTGCTTACCAGCATGTCACACCTTGGTTCGGCGGTATTGTTGAATGAAGCGGCCCGGACCGACATTACGCGTACGCTTACGCGAGACTGGTTTTACCGCCGTGCTATGCACACAGGTGACTGGCGGGTGTCAGTTTCTCCAACTTTAGTTGAACCGAGTGTGGCTACGCCCGGTCCTTGCGAAGGTTAAAACAGCACCAACTTGACAAACTATTGTTGTGGTTTTGATGCGTAGGTAAGAACGGTTCTTGCTAAGCCCGTAGCAGCCACGTAAAACTTGCAACAACAAAGTAGAGGACGTCTAACTTGTTTTTGCAGGGCTTGTTGTGATGTGATATGGTCAAGGCGTGATGAGATATAAGTTGTTGTATAAGATGATCATTTTTTGTTGACGTTATCGGCAACTGGCAGAAGCCTTATGGTTGTCTCTTTATTGCATAAGATGCAAGCGCCAAATAATTGCTTTACTTTATCGCTATGCGATAGCAATAGTTGCAAGAGCAATAGTTGGCGAGACGACCATGTGATGACACATTGATATAGATCAAGATGATGGAGATCATGGTGTCATGCTGGTGACGATGGAAATCATGACAATGCTTTGGAGATGGAGATCAAAGGCACAAGATGATGATGGCCATATCATGTCACATATTTTGATTGCATGTGATGTTTGTCTTTTATACATCTTATTTTGCTTAGTTCAGCGGTAGCATTATAAGATGATCTCTCACTAAATTTCAAGATAAAAGTGTTCTCCCTGAGTATGCACCGTTGCCAAAGTTCGTCGTGCCCAGACACCACGTGATGATCGGGTGTGATAAGCTCTACGTCCATCTACAACGGGTGCAAGCCAGTTTTGCACACGCAGAAATACTCGGGTTAAACTTGACGAGCCTAGCATATGCAGATATGGCCTCAAAACACTGAGACCGAAAGGTCGAGCGTGAATCATATAGTAGATATGATCAACATAATGATGTTCGCCATTGAAAGCTACTCCATTTCACGTGATGGTCGGTTATGGTTTAGTTGATTTGGATCACGTGATCACTTAGATGATTAGAGGGATGTCTATCTAAGTGGGAGTTCTTAAGTAATATGATTAATTGAACTTTAATTTATCATGAACTTAGTCCTAGTAGTATTAGCATATCTATGTTGTAGATCAATAGCTCGCGATGTTACTCCCCATTTAATTTTTATATGTTCCTA
Source organism: Triticum urartu (assembly GCF_056163025.1). Classification (NCBI taxonomy): domain Eukaryota; kingdom Viridiplantae; phylum Streptophyta; class Magnoliopsida; order Poales; family Poaceae; genus Triticum; species Triticum urartu. The sequence continues at coordinate 489,825,123 of NC_141878.1, forward strand.
GAGAAAACTAAGTTGAAAAATGTTAGTAGCAATGATGCGGATTGGATCCATGATCTGAGATTTATCCTCATTGCTACACAGAAGGACTATGTCCTTGATGCACCGCTAGGTGACAAACCTATTGCAGGAGCAGATGCAGATGTTATGAACGTTTGGCTAGCTCAATATAATGACTACTTGATAGTTTAGTGCACCATGCTTAAACGGCTTAGAATCGGGACTTCAAAGACGTTTTGAACGTCATGAACCATATGAGATGTTCCAGGAGTTGAAGTTAATATTTCAAGTAAATACCCGAGTTGAGAGATATGAAGTCTCCAACAAGTTCAATAGCTAAAAGATGGAGGAGAATAGCTCAAGCAGTGAGCATGTGCTTAGATTGTCTGGGTACTACAATCGCTTGAATCAAGTGGGAGTTAATCTTCCAGATAAAATAGTGATTGACAGAATTCTCTAGTCACCATCACCAAGTTAGTAGAACTTCGTGATGAACTATAATATGTAAGGGATAACGGAAACGATTCTCAAGCTCTTCGTGCTGCTGAAATCGACGAAGGTAGAAATCAAGAAAAGCATCAAGTGTTGATGGTAAACAAAACCACTAGTTTCAAGTAAAGGGACAAAGGGAAAAAAGGGCAACTTCAAGAAGAACGGCAAGCAAGTTGCTGCTCAAGTGAAAAACCCAAGTCTGGACCTAAGCCTGAAACTGAGTGCTTCTACTGCAAAAGGACTGGTCACTGGAAGCGGAACTACCCCAATAAATTGGCGGATAAGAAGGATGGCAAAGTGAACATAGGTATATTTGATATACATGTTATTGATGTGTACTTTACTAATGTTTATAGCAACCCCTTAGTATTTGATACTAGTTCAGTTGCTAAGAATAGTAACTCGAAACGGGAGTTGCAGAATGAACAGAGACTAGTTAAGGGTGAAGTGACGATGTGTATTGGAAATGGTTCCAAGATTGATATGATCATCATCGCACACTCCCTATACTTTCGGGATTAGTGTTAAACCTAAAATAAATGTTATTTAGTGTTTGCGTTGAGCATGAATATGATTGGATCATGTTTATTGCAATACGGTTATTCATGTAAGTTAGAGAATAATTGTTGTTATGTTTATATGAATAAAACCTTCTATGGTCATACACCCAATGAAAATGGTTTGTTGGATCTCGATCGTGGTGATACACATTTTTATAATATTGAAGCCAAAAGATGCAAAGTTAATAATGATAGTGCAACTTATTTGTGGCACTGCCGTTTAGGTCATATTGGTGTAAAGCGCATGAAGAAAATCCATGCTGATGGGCTTTTGGAATCACTTGATTATGAATCAGTTGATGCTTGCGAACCATGCCTCATGGGCAAGATGACTAAGACTCCGTTCTCCAGAACAATGGAGCGAGCAACAGATTTGTTGGAAATCATACATACTGATGTATGTGGTTTGATGAATATTGAGGCTCGCGGCAGGTATCATTATTTTCTGATCTTCACAGATGATTTGAGCAGATATGAGTATATCTACTTGATGAAACACAAGTCTAAAACATTTGAAAAGTTCAAAGAATTTCAGAGTGAAGTGGAGAATCATCGTAGCAAAAATAAAAGTTTCTACGATATGATCGCAGAAGTAAAATATTTGAGTTACGATTTTGGGCTTCAGTTAAAACAATGTGAAATAGTTTCACTACTAACGCCACCTGAAACACCACAGTGTAATGGTGTGTCCGAACATCGTAATCGTACTTTATTAGATAAGGTGCGATCTATGATGTCTCTTACCGATTTACCACTATCGTTTTGGGGTTATGCATTAGAGACAGCTACATTCACATTAAATAGGGCACCATCTAAATCCGTTGAGACGACACGTATGAACTATGGTTTGGCAAGAAACCTAAGCTGTCGTTTCTTAAAGTTGAGGTTGCAATGCTTATGTGAAAAAGTTTCAACCTGATAAGCTCAAACCCAAATCGGAGAAGTGCATCTTCATAGGATACCCAAAAGAAAATGTTGGGTACACCTTCTATCGACGATCCGAAGGCAAGATATTCATTGCTGAGAATGGATCCTTTCTAGAGAAGGAGTTTCTCTCGAAAGAAGTGAGTGGGAGGAAAGTAGAACCTGATGAGGTAACTGTACCTGCTCCCTTATTGGAAAGTAGTTCATCACAGAAATCTGTTCGTGTTACTACTAGACCAATTAGTGAGGAAGCTAATGATGATGATCATGTAACTTCAGATCAAGTTACTACCGAACCTCGTAGGTAAACCAGAGTGAGATCCGCACCAGAGTGGTACGGTAATCCTGTTCTGGAAGTCATGTTACTAGACCATGATGAACCTACAAACTATGAAGAAGTGATGGTGAGCCCAGATTCCGCGAAATGGCTTGAGGCCATGAAATCTGAGATGGGATCCATGTATGAGAACAAAGTGTGGACTTTGATTGACTTGCCTGTTGATCGACAAGCCATAGAAAAAATAAATGGATTTTCAAGAGGAAGACGGACGCTGATAGTAGTGTTACTATCTACAAAGCTAGACTTGTCGAAAAAGGTTTTGACAAAGTTCAAGGTGTTGACTATGATGAGATTTTCTCACTCGTAGTGATGCTTAAGTCTGTCCGAATCATTGTTAGCAAATTGCCACATTTTATGAAATGTGGCAAATGGATGTCAAAATTACATTCCTTAATGGATTTCTTAAAGAAGAGTTGTATATAATGCAACCAGAAGGTTTTTTCGATCCTAAAGGTGCTAACAAAATGTGCAAGCTCCAGCGATCCATCTATGGACTGGTGAAAGCATCTCGGAGTTGGAATATACGCTTTGATAAGTTGATCAAAGCATATAGTTTTATACAGACTTGCGGTGAAGCCTGTATTTACAAGAAAGTGAGTGGGAGCACTACAGCATTTCTGATAAGTATATGTGAATGACATATTGTTGATCGGAGATAATGTAGAATTATTCTGCAAAGCATAAAGGAATGTTTGAAAGGAGTATTTCAAAGAAAGACCTCGGTAAAGCTGCTTACATATTGAGCATCACGATCTATAGAGATAGATCAAGATGCTTGATAAGTTTTTTTTCAATGAGTACATACCTTGACAAGATTTTGAAGTAGTTCAAAATGGAACAGTCAAAGAAAGAGTTCTTGCCTGTGTTACAAGGTGTGAAATTGAGTAAGACTCAAAGCCCGACCACGGCAGAAGATAGAAAGAGAATGAAAGTCATTCCCTATGCCTCAGCCATAGGTTCTATAAAGTATGGCATGCTGTGTACCAGATCTATTGTATACCCTACACTGTTTTTGGCACGGGAGTACAATAGTGATCTAGGAGTAGGTCACTGGACAGCGGTCAAAATTATCCTTAGTGGAATAAGGATATGTTTCTTGATTATGGAGGTGACAAAAAGGTTCGTCGTAAAGGGTTACGTCGATGCAAATTTTGACACTGATTCAGATGACTCTAAGTCTCAATTTGGATACATATTGAAAGTGGGAGCAATTAGCTAGAGTAGCTCCGTGCAGAGCATTATTGACATAAAAATTTGCAAAATACTTACGGATCTGAATGTGGCAGACCCATTGACTAAACTTCTCTCACAAGCAAAACATGATCACACCTTGGTACTCTTTGGGTGTTAATCACATAGCGATGTGAACTAGATTATTGACTCTAGTGAACCCTTTGGGTGTTGGTCACATGTCGATGTGAACTATGGGTGTTAATCACATGGTGATGTGAACTATTGGTATTAAATCACATGGTGATGTGAACTAGATTATTGACTCTAGTCCAAGTGGGAGACTGAAGAAAATATGCCCTAGAGGCAATGATAAAGTTATTATTTATTTCCTTATATCATGATAAATGTTTATTATTCATGCTAGAATTGTATTAACCGGAAACATAATACGTGTGTGAATACATAGACAAACAGAGTGTCACTAATATGCCTCTACTTGACTAGCTCGTTAATCGAAGATGGTTATGTTTCCTAGCCATAGACATGAGTTGTCATTTGATTAACGGGATCACATCATTAGGAGAATGATGTGATTGACTTGACCCATTCCATTAGCTTAGCACTTGATCGTTTAGTTTGTTGCTATTGCTTTCTTCATAACTTATACATGTTCCTATGACTATGAGATTATGCAACTCCCGTTTACCGGAGGAACACTTTGTGTGCTACCAAATGTCACAACGTAACTGGGTGATTATAAAGGTCTCTACAGGTGTCTCCGAAGGTACTTGTTGGGTTGGCGTATTTCGAGATTAGGATTTGTCACTCCGATTGTCGGAGAGGTATCTCTGGGCCCACTCGGTAATGCACATCACTATAAGCCTTGCAAGCATTGCAACTAATGAGTTAGTTGCGGGATGATGTGTTACGGAACGAGTAAAGAGACTTGCCAGTAACGAGATTGAACTAGGTATTGAGATACCGACGATCGAATCTCGGGCAAGTAACATACCGATGACAAAGGGAACAACGTATGTTGTTATGCGGTTTGACCGATAAAGATCTTCGTAGAATATGTAGGAGCCAATATGAGCATCCAGGTTCCACTATTGGTTATTGACCAGAGACGTGTCTCGGTCATGTCTACATAGTTCTCGAACCCGTAGGGTCCGCACGCTTAAAGTTCGATGACGGTTATATTATGAGTTTATGTGTTTTGATGTACCGAAGGAGTTCGGAGTCTCAGATGAGATCAGGGACATGACGAGGAGTCTCAAAATGGTCGAGACGTAAAGATTGATATATTGGATGACTATATTCGGACATCGGAAAGGTTCCGAGTGATTCGGGTATTTTTGGGAGTACCGGGGAGTTACGGGAATTCGTATTGGGCCTTAATGGGCCATACGGGAAAGGAGAGAAAGGCCTCAAAGGGTGGCCGCACCCCTCCCCATGGGCTGGTCCGAATTGGACTAGGGAGGGGGACGCCCCCTTCCTTCCTTCTCCTTTTTCCTTCCCTTTCCTTCCCTCCTATTCCTACTACTTGGAAGGGCTCCTAGTTCTACTAGGAAAGGAGGAATCCTACTTCCGGTGGGAGTAGGACTCCCCTAGGGCGCTCCATAAAGAGGGCCGGCCCTCCCCCTCCTCCACTCCTTTATATACGGGTGCAGGGGCACCCCATAGAAACAACAATTGATTCTTTGGATCTCTTAACCGTGTGCGGTGCCCCTCTCCACCATAATCCACCTCGGTCATATCGTAGCGGTGCTTAGGCGAAGCACTGCGTCGGTAGAACATCATCATCGTCAACACGCCGTCGTGCTGACGGAACTCTCCCTCAAAGCTCGGCTGGATTGGAGTTCGAGGGACGTCGTCGAGTTGAACGTGTGCAGAACTCGGAGGTGTCGTGCGTTCGGTACTTGATCGGTCGGATCGTGAAGACGTACGACTACATCAACCGCGTTGTGCTAACACTTCCGCTTTCGGTCTACGAGGGTACGTGGACAACACTCTCCCCTCTCGTTGCTATGCATCACCATGATCTTGCGTGTGCATAGGGAAATTTTTGAAATTACTACGTTCCCCAACACCGTGGCCGTGGCACCACTATGAGAACCTCTCTTTATGCGGATGATGCAGCGGTGTTCATGGCACCCATCAAGAGAGACATTGATAACCTTGCTGGCATTTTGGAATGCTTTGGAGATGCCACCGGTCTGACCACCAACTTCCACAAAAGCTCGGTCGTTCCGATTCAATGTCGCCACCTCAACCTTGAGCGCATCCTTCAAAATCTACCTGCAAAAAGAGCATCCTTTCCCATGAAATATTTGGGTCTTCCACTTTCGGTTTGGATATTAAAGAAAGTAGACTTCCAGTTCCTCGAAGACAAGGTGGCGGCCAAACTTATTCCATGGGACGGCAACAACATCACCGCTATTGGTCGCACCACCTTGGTGAAGTCTGTGCTATCCTGCTTGTTGGTTTACTTCATCACATCTATCCACATCCTGCTGAGCACCTACATAACACAAGCAAGTTACAATGCGCTTTTATGTGGTCTGGCTCAGACAAAACCTCTGGAGCAAAATGCAAGGTCACTTGGGACTTAGTTTGCCGCCCTTACGAGCGTGGAGGCCTCGGCGTGCTAAACACCGTCAAATTCGCACGCGCACTGTGCTTGCGTTGGATATGATTTGAGTGGACGGTGCCACCCAAAATGTGGGTGGGCTTGGGCAACCCATGTGATGAAGAGGATTACAAATTTTCTATGCCTCCACCGTTATCACCGTTGGAATTGGGGCTAAAACACCCTTCTGGGATGCGCCTTGGGTTCATGGCCGCAAACCGAAGGATATTGCGCCGCTCATCCACGACGCATCCACAAGGAAAAACTGGAAGGTCAAGGAAGCACTCAACGAGGGCGCATAGATCTCCAAAATCAAGATGGCTATCGCCTTCACTATGGCTCACATTCACCAATTTGTGGAGCTTTGGATGCTCATTTCAGAATTCCACCTAGAGGAGCATGCGGAGGACGAGATCTCTTGGAAGCACACTACGAATGGTCAATACTCGGCGGCGTTTGCTTACTCGGCGCAATTCTTCGAAACCTTCTACTCTTCCATGGATCACACGGTGTGGAAAGCCTAGGCACCGCCTAAGGTGAAGTTCTTTGCGTGGCTTGCCATCCAGGACCGGATTTGGACCAGTGATCGCCTAGCACGCCGGGGATGGCCGAATTGCCATCTTTGCCCCCTCTGCAAACGGGAGCCGGAGTCCGGACTACACCTCTTCGTCAAGTGTCGTTTCACTCTTCGCCTTTGGAATTTGGTCAACGGGTGGCTAAACCTCGACAACCTTCACACTTCGACATGGCACCTTCAGGACTCCATTAAGGATTGGTGGGTGAGTCAATCGAGTTTGTGCACTCCCAACAGGAAAGCCATGGCATCCCTCACCATGCTTATCGGATGGACCATTTGGAATGAGAGGAACGCACGCATTTTCTGCAACAAGAGCATGCCACCCCCAATTCTGCTAAGCAACATCAAGAGTGAAGCCCTCACCTGGGTCACCGTCAGGGCTAAGAAGCTAGGTACTATAATACCGGAAGAGTAACACCACTTTGTATTTGTTGGGCTCGTGTAAAAACTCTATTCTCTCTTAATTAATATACGAGGCAAATTTTTTGCCTCGGTTCAAAAAAAATACTTCCAACACAACAAATGCCATGGAAACCGTTCGTTTTGCCATGCACCCAGGGAACGTTCGCTGAATAGCATTACCCACACAGCAAAAAAACATTCACACGCCTGTAATGCTTTTCTTTCCCACCTTTCTATTCAGAGGCACCAAAACTCGTGATGAATGACAAGATGCCGCAACACAGTGTAGAGAAGGTGAACAAAAGTAAGTAACCTGGACGTGGGATAAGGAACAAGAATTACAAACCTCAACAACTCTCGACTGTTACAGGCATCGCTGCCATAATATGAGTACATGGGGCATCACCTAAATTCTGTGAGCGCCATCCTCAAACTATGTCTGACTACAAAATATACTCATTCCCAATTACATGACGCTTTGACATAACGAGTGCAAGAAAATCTACTGATACATCATCACCGAACACACCAACAACCTAGAGTTCCAAGAATCGTCAATGCAAAACAAGAAACACTAGAAACAACCTAATCAGATGCAATTCTTATTCTTCCTCTTGTTATGTCGTGAAGAAAGACCATAGCGTTTTCCCAATCGATTTGTTTCGCCTCTCTGAATCATCATCATCATCATCCTCGTCATCATCTTCGACGCCCCCACGCTCACTTCCTGATGGTGTCATGGGCATCGCATCTTCACCTTGTTCACCATCCACAACAATATCACCATACTCCTCACCGGCAGTAGCATGGGCATCAACAGTTTCAGCCTAACATCAATGACAGGTTACCAGTTTATTAGCCCAGGTAAACACACATGCACCTGACATAGCGCAGAGTCTCTCTCTCTCTCTTACCTGGGAGAACTCTTGCAACTGCGATGCACCATCAGCTGATTCAGAAGGCCCCGTCCTCTTGCTATCAGCAGCTTTAGAGGTTCCTTCCGTGTCATCAGCAGTAGTTTCTACCGTCCGCTTTTTCCCTGTCCTCCCACCTTTCTTTTTCTCCGGTGCAGGAGGAGCTGCTGCCGCCGCATTTGCACTATACCAAGATGCAAAACGACAATATTATTCATTTACTAACTCCACGGTTCCAAGGAATGCAAGAGAAGACAACCCAGAGCAGAAATGAAATAGGGAAAGGTCAATTTAACTTACACTGTAGTGCGTCTCAAATTGTAGCGTTTTTCACCTGGGGCTTGCGTTGACGGGCCGGCTGGCTGCCGCCTCTTGCGACGCTGCCCACCAACTGAAACACTTCCAGATTGTGCTTCACTAATTTCTTCATCACTGATATCTGGTCCAGCAAGGCGCCTCTTCCGTGTACCACCAACAGTAACTGAATCTTCCTGATCATCATTCTTTTCATCTAAATTCTCACCAAGAATTACTTTAGCATCTTCAAGCACTGCACGAACCGACTTTGTCTTTTTCACCCCTCTTGGTCTACCCCTCCGTTTTGGAGGATTTGATGCTTCAGGTTGCAAATCTACTTCAGGGGCAGCCGTTGAGTCCTTTCCATTTTGGTCCACAGAGGCAATTGTTGTGTCAACTGCCATGTCATTAGCAGCAGCAAATGGCTGAGTTCCATGAACATCTATACAATTATCTGCGACTCCAACAGAAGACTCGATCTGGATATCATCAGCTATATCAAGCCTTTCGGATTCTTCATTCCCCCTTGCTCCACTGTCGGAAGGGAGACCCTCAGCATCAAAAGAATTATTTGCTGCCTGATAGACAGGAGTTGGCTCATAATCTGCTTCACTCGGTGAGGCTTCCTCTAATCTCGCACCAAAAGGAATGTTTATTTCCGCTTCCTGTTCCGATGACTGCTCGGCCTTTGTCCTAGGAGAGAACTTGAAAAGCCTTGAACACTTCTGCAACAGTGAGAAACGACCGGCTGAATTAACAAGTGTTCCTGTGTCTTGAGCCAAAGCATCAGTGTTCGGGGAACGATCATCTCCCTCAACAGCCAAACTTGGGTGGTCAATATCAGCATCATCCTTGAGAGATAGATCACCAAAGCCCTCAAAAACAGAAACCCCACAGCTTTTGCACACCTTGTACTTTTCAAACATGTCAATGAGGTTATTCCTGTCCCTGTTGTATGCTTCTCGACGATCCTTCAGACTCTTGCTGAGTGCATGAAGACTATCAATGTCTCTTCTAATGTCTGCCTTGTCAGTTTCCAATTTTCGCTTCTCCTCCACTAGAACTTCTTTTTCCCTCAGCAGCTGTTGTTTCTCCAATGTTATCTTTTGAATCTTGGACTCATTCAAATCAACAGCATGCTTTAGTTCATTTTCTACAAAATCCCTTTTCTTATTTAACTCATCCTCCTTCTGTTCCAGTTCCTTCTGTTTAATTGCTAGTTTATTCGCTATCTCCATCTCCAGTTCATGTCGATGGAGCTGCAAATTACGCTGAAGATCAGCACGTTCTCTCTTCAGATATTCATCAATCTCCTCACGCTGGTGTTTTATATCATCAGCCAAAGCTTTTTCCTTGAGTGCAAGATTATCCTGCTGCTCCTTGTACTTTGCATCCATTTCATCCTGTGTATCCTTGAATCTCTTCTCTTCATTGTGACGCCACCTTTCTAGATTTGTTTTTTCATTCTTGAGCACCTTTGCCTCCTCTTCTAGCCGAGCTCTTTTTTCATCAAGCTGCTCCCACTCTTCTTCAAATTTCTGCCGCTGCTTCCTCAAATCTTCAGTTTCTTCCGAGAGGGAATTGCTTCGCATTCTATACTCATCAATCTCCTTCTTCAGTTGTGCTGTCAGCATGCTGTGCTCTTGCCTCTCTTCCTCTGTAACTTTCAAATTGTTCTGTTCTTCTAAAATTTGCTTCTTTTCAGCTTCAATTGTGGCTTTCAGCCTTTCAACATCCGATCTGTACATCTCAGCCTGTTTTCGTTCATGATCTACTTGCAGCTTTTCTTCAGATAACTTATCCTTCTCAAGTTTCAGTGACTCATCCCACTTCTTCAAAGCTTTCGACTTGGTATCAAGGTCATTCTGCAATTCTTCCAGCTTTTTCTTGCTTTCATTTAACGCTTGCTCCCTTTTAGATATTTTGTTCTCCCTAGAACTGAGATCTTTTTCCTTCTTTACCAAATCAGCTTCCCTATGTTTCATCTTTTCATCAAAGGATTTCCTCTCACTCTCCAGCTCTAATTCAAAATCTCGTCTTTTTGCTTCAAGCTTCACCTCATGATCCTCGATAAGCTTCTGAAGCCCCATCTGAAACAGATTTCTCTGACAATATCAGATCACTGAAAAAGGTGCATGTTACACATAATATTCTGTGTGTCAAATATTCCAAAGAGGATGCTAGGAACATGAACACCTGTAGCTGACAAGCATAAGGAATAGAACAGAGTATCTGTATGAAAAGCTCGATGGCTCGAAAGTAATGAGATGAACACAGGATAGTGGCCAATCCGGCCAATTTACACATGACAAGGTGGGCAAGTGAAATAGCACAATGGGTAAAATAATAAGCTAAGCATGTCAACCTGTAAAAAGTTACAGAATAACATATACTCCCTCAGTCCGGAAATACTTGACTGAAAAATGGATGTATTAGAACTAAAATATGACTAGATACATCCATTGCTCCGACATGTATTTCCGGACGGAAGGAGTATATAGGGGAAAAGTCCACAGAAAAAACTAGAGAACATAAAATATCAACGGTACTCCCTCCGTAAAGAAATATAAGAGCGTTTAGATCACTACTTTACTAATCTAAACGCTCTTATATTTCTTTACAGAGGAAGTACATATTTAATATGCCATTAATTTTCCCCAAGGGTAAAATGCTCGAACTGCATAATGACCAAATAAATGTAACAGCAACATCGCTTGTACCCATTTATTCATAATGCCACAAATGGAGAGCAGACTGTTCATCGGTGTGTTACTTACTTTTTCTCTTGCACTAGCTTTTTCTTCTCTCTCAGATAACTTTTTCTCCTTTTTTTCCAAAATCTTGTGCTTTGCGTCAGCATCCTGCAAATGAATAGAAAATAAACAACATATATCTTTTTATTTTACTATCAACTCGTCATAACCCAGAATGAGGAGAAAAGAATGCAGGACCCATCACTGGGTTACCTTCTCTTGTGAGCGTAATTCATTTAGCCTTTTGGCAATATCATCCTCCTTTGTTTTCAAAATGATTTTAGTTGACTCCACTGTCTTCTTTGCCTCCTCCAATTCTTCCTGTTTTATCTTACAAAGTTTGTCATTCTCATTTGCTCTCTCCTCTCTGTCATTTACAGATCTCTGCAAATCAACGAGTCTGTTCTGACTTTCTTTAAGCTTTTTCTCCCAGACTTGCAGAGATTCCTCCTGCTCCTTGAGTTGCTTCTCTCGGGCCTTCCTCCTGTACGTAACCAAAACAATGAAACACAATACACAATATTATCACCTGCATAGCACAGTATAAAGTAGAGAAAGAAGACAGAGGAAATTGGCATACTCAGTCTCAAAATATAGCTTCTCCTTCTCCAACCTACGTTGCCGAGCTTCTGCCTCCTCTAAATCTCTGTCAGCTTGTGACTTCTTACGGTTTGCCTCCGCAAGCTTCGCATCTGCAGCATGAAGCTTCCCCTCGATCTCCAAAGATTTTTCCTCCAAATTAGCCTCAAGAGATTGAGCATCAGCTATCTTTTTCTGAGACGTGAACTTAACCTCAGCTATCTCTGATCGAATTTCACGTAGTGCCTTTTCAAGCTGCATATACAGACAAACAAAAAGTCATAAGGTAAACCAGAAAAAGAAAAATTGGAGTGCTTAATCAGTTTAAAACAGAGAGTAGTGCTTTCAGTAAAAGCAATACTGATGACTACAGTGGGTGCAGCAGCCTCTAATATTCATACCAACTCATTTTGGCTATTAGAGGATATACTAAAAAGTTAGATTACATAAAGCACACAACTGTAAGTATTGAACAACTTCCAAGAATCAAATATCTATGTAAAATGCAGTGCAAAAAATAGATATGCTCATTAGATCTCTGCAACTGGCAGAGTAGCCAGGTCAGAATGGTGCTGATAAATGACAAGAACAAAAAATTATGGGATAGAGAACAACATACATCAGCTACACATTGTTTCTCAACACCCAGTGATTTCCGCATGTTTTCTTCTCGCCTTTCATATTCTGATATAGCATTCAAATGTGCAGCTTGTTCCCGCTTTAAGATCTCCTCCTTTTGTGTCAGCACGTGGGTGACTTCGTCAAATTTGGCTGCCCACTCTTTTTTCTCAATCAAGAGCAGCCCCATATTGTATTGATATTCATGTAACTGTAAGACATACACATGAAAACACACATGTCAATAACTGTAACTGTTATGGGAATGAACAAAGTACAAAACAGAAGGTTAAATATCCTGACAGAAAATACTGTGATGAGGAAAAAGGAAATTTCTGAAGCAACATCCAAATTACACAAGGTGAGTGAGAAGGAAAATGCAAAAATACGCATAATAATTTTCTCCACTGCTTAACTTTTTACCTGTCCATATTATTGGTTTTAGAAGGCAGAAAACACTAGCTATAGCCCACAGTTCTTTCCACAAGGAGAACCCAATCATAATGATGACTAGCATTACTGAGAAGTGTTAAATGGTACTATAAGCAGAACCAATGTAACACTCTGCACTGCTTTGTTGAAAATGGTATAAGCAGACAGTTTTCTGGCTGTCTGGCCAAAACAGCCAGAAAAATGAGTTCTTCCATGGGTCACATGGAAATCTGATTCTTTAAGAACCAGCAAAGGCCAAAGGGTACAGTTTCGTCGTGCTAACAAGAAATTGTCAAAACCCTATCTTCTGAAAGGATTGCTGGTTTAAATCGAAAAGTTTGAGGCATGACTGATTTTAATAATGGTGTTATTTTTACTTTTCAAAATCTGACGACATGTGATAAAGAGAATACGTACTATATAGGATAATAGTACTGCATAGTTGGCCTTACTTGCTTGTGAATCTTATAATTTAAATAATTCGGGACAGAAGTCGAAGCGAGTAAAGAGACATAGCCCGAAACAAGATTCAAAAGTTGCATGGACTGGGGGGGGGGGGGGGGGGGGGGGGGGAACGGGGGCAAAGATTGGGCAAAACCTCCTGCTCGAGCTCGGCAGCTCTCTGTGAAGTCCCTTTGGCCTTGCCAAGGGGCGCAGATGCGGGCGGAGCGCCACCACCGGCCCGCTGGTTCCCTGGAGACGGCGTGGACCAGCCGTTCCATCCTTTCCCCTGCGGAGTAAACATCACGGCTTCTTGCTCCCAATTCCTTCACGGCGCATCAAAGAAACGAGGCGCCGCTCCCCTACCTGCAGTTCCAGAGGCCAAGAAAGGCACAGAGGTTACCAACCAAGCTCCCTCCAACAAAACCCTAACCACCAAGAAAACCCGGCAAAGGAAACCCTAATTGCCAAGAAACGCAGAGAATCCCGCCCCCGGAGCCGCGAGAAAGCCCCGCATTAGCAAGCGAGGACGGGCGTCCCCCGCCGAGAAGTCCGAATTTCAAACCCTCGAAATCCCAAGAAACCCCCCAAGAAACAAGCGGCGGAAAGAAGGTTAACGGATCTGCGAGGAGGGCGCTCACCGGGAGGTGCCCGGCGGCCACGGCGCGGCGGCGCGGTGGAGGCCGGCTGTGCGGGCGCGCGAGGGGCCGGGCTGGGCTAGGTCGGGGCTGCTGGTGCTCTGGGGGTTGGGTAGGTGCGTCGTGCGGCTGCGGTCAGATTTGGGAAAGGAGCGGGGAGACGGGGAGAGAGAAAGAGAAAAGGAGGGGGGAAGAGGCGGGCGGGGGGCTGGATGTAAATTGGCAGGGGGGCCGGGTGTCTGGCTGAAAAGCGGTGCTCGCGAGGGGAGCGTGTGGTGCGGCAAATGACCACGATGCCCCTTTGCATTTTGTGATGCTTTTTCGATGATGTAATCATGGGGCTCCGACTTGGCCCCCTCCTATTGGACAATCATTTGATGACCCAACTAGCATAACAACGGCATCAGTGCTGGCTGACAGTTTGGAACCAGTTTTTGTTGAAAGGAAAAAATAGTGCTGACTATAATGGCATGGAGCACCAAACCTTGACCATAGTGTCAAACCATTCTTTGATTAAAGTCGAAGGATATGACTCTCTGATTTTCAGAAGAAGAAAAGGTTGTATACGATTTGTAGGGTTTTATTTTGTAGAATTTTTTTCTCACATAGCCTGTTTTGATATGTATAATTGAAAATTATCTTTTATATGGACTGCTTTATGTGCAATTTCAAGAAAAAACTAGTGCATCTTTTAAAAAAAGTTGTCTCTTGAAGAACTATGATAGGCACCTGGTTTTTTCAAGACGTTCATGTGGTCTTTTTGAGGTGCAATTTCACATGTTTTTTTAGCATTCGAAACGGCAGGAGAGACTCCCACTGCTATAGCAATTTCACAATTTCTATTGCGTCTTTGTATGTTTTAATACCTATAGAGTTTAATATGGCACCCTGTTACCACGTTTTTTCATTCATGTGCATTTTAGTCACGAGGGTCATATGTATATTTCCATCATTTGAAACATATGACCAATCTTTAGTCGTCATCCTCACCTTCAAATTACATGCCTGATATGTGGTTTTAGGGCATGTTTGGTTCGTGTCCACCACAATGTGCCTGAGAAAATTGAGTGTCTGGATCTGGCCTGGGAAGGTGCTACATTTTTGCGTGGCCAGGCTAGTGTTGTTTGGTTTGTACCATGCCTGGTTAGAGTATTAGAAAATGTCACAACATGTTTACCTTCTGCTATTTGGACGGAACCACACATCTGCATGCCAGGAAGTCGTCCAGGCGTCCGGTTATGCTCGCCTGGGCAAGCTAGTGACCCTATCAGATTTTCAACCAGGCTAATGACATGTTGAGATTCCCCAGGTCAGGCTAGCATCGAATCATTAAGGATATAAACCAAACAAGTTCCACGCATGTCTCAGGTAAGCTCCAGGCTAGACAGATTTTACCCAGGGCTGCAACCAAAAAGGCCCTTAATGTGAGGTAGGATTGGCGCTCACAAACATCACATGCAGTATTTAAATGGGGCGGTTGATGCTTGTGCGTGTAGGACTTCATATTTGAGAGTTCGAACCCTCAATACATATTTCTAAGCATGCACTCGAGCACATTAGTGGCAACTTCATGAGGTCGGACAATCGAGGCATGAGTTTATAAGGTATAATCGAGGCATGAGTTTATAAGGTATATGTAGGATGCCAATTTAAAGGCAGACAACAAGGCTTGGTAGGAAGAGATGAACTAGTAATTATGGTAAGGGGTCATACCCGTATATACTGGCTGTGCAGCAGAATGATGCTCATGCCTTTCTCATGCATCTCGTAGTTCTTATGGATATCTCTCGCATGTTCACCCTACTAGCAAAAGTGTTGTCAAATATACCAATCCTTGAGCCATGTAGCAACAAAATGCAAAGCATAAGTTGCTCCATTCCGCCAGTCAAACAGTGTACCACTTCACCGCTAGTTACATCAGGGTTCAGTCTATCAAAAGAACTATCGTCGACAACGAAGTAACAAGCAGGGGAGGAGGAAATTAAAGCCTTTGTAAAAAAAATAGAGGTCAAACTCTCCTCATTAAATGGAGATGAATAAACTATGCCAAAGCGTTGTATGAAAACCATTACAACTCATGGTTTGTTTGGTTATGCTTAACGTGTGGCTTTTGATCGTTGGTCTACACGCCAAGAGATGTGATTTTGGCTTTTCACTTCTGTCTTACAACATTCAATAAAAAACCAGAAGGCATAAAAATATGTGTTTTTTATTGTACAAGCCAAAAACCAAAAGCGACGAGTTAAGTCTAGCCAAACAACCCATTAACTGGTTTGTTTGTCAATGTAAAGTAATTATTTAGATGTTTTTAGATGGCGTTGCCTATAAATGGGCATGTGGACGTCAATACCACGATTAGATTACTTTGTTCGTCGGTTGCCCCAACATGTTTGCAAAAATACATTGTGGTCTCTTCGCTTCACGTACAAGTTGTTATGCCCGTGCAAAATGACACACTAAATAATGTTGTTTGGCATATTCTTGTGTAACCAACTAACAACCATGTGATTTTAGAAGGGGGGGAGGGGGTCACAAAAGAAAGAAACACATGTCCAATCCCCGAGGTACAAGACAAACAACACATCAGAAAATATGTTAGTTGGGAGAATACATATGAAGTAGCCCACATGTCTAAGTCAGTGGCATGAATGAGGTAGAGTGGAATCGAGGATGTCAAGTGATTTACGAAAATCCTCGCTTAACTCTAGCCAGATTTTAGCACTAAATGCAAGGAGACCAAAATAGATGATCTTGTGTGACAACGATAGGGGCTTTGTCATGTTGTATAACATTCTTATTTGTGATCTCTCGACAGTACATGTAGTTTATGCGCCCATGTAAGACGACACACTAAACAATGTTGTGTCACCACAATCTTAGGTAACCAACTAACTAACTGCCATATGTTTTAGAAACAAGGGTCACAAAAAGAAAGAGATACTTGTTCATTCATGGTACAAGGCGAAATAAACCAGGGCACGGATCAACGAGATCGGTGTAGGCTACAAACCCACCAAGGTGAGGACAGATAGGAAAAAAGAGTAGCTAGTATAGTTACGCAGGAACCGGAGCACAATAGGGGCGTTCATAACCGTGTATACTGGTCATGTAGTAAATCAATGTGAGTATCTCCATTTGCAACTATATATTTTGCAATTCTTATGGATAGCTCCTGAAGGCTCAGCACGCTAATGAAAACTATTGTCGAATCCAGATATCCTAGTGAGGGAATACAAAGTAGAAATCGCTCCATCACACCGGCTGCATAGTGTTCTACTTCACCCTTGGTAAACACTAGGTTTTATATTGCCGAGAAAGGTAGCGACACCAACGACGCAGGATGCAAAGATAAAATAGGTGAAATGACGAAATGGCCTGCAATAACTTTGTTCGGCAAAAGATAGAAAGTGACTGAGGATATGCAAGGATTATACAGAAATATCTGCAACTTAAGCAGGTTGATACCATCTATAGACGAACAAGTGGACGACAAGACCAAAGATGAGATGACTTTGTTCGACAATGACCTCAACATGTGTTGTATAATCCCCTGTGATCGCTTCACGATAAAAGTTGTTTTATGGCCATGTAAGACAAGCCGCTAAATAATGTCGTGTCACACAATTTAGGTAACCAACTAACCGCCGTACTATATAATCTAGAAACGAAGTCCACAAAAGAAAAGGACACCTGTTCAATCCTGGTACAAGACGAACAAACATGCAAGCCAGTTTGTGTTAGTTTTCTCCTGGCAGTCTTCGCAAAAAAATAGGTTTTCTCCTGGCAGTAAACAATTTTGCAGCACGTTTGTCCGTGATCTTGGCTCACCTAACCAAATCAATCAACAGAAGATACCATGACAGTTTGAGGGTAGTGCCACCAGCCTAGTCCCAACGAGCGATGACGCAGCACCATATCCAATCCAACTGTCGTGGATGATTCCCTCTCATCAAAGGGGGAAAAAAACGCCGCGCATGCCATGATGCTTCCCGTTACGCGAGGGCAGCAGCGTAAAAGCACACGGCCGCTGGGGGCGTCGTGGGCGGGACTAATTCCGGCGCGGGTTTGGAATATGCCCCTACGGCGCCGGTACTAAATGCACCTGTCTCCCGACGACGCCCGTGGCTGACCGGTGGACCGCCGCGTCGCGGCCCCGAAATTAATTGGTCACATGCGCGGCGAGGCGGGCGGGCGGCGCGCGCGTCGGGGCTTCTTTTCCTTCCCTCCCATGCTTTCCAGCGTGGTGCGACGAGGCGCCAGCGCGCCAGCCCAGGGTGCCGTGCTGGGCGGGAATGCCTCTCGGAGGCTGTATGCAGTTTGGCGACGATTGGAATCTCCCGCCCGCTACTCTCCTCCCCTCTGATGTCGCCCGCGGCCCCCATCGTTTATTCTTCCGTGCCGGTTGCAGTTTGGGTATCTGTTTTTTTTTGAAGGGCAGTTTGGGTATCTTGAACTGATTGACAAGCACTGGAATCGTGATAACTTCAGGTCTGGCAGCACGGAACATGCAAAGATAGCTCTTCCAACAGCTACGTGGCGGTACTGATGAAAAGTCCCTCGCGGGAAAAAAAAAGGTGCGATAGCTATTTGTAAGTTGCGTGATTGTTGGTTCCAGGCTACTCAATTCATGGCATCTCCAACACCAATCCGCAAATTTCTTTTCGTATCCGTTCGCGGACAGAGGGAGACCAGTCCGCGGACACGAATGCGGGAAGACGACTTCCAACGCTAGCCGCATACATCCGGTCAAAAATTCGAACCAATCTGTCGTGGTTTTGTCACGGCAGATGTTCTAGAGAAAGGACTTAGTCATGGAGCCATCACTACGGGTTAGTTTGAAGGGGTTAAAGCGGACACAAGGACGCAAGAGAGTTTATACTAGTTCGGCCCCTTCAATGAAGGTAAAAGCCTACTTCTAGTTGTGATGGAATTGATGGGTGTTTCAATGACTAGGGAGCGAATAAGCTTCGCCTATGTCTCGAGTCGTTGTCTGTCGTCCTTGAACCGCCGCCGGGTCGTCCCCTTATATACATAGGTGACGCCTGCCGGTTCAGAGAGTCCCAACACCGGTTCATACTCGTGTCCGGGTTGGTCTCTCCTTGTTCGTAACTCATATTACAAGTATGTGCACAAAGCTGATGTACGGCTACAGGTTATAAACCGACTACGGGCCCTGGGCCTTTATCTGCCTCTTTGGGCTTTAACACCTTTGAACTACTGATGGAGTTAATCCGGCCCAGGTAGGCCGGTTTATGCCCAGTAGTAATATCTCCAACATTAGGCCCCAGATTGATTTGAACAGGTTCATGTCAATCCTTAGCAAAAATCTTCGTCTTCAACATCTTCTTGTAGTTGTTGAACCGCCGTGACGTCATCTTCTCTGTTTGCTGTAAACCGGCGTGACATCATCTGTCATAAAGAAAACATCCATGATATCTTCTTGTTTAATAGATTCGCAATGACCGAGGTGACCGCCCTACTTCCGAAATCTGCGGTCCCTTGATTCCCGCGCCTGACACATGTCCTTTGCCTTATAAATAGGCCCGAAGGGTCATTTCTTTTCTTCCCTTCGTGCCCTTCCTCTTCGTCTTCCTCGTGTCGCCAGTCTCAGAGCTCCGCCGCCTCCGTCGTCTTCTGCATCACCCTTGGCCGCTGCATCAACTTGAACGCGCCAGAAAGCCGCGGCGACCTTCCGCGTTTTCCTCAGCTCTGGTAGATCTTCTGTTCTTCTCAATATAGATCTGATCTAGGGCTTCGTGTTCTTGCGGTGTTCATCACTTGTTCATACTCATGTATTAGCTCCTGGATGCACATGTAAACCCTTGCTTTGTGTAGCGGTAACTTTCAGTATCCGCCGCTAGTTTCCTGCCCAAAACCATAGATCTCACATATACTTCTGCTCATTGATTCAATACTGTTCTGCTTTGATCTTTGACTATTTTTCTTATTTTCTGAACTTGCTTCAGATCCAATGCCGTAATAAGATCTTGTGAAACCTGTTTCTGCATACTTAACCATCCGCAATCTAATTGCTTCAATGTTTAGTTCAGGCGGTTTAACCTTATAGAAACCATTAGTCCCCTTGTTGAACCGCCAGATGCAGGTTGCTTCATGAAACTCCGGTTTAGATAGGGTTGTTTCCGGTTTAACATTGTACATACCAGTGCATTTTAATCAATGCATTTTTGAACCGGGATATTTTACCTTGTAGATTCCGTCATGGCCAAGCAAGTGTATGAGTACAATTGGGTTCCTTCTCACGTCACAGAGGCGGAACTGGACGATTTAGTCCTGATTGGTGCTTTAGGCAGTAAGGATACAATCCATTGGAGGGCTCCTGGCAAAGAATGCCCTCCCTCACCTCGAGAAGGAGAGGTTGTTGTTTTCGTAGATCACTTAGCCCGGGGCTTTAAGCCGCCCGGTTCTAAATTTTACCGGGATGTCTTAGCCGATTTCCAGCTCCATCCACAAGATACTAGCCCCAACTCTGTTACAAATATGTGTCACTTCCAAGTGCTCTGTGAAGCGTTCTTTCAAGAGGAGCCCACAGTGGAACTGTTCAGAGACCTGTTCCATCTAAACCATCGTACTGAATTTACTAATGGCTCCAATACGGAGTTGGGTGGTGTGGCGATTCAGAAAAGGGAAGAGGTCACATACCTTCACGCAAATCTGCATAGCCACCCCAAAGAATGGAATCAGACATGGTTCTACTGCAAAGACACCTCCCCTGCTGGTGAGAATCCCTTGCCTGGCTTTCGACCGGAGCGGCTCAGCAACACACACCCTTCTCCACAAAGATTGACTGCACAGGAGAGAAGTAAATATGCTCCTCAGCTATCAAAGCTCAGAGCTTTTATGGCCAACGGTTTAACAGGGGTTGATCTTGCTCGCTGTTGGATATCATGGAGCATACTGCCTCTTAGTCTGCGCTCCGGTTTGATGTGCCAGTATACTGATCGTGTTGATGACCCACTGCGACACTCAAGACTCCAGCTCGCTGGTGAAGAAATCACAGAGGCTGTGCGTAAGATACTGAATGAACCGGAACACATCTGCGCCAGAACCGGCCTGCTTCCCTTCTGTGCCACCAACAAACCGCCAGCTGTATGACTTTGACTTTTCCCTTTACTGAATCTGTTATTGATATGTCTGGTCATTGTTTTTAATATCAGTGTCTGCATAATCAGGGCGATGATCCATTTTGGAGCAAAAAACTGCCGCAGGAGAAGTCAGAAAAACCAGACAAACCGGAAAGAGCAGCCCGGCAAAAGACTAAGCTGTGAAGAAGACTACCCATAGGAAAAGAACCACCGCCTCTTCTAATCCGGCTCCTGACGATGAGGTTGATAATCCAGATTTTGAGGTAGAGCTTGACTCACTTGGTTTATTTTTCATGCGTCTTATTGATGATGATATTTGTCAGGATGATGTCGAAGCCAGCCACGCGGATGTTGCCAAGGTAATTATTCTCTTTTCTGATTCAGAAACCTTGCCTTCACAAAAAATCCGTCAGGCAAACCGGAAAGTTAAATTTTCTCATCCTCTTGCTTATTTGGATCCTAAACTTCTTATGAAGACCCAACAACACGAAGCTCGCCGCACCATCCGGCACAGCGGCCAGGTAGTTACCTCCGCCGGTTTACCGAACAGTCCGGTTTAGAAACGCCATTCCGAGGTCTCTAATTTGCTTGTCAGTGCTTGTCCTAAAGCGGGCTGCTTTCGTCAACCTCTTACTCCGTCTGACTCCAATTATTAGGTTACTTCCCACTCATCTTCTGGCGAGTCATCGGCTACTCAGCTCCCACCGTTCAAAACGGTGTTTGGGTAAGCTATACTTATTGCAATGTTTGCAGTACATTGCCTTAGAACATATTTTGTATTTGATTTTGTTATCTTTCTCAGGGCCAAACCTAGGCCAAGCAAGAAGGCCCGCCTGGACAAAGCGACCGAAGAGGATGTCGTTCTTGAAGCGGACAAAACACCCAACGCTGAAGCGGCTATTCCTGAGGATATTCCCAACGATCCACTGCAACAAGATGATGATCTTATTGCAGAAGAGAGACCCACTGACACCTCAGATCCTACCCATCAGCCTACAGGTTCCATCCGGATTGAAAGCTCCACCGGTCCAGCAAAGCCTACTGACAAGCCAACAGCTCCAGTGCAAACCGGCGGTACCAAAGATGATGAGGTTGTCATTACTGGTACTGGCCATACTGAGCCAAACAATCCTGTCGCTTTATCCAAACATTCTGCCAAGGAAGAACTTGCTGCCTTTGGTAAAGGCAAGTGGAACGCTGATCTGACGACTTACGCTACTCTGAACGCCCAAGATATCCATTCCGGCTATCTGAACCGGCTGTATACCAGCCGTGACTATGAAGCCGGTGTGGTTAACATGATGAAAGACAAATATGAGGTAATTTCCATATGCTCCTTCTTGCTTGTATGCTTCCATTCCTGACTCTCCTAGCCCCCAAGGGCCGGTTTGGAATATTCTTTCAAACCGGGACTTAAATAATATAAATCTTGTTGCTTTGAAATTTGCTGATGTAGCCCCCAAGGGCCGGTTCAACTTTAGTGTAGTTAAACCGGTACTTTAAGTAATTGAAATTGCCGTATCAGAATATATATGATCAAATAGCCATTAGCCCCCAAGTGCCAAGTTGAATACTTGTATTGATCTTGAGACTTTGTAAACAATCGAAAGATGAAGGGGTAAATCGGGGGCCGCTTTAGATCAAATATGCATTAGCCCCCAAGTACTAAGCGCATAACTTGTTATGTGGTTGGTACTTGAATCCTTCTACCAGTTTGCTGAAGCATATATCTGTATGCATGCAGGCGGAGCTGAAGACGAAAGAGAACCAAGTCATCGATCTTCAAGAAGCCCTGAAAACCCAACAAGCTGAAACCTCCAAAGCAAAAGAGGAATTGGCCAGTGCTTTAAACGCCATGGAACAACTTAAGGAAAACTTCAAAAAGAAACGGGCGGACTGGGCCACTGAGAAATCCGCTTTGATCAAACGAGCAGAGGATGCTGAGGCTGCACTAAAACCAGTGGCAGATGAACTGACCAGCATAAAGCGGCACGTGCATGCCATGACTGCTGCTATCTTTGGTAAGCCAGTTTTCCTACTGAATTGGTTCTGCCTTCTGACAAAGTCGCCGGCTTATTAACCCTTTATGGTATTTCAGGGACACGCATTGGTCATTTGGGGTCAGATGTACGGAAGAAGCTAAAAGCCGCCTATACATTGGTTGAACAATTGTATACTGGTGCCCAGCGGATCATCTGTACCGCCTCTCATAACAAACCGACGCCTACTTTGATTCAAGATACTCTGATAAAACTGTTGGTGCTTCCTGCTCGGATTGAAGAGCTAAAGAAATCTGCTGCTCGAACCGGCGCAATCAATGCTTTAATCCGGGCAAAAGCCTGGGTGCCGGATTTTGATCCTGTTGAAGCGGCTCAGGGCTATCCCAGCTTGAAGGAAGACGGATCAGAATTCGGTGAAGCGGATCTGCGAGCGATAAACCGAGAGGTGCATCCACTAGCTTGTCAGTTGGCTGAGGAAGCAGACTTGTCTCGTTATCAAGCGCAATATGACAGTCAGAACAAGCGAATAGCTGCGCCAATTCATGAATCGGAAAATCTGATTCCTCCAATCCGTAAGCATACTTACGCTCCCAATATTGACCCGTCCTTGCTGATCCATGATGAAGCTGTTTTTCAAGCATTAATGGGAATCGACTGGACAACTGTGGATTTCCAGCCACTGGGTAGGGATACGGAGGCTGAAGCGGCGCAGGACGACCCACAACCATCAGGCCAGGCTGGTGACCAAGCTTGAACCGGACGCCGGTTTAAAACTGCCTCTTCTTTGCGAAAAACAATTATATTATTATGGGCACCATGTTGCCTTGTAATAGGCTAGCTGATACCTTTGATGTTGATATGCCTTCGTGCATAATTTGTTCTTCCTGTGGCAATGAACTTTCCAAAACACTTTCTGAAATGAAAAATTCGTCAAGTGCCACCGCGGTTGTACCGTCAGGCGGAATATGATGTCTGCATATATGAAATCAAAACAAAATTTTAAGTATGACCAAATTTTGAGATACATAATACCTGCCGTCATTGAGCGTGAAGTTGGCTTGGCAAATCTTGAAGCGGAGTTTTGCAAACCCATACTGTTGGAGGAGATAACAGCTCCTGTATATATATATGACGCTGGTTTACCATGTAAACCGTGCCGGGTTACGACAAATACCGTGTTACTCCATAAGAGGATGTTAACAACGCGGATTAAACCGGTCAAATAGCCTCCGGATTGACGTGAACTGTGTTCCGTCAATTGAATTTTTTTTGTCGGTTTAAGAAACACAATAAAAAGCAAAAAAACCCCTTCAAAGAAAAGTATGAAGCAAAAGCAACGAAAAAAACGTTTGCCAAAAAAGACTTATTTAAGCTGATCAAATGGCGTAACCATGGCCAAACACGACCAAGCTCCCGTTAGGTGTAACTATGGTTCTAGTTAGCCAGGTCCCCAAGTGATTCTTGTGGCATTTTATGCCGACCAAATGGCGTGGTCATGGTTCGGGTTCGACCAAGCCCCCAAGTGATTCTGTGGCCTTAGGCCGATCAAGAGGCATGACTGGTTCACACATGACCAAGTCCCCAAGTGATCTGGTGGCTTTCGCCTATCAAGAGGCATGGTATTGGTTCGGACACGACCAATCCTCCAAGTGATATAACACGATGCTTTTAGCAAAGCGAACTCAAGGGGTAAACCGGAGGCCGCTTTAGAGCAAATCCGTGTAACCTCACATGATGTAAAAGAACAGATACCCCGCTTTAGCTGAGGTTCCAGTTTATTTTACTTAATCATAATATATACATTGTATGTACATAAGTATAGCCAATGGCTCAGGTATAGTAAGGCCGAAGATGAGCTATATTCCACGGCCTGCTAGTCTCCTCTTCTGATGTACGTGAGTCCTTATGCTCTCGAATATCGATCAGATAGTACGACCCGTTGTGCAGATTCTTGCTGACCACGAAAGGCCCCTCCCAAGGTGGGGATAGCTTATGCATATCAGTCTGATCTTGGATGAGCCGAAGCACCAAATCTCCTTCCTAGAAAATCGCCGACCGAGCGGCTGCGATGTCACGCTCTTCATCCAACCGGTCCAAAGCATCTTGTCGTGCTGTCTCGTTGTCCGCTTCAACATAAGCCGTGACACGAGGTGAGTCATGACGGATATCGCTGGGGAGAACCGCCTCCGCTCCATAAACCATGAAGAACGGTGTGTATCCTGTTGATCTGTTGGGTGTTGTATTGATGCTCCATAACACAGATGGTAATTCTTCTACCCAACAACCCGGCGTTCTCTGCAAAGGAACCATGAGCCGGGGCTTGATGCCTCTCAAGATCTCTTGATTAGCTCTTTCTGTTTGACCATTGGACTGTGGATGTGCCACTGATGAAACGTCGAGTCGGATGTGCTCCCGTTTGCAGAACTCCTTCATAGCACCTTTGGATAAATTGGTACCATTATCTGTGATAATACTGTGCGGAAAGCCAAACCAGAAAATCACCTTTTTGATGAACTGAACCGCCGTGGCCGCATCACACTTGCTAACAGGTTCTGCCTCCACCCACTTTGTATACTTGTCCACCGCCACCAGGAGGTGGGTCTTCTTATCTTTGGACCTTTTGAAAGGCCCAACCATATCTAGCCCCCAAGTCGCAAACGGCCAAGTAATTGGAATCATCCTCAATTCTTGAGCCGGTACATGAGCACGTCTTGAAAACCTTTGGCAACCATCACATCATCTGACCAGATCCTTCGCATCAGCATGAGCAGTTAACCAATAGAAACCATGGCAAAACGCTTTAGCCACCAGAGATTTTGAACCGGCGTGGTGACCACAATCTCCTTCGTGGATCTCCCGCAAAATTTCACGGCCTTCTTCAGGAGACACGCAACGTTGAAAAGCTCCTGATACACTGCAATGATGCAACTCACCATTGATGACAGCCATGGACTTGGATCGCCGGATTATCTGCCGAGCCAGAATCTCATCTTCTGGCAACTCGTCCCGGTTCTTGTACGCCAGATAAGGAAGCGTCCAATCCGGAATAACATGAAGAACTGCCACCAATTGAGCCTCCGGATCAGGAATGGCCAAATCCTCTTCACTAGGGATCTTCACCGACGGGTTGTGCAGCACATCCAGAAAAACATTGGGTGGGACCGGTTTGCGCTGAGAGCCCAACCGGCTTAAAGCGTCCGCCGCTTCATTTTTCCGCCGGTCCACGTGGTCCACCTGATAGCCTCTGAAATAACCTGCAACAATATCCACCTCACGACGATATGCTTCCATGAGTGGGTCCTTGGAGTCCCAAGTGCCAGACACTTGCTGAGCCACAAGGTCCGAATCACCGAAGCACTTAACTCGACTTAGATTCATCTCCTTAACCATCCGAAGACCATGGAGCAAGGCTTCATACTCAGCTGCATTGTTAGTACAAGGGAACATTAAACGGAGAACATAACAAAACTTATCACCTCGTGGGGAAGTTAATACGACTCCAGCCCCCGAGCCTTCCAACTGCCTGGATCCGTCAAAATGGATGGTCCAATACGTATGATCCGGCTTTTCTTCAGGTGCTTGCATTTCTGTCCAATCATTGATGAAATCAACAAGTGCTTGAGACTTAATCGCTGTCCGAGGCACATATTTCAAACCGTACGGCCCCAGCTCTATAGCCCACTTTGCAATCCGGCCAGTTGCTTCCCGGTTCTGAATGATATCTCCCAAAGGAGCAGAACTGACCACCGTAATTGGGTGCCCTTGGAAGTATTGCTTAAGCTTCCGGCTTGCCATAAAAACTCCGTACACCAGCTTCTGCCAATGCGGATACCTTTGCTTGGACTCAATGAGTACCTCGCTGATATAATAGACCGGACGTTGAACCGGATGCTCCTTACCTGCCTCCTTTCGTTCCACCACAACAGCCACGCTGACCGCACGAGCATTAGCAGCAACATATAGCAGTAACGGCTCCTTGTCAATGGGAGCGGCGAGCACAGGCGGATTGGCCAATTGCCGCTTTAAGTCCTCAAACACTTCATCAGCAGCAGAACTCCAGACGAACTGATCCGTCTTCTTCAACATCTGATACAAAGGGATCGCCTTCTCACCAAGGCGGCTGATAAACCGGCTTAACGCGGCAATCTGGCCTGCCAGGCGTTGAACATCATTGATACACTTCGGTTTAGCCAGGGAGGTGATGGCTGTGATCTTCTCCGGATTAGCCTCAATTCCCCTGTTGGACACCAGAAAACCCAATAACTTGCCCGCCGGTACACCAAAGACACACTTGTCCGGATTAAGCATCATCTTGTACGTCCTTAGGTTATCAAAGGTTTCCTTCAAATCATCAACTAGAGTCTCCTTCTCCCTGGATTTAACCACGATATCATCCACGTAAGCATGTACATTACGGCCAATCTGCTTGTGAAGACAATTTTGTACACACCGTTGATAAGTTGCCTGGGCACTTTTGAGCCCAAAGGGCATAGACACATAGCAGAAGGCTCCAAAGGGAGTTATGAATGCCGTCTTCTCCTGGTCCTTAACTGCCATTTTGATCTGATGATAGCCAGAATATGCATCCAAAAACTTAAATGCTCACAACCCGCCGTAGCATCAATGATTTGATCAATACGGGGGAGGGCAAAAGGATCTGCTGGACAAGCTTTATTAAGATCTGTGTAATCCACACACATACGCCAGGTGCCGTTTTTCTTAAGGACTAGCACCGGATTGGCAAGCCACTCAGGGTGAAAAACTTCAACAATAAAACCAGCTGCTAAGAGCCTGGCTACCTCTTCTCCAATCGCCTTGCGTCTTTCTTCGTTAAACCGGCGGATGAACTGTTTCACCGGTTTGTATTTAGGATCCACATTAAGTGTGTGCTCAGCGAGTTGCCTCGGTACACCTGGCATGTCAGAGGGCTTCCATGCAAAAATGTCCCGATTCTCACGGATGAACTCGATGAGCACGCTTTCCTATTTCGGATCCAAGTTGGCACTAATGCTGAACTGCTTGGACGAATCGCCAGGTACGAAGTCAACAAGCTTAGTTTCTGCTGCCGATTTGAACTTCAGGGCCGGATCATGCTCCGTAGTTGGCTTCTTCAACGGAGTCATGTCCGCCGGATCAACATTGTCCTTATAGTACTTCAACTCCTCGGTGGCACAAACCGACTCTGCATAAGCCGCATCTCCTTCCTCGCATTCCAAAGCGATTTTGCGGCTTCCGTGAACTGTTATTGTCCCCTTGTGACCCGACATCTTGAGCTGCAAATACACATAACAGGGCCGAGCCATAAACTTGGCATATGCCGGACGCCCAAACAGGGCATGATATGGATTTTGGATTTTCATCACTTCAAACGTTAATGTCTCCGACCTGGAATCATGATCATCCCCAAAGGCCACTTCAAGATCTATCTTACCAACGGGATATGCTGATCTGCCAGGCACTACACCGTGGAATACTGTATTGGACGGTTTGAGATTCTTATCTGTAAGTCCCATACGACGGAAGGTCTCATAGTATAGGATGTTAATGCTGCTCCCTCAATCCATGAGCACCTTGGTGAACTTATAACCTCCCACCTGAGGCGCCACCACCAGAGCCAACTGACCCGGATTATCAACCTGGAGTGGGTGATCCTCTCTGCTCCATATGATTGGCTGTTCAGACCAACGTAGATAACGGGGTGTGGCCGGTTCAACAGAGTTGACCGCCCGCCTCTGAACCTTTCGGTCTCGCTTGTCCAAGCTAGCGGTAAAGACATGGTACTGCCCATTACTCAACTGCTTTGGGTTGCTTTGGTA
Source organism: Triticum urartu (assembly GCF_056163025.1). Taxonomy (NCBI): domain Eukaryota; kingdom Viridiplantae; phylum Streptophyta; class Magnoliopsida; order Poales; family Poaceae; genus Triticum; species Triticum urartu. The sequence goes on from NC_141878.1 coordinate 489,853,808, forward strand.
ACCTGACTGTTGCTGCTGTTGGTTGTAACCATCCTGGTTGTTCTGACTATTTTGACCATTATGTCCGCCCGGATTACCATTAAATCCTGAACCGAAACTTCCTCCACCGTAACCCGGCCCGGACCCTGAGCCACCGCCAGATCCGTGATCATACCGGAAATTATTAGAATTTTTGAACTCCTGCATAATAAGGCAATCCTTCCAAAGGTGGTTTGCTGGCTCCTCCTTCGTCCCATGTCTTGGACAGGGCTGGCTTAGCAGATAGTTCAGGCGGTTTGGGTTGGGGTTGGGCGCTCCACTACGATTTTTCGGCCTACCCTTGCACCGCTGGCCATTGTCCTGTACGTTGGTATTAGCCACAAAATCCATGTTGCCATCCGCTTTACGCTTGCCTCCTCCGCCACTGCCTACCCAGTGATGCTGCTGACCTTTGGAGCTGCTGTTCTTCTTTCCCTTCCCTGTCTTGTCATCATCAGATTCGGGATCCTTGGTACCATCAGAATCAACATATTTTACCAAAGCGGCCATGAGGGTCCCCATGTCGGTGCAATGACGCTTCATCCGTCCCAATTTCAACTTCAGGGGCCCAAACCGACAGTTGCCTTCTAGGGTTAATACTGCGGTGTCAGCATTGATGCGGTCTGAGGAGTGCAACACTTGTGAAACCCGGCGCACCCAATGAGTCGTTGACTCTCCTTCCTCCTGGACACATGCAGCTAAGTCCACTATCGACATAGGCTGTTTACAGGTATCCTTGAAATTGTTGATAAACCGGGCTCATAATTGGGCCCATGAACTAATAGAATTAGCGGGCAAGCTTTTTAACCAAGTAAGGGCTGTTCCTTCAAGCATCATGGTGAAGTATTTCACACACGCCGTGTCATCCACATCAAGCATCTCCATGGCCATCTCATAGTTCTCTACCCATGTCTCTGGTGGTTGATCCGCCGTATAATTTGGTACCTTGCGTGGGCCTTTGAAATCCTTGGGCAGGCGCATGTTGCGTAAAGCGGGGACGAGGCAAGGCACCCCCAAAGAACTAGAAGTAACACCAGGTTCGATCGAAATGGTTGGACGAACTGGCGTGAGCTGCCGAGCCTGAGTTGTGCGGCTAACTCAGCCTCCCTGCGCGCTCGGGCCCGGTTCACCACTTCCTGAGCGTCATCAGCACCACCCGTCGGGTTGTTACCATGGGGTGCCCCACGTCGTTCATTACTCGACACTGCCGGTTCATCCATATGTCTGCTATAGCTCCGGCTTGGACGAGCGGTCGAGTGGATTCGGTCGCGGCTGTACGAGTATGCTTCCTGTTGGGCCAAAGCGGTCCTCAGAAGTTCCTTGACCCGCCGTGTCTCTACTGCCCGTGGCGAGTCACCTTCAATTGGAATGGCCTCCAGCCGTGCAGCAGCGGAAACAAGATTGTCCATTGGGCTGGAGTAGTGACCCGGGGGTGTTAAAGCAGCCTGAGGTACAACGGTGTTTTGACGAGGCGGGTCGATCTGACGAGGCTGAACCGGTGCACCGGTCCCAGGGGCTTCTGCCCGGTTCCCCTCCAGCGGATTGCCGGCTCTTGGCCCTGGAGTGTTGAAAAGGTCTCTGGCCTCAAAAACCGGAGGTAAGCGGGACCGGTGCTTCCTCCTCATGACTTCATGTGATGCGCTCTGGTCTAACATAAGCCTGTAGGCCTGTGCGTCTAAAGTAGCCCGCTCTGCGGCCATCCTGGTGTTCTCAGCCGCCAGATCCGCCTTGGCCTGGGTGATCTGTTCCTTTACCTTTGCAATCTCCATATTGTGAACGTCCTGATCTGGCGGATTAACTTCCGCCATAAGCACAGCCAACGCATCAAATAGCTCTGATAGAACCTGAGCCGACGGGCGCACAGGGCCTCCTGCCCCGGCGGCCGTTGTTGCTGCTGAACCGGAAATCGTTGCCGCAGCTGTCGAAGAATGAAGCGCTGCTTGTGTTCCGGCCATGAATACTCCAACCCGGTTGGGCAGATCAGAGGGGTCCGGAATACTGTCGCCATCAGAATAGCTCCCAATCCGGCCATCTTGTAGCTGATAAAGAGATTCAGTTTCTCCGGTCGAAGATTCATCACCGGAACAGTCGCCCCATGAAATCCCGATCCGTCCTCATGACTTCCTCCATGGATGACTCCCACGAAGGCACGCTTCATGGCCGGTTTAACCTGGGCGGATTGCGCACGCTGAGCCATCTCGACGAGGTCGGTGCAGATGTCCGGCTCAGGGCCCGGTTCACCGATCTTCCCAATGAAAACGTGAATGCTACCAAAGGGGACCCGGTACCCGTACTCAACTGAGCCGGCCTCGGGGCCCCAGCCTGCATTGTCGATGTAGAGCCTGCCGCGACGACTCTTAGTCATCCGGCCTACAGCATAGCCCTCGAGTCCTTCAAAGCGGCCCTCCAAGAACCGGAAACCATCGTGCGATAGCCCCACGGTGGGCACCAACTGTCGTGGTTTTGTCACGGCAGATGTCCTAGAGAAAGGACTTAGTCGTGGAGCCATCGCTACGGGTTAGCTTGAAGGGGTTAAAGCGGACACAAGGACGCAAGAGAGTTTATACTAGTTCGGCCCCTTCAATGAAGGTAAAAGCCTACTTCTAGTTGTGATGGAATTGATGGGTGTTTCGATGACTAGGGAGCGAATAAGCTTCGCCTATGTCTCGAGTCGTTGTCTATCGTCCTTGAACCGCCGCTGGGTCGTCCCCTTATATACATAGGTGACGCCTGCCGGTTCAGAGAGTCCCAACACCGGTTTATACTCGTATCCGGGTTGGTCTCTCCTTGTTCCTAACTCATATTACAAGTATGTGCACAAAGCTGATGTACGGCTACAGGTTGTAAACCGACTACGGGCCCTGGGCCTTTATCTGCCTCTTTGGGCTTTAACACCTTTGAACTACTGATGGAGTTAATCCGGCCCAGGTAAGCCGGTTTATGCCCAGTAGTAATATCCCCAACACAATCTTAGGAAATTCAATCAAACCGGACGGATTTCATTCAAGTTCGGATATAACTTATATAAAAGATCGATATTTCAACCGTTTAACTAAAAAACTAGAAAAAAACCTAAACCCTATACCGGATGATCACCTCATACGCGTGGCCGCCCTGTCCTGTCGCACCGCCATCTCCGTCGATGTCTTCGTCGTCGTCGTGGTCCCTCCAGCAGCGGTACGACGCTGGAGGGCCGCGACAGCCTTGTCCGGCGGCTGCCTGCCACTCGTGGAGGAGCCGCTCTGCCTCCTGCTGCGTCGTGCGGAGTGCCGCCACGGCCACTGCCAACGTGGCCTTTGGAGCCCTGGCGGCGGCCTTGCTGCGACCGGCATTAGCGGAGCAGTTGCTAAGCGACCACTTCTGGCCAATCTTGGCGAGCTCGCCGTCAAGGCGGCGACGACACTGGCGGCCATCTCCGCGGTGGTCATAGAGCGGTCGACTGGCATTGCACCGGTCGTACCGCTTCTGCTACCGAGCCGCGTGCTCCGCCTCAGACACGACGACTCTTGAGCCCGAAGGACCACCGAGGGAGTGGAGGAGGTGGCCCCGTGCCTTCTTGATCACGGGCGGCAGCTCCTCCTTGACGGCGAGGTGGTGGCGGCAAAAACGGTGTGTCGATGCGGCTGTATCGGCTTCATGGCGGGGACGCAGGCTCCTCCTTCATGCGGCGTCCAGTTTGGATGCCGCGATGGTGTGGGGGGCGAGGTTGGCTCCTCCATCGGACACCGCAGTTGTGCCGGGGAGAGGCCGACTCCTCCTTCGCCTGCAGGAGCGTGGATACCGGCTCGGGCTTGACGCGGTGGCACGACAGGGACTGTCGAAGTTACGATCCTGACAATGCGTACTAGGGGTACAAAAGAGGAACAGAACATAGCTACGGCACAGGTGTAACACTCGATATTTACGAGTTCAGGCCCCTCTCGGAGGAGGTAATGACCCTACATCTTGTGCCTCGGGGCTTGTTTTCTTTGGGGGTATGATTACGGAGAGTCCTTAACCCTCGCTCTGGAGGAGGAGGAGGACGGCTTATAGAGTGCGATGTAGCATCCTTCACTCCCACGTGCCAGGGTGATTAATGCCCATAACCACGATAGTTACAAGTGTAAATAGTCACAACTACGGTAGTTACAAGTAATGGTATCTATGACTCTACTTAAAGTTCAACTTAAGACTACTCGACTGTTGCAGCTCCCACATCGTCTCTCCACCTCCCTTTATCCGAGTGATGGTGGTCATGCCGACTAGATGGTTGGCATCCGAGTGCCGTCGATATGTCCGAGTGGACTTCCAGTTAAACGCATCTGAATGCTCATATGGTCCAGAGACCTACCAATGATGGTGTGAGGCCTCGGGTGGGTCCCAGATGACAGGTCCTTGACCCTACCTATAGTAGGTGACCTCATCATTAGCCCCCTAATCGGTTGAGGTTTCGTAGGGCAAACAGACTAAGCTTTTCGGTTAAGTCCGAGTGCTTCAGGGGCACTCGGAATATGTTTCCGAATAGTAGCTGCTACTTGTGAGCTGCGTTGGCATTTCCCCGAAGAGGAGAGGATGATGTAGTACAGTAGAGATAAGTATTTCCCTCAGCTATGAAACCAAGGTTATCAATCCAGTAGAAGAACCAAGCAACACTATGTAAACAACTCCTTCACACAAAGAACAAAAATTTGCAACCCAACGCGTAGAGGGGTTGTCAATCCCTCAATGGTATTGAGAAATATTAAATTGCATGGTTTTTTATAAATAGATCTAACAAAAATACAAAATAAAATAAATAAAATAAAATTACAACAATGTATTTTTGGTTTTAATATATGATAGAAAATAGACCCGGGGCCATAGTTTTCACCAGAGAAAATAACATACGGTGGTAAACAAATTATTGTTTGAAAATTGATAAAAAAGCAAATAATTATGATGATATCCAAGGCAATGATCATGTATATAGGCATCACATCCAAGATTAGTAGACCGACTCCTGCCTGCATCTTCTACTATTACTCCACACATCGCCCACTATCCAACATGCATCTAGTGTATTAAGTTCACGAAAGAACGGAGTAATGCTTTAAGCAAGATGACTGATAACCCACAAGTATAGGTGATTGCAACAGTTTTTGAGGGTAGAGTATTTAACCCAAATTTATTGATTCGACACAAGGGGAGCCAAAGAATATTTCCAAGTATTAGCAACTGAGTTGTCAATTCAACCACACCTGAAAGACTTAATATCTGCAGCAAAGTATTTAGTAGCAAAGTAGTATGGAAGTAACGGTAACTGTAACAGAAGTAACAGTAGCAGTTTTGTAGCAACTGTAACAGTGTCAACGACAAAGTAACTTAGTAAAGATGAATATGTGAAAAGCTCGTAGGCAATGGATCAATGATGGATAATTACGTCGGATGGCATTCATCCTGCAACAGTCATAACCTAGGATGACACAGAACTAGCTCCAATTCATCAATATAATGTAGGCATGTATTCCGTATATAGTCATACGTGCTTATGGAAAAGAACTTGCATGACATCTTTTGTCCTACCCTCCCGTGGCAGCAGGGTCCTAATGGAAACTAAGAGATATTAAGGCCTCCTTTTAATAGAGAACCGGAACAAAGCATTAGCACATAGTGAATACATGAACTCCTCAAACTACGGTAATCACCGGAAAGAATCTCAATTATTGTCACCTTGGGGTATGCAGATCATAACTCATAATAGGTGTCTACAACTTGCAAGATCGGATCAAGAACACAAATATATTCATGAAAATATAATAGGTTCAGATATGAAATCATGGCACTCGGGCCCTAGTGACAAGCATTAATCATAGCAAAGTCATAGCAACATGAATCTCAAAACATAATGGATACTAGGGATCAAACCCTAACAAAACTAACTCGATTACATGATAAATCTCATCCAACCCATCACCGTCCAGCAAGCCTATGATGGAATTACTCATGCACGGCGGTGAGCATCATGAAATTGGTGATGGAGGAAGTTTGGTGATGATGATGGCGACGATTTCCCCTCTCCGAAGCCCCGAACGTACTCCAGATCTACCCTCCCGATGAAGAACATGGGGTGATGATGGCTCCGTATCGTAAAACACGATGAATCCTTCTCTCTAATTTTTTCTCCCCGAACGTGAATGTATAGAGCAGGAGTTGAGGACGGTGGAGGTCCAGCGGACCCACGAGCCAGGGGGCGCGCCCCCACCCTTGTGGTCTCCTGCTGGGTCCCCTCTGGTTGATTCATTCGCCAGCATTTTTATATATTCCAAAAATATTCTCCATAAATTTTCAGGTCATTCCGAGAAATTTTATTTCTGCACAAAAATAACACCAAGGCAATTTTGCTGAAAACATCGTCAGTCCTGGTTAGTTCCATTCAAATCATGCAAATTAGAGTCCAAAACAAGGGCAAAGGAGTTTGGAAAAATAGATACAATGGAGACGTATCGATGACATGATGTAGACAAGATAAACTCGCGTATGAAATAAACCCCATCTTGTTACCCTTAATAGCAACGATACATGTGTGTCATGTCTCTTTCTGTAACTGAGATTGAGCATCGCAAGATCGAACCCATCACAAAGCACCTCTTCCCATGGCAAGATAAATCAATCTAGTTGGCCAAACCAAAGCAATAAATCAAAGAAGAAATACGAGGCTATAACAAACATGCGTAAAAGAGTTCAAAGAAAACTCAAATAATATTCATGGATAGATCTGATCATAAACTCACAACTCATGGGATCCCAACAAACACACTACAAAAAGTTATTACATCAAATAGATCTCCAAGAACATCAAGGAGAACATTGTTTTAAAGATCAAAAAGATAGAAGAACCAATCTAGCTACTAACTATGGACCCATAGGTTTGTGGTAAACTACTCACGCATCATCAGAGGAGCGGCAAGGATGATGAAGAACCCCTCCGTGATCGTTCCCCCCTCCGACAGAGTGCCAGAAAAGGCCTCTAGATTGGATCTCGCAGTCTTGGAACTTGTGGCGGCAGAAAGAGTTTTTCATGGACTCCCTTGAGGGTTTTGGTATTTTAGAGTATTTATAGAGGTGGAGGTAGGTCAAAACGATGCATGTGGGCCCCACTACCCACCAGGCCGTGCCAGAGGCCCCTGGCACGCCCTGGTGCCTAGTGGGCCCCACATCCATCTTCTTGTGGCCTCCAGAAGCTTCTAGGGTCTCTTATCACCAGAAAAAAATTCTAAAAAGTTTCGTGGCATTTGGACTTCGTTTGGTACTGATATCCTGCAAAGTAAAAAACAAGCAAAAAACAACAAATGGCACTAGGCACTAAGTTAATAGGTTAGTCCGAAAAAATGATCTAAAGTTGCTTGTAAATGTATACAAAACATTCAAGATTGATAATATAATTGCATGGAACAATAAAAAAATTATAGATACGTTGGAGACGTATCAGTAGCCTGATGCGCCTTGGACGAAAACACAACAGATTCTGGACTAAAGGTTTCCTGAGTGACCGGGTGTTGTTGATCGCCGAGTAAAACTTGGTGGCATTCGTATGTCTCTCAGGGAGATAGACTTGAGGTCCAAGTGTGGACATGCCATAAAAACTCGAGTGGTGATGTCGGCGCGTGGTCTGACTCTCCGGGGAGATCCCACTCCATATCCCAGGGGAATGCCAGCGTAGTCCATCTCCGAATTCAAGTTTACGAGGCATGCACCTTGGAGCCTAGTGAAAGGGCCAAGTTAACCCGTGGAGGGGCGTCAAGCTCGTACCATAGCAATCCTGAAGGTGACTTTAGTCGGGTGTTTTGCATGTCCAAGTGCATGGGTCCCGCGGAGGGTGGTCAGTCGGACTGACAAATGTCCTTTATGAAAGGGACGGTGGGCAATCAATTGGATTGATTCGCCGCAGAAATTACGGGATTTCAAATTGAGTGTGTGTGCGCAAAAGCGGCAACGTCGTGGCTTAGTGCGGAAAGTGGGGCACGATGCCTCGGTTTTTGCCCCCGAGATCCACCATGTGCGATGGTTATTCTGAGCGTGTCTTCGTCGCGGGCGCCATCGATCCAGGGATCTGCGGCCGAAAATCAGATCTGCCGTGCGATTTTTACTAGAGGTATAGAAGGTTTTGAGGCTAGGGTTATTCTCTCAAATCCCCCTTTCCTCCTCGACTCCTCCGCTTCTCTTCTCCACCCGACCACTCCCTTGCCAACCAAAGCTCTCGAGGCCACGGCAAAGGACTCCACGGCGAAGGCAGAGAAGGCAAAGAAGGTCGGGAAGGCCACTTCCTCGAGCTCGGGCGCTCCAGTTGGCGGCACATCAGGGGATTGGATCCCTTCGTGCATCTCGGCCAAACGGCTGGAGGATCTCATCGTGGAGGAGCTCATTCCGGCGGATGGATGGAGGCATCCGAAGGCGGGTGAGGTCAAGCCGACGTTGCAGGAGGACGAGCGTGTCCTCCTGGTGACTCACATCGAACGAGGTTTCTCGATGCCTCCTCACCCCTTCTTCTGAGCCTTTTTGGACTATTTAGGGACGCAACTCCACCATCTCCCTCCAAACGTTGTTGTCTACCTCTCAACTTCTATTTCCCTTTCCGAAAACTTCCTTGGTTGCCACCCGCATTGGGGCCTCTTCAAGCACATCTTCACATGTCGGTCGATGACCGTGAAGAAGGATTCGTCAACTAGTGCAAAGGCCCGCGTCACCAAGCTATGCGGAGGTTTGGGGATCCAGCTTAGGGGCAACAATGCCTTCCCTAAGATGAGCTTCCCCGACTCCATCAAGGGGTGGTAGGGGAGTTGATTTTACTGGAGGTATATCCCTCGATCCAACAACCAGTGACGAAGGAGGAGGAGACAGAGGTGGGCATCCTGGCCAGCGCCTTCGTTGGGGCCGTGAACGCCGACGTCAATGGGATGGATTTGCTGGAGACATTCCTCAGTCGGTGGATCCAACCGCTGTGGGCTAGGGCGCATCCCATGTGGATGTATGAGGGTCTGAATGATCCCACTCGGGTGCACCCTGAGGAGCTCGCCGAGAAGGACGTGGGCGCCAAGATCAGAGCCATTAGTTGCACCCAAGACAACCCACATGGGGGCAAGTGGGTGCCCCCGTATGCCAAGGACACGCCGCCAATCGACGTAATCCTTTTCCCGACCAGTTAGACCGTCCTTTAGTTATTTTTTGTGCATCTGACTTCCTTTTTGTGGCGTCTTTGTTCTCGTCAGAGTTTCTAGCAGTTGATCTCTGAAGTATCGATGGTCGACCGGTCACCGGAGGACGTGACGAGTGACACAAAGCTTCAGTACTCGGATGATGATGATGAGGACGATGAGGAGAGCGACGAGGTGGAGAGCACAGAGGAGGGGGAGGAGGCCGAGTCCTCACCCTCATCAGAAGGCCCTAGGGAGCCATTGATACGTCTCCAACGCATCTATAATTTTTTATTGTTCCATGCTATTATATTATCTGTTTTGGATGTTTTATATGCATTAATATGCTATTTTATATTACTTTTGGGACTAACCTATTAACCTAGAGCCCAGTGCCAGTTTCTGTTTTTTCCCTTGTTTTTGGGCTTCACAGAAAAGGAATACCAAACAGTGTCCAAATGAAATAAAACCTTCGCGATGATTTTTCTTGGACTAGAAGACAGCTGTTGGACTTGGACTCCAAGTCAGAAGACCTTGGAGTAGACGACAAGCCACAAGGCCGCGCCCTAGGGGGTCGCCCCCTGCCTTGTGGCCTGCTCCAACACCCCTTGACCTAATTCCTCGTCCTATATATTCACATATATTCCCAAACCTCTAGAGGCATCCACGAAAACACTTTTCCACCGCTGCAACCTTTTGTACCCGTGAGATCCCATCTAGGGACCTTTTCCGGCACCCTGCCGGAGGGGGATTCGATTATGGAGGGCTTCTACATCAACTCTATTGCCCTTCTGATGAAGCGTGAGTAGTTTACTGATACGTCCATTTTGCATCATGTTTTCTTACTGTTATTTGTGATGTTTTTATGCATAATAATGCCTTTCAGAGTAATTCTAATGCCTTTTCTGTCGGTGTTCTGGGAACGGGGGTCCCCAGACTTGCCTGCCTGCGGCCTGCGGCGTGGCTCAAAGGGGGGCCCAGCACGGCCCATCTTCATCAACACAGACCCAAGACCCTCGCGAGGGGCCAAGCCTCGCGGGGCGGACGACACGGAGCTTCCTCAGGCACGGCCTCATCAGGCTGGCTCGTGAGGAGGCGGAGAGATCAAGGCGGGGTACCTCATGAGGTGCCCTTGACGCAAGCCATGACGACCAAGGGCGCCAGGCGGGTGCCAGCCCGCGCAGTGTCCTCCTTTCCTCTTTGGTGCAAAGGGGGCAAGCGCAGCCGCGGAGTATCGAGGCATCGGGCAAAGGTTGCCATTTCGGTGCAACGAGACCAAGACCAGGAAGATTGCAAGACGGAGGTCATCGTGGAGCCCAAGACGGCATCACCACCAGAGCTTTGTGCAGGCGAAGACTACTTTTGTCAGGGTAGCTAGTACTAGCTGCCCCCCTTCAAATTAGCCCGCCATTGTTGGCTCCCTTCCCGCTCGATATTTGGGAAGAGGACCAGGGCCTCTATAAATAGGACCAGCCACCCATAGAGAGAGGGAGGGGGTTGTTCGTGGAGAGAGAAAGAGGAGAGGTTCAACCAGAGAGAGGTTCAACCACAGAGAGAGAGAAGGGTGGCTGAACTCCTCCCAGCAGTTCATCGCCCCAGCCAAGGACATACCCTCACGAGGCTGTTCTTCCTTGTATCATTCATCATCATCAGCCCAAGAGGCAATCCACCACGCCACACACTGGAGTAGGGTATTACACCACAACGGTGGCCCGAACCAGTATAAACCTTGTGTCTCTTGTGTTGTTCTTTCCATAGCTTAGATCTTAGCGAGGCGGAGGGGTGCAAGTAGATAGGAGGCGAAATCTCCGCGCGCACCCCAGTGTTCGAACCTCAAGGGTCTGCCGGAACCCGAAATCCGACATTTGGCGCGCCAGGTGGGGGTGTGCCAGAATTCGTCTTCCACCACCCCGTTCTCCTCCGACCATCGCACCCATGTCTGACGCTCGTCGGGCCCGCGCTGAGCGCCGGGCCGCTCTCGCTTCCCGCATCGCCCAGACGGCTCCTGTTGGCGGGCGTCCTCACCGTTCCCCGTCACCTGCCGTCAACACCACCACCGGCCCGGCGGGGGACGAGCAGCAAGCATCGTCTCAGCATCCGTCCGTGCGGCAAGACGGCCGCACTGCAACTCCCTCGCTCCCCCCAGCTGGTTCTTCGTCCCGCGCGCTCCGCGCACCCATGGAGGCTCGAGCTGCGCTCATCGCGGCAAACGAGCTCCTGCGCTACCGCCCCGTCGACGACGTCTACGAAGAATGGCTCGACCGCGTTGCCGAGCTCGTCCGCGCCGCAGGGGGCTCTCCTGCGCCGTCCGTTCCGCTACACCGCACCCCGCCCCGCGCGGGCGACGAAGCTCCGGCGGTGCCCCGGCCGCCTCTTCCTCAAGAAGGCGCCATGGCTCCAAGGCGTGTGGCCCCTGGGCGGAACCCGCTCCATCAGGTGCCAGCGCAGCAAGAGCAGAGCTGCCAGGAAGTCCCTCGCCCGCAAGAAGCTGCCCGGGCGCTCCCTGCTCCAGCACGTCACGACCATGCTCCTGCTCCCGCACGTCAAGACCCAGCTGCAGCGCGTGGGGACATGCAAGACCAAGCTCTCCATCACCCAAGGCCTCCCGTGGCCACAGCAGGCTGCCGTGCCTTCACCGCCGAGCTACGCAGTGTCGCGTGGCCCGACAAGTTCAAGCCCGACCTGCCTCCTCGCTACGACGGCACGGCTGACCCTGCGGAGTTCTTCCAGCTCTACGAGCTGGGCATCGAAGCTGCCAACGGAGACGAGAAGGTCATGGCGAACTGGTTTCCCATGGCGCTCAAGGACGGGGCCCGCACCTGGCTCCTGAACCTGGCTCCATGCACGATCTCCTCCTGGGACGAGATGCGCACCCGCTTCATCGCCAACTTCCAAGGTACTCGCGACCGGCCACCCGCCGTGAGCGACATGCGCCGCATCAAGCAACAACCTGGGGAGACCCTGCAGAAGTACATCCAGCGCTTCAACAACGCACGCCTCAAGATTCCCAGGGTGACTGAGGAGGCCATCATCTCAGCCTTCTTCGACGGCGTGCGTGATGTCAAGATGAAGGAGGAGCTGGCGATGCATGAAGATCTGTGCACTTCTTTGGAGCTGTTCAACTTGGCAACCAAGTGCGCTAGGGCTGAGAAAGGGCGTCTCTCCCTCCTCGAGCTGCCTGCCGCAGACCCGGAAGAGAAGAAGCCCAAGGCCAAGGATGTGAAGCGCAAGGGGGCTGCCGTGCTCGTGGCAGAACCAGACACCAAGCGGGGCAGAGATCAGCCCGAGCCTTCCAAGGGCAGCCGGTACTGCGTGTACCACGACCTCCACACCCACAACACCAACGAATGTCAAGAGCTCCGAGCCGTGCGAGAAGGAAGGATCGGCCGTCGCCCCGACCGCGGTGACCGGGGCTACGGTCGAGGAGGAGGAAGGAACACAGGACGCTGGGAAGACCGTGGCCCGCGCTAAGGGTGGCGCGATCAACCTCACGAGGATCGCTGGCAAGACCCGCCTCGCGAGGGAGACTGGAGGGGTCGGCCTCGCGAGGATCGCCCGCAAGGCAACGCAGGCCTCCCTCCGCTGCCGCCGCAACCAAGGAGAAACGAGGACCGCCACCAGGACGAGGAGGCTGGGGGCTTCTAGGAGCCGCGCGCGATCGCCTGCATCCTGGGCGGGGCTCAAGCCCCAGCCTCTCAGCACATCTTCAAGCAGTTCGCCCGCGAAGTGAATGCAGTCCTCCCCAGGCTTGAAGCCACGCGCCCTCTCAGGTGGTCGGCATGCGCCATCACGTTCAGCTCAGCAGATCAGCTCAAGTGTGCGGCTATAGCCGGAGTCCTCTCGATGCTTTGTTCCCCAATCATCAGCAACGTGGTGGTCACCAGGACCCTCATCGATGACGGGGCGGGGCTCAACGTCCTGTCCGTGGAAACATTCAACAATCTCCAAGTGCCCTACAACCAGCTTCAGCCAACCAAGCCTTTCTCCGGAGTCACCGATGGCTCTACGGTCCCGATTGGGCAGGTCCGCCTCCCTGTCACCTTCGAGGCACGCGACAACTACCGCACCGAGCTCATCGACTTCGACGTCGCTCACATTCGCCTGCCGTACAACGCCATCCTCGGGTACCCAGCGCTGGCCAAGTTCATGGCCGTAACCCACCACGGCTACAACGTCCTCAAGAAGCCAGGAAGTGGCGGAGTCATCACGGTGCCCTGTGAAGAGAAGGATGCGGTGTGTTCCCTGGAACGAGCCTTTCAGGCCGCGTCACTGGAAGACTCGGACTGCGGAAGCAGGAGGCTTCCCGAGACCGGCCCCAAGAAGAAGAAGACATCGTCCGGCCCGGCTCCTCAGGAGGCAGGCCCCTCAGGGCCCGTGCCTGCCTAGGGGGAACCTCCTTCCATCGCATAGGAAAGCGTGCCCGGCGCCCTCCTCAGGCAGGGCTCGGGGGCTCTTCCCTGGAGGGCCACCGACCTGGCTAGGGTCACGAGGGAGGCGCTTGGGCACCACATGGAGGCATGTTTCTAAGCACGTTTCCCTCAAGAAGGAGTAAGGCAAGGAGAGCCAGACCCTCAGGAGTTCGTCAGCAAGGCCATTCAGGAGCTACAGGAGTCAAGAGTCATGAAAGGCGGTCGCCGTCTACCAGCAGTGGCCCCCCATCCAGGCGAGGATGGTGGGCTGCGTGTCTGCATCGACATACCGGGGCTCAACCGAGTCGCCTCCCTGGAGCGCCTCTGGCCCTCGCGAGTGGGGCGCTGCGGAGGTCCACCCCATAGCTACGTTTGCATGCCTTATGGCTTGCCGAACGTGGCTGCCACGTACCAGCGCCTCATAAGGGGCATCATGGAGGCACAAGAGGCCAGGTGTTCCGCGGCCTTGGCGGAGATGGAGATGGTCCGTGGGGAGCCGCCAGCACCTCCGGAGCCTCCCGAGGCCCCTGGGCCTGGGGGCTCGTGAGGATCGGCTTCCGCAGCCCACCGAGTCTGCTACACCAACACCCCTTCGTCCTCAACATCATCAGGTGACATCTTTCAAGTTTCACTTCCAGCTGGGAGCGCCCCCAGGGCTGCATTATTCCCAGGACGCGTGGGTCCATCCCTGCGGCATGTATCCCTTTTATTTCATGTTGTTAGCTTACCTTATTGCTGCATGATCCCCAAGTCGCTCGGGCCAGACCCAGTGATGTCTGCCTTCCCAGCATCTATTTGAACGAATCCACTCCTTCGCGGCTAATGTGTTTTACCTAGTTGCCTGCTCAGCTGACGCCAACTAACGGAGCTGCTCCCAAACGACACGACGCTTGTGCATGGGTCTGTCCCTGCAACGCCGACAAACCTGAATGGCTGAGCTCTGGCCGCGGCAGCCCCGCATAGCGTCACCTCGTCAAGCCTTCAGTGCCTCATTACCCCTCAGAAGCAACCAACGACTGACTGTCAATTGTCATGGGAACCCCTCGTTTTTTCTATGATGGGTCTACAAGATCTCTTAAAGGAGTTGCGTCGGGCGAGGCCCTTGCGGTGTCTCCTCCACTCTCGTCCGCGCGAACCACTTGCACGTTAAAGGGGGGGTGCCTGAGCATCGCGACTCAGGGCTCCTACTGGCTCTCCAGCCCTCACCCTCTGGCCTTGTCCACGACATCGTGACCTAGCATACCAGCGATGGCTGAGACTCGCTCGAGGGCCGGGACCCGAGGACGTAGAGCAGAAAGGGGAGCAAAGGCGAGAGGGGAGAGACACACGAGGTCCTCGCCGAGCAACCTCGCGCCTGCCGATGCACGGACCCGGCGACACACCAGGCGGCCCCTGATTCTCGAGATAAGGAACAGATCCTAAAGGAACACTAGCTACGCGCGCCCCTACAGAAGACGCCATCATCAACAGTGGGCCGTCAAGCACCGGCGCCAACCCCATCCAGATCAGAGTCGGCGGCGGCCTGACGAGCCCGCCTTGCTCCAGGAGCGGAGCCGGCTCGGGGGCTCGTAGCTGTCGTCGCTTGTCCCCGGAGTCGCGAAGAGCTCGCTAGAGTCGCTGGAACCTCCGACGCCTCCGCCGCCTGAGGAGCCGCCAAGGGAGCGGTCGGCAGGCCCAATCCTCGCCGCAGCAGGGCCCCGGCCACCTCTCCTGGGGCAGCACTCCAGCTGGCGCCCGCTCGCATCAAAGACCTTGAGGAACATCACCGAAGCACCGTCGTAATCCAAGTGGATCGCAAAGACGCCCCTTGTCCTGCAAACCCGGGCGATCTCTCTCCAGCCCCGAGTCATGAAGGCCTCGCCTGGGGCAACGCCCGCGACCTCTGCCTCGGCCGCGAGGGTGCTGCAGCCGGCGTGCTGCAGCCAGAGCTCCAGGGGCTCCCCCTGCGAGATGATGGAGGCGAAGAAGGGAGGAAGGCGAATCCAAGACTGAAGAGGCACGGCGACGTGGAGCACGAACTCTCGGGAGGAGCCCTCGGTGTGGACCCCAGGGGGGACGACCCACACCTTCGTGACCCGTCGGCGCCGACGGCGGTGCCGCCCGTGGCGGTCAGCATCAGCTGCTTCAGGGCCCTCGATGTGGGCGTACAATGGAAGCGGGAACCCCGACGACGCCCGCTCGCACCAAGGCCTCGACACCACCTGAAGGGTCCCCTCGTCCGGGCCACGGGGGACGAGCCGTTTCTTCGGCGGGAGTGGGTCTGGTTCCTCTCGGGGAGCTTTTCCCTTCTCTGCCGTCGAGAACCGGCGGATCGGAGCCATCGCAGCAAGACGGAGCAAGGATCGGGAAGAAGGAGAAGCAAGAAGGGATGGACTGGAAGGGCGCGCACCATTCCGTACTTATAGCCGGCGAAGGCCAACCGCCGACCTCCACGATCGCAGGTAATCATGACCCGCTTTGCATGCAGGGACTTGTCCAATTCGTGCAGTTGTCAAGGCGCCATGGGGAAGTGAAGACGCCCACGTTCGGTCAACCGCCACGCGGCGCCCAAGGCCGCAGGCTGTTAGGGCCCGCGACGCTTCGCTCTTGCCCTTCCGCCTCCCAGCACGGCCAAGTCCGGGCGCGCCTTGGGCCCGGGGGCTACTGTCGGTGTTCTGGGAACGGGGGTCCCCAAACTTGCCTGCCTGCAGCCTGCGGCGTGGCTCAAAGGGGGGCCCAGCACGGTCCATCTTCATCAACACAGAACCAAGACCCTCGCGGGGCGGACGAAACGGAGCTTCCTCAGGCACGGCCTCATCAGGCTGGCTCGCGAGGAGGCGGAGAGATCAAGGCGGGGTACCTCACGAGGTGGCCATGACGCAAGCCATGACGACCAAGGGCGCCAGGCGGGTGCCAGCCCGCGTAGTGTCCTCCTTTCCTCTTTGGTGCAAAGGGGGCAAGCGCAGCCGCGGAGTACCGAGGCATCGGGCAAAGGTTGCCATTTCGGTGCAACGAGATCAAGACCAGGAAGACTGCAAGACGGAGGTCATGATGGAGCCCAAGACGGCGTCACCACCAGAGATTTGTGCAGGCGAAGACTACTTTTGTCAGGGTAGCTAGTACTAGCTGTCCCCCTTCAAATTAGCCCGCCATTGTTGGCTCCCTTCCCGCTCGATATTTGGGAAGAGGACCAGGGCCTCTATAAATAGGACCAGCCACCCACAGAGAGAGGGAGGGGGTTGTTCGTGGAGAGAGAAAGAGGAGAGGTTCAACCAGAGAGAGGTTCAACCAGAGAGAGAGAGAAGGGTGGCTGAACTCCTCCCAGCAGTTCATCGCCCCAGCCAAGGACAGACCCTCGCGAGACTGTTCTTCCTTGTATCATTCATCATCATCAGCCCAAGTGGTAATCCACCACGCCACACACTGGAGTAGGGTATTACACCACAACGGTGGCCCGAACCAGTATAAACCCTGTGTCTCTTGTGTTGTTCTTTCCATAGCTTAGATCTTAGCGAGGCGGAGGGGTGCAGGTAGATAGGAGGCGAAATCTCCGCGCGCACCCTAGTGTTCGAACCTCAAGGGTCTGCCGGAATCCGAAATCCGACATTTTCTCTCATAACATGCAAGATACACACAAAAAGGGAGAATTCCGGCAGCTGGAAATCTGGACCTGGAAAAGCTACGTCAGGCTATCTATTCTGCACAACTCCAAACAAGCTGGAACTTTACGGAGATTTTTTATGGAATATATGAGGAATATTGGAGCCAATAAGTACCAGAGGGGGGCCACTAGGTGGGCACAACCCACCTGGGTGCTCTAGGGAGCCCAGGCGTGCCCTGGTGGGTTCTGCTCACCCAGGCCCACCTCCGGTGCCCATCTTCTGGTATATAAGTCATTTTGACCTAGAAAAAATAAGGAGAGGACTTTCGGGATGGAGCGCCACCGTCTCAAGGTGGAACTTGGGCAGAGCACTTCTGCCCTCCGGACGAGCGATTCCGCCGGGGGAACTTCCCTCACGGAGGGGGAAATCATCGTCATCATCATCACCAACAACTCTCCCATCTTGGGGAGGGAAATCTCCATCAACATCTTCAACAACACCATCTCATCTCAAACCCTAGTTCATCTCTTGTGTTCAATCATGTTACCGAAACTATACATTGGTGCTTGTGGGTGACTAGTAGTGTTGATTACATTTGTAGTTGATTACTATATGGTTTATTTGGTGGAAGATTATATGTTCAGATCCAATATGCTATTTAATACTGATACGTTTCCAACGTATCTATAATTTTTGATTGTTCCATGGTGTTTTATTATCAATCTTGGATGTTTTATAATCATTTTATATCATTTCTTGGTACTAACCTATTGACATAGTGCCAAGTGCCAGTTGCTGTTTTTTTCCATGTTTTTTACATCGCAGAAAATCAATATCAAACGGAGTCCAAATGCCACGAAACTCCACGACGATTTTTTATGGGCCAGAAGGAAGGCAATGGGCCCTGGTTGCACCTGAGGGGGCACCCGAGGTGGGCACAACCCACCAGGGTGTGCCAGGGCCCCAGACTGCCTCTTTGCTCTGTAAATACCACAATATTCCTGAAACCCTAGAGGCATCGACGAAATATTCATCCAGCTGCCGTAGAGTCCAAAACCACCAGATCCAATCTTGACACCATCTCGGATGGGGTTCACCACCTCCATTGGCGCCTCTCCGATGATGCGTGAGTAGTTCTTTGTAGACCTTCGGGTCCGTAGTTAATAGCTAGATGGATTTCTCTCTCTCACTGAATTCTTAATACAATGGCCTCTTGGAGATCCATATGATGTAACTCTTTTGCGGTGTGTTTGTTGGAATCTGATGAACTTCGAGTTTATGATCAGTCATATCTTTTTACATCCATGAAAGTTATTTGAGTTTCTTTGATCTCTTATATGCATGATCTCTTATAGCTTCGTATTTCTTCTCTGATATTTGGGTTTTGTTTGGCCAACTTGATCTATTTATCTTGCAATGGGAATATGTGCCTGGTAGTGGGTTCGATCTTACGGTGCTTGATCCCAGTGACAGAAAGAGAGCCGACACGTATGTATCGTTGCTACTAAGGATAAAAAGACAAGATCTATATCTACCGCCATATAGATAAACGGATCTTGTCTACATCATGTCATCGTTCTTATTGCATTACTCCATTTTTCCATGAACTTAATACACTAGATGCATGCTCGATAGCGGTCGATGTGTGGAGTAATAGTAGTAGATGCAGGCAGGAGTCGGTCTACTAATCTTGGGTGTGATTCCTATGTAATTATCATTGCCTGGATATCGTCATAATTATTTGAAGTTCTATCAATTGCCCAACAGTAATTTGTTTACCCGCCATTTGCTATTTTTCTCGAGAGAAGCCACTAGTGAAACCTACGGGCCCCGGGTTTTCTTTCTCATATATCTGCCTTGCGATCTACTTTTCCTTTGCATTTTTATTCAGATCTATTAAACCAAAAATCCAAAAATACTTTGCTGCACTTTATTTTATTTGCGATCTATTATTTCAATCTATTACAACTTTCTCCCATCAACATGCAATTTCTGGTGTCGTACCCCGGAAGGGATTGACAACCCCTTTAACATGTCAGGTTGCGAGGTGTTGTTGTTTGTGTGGAGGTGTTGTTTACGTTGTGTTGCTTGGTTCTCCTACTGGTTTGATACCTTGGTTTCGTAACTGAGGGAAATACCCACCGTCGTTGTGCTACATCATCCCTCCCTCTCCAGGGAAACACTGACGTAGTTCCAGCTACCATCAAATACCCCTCCGATCTTGAGCATGATTATGATTTGTGAGTAGTTACTTTTGTTCTTGAGTTCACGGGAGAAATCATGTTGCAAGTAATCATGTGAACTTGATATGTGTTCGATATTTTGATAGTATGTATGTTGTGATTCCCTTAGTGGTGTCATGTGAACGTCGACTACATGACACTTCACCATATTTGGGCCTAAGGGAATGCATTGTGGAGTAGTTATTAGATGATGGGTTGCGAGAGTGACAGAAGCTTAAACCCTAGTTTATGCGCTATTCCATAAGGGACCGATTGGATCCAAAAGTTTAATGCTATGGTTAGGATTTATCCTTAATACTTTTCTCGTAGTTGCAGATGCTTGCGAGGGGGTTAAACATAAGTAGGAGGTTTGTTCAAGTAAGAACATCACCTAAGTACCGGTCCACCCACATATCAAATTATCAAAGTAGCGAACATGAATCGAATCAACATGATGAAAGTGACTAGATGAAATTTCCGTGTACCCTCAAGAACGCTTTGCTTACTATAAGAGACCGTTTTGGTCTATCCTTTGCCTCAAAAGGATTGGGCTACCTTGATGCACCTTTTGTTACTATTATCATTACTTGCTCGTTACAAAATATCTTGCTATCAAACTACTCTGTTACTTACAATTTCAGCACTTGCACACATTACCTTGCTGAAAACCACTTGTCATTTCCTTCCGCTCCTCGTTGGGTTCGACACTCTTACTTATCGAAAAGAGCTACAATCGATCCCCTATACTTGTGGGTCATCATTTACCTCAGACCTACGGGTCCATAGCTAGTAGCTAGATGGCTTCTTCTCTCTCTTTGATTCTCTATACCATGTTCTCCTCGATGTTCTTGGAGATCTAGCTAAAGAAGAAACTATACTTTATAATGTTGATCCAGTTGTTCCTACTGCTTACATTGAGAAACCACCTTTCCTTGTTAGGATAAAGTAACATGCTAAAGTTTCAACTGTGGTTAACAAAAGTTATATTAGAACACCCAAACCTGATGAACAAATCAAAGTAGAACCTAGCTAGTGTTGCTATGGTTAAGGATATCTTGGAAGAAAATGTAGATGGGCGTGTTATTTACTTCTATAATGAAGCTACTAGAATTGTCAAACCCGATAGAACAGATAATCATAGACCCGTTCTTGGCATGCCCGTTGTCTCAGTTAAAATAGGAGATCACTGTTATCATGGTTTATGTGACATAGGTGCTAGCGTGAGTGCTATTCCCTATACCTTATATCAAGAAATTATGAATGACATAGCACCCGCAGAGATAGAAGACGTTGATGTTACTATTAAACTTGCTAATAGAGATACCATATCACCAATTGGGATTGTTAGAGATGTTGAATTCTTGTGTGGGAAAATAAAATACCCTACTAATTTTCTTGTTCTTGGTTCCCCACAAGATGACTTTTGTCCCATTAACTTTGGTAGACCTTTCTTGAACACTGTTAATGCTAAAATAGATTGTGAGAAACAAATTGTCGGTGTTAGCTTTGGTGATGAATCTCATGAGTTTAATTTTTCCAATAGAAAGCTTCATGAAAAAGAATTCCCTAGTAAGGATGAAATAATTGGTCTTGCTTCTATTGCTGTGCCCCTACTAATCCTCTAGAACAATATCAGCTAGACCATGAAAATTATTTACATATGCATGAAAGAAATGAAATAGATAAGATTTTCTTTGAACAACGTCCTCTAATTAAACACAATTTGCCTATTGAAACTCTAGGAGGTCCTCCTCCACCTAAAGGTGATCCTGTGTTTGAATTAAAACAATTGCCAGACACTTTGAAATATGCTTATCTTGATGAGAAGAAGATATATCTTGTGATTATTAGTGCTAACCTTTCAGAACATGAAGAAGAAAGATTGTTGAAAGTTCCGAGGAAGCACCGAGCTGCTATTGGATATACTCTTGATGATTTAAAGGGCATTGGTCCCACTCTATGTCAGCACAAGATTAATATGGAACCTGATACTAAACCCGTTGTTGATCACCAACGTCGGTTAAATCCGAAGATGAAAGAAGTGGTAAGAACGGAAATATTAAAACTTCTGGAAGCAGGTATAATCTATCTTATAGCTGATAGTAGATGGGTACGTCTTGTTCATTGTGTCCCTAAGAAAGGAGGTATCAATGTTGTTCCTAATGATAAAAATGAACTTATTCCACAAAGAGTTGTTACAGGCTATTGATAACCCACAAGTATAGGGGATCGTTTGTAGCCTTTTTCGATAAATAAGAGTGTCGAACCCAACAAGGAGCTAAAGACAGAACAAATATTCCCTCAAGTTCTATCGACCACTGATACAACTCTACGCACACTTGATGTTTGTTTTATCGAAAATAAGTATGAAACTATTTTGTAGGTGTGATGCTAGAACTACTTTGCAAGAATAAAACTAGAAGTACTTTGCTAGATAATAAAAGTTAGGTGATTAGTAAAAGGGTTTTTGTCAACAAGAAAGTTATTTGCCCCTAGGCAATCGATAACAAGTACCGGTAATCATTCTTGCAACTTTATATGAGGGAGAGGCATGAGCTAACATACTTTCTCTACTTGGATGATATGCACTTATGATTGGAACTCTAGCAAGCATCTGCAACTACTAAAGATCATTAAGGTTGTGAAACCCAACCATAGCATTAAGTATGAAGTCCTCTTTACTCCCATACGCCATAACCCACCTACTTGGGTTTAAGTTTCTGCCACTCTCGCAACCCACCGTAAGCAAATCATGAACATATTGCAACACCCTACAGTGGGGGCCCCTCACGTTTGCGCGAGAACAGAGGGCACGTAGGACAACACCATAAATAAAATATATAATCATACCAACCAAGATCATTTTTAACCCACAGGACAAAATAGATCTACTCAAACATCATAGGATAACCATAGATCAATGGGAAATAATATATGTAGTTGAGCACCATGTTTAAGTAGATATTATCGCAGGGAGAAGAGGTGTTACACCGCTGAGTTGGTGTTGACGGTAGCAAGATTGTTGATGTAGACCGCCATCCCAATCGTTGCCCCGGTGGCACTCCAGAGCCACTGCAAGCGACGGGAGAGCCCCCCTCCTTCTTCTTCTTCCTTGGCCTCCCCCCTAAATGGGAGTAAAGTTCCCCCTATGGTCCTTGGTCTCCATGGCGGTGGAGGGGCAGGAGCCCCTCCGAGATTGGATCTCCCTCTCTGTTCTCTTCTGTTTCATGTTCCCCAGATCTGGCCCTTCATGGTTTCTTAAATTACCGAGGATCCGTAGCTCCGATTGCGCTGTAATTTTTACACGATTTTTCCCCATAAATTATCTTTCTTGCGCCAGAAGAAGGGCTCCAACCGACCTTCGAGGAGGTCACAAGACACTTGGGCGCGCTAGGGGGTGCCTGGCGTGCCCTGGTGGGTTGTGGGCTCGGTGGGCCCCCGTTTGTGTTGATTCCACCTCCTAAAAGTCACATATATTCCAAAACAGTTCTTCGTAAATTTTTATCGCGTTTGGACTTCGTTTGATATGGATTTTCTGCGAAACAAAAACATGCAACAAACAGGAACTGGCACTAATCATATAAAAAGTTGCCAAAAGTATGTAAAAGTTGTATAATATTGGCATGAAACAATCAAAAATTATAGATACGAAGGAGACGTATCAGCATCCCCAAGCTTAATTCTTGCTCGTCCTCGAGCTGGTAAATGATAAAAAAGATAATTTTTGATGTGGAATGCTACCTAGCATAAACTTGATCATATATCTAATCATGGTGTGAATATTAAGACATAGGTGATTCAAAGCAATAGTCTATAATTTGACATAAAGACATCAATACTTAGTCATCCCAACAAACATTCATGTGTTTCAAAATATCAATGCTAAAGAAAGTTATCCCTAGAAGATCATATAGTCTTGCCATGCTCTATCTTCTTAACACAAAGTATTTATCATGCATAACCCCGATGACAAGCCGAGCAATTGGTTCATACTTTTTAACGTGCTTCAGCTTTTTCAACCCTCACGCAATACATGAGCGCAAGCCATGGATATAGCACTACGGGTGGAATAGAGTATGATGATAGGGGTAAATATAGAGAAGACAAAAAGTAAGAAAGTCTCACATCGACGCGGCTAACCAATGGGCTATGGAGATGCCCATCAATTGATATAAATGTGAGGAGTAGGGATTGCCATGCAACGAATGCACTAAGAGCTATAAGTGTATGAAAGCTCAATATGAAAACTAAGTGGGTGTGCATCTAATCCTATAATGAAAAATTCCCACTAGTATATGAAAGTGACAACATAGGAGACTCTTGATACGTCCATTTTGCATCATACTTTTATATCGATATTTATTGCATTATGGGCTGTTATTACACGTTATGTCACAATACTTATGCCTATTCTCTCTTATTTTACAAGGTTTACATAAGGAGGGAGAATGCCGGCAACTGGAATTCTGGGCTTGAAAAGGGGCAAATATTAGAGACCTATTCTGCACAACTCCAAAAGTCCTTAAACTCCACGAAAGTTATTTTTGGAAATAATAAAAAATATTGAGCGAAAGAAGTACGTCAGAGGGGCCCCCACCTGGCCACGAGGGTGGGGGCGCGCCCCCTGCCTCGTGGGCCCCATGTTGGCTCTCCGGTGGCCATCTTTTGCTATATGAAGTCTTTCGTCAAGGGAAAAATCAGAAGCAACCTTTCGGGACGAGACTCCACCGCCACGAGGCGGAACCTTGGCGGAACCAATCTAGGGCTCCGGTAGAGCTGTTCTGCCGGGGACACTTCCCTCCGGGAGGGGGAAATCATTGCCATCGTCATCACCAACGCTTCTCTCATCGGGAGAGGGCAATATCCATCAACATCTTCACCAGCACCATCTGCTCTCAAAACCCTAGTTCATCTCTTGTATCCAATTCTTGTCTCCAAGTCCGGGATTGGTACTAGTAAGTTGCTAGTAGTGTTGATTACTCCTTGTAGTTGATGCTAGTTGGTTTATTTGGTGGAAGATCATATTTTCAGATCCTTTATGCACATTAATACCCCTCTGATTATGAACATGAATATGCTTTGTGAGTAGTTACGTTTGTTCCTGAGGACATGTGAGAAGTCTTGCTATTAGTAGTCATGTGAATTTGGTATTCGTTCGATATTTTGATGAGATGTATGTTGTCTATCCTCTAGTGGTGTTATGTGAACGTCGACTACATAAAATTTCACCATTATTTGGGCCTAGAGGAAGGCATTGGGAAGTAATAAGTAGATGATGGGTTGCTAGAGTGACAGAAGCTTAAGCCCTAGTTTATGCGTTGCTTCGTAAGGGGCTGATTTGGATCCATATGTTTCATGCTATGGTTAGGTTTACCTTAATACTTTTGTTGTAGTTGCGGATTCTTGCAATAGAGATTAATCATAAGTGGGATGCTTGTTCAAGTAAGAACAACATCCAAGCACCGGTCCACCCACATATCAAATTATCAAAGTACCGAACGTGAATCATATGAACGTGATGAAAACTAGCTTGACGATAATTCCCATGTGTCCTCGGGAGCGCTTTTCTCCATATAAGAGTTTGTCCAGGCTTGTCCTTTGCTACAAAAAGGATTGGGCCACCTTTCTGCACTTTATTTACTTTTGTTACTTATTGCTCGTTACAAATTATCTTATCTCAAAACTATCTGTTACCACTTATTTCAGTACTTGCAGAGAATACCTTGCTGAAAACTGCTTATCATTTCCTTCTGCTCCTCGTTGGGTTCGACACTCTTACTTATCGAAAGGACTACGATAGATCCCCTATACTTGTGGGTCATCAAGACTCTTTTCTGGCGCCATTGCCGGGAGTGAAGTGCCTTTGATAGGTGGAATTTGGTAAGGAAAAATTTATATAGTGTGCTGAAATTTACTTTCACTTGTTACTATGGAAAGTAATCCTCTGAGGAGCTTGTTCGGAGTATCTTCACCTCGACCAGTAGAGCAAAGAGTTGCTCCTCAACCTACTGAACCTACTGAAAATGAAAATGTTCCCTTTGAAGTTCCTTCGGGTATGTTAGAAAAATTGCTAGCTAATCCTTTGGCAGGAGATGGAACAAAGCATCCCGATGAGCACCTAATCTATGTGGATGAAGTTTGTGGATTATTTAAGCTTGCAGGTATACCCGATGACGTTGTTAAGAAGAAGGTCTTCCCTTTATCTTTGGAGGGAGATGCATCTACATGGTATAGGCTATGTGATGATACGAGGTCATGGAACTACAAATGATTGAAATTGGAATTTCATCAGAAATTTTATCCTATGCATCTTGTTCATCGTGATCGCAATTATATATATAATTCTTGGCCTTGCGAAGGATAAAGCATCGCCCAAGCTTGGGGGAGGCTTAAATCAATGTTATATTCATGCCCCAATCATGAGCTCTCAAAAGAAATAATTCTTCAAAGTTTTTATGCTCGGCTTTCTCATAACAATCGCACCATGCTCGATACTTCTTGTGCTGGCTCTTTTAGGATGAAGACTATTGAATTCAAATGGAATTTATTGGATAGAATTAAATGCAACTCTGAATATTGGGATCTCGACGAAGGTAAGGAGTCAGGTATGACACCTAAGTTTGATTGTGTTAAATCTTTTATGGATACCGATGTTTTCCGTAAATTTAGCACTAAATATGGACTTGATTATGAGATAGTAGTTTCTTTTTGTGAATCTTTTGCTACTTATGTTGATCTCCACAAGGAGAAGTGGTTTAAATATCATCCTCCCATAGAAGTAAAAGTAGCTGCACCTATTAAAATTGAAGAAAAGACTGTCACTTATAATGATCCTATTGTTCCTACTTCTTATGTTGGAAACCACCTTTCCCTGTTAGAATAAAGGATCATGCTAAAGCTTCAACTGTGGTTCGTAAAAGCAATATTAGAACTTATACACCTCCTGAGCAAGTCAAAGTTGAACCTAATATTGCTACTATTAAAGATCTCTTGGCTGATAATATTGATGGGCATGTTATTTATTTCTGCGGTGAAACTGGTAGAATTGCTAAACCTTGTGCTAAAGATAAACATAGACCTATGGTAGGCATGCCTATTATTTCTGTTAAAATAGGAGATCATTGCTATCATGGCTTATGTGATATGGGTGCTAGTGTTAGTGTTATACCTCATGACTTATACAAAGAATTTAAGCATGAGATTGCACCTGCTGAGTTAGAAGATATTGATGTTACCATTAAACTTTCCAATAGAGAATATTAGCAATGGGAATTGTTAGAGATGTTGAAGTCTTGTGTGGGAAAACTAAATATCCTGCTGATTTTCTTGTTCTTGGTTCCCCACAAGATAACTTTTGTCCCATTATATTTGGTAGACCTTTCTTGAACACAGTTAATGCTAGGATAGTCTGCGAAAAGAATGTTGTTACTATTGGCTTGGGTGATATGTCTCATGAGTTTAATTTCTCTAAATTTAGTATACAACACCGTGAAGAATAATTGCCTAGTAAGGATGAAATTATTGGTCTTGCTTCTATTGCCGTACCTCCTAGTGATCCTTTAGAACAATATTTGCTAGACCATGAAAATGATATGTTTATGAATGAAAGAAGTGAAATAGATGAAGTATTCTTTAAACAGGAACCCATTCTGAAACACAATTTGCCTATTGAAATCCTAAGGGATTCTCCTCCACCCAAGGGTGATCCCGTGTTTGAGCTTAAACGTTGCCTGATACTCTTAAATATGCTTATCTCGATGAGAAAAAGATATATCCTATTATTATTAGTGCTAACCTTTCAGAGCATGAAGAAGAGAGATTATTGAAGACTCTGAAGAAGCACAGTGCTGCTATTGGGTATACTCTTGATGATCTTAAGGGCATTAGCCCCACTCTATGTTAACATAAAATAAATTTGGAGGAAGTTGCCAAACCAGTTCGTGATCATCAACGACGTCTGAATCCTAAAATGAAAGAAGTGGTAAGAAAAGAAATACTAAAGCTTCTGGAGGTAGGTATAATTTATCCCGTTGCTGATAGTCAGTGGGTAAGTCCTGTCCATTGTGTCCCTAAGAAGGGAGGTATTATCGTAGTTCCTAATGATAAAGATGAATTGATTCCTCAAAGAATTATTACAGGTTATAGGATGGTAATTGATTTCCGCAAATTAAATAAGTCCACTAAAAAGATCATTACCCCTTACCTTTTATCGATCAAATGCTAGAAAGATTATCCAAACATTCACATTTTTGCTTTCTAGATGGTTATTCTGGTTTCTCTCAGATACCTGTGTCAGACAATGATCAATCAAAGACTACTTTCACTTGGCCTTTTGGTACCTTTGCCTATAGATGTATGCCTTTTGGTTTATGTAATGCACCTGCTACCTTTCAAAGATGCATGATGGCTATATTCTATGACTTTTGTGAAAAGATTTGTGAGGTTTTCATGGACGACTTTTCCGTCTATGGGTCCTCTTTTGATGATTGCTTGAGCAACCTTGATCGAGTTTTGCAGAGATGTGAAGAAACTAATCTTGTCTTGAATTGGGAAAAGTGCCACTTTATGGTTAATGAAGGTATTGTCTTGGGGCATAAAGTTTCTAAAAGAGGTATTGAAGTTGATAAAGCCAAGGTTGATGCTATTGAAAAGATGCCATGTCCTAAGGACATCAAAGGTATAAGAAGTTTCCTTGGTCATGCTGGATTTTATAGGACGTTCATTAAGGACTTCTCAAAAATTTCTCGGCCTCTGACTAATTTATTATAAAAAGATATACCATTTGTCTTTGATGATGATTGTGTAGAAGCATTTGAAATACTTAAGAAAGCATTGATCTCTGCACCTATTGTTCAGCCACCTGATTGGAATTTACCCTTTGAAATTATGTGTGATGCTAGTGATTATGCTGTAGGTGATGTTCTAGGGCAAAGAGTTGATAAGAAATTAAACGTTATTCAATATGCTAGTAAAACTCTAGACAATGCTCAGAGAAATTATGCTACTACTGAAAAAGAATTCTTGGCAGTTGTATTTGCCTGTGATAAGTTCAAACCTTATATTGTTGATTCTAAAGTGACTATTCACACAGATCATGATGCTATTAAATATCTTATGGAAAAGAAAGATGCTAGACCTAGACTTATTAGATGGGTTCTCTTGCTACAAGAATTTGATTTGCATATTGTTGATAGAAAGGGAGCTGAGAACCCCGTTGCAGACAACTTGTCTAGGTTAGAAAATGTTCTTGATGACCCACTACCTATTGATGATAGCTTTCCTGATGAGCAATTAAATGTCATAAATGCTTCTCGTGCTGCTCCATGGTATGCTGATTATGCTAATTACATTGTTGCTAAATTCATACCACCTAGTTTCACATACCAACAAAAGAAAAAGTTCTTCTATGATTTGAGGCATTACTTTTGGGACGACCCACATCTTCATAAAGAAGGAGTAGATGGTGTTATTAGACGTTGTGTACCTGAGCATGAACAGGAACAGATCCTACGCAAGTGTCACTCCGAAGCTTATGGAGGACACCACGCTGGAGATAGAACTGCACATAAGGTATTGCAATCTGGTTTCTATTGACTTACTCTCTTCAAGGATGCCCGTAAGTTTGTCTTATCTTGTGATGAATGTCAAAGAATTGGTAATATTAGTAGACGTCAAGAAATGCCTATGAACTATTCACTCGTTATTGAACCATTTGATGTTTGGGGCTTTGATTATATGGGACCTTTTCCCGCCTCTAATGGTTATACACATATTTTAGTTGCTGTTGATTATGTTACTAAGTGGGTAGAAGCTATTCTAACTAGTAGTGCTGATCATAACACCTCTATTAAGATGCTTAAAGAAGTTATTTTTCCGAGGTTTGGAGTCCCTAGATATTTAATGACTGATGGTGGTTCACATTTTATTCATGGTGCTTTCCGTAAAATGCTTGCTAAGTATGATGTTAATCATAGAATTGCATCTCCTTATCACCCTCAGTCTAGTGGTCAAGTAGAATTGAGTAATAGAGAGCTCAAATTAATTTTGCAAAAGACTGTCAATAGGTCTAGAAAGAATTGGTCCAAGAAACTTGATGATGCATTATGGGCCTATAGAACTGCATATAAAAATCCTATGGGCATGTCTCCGTATAAAATGGTTTATGGAAAAGCATGTCACTTACCTCTCGAACTAGAACATAAGGCATATTGGGCTATTAAAGAGCTCAACTATGATTTTAAACTTGCCGGTGAGAAGAGGTTATTTGATATTAGCTCACTTGATGAATGGAGAACCCAAGCCTATGAAAATGCCAAGTTGTTTAAAGAAAAAGTTAAAAGATGGCATGAAAAAAGGATACAAAAGCGTGAGTTTAATGTAGGTGATTACGTATTGCTATACAACTCTCGTTTAAGATTTTTTGCAGGAAAACTTCTCTCTAAATGGGAAGGCCCCTGCGTTATCAAAGAGGTCTATCGTTCCGGTGCCATAAAAATCAACAACTTCGAGGTCACAAATCCGAAGGTGGTAAACGGTCAAAGAATTAAACATTATATCTCAGGTAATCCCATAAATGTTGAAACCAATATTATTGAAACTGTAACCCCGGAGGAATACATAAGGGACACTTTCCGGAACGTTTCAGACTCCGAAAAGGAATAGGTATGTGGTACGTTAAGTAAACCGACTCCAAAACAATTTTTAAGGCACTATTTCTCCGTTTTGGAATATTTAGAAAAATAGAAAAATAAGTAGCAATCCGAGAAGGACACGAGGGCCCCACGAGGGTGGTGGGCGCGCCCTACCCCCCTTGGTAGAGAATCGTATCCTGAGGAGCATTATCGCCAAGAATATCACATCACCATCACCGAAGAAGGAGACATGATCATATGGGTATGGGCACTCCCCTTGGCAACTGCCAAGCTTGGGGGAGGTGCCTCGGTATCGTATCACAACCACACTCCTATCTTTACCATTTTTCTTAGTTCGGTCCTATTAGTAGTATCTTGATCTAGTAGAATAAAGTTTATGGCATGATCTAGTTTTGAGTTTTGCTTTATGATCCCTCTATGTAATCGAGTCCGTGTGCTATATAATAAAGATTAGTGTTGAGTCAAGGGCTTGATTATTTTTCCATGATCTTGAGTGAATAAAATAAAATAGAAAAAGAATAAAAATAAATAAAGAGTTCATATTGATCTTATTGAGAGTAATGACTTCACATAGAAAGAGTATGATGATTAAAAGTTGTTGGGAGTTGGCAAACATAGCTTTGGTCATCGTTGAAATTAATAGGAAGTAATAAGGAAAGAGAGGTTTCACATATAAATATACTATCATGGAAATCTTTTATGATTGGGAGCACTCATTAAAATATGACATGCTAAAGAGTTGATGTTGGACAAGTAAGACAACGTAATGGGTTATGTTTTCTTATATCTGAGATAAAGTATATTGTCATGGATCATCCAACATGTTGAGCTTGCCTTTCCCCCTCATGCTACCCAAATTCTTAGCACCAAGTAGATATACTACTTGTGCTTCCAAAAACCCTTAAACCAGTTTTGCCATTAGAGTCCACCATATCTACCTATGGATTGAGTAAGATCCTTCAAGTAAGTTGTCATCGGTGCAAGCAATAAAAATTGCTCTCTAAATATGTATGATTGATTGGTGTGGAGGAAATAAGCTTTATACGATCTTGTGATGTGGACGAAATAAAAGCGACAGACTGCATAATAAAGGTTCATATCACAAGTGGCAATATAAAGTGACGTTCTTTCGCATTAAGATTTTATGCATCCAACCTTGAAAGCGCATGGCAACCTCTGCTTCCCTCTGCGAAGGGCCTATCTGTTACTATTATCTTCTACCTTATGCAAGAGTCGTGGTGATCTTCACCCTTCCTTTTTATATTTTATCCTTTGGCAAGCACAAGGTGTTGTATAGATCCTGATAGATATATCTAATTGGATATGGGTTAGCATGAACTATTATTGTTGACATTACCCTTGAGCTAAAGGTTGGGAGGCGAAATAATAAGCCCCTATCTTTCTCTGTGTCCGGTTAAAACTCCGTAACCACAAGTATTGCGTGAGTGTTAGCAATTATGAAAGACTAAATGATAGCTGAGTATGTGGACTTGCTAAAGAGCTCTGACATAGACTCTTTCTGATGTTATGATAAATTGCAATTCCTTCAATTACTGATATTATAGTTTATTAGTTCTCAATAAGGTTTCTGATTCATACTTTGCATTGTGACTAGATTATTACTTGAGCATAAGAAATCATATGACAATATCTATATATGTTGCTGTTATGAGAATAATCATGATGCCCTCATGTCCGTATTTTATTTTATCGACACCTCTAACTCTAAACATGTGGACATATTTATCGTTATCGGCTTCCGCTTGAGGACAAGTGAGGTCTAAGCTTCTGGGAGTTGATACGTCCATTTTGCATCATGCTGTTATATCGTTATTTATTGCATTATGGGTTGTTATTACACGTTATATCATAATACTTATGCCTATTCTCTCTTATTTTACAAGGTTTACATAAGGAGGGAGAATGCCGGCAGCTGGAATTCTGGGCTGGAAAAGGAGCAAATATTAGAGACCTATTCTGCACAACTCTAAAAGTCATGAAACTCCACGAAAGTTATTTTTCTAAATAATAATAAATATTAAGCGGAAGAAGTACGTCAGAGGGGGCCCCACCTAGCCACAAGGGTGGGCGCGCGCCCTACCCCCCAGGGCGCGCCCCCTGCCTCGTGGGCCCCCTTTTGGCTCTCCGGTGGCCATCTTCTGCTATATGAAGTCTTTCGTCAAGGGAAAAATCAGAAGCAACCTTTCGGGACGAGACTCCGCCGCCACGAGGCGGAACCTTGGCGGAACCAATCTAGGGCTCCGACAGAGCTGTTCTGCCGAGGACACTTCCCTCCGGGAGGGGGAAATCATCGCCATCGTCATCACCAACGCTCCTCTCATCGGGAGAGGGCAATCTCCATCAACATCTTCACCAGCACCATCTCCTCTCAAAACCCTAGTTCATCTCTTGTATCCAATTCTTGTCTCCAAGTCCGGGATTGGTACTAGTAGGTTGCTAGTAGTGTTGACTACTCCTTGTAGTTGATGCTAGTTGGTTTATTTGGTGGAAGATCATATGTTCAGATCCTTTATGCACATTAATACCCCTATGATTATGAACATGAATATGCTTTGTGAGTAGTTACGTTTGTTCCTGAGGACATGGGAGAAGTCTTGCTATTAGTAGTCATGTGAATTTGGTATTCGTTCGATATTTTGATGAGATGTATGTTGTCTATCCTCTAGTGGTGTTATGTGAACGTCGACTACATAACACTTCACCATTATTTGGGCCTAGAGGAAGGCATTGAGAAGTAATAAGTAGATGATGGGTTGCTAGAGTGACAGAAGCTTAAACCCTAGTTTATGCATTGCTTCGTAAGGGGCTGATTTGGATCCATATGTTTCATGCTATGGTTAGGTTTACCTTCATACTTTTGTTGTAGTTGCGGATGCTTGCAATAGAGGTTAATCATAAGTGGGATGCTTGTTCAAGTAAGAACAACACCCAAGCACTGGTCCACCCACATATCAAATTATCAAAGTACCGAACGTGAATCATATGAACATGATGAAAACTAGCTTGATGATAATTCCCATGTGTCCTCGGGAGCGCTTTTCTCCATATAAGAGTTTGTCCAGGCTTGTCCTTTGCTACAAAAAGGATTGGGCCACCTTGCTGCACTTTATTTACTTTTGTTACTTATTGCTCGTTACAAATTATCTTATCACAAAACTATCTGTTACCACTTATTTCAGTACTTGCAGAGAATACCTTGCTGAAAACCGCTTATCATTTCCTTCTGCTCCTCGTTGGGTTCGAAACTCTTACTTATCGAAAGGACTACGATAGATCCCCTATACTTGTGGGTCATCAACTCTCCATATGAAAAACATGATGCTACTTTGAAGCACAAGTGTGATAAAGGATACTAACAATGCCCCTTCTCTGTTTATTTATTTATTTTTTCTTTCTTTTTCTTTTTCTTCTTTTTTCTATCTTTTTCTCCTTTTCTTTTTCTCTCATTGTCCGGAGTCTCATCCCGACTTGTGGGGGAATCATAGTCTCCATCATCCTTTCCTCACTGGGGCACTACTCTAAAAATGAATAATGATGACCATCACACTTCTATTTACTTATAACTCATAAGAAATAAAAATTACAACTCGGTACCTATGACAAAGTATGACTCTATATGAATGCCTTTGGCATGTACCAGGATGTGCAATGATCTAGCGTAACATGTATAAAACATGATGAGCGGTGGCTGAGCCACAACTACCATGTCAGCTATATGGTCATGCAAAGCAATATGACAATGAATGCTCAAGTCATCAAACGGAAGCGGTGGAAGTTGTGTCGCAATATATCTCGGAATGGCCATGCAAAAGCCATAATAGGTAGGTATGGTGGCTATTTTGAGGAAGATATAATAAGGCTTATGTGTGATAGAGCATATCATATCACGGGGTTTGGATGCACCTGCGAAGTTTGCACCACGTCTCGATGTGAGAAAGGGCAATGCACGGTACCGTAGAGGCTAGGAAATTGTGGAAAGGTAAGAGTGCGCATAATCCATGGACTCACATTAGTCATAAAGTACTCATATACTTATTGAAAAAATTTATCAGCCCTCAAAGCAAATTACTACTACGCATGCCCCTAGGGGGATAGATTGATAGGAAAAGACCATCGCTCGTCCCTGACTGCCACTCATACGGTAGACAATCAATAATAAATCATGCTCCAACATCATAGCATAACGAGAGACTATACGTGCATGCTTCGGGAATCACAAACCTTAACACCAATATTCTTACTAAACACAACCGTTTACTAGTACTTCCCACATATTCCATCTCTATATCGCAAAACTATTGCAAGGAATCAAACATATCATATTCAGTGATCCATAAGTTTTATGTGGGAACTTATGACTAAACATGCAATTGACCATGAAGGAAATATGCCCTAGAGGCAACAATACAGTTATTATTTATATTTCCTTATATCATGATAAATTTTTATTATTCATGCTAGAATTGTATTAACCGGAAACTTAGTACATGTGTGAATACATAGACAAATAGAATGTCACCAGTATGCCTCTACTTGACTAGCTCGTTGAATCAATGATGGTTATGTTTCCTAACCATAGACATGAGTTGTCATTTGATTAACAAGATCACATCATTAGATAATGATGTGATTGACTTGACCCAACCGTCAACTTAGCACGATGATCGTTTAGTTTGTTGCTATTGCTTTCTCCATAACTTATACATGTTCCTATGACTATGAGATCATGCAACTCCCAAATGCTGAAGGAACACTTTGTGTGCTACCAAACGTCACAACGTAACTGGGTGATTATAAAGGTGCTCTACAGGTGTCTCCGATGGTGTTTGTTGAGTTGGCATAGATCGAGATTAGGATTTGTCACTCCAATTGTCGGAGAGGTATCTCTGGGCCCTCTCGGTAATGCACATCACTATAAGCCTTGCAAGCAATGTGACTAATGAGTTAGTTACGGGATGTTGCATTATGGAATGAGTAAAGAGACTTGCCAATAATGAGATTGAACTAGGTATGATGATACCGACGATCGAATCTCGGGCAAGTAACATACCGATGACAAAGGGAACAACATATGTTGTTATGCGGTTTGATCGATAAATATCTTCGTAGAATATGTAGGAGCCAATATGAGCATCCAGGTTCCGCTATTGATTATTGACCAAAGATGAGTCTCGGTCATGTCTACATAGTTCTCGAACCCGTAGGGTGCGCACGCTTAATGTTCGGTGACGATTGGTATTATGAGTTTATGTGTTTTGATGTACCGAAGGTAGTTCGGAGTCCCGTATTTGATCATGGACATGACGAGGAGTCTCGAAATGGTCGAGACATAAAGATTGATATATTGGACTGCTATATTCGGACACCGGAAATGTTCCGGGTGATTTCGGAGAAAACCGTAGTGCCAGAGGGTTACCGGAACCCCCGCAGGGAAAGTTGGGCCTTCATGGGCCATAGGGAAGAGGGGAGGCAGCCCACAAGGGGCAGCCGCGGCCCCTCCCTATAGGGAGTCCGAATTGGACTAGGGAGGGGGGCACGCCCCCCCTTTCCTTCTCCTCTTCCTCTCCCTTCCTTCCCTCCCCTCCTCCTCCTAGTAGGACTAGGAAAGGAGGAATCCTACTCCTACTAGGAGGAGGATTCCTCCTCCCTTGGCGCGCCACTAGGGCCGGCCGGCCTCCCCCCTTGATCCTTTATATACGGGGGCAGGGGGCACCCTAGGACACACAAGTTGATTGTTTCCAGCCGTGTGCGGTGCCCCCTCCACCATATTCCACCTCGGTCATATCGTAGCGGTGCTCAGGCGAAGCCCTATTTTGGTAGCATCATCATCACCGTCATCACGCCGTCGTGCTGACGAAGCTCTGCCTCGACACTCTACTGGATCGTGAGTTCGTGGGACGTCACCGAGCTGAACGTGTGCAGATCGCGGAGGTGTCATACTTTCGGTACTAGGATCGGTCGACCATGAAGACGTACGACTACATCAACTGCGTTGTCATAACGCTTCCGCTTACGGTCTACGAGGGTATGTAGACAATACTCTCCCCTCTCGTTGCTATGCATCACCATGATCTCGCGTGTGCGTAGGATTTTTTTGAAATTACTGCGTTCCCCAACAGTGGCATCCGAGCCAGGTTTACGCGTAGATGTTATATGCACGAGTAGAACACAAAGGAGTTGTGGGCGTGGGTATATACATATTGCTTGTCGTCACTAGTTGATTCTTGATTCAGTGGTATTGTTGGATGAAGCGGCTCAGACCGACATTACGCGTACACTTACGCGAGACTGGTTCTACCGACGTGCTTCGCACACAGGTGGCTGGTGGGTGTCAGTTTCTCCAACTTTAGTTGAATCGGATTCAATGAACAGGGTTCTTTCTGAAGATCAAAAAGCAATCACTATACCGCGTTGTGGTTTTTGATGCGTAGGTAAGAACGGTTCTTGCTCAGCCCGTAGCAGCCACGTAAAACTTGCAACAACAAAGTAGAGGATGTCTATCTTGTTTTTGCAGAGCATGTTGTGATGTGATATGGTCAAGACATGATGCTAAATTTTATTGTATGAGATGATCATGTTTTGTAACACAGTTATCGGCAACTGACAGGAGCCATATGGTTGTCGCTTTATTGTATGAAATGCAATCGCCATGTAATTGCTTTACTTTATCACTAAGCGGTAGCGATAGTCATAGAAGCAATAGTTGGCGAGACGACAACGATGCTTCGATGGAGATCAAGGTGTCAAGCCGGTGACGATGGTGATCATGATAGTGCCTTGGAGATGGAGATCATAGGCACAAGATGATGATGGCCATATCATATCACTTATATTGATTGCATGTGATGTTTATCCTTTATGCATCTTATTTTGCTTAGTTCGGCGGTAGCATTATAAGATGATCACTCACTAAATTTCAAGGTATAAGTGTTCTCCCTAAGTATGCACTGTTGCGACAGTTCGTCGTGCCGAGACACCACGTGATGATCGGGTGTGATAATCTCTACGTTCACATACAACATGTGCAAGCCAGTTTTGCACACGCGAAATACGCGGGTTAAACTTGACGAGCCTAGCATATGCAGATATGGCCTCGGAACACTGGAGACCGAAAGGTCGAGCATGAATCATATAGTAGATATGATCAACATAGTGATGTTCACCATTGAAAACTACTTCATCTCACGTGATGATCGGACATGGTTTAGTTGATTTGGATCACGTGATCATTTAGATGACTAGAGGGTTGTCTATCTAAGTGGGAGTTCTTAAGTAATATGATTAATTGAACTTTAATTTATCATGAACTTAGTCCTGATAGTATTTGCATAACTATGTTGTAGATCAATAATTTGCAATGTAGCTCCCCGTTTATTTTTGATATGTTCCTAGAGAAAAACTATGTTGAAAGATGATAGTAGCAATGATGCGGACTAGGTCCGTGATGTGAGGATTATCCTCATTGCTGCACAGAAGAATTATGTCCTTTATGCACCGCTAGGTGACGGACCTATTGCAGGAGCAGATACAGACATTATGAACGTTTGGTAAAGCTCGGTATGATGACTACTTGATAGTTTAGTGCACCATGCTTTACGGCTTAGAACCGGGACTTCAAAAACATTTTGAACGCCATAGAGCATATAAGATGTTCTAAGAGTTGAAATTGGTATTTCATACTCACGCCCGTGTCAAGAGGTAGAAGACCTCTGACAGTACTTTGCCTACAAGATGGAGGAGAACAGCTCAACTAGTGAGCATGTGCTCAGATTATCTGGGTACTGCAATTGCTTGAATCAAGTGGGAGTTAATCTTCCATATAAGATAGTAATTGACAAAGTTCTCTAGTCACCATCACCAAGTTACTAGAACTTAGTGATGAACTATAATATGCAAGGGATAACAAAAGTAATTCCCAAACTCTTCGCGATGCTGAAATCGGCGAAGATAGAAATCAAGAAATAACATCAAGTGTTGATGGTTAACAAGACCACTAGTTTCAACAAAAGGGCAAAGGGAAAGAAAGAGGAACTTCAAAGAAGAATAGCAAGCAAGTTGCTGCTCCCATGAAGAAGCTCAAAGCTAGACCCAAGCCTGGAACTGAGTGCTTCTACTAAAAAGGAAATGGTCATTGGAAGTGGAACTACCCTAGATACTTGGCGGATAAGAAGGATGGCAAAGTGAACAAAAATATATATTTGATATACATGTTATTGATGTGTACTTTACTAGTGTTTATAACAACACCTCAGTATTTGATACTGGTTCAGTTACTAGGAGTAGTAACTCAAAACGGGAGTTGCAAAATAAACAAAGACTAGTTAAGGGCGAGGTGATGATGTGAGTTGGAAGCGCACACTCCCTTTACCTTCGGGATTAGTGTTGAACCTAAAATAAATGTTATTTGGTGTTTGCGTAGAGCATAATATGATTGGATCATGTTTATTGCAATACAATTATTCATTTAAGTCAAGGATAATTGTTATTGTGTTTACATGAATAACACCTTCCAAGGTCATACACCCAAGGTGAATGGTTTATTGAATCTCGATCATAGTAATACACATATTCATAATATTGGAACCAAAAGATGCAAAGTTAATAATGATAGTGCAACTTATATGTGGCACTGCCGTTTAGGTCATATTGGTGTAAAGCGCATGAAGAAACTCCATGCTGATGGGCTTTTGGAATCAGTTCATTATGAATCATTTGATGCTTGCGAACCATGCCTCGTGGGCAAGATGACTAAAACTCTGTTGTCCGGAACAATGGAGCAAGCAACTGACTTATTGGAAATAATACATACTGATGTATGCAATCCGATGAGTGTTGAGGCTCGCGGCGGGTATCGTTATTTTCTGATCTTCACACATGATTTGAGCAGATATGGGTATATCTACTTGATGAAACATAAGTCTGAAACATTTGAAAAGTTCAAAGAATTTTAGAGTGAAGTGGAAAATCATCGTAACAAGAAAATAAAGTTTCCGCGATCTGATTGTGGAGGAGAATATTTGAGTTATGAGTTTGGTCTTCATTTGAAACAATGCGGAATAGTTTTACAACTCATGCCACCTGGAACACTAGAGCGTAATGGTGTGTCCGAACGTCATAACCGTACTTTATTAGATATGGTGCAATCTATGATGTCTCTTACCGATTTATCACTATTGTTTCGGGGTTATGCATTAGAGACAGCTGCATTCATGTTAAGTAGGGCACCATCTAAATCCGCTGAGACGAGACCATATGAACTGTGGTTTAGCAAGAAACCTAAGTTATCTTTCTTAAAGTTTGGGGCTATTATGCTTATGTGAAAAAGTTTCAACCTGAAAAGCTCGAACCCAAATCAAAGAAATGCCTCTTCATAGGATACCCAAAGGAAACTATTGGGCACACCTTCTATCACAGATCCGAAGGCAAGATATTCGTTGCTAAGAATGGATCCTTTCTAGAGAAGAAGTTTCTCTCGAAAGAAGTGATTGGGAGGAATGTAAAACTTGATGAGGTAATTGTACCTTCTCCCGAATTGGAAAGTAGTTCATCACAGAAACCAGTTCTAGTGATTCCTAAACCAATTAGTGAGGAAGTTAATGATGATGATCATGAAACTCCAGATCAAGTTACTACCGAACCTCATAGGTCAACCAGAATACGTTCCGCACCAGAGTGGTACGGTAATCCTGTTCTGGAGGTCATGTTACTTCACCATGACGAACCTACGAACTATGAGGAAGTGATGATGAGCCCAGATTCCGCGAAATGGCTTGAAGCCATGAAATCTGAGATGAGATCCATGTATTAGAACAAAGTATGGACTTTGATTGACTTGCCTTTTGATCGGTGAACCATTAAGAATAAATGGATTTTCAAGAGGAAGACGGACACTGATAGTACTGTTACTATCTACGAAGCTCGAATTGTCACAAAAGGTTTTCGATAAGTTCAAGATGTTGACTACGATGAGATTTTCTCACTCGTAGCAATGCTTAAGTCTATCTGAATCATGTTAGCAATTGCCACATTTTATGAAATCTAGCAAATGGATGTCAAAACTGCATTCCTTAATGGATTTCTTAAAGAAGAGTTGTATATGATGCAACAAGAAGGTTTTGTCAATCCTAAAGGTGCTAACAAAGTGTGCAAGCTCCGACGATCCATCTATGGATTGATGCAAGCATCTCGGAGTTGGAATATATACTTTGATAAAGTGATCAAAGCATATGGTTTTATACAGACTTGCAGTGAAGCCTGTATTTACAAGAAAGTGATTGGGAGCACTACATCATTTGAATATATACTTTGATAAGTATGCGAATGACATATTGTTGATCGGAAATAATGTAGAATTTTCTAGAAAGCATAAAGGAGTGTTTGAAAATAGTTTTTCAAAGAAAGACCTCGATGAAGCTACTTACATATTAAGAATCAAGATCTATAGAGATAGATCAAGACGCTTTATATATTTTCAATGAGTACACACCTTGACAAGATTTTGAACTAGTTCAAAATGGAAAAGTCAAAGAAGGAGTTCTTGCCTATGTTGCAAGGTGTGAAGTTGAGTAAAGACACAAAACCCGACCATGGCAGAAAGTAGAAAGAGAATGAAAAGTCATTCCCCATGCCTCAGTCATAGGTTCTATAAAGTATGCTATGCTGTGTACCAGACCTGCTCTGTACCTCACCATAAGTTTGGTAAGAGAGTACAATAGTGATCCAAGAGTGGATCACTGGACAGCGGTCAAAATATCCTTAGTAGAATAAGGAAATGTTTCTCAGTTATGGAGGTGACAAAGAGTTCGTCATAAAGAGTTATGTTGATGCAAGCTTTGACACCGATCTGGATGACTCTAAGTCTCGATCTAGATACATATCAAAAGTGGGAGCAATTAGTTAGAGTAGCTCCATGCAAAGCATTGTAGACATAGAAAATTTGCAAAACACGCTCTAAATGTAGCAAACCCATTGACTAAATTTCTCTCACAAGCAAAACATGACCACTCTTTGGGTGTTAATCACATAGATATGTGAACTAGATTATTGACTCTAGTAAACCCTTTGGGTGTTAGTTACATGGAGATGTGAACTGATCACATAAAGATGTGAACTATTGGTGTTAAATGACGGTGTGAACTAGATTATTGACTCTAGTGCAAGTGGGAGACTAAAGAAAATATGCCCTAGAGGCAATAATAAAGTTGTTATTTATATTTCCTTATATCATGATAAATGTTTATTATTCATGCTAGAATTGTATTAACCGGAAACTTAGTACATGTGTGAATACATGGACAAACAGAATGTCACTAGTATGCCTCTACTTGACTAGCTCGTTGAATCAATGATGGTTATGTTTCCTAACCATAGACATGAGTTGTCATTTGATTAACAAGATCACATCATTAGAGAATGATGTGATTGACTTGACCCAACCGTTAGCTTATCACGATGATCGTTTAGTTTGTTGCTATTGCTTTCTCCATAACTTATACATGTTCCTATGACTATGAGATCATGCAACTCCCAAATGCCGGAGGAACACTTTGTGTGCTACCAAACGTCACAACATAACTGGGTGATTATAAAGGTGCTCTACAGGTGTCTCCGATGGTGTTTCTTGAGTTGGCATAGATCGAGATTAGGATTTGTCACTCCGATTGTCAGAGAGGTATCTTTGGGCCGTCTCGGTAATGCACATCACTATAAGCCTTGCAAGCAATGTGACTAATGAGTTAGTTACGGGGTGTTGCATTACGGAACAAGTAAACAGACTTGCTAATAACGATATTGAACTAGGTATGATGATACCGACGATCGAATCTCGGGCAAGTAACATATCGATGACAAAGGGAACAACATATGTTGTTATGCAGTTTGACCGATAAAGATCTTCGTAGAATATGTAGGAGCCAATATGAGCATCTAGGTTCCGCTATTGGTTATTGACCGGAGATGAGTCTCGGACATGTCTACATAGTTCAACCCGTAGGGTCCACACGCTTAATTTTCGGTGACAATTGGTATTATGAGTTTATGTGTTTTGATGTACCGAAGGTAGTTCGGAGTCCCGGATTTGATCACGAACATGACGAGGAGTCTCGAAATGGGCAAGACATAAAGATTGATATATTGTACGGCTATATTCGGACACTTGAAATGTTCCGGGTGATTTCGGATAAAATCGGAGTGCTGGAGGGTTACCAGAACCCCCCCCTCCCCGGGGGGGGGGGGGGAAGTTGGGCCTTCATGGGCCATAGGGAAGAGGGGAGGCAGCCCACAAGGGGCAGCCACGCCCCCTCCCTATAGGGAGTCCGAATTGGACTAGGGAGGGGGCGCGCCCCCCTTTCCTTCTCCTCTTCCTCTCCCTTCTTTCCCTCCCCTCCTCCTCCTAGTAGGACTAGGAAAGGAGGAATCCTACTCCTACTAGGAGGAGGATTCCTCCCCCCTTGGCGCGCCACTAGGGCTGGCCCGCCTCCCCCCTTG
Organism: Triticum urartu; assembly: GCF_056163025.1. Classification (NCBI taxonomy): domain Eukaryota; kingdom Viridiplantae; phylum Streptophyta; class Magnoliopsida; order Poales; family Poaceae; genus Triticum; species Triticum urartu. The sequence continues at coordinate 489,896,346 of NC_141878.1, forward strand.
ATCCTTTATATATGGTGGCAGGGGGAACCCTAGGACACACAAGTTGATTGTTTCCAGTCGTGTGCGGTGCCCCCCTCCTCCATATTCCACCTCGGTCATATCATAGCGGTGCTTAGGCGAAGCCCTATTCCGGTAGCATCATTATCACCGTCATCACACCGTCGTGCTGACGAAGCTCTCCCACGACAGTCTGCTGGATCGCGAGTTCGTGGGACGTCACCGAGCTGAACATGTGTAGATCGCGGAGGTGCCGTACTTTCGGTACTAGGATCGGTCGATCATGAAGACGCATGACTAGATCAACCACGTTGTCATAACGCTTCCACTTATGGTCTACGAGGGTACATAGGCAATACTCCCCCTCTCGTTGCTATGCATCACCATGATCTTGCGTGTGCGTAGGATTTTTTTTTAAATTACTGCGTTCCCCAACAGACCAATTCCTTTTAACTCTCTAAATAGATCTTAGTGAAGCATGAGAGTTTAATTCTTTCTATAAAATACCATGCTCTAACAAATATAAGTGAAGCAAAAGAACATTCTCCAAATAACAGTTTTCTATGTGAAGAGAAACATGCAATCCAAACTTCAAACGATATAAGTGAAGCACATGAAGCATTCTATAAAGCCGCACTCAAAAGATATAAGTGAAGTTCAATGAGCTTTATATAAATCAACCATGGACTATGCCATACCAGCATGGTGCATAAAATAAAAATGAAAACTAAAAGCAAAAGATGCTCCAAGATTTGCACATATCACATGAACGAAATGAATCCAAAAACATACCGATACTTGTTGAAGAAAGATGTGATGCCTTCTGGGGCATCCCCAAGCTTAGACGCTTGAGTCTCCTTGAATATTTACTTGGGGTTACTTGGGCATCCCCAAGCTTGATCTCTTTCCTCTCCTCCTCCTCATATCGAAACCTCCTCGATCTTTGATGACTTCATCCACACAAAACTCAACAGAAAGTTCGGTAAGATCCGTTAGTATAATAAAGCAAATCACTACTCTAAGTACTGTTGCAAATCAATTCATATTTTGTTTTTGCATTGTAGCTTCTGTAATATAAATTTTACATAGCTTATACTACCGATAAAAATCAATAGTTTCATCAAAATGAGCAAAACAATGCATCAAAAACAGAATCTATCTTAAACAGGACAGTTTGTAGTAATCTGAATACATTTCAAAAAGTTTCATCACCATTGGACGTTCCAGTAAAAAAATTGTAAAATCGAGCACTAGAGCCAAAGTTTATGTTTTGCACCGCACAAACCAACAAGCAATCTAAACATCCTAAAGGCAAATCTTGGCACATTATTTTTATAATACAATGGAATTGTACAAGGGGATAATTATTTTTGTGAGAATCTTCATGAAAAATTCTACATTGTTTCCATGAGCATGAACACAAGTGTTCAAGGTCGACCCTCACTTCTCCAATGCATAACTTCCAATCGCTTCTCTTTTGTGAAAAAGTTTTTAAGTTCCCCTCTATATTTTTTTGTTTCTAAACTTTATAAAAGCACTCAACAGAAACAAATGACTCTCTAAAACTTCCGAGTTGTCTCCCTGGTAGCGCTTTCTTTAAATCCATTAAGCTAGGCATAAAGTGCTCAAGTAACGAATCCACCCGGATCCCAAGGTATATCAAAGCCAATTTTAATTAACAATGATTTGTCATTTAGTAATGAGCACAAAGCAACATATATCAAGCAATGATGAAGTCTAACTCTCTTCCTATGCATTGACATGACATACAAGAACAATTCATGCTCATCAAGTAAAGGCCAATACATAGCATAAGTTGTTTCTTGCAATTTTATCGTGTTGGAAACATAAAGAGCGGAGATGTAGTTCCTATCTCATAATAATTGCAAGTAGGAGCAGCAAGCACATGAATATTATATTCATTAAAATTATCATGTGAAATAGTAAAATGCAACCCATCAATATAATCCTTAATAAGTGCAAACTTCTCCGATATAGTGTAGTTTGGAGAATTCAAAAAGATAATACGACGTTTAACATATGGTTTAACATAGGCATTAGAAGCATAATTATCATAACAATATTTAAGTATAGCAAAATTTTCAGATTTGTAAAGAGTAGCATCATACTTTTCAATCAAAGAAGCAATTTCATAAGCACCCTTAAAAGCAACAAATTCTTCAATTTATTTGATATCAAAGTAATTATACACACCTTTGGCATAAGAAGATACGATTCCATCATCAATAAATTCACATTGGTAGGGAAGGTGTTTCTTAGGGTCTTCAGAACAACAAGTAACATCATATAATTCACATAAATTCCAAGCATAGCATTGCATAGTATTAATTTGATGTTGTAAAAGTTTCCCTTTTTCAGATAAACGATGTCGCACAAAACAAGCATGCTCATCTAATGATTTTCCCTCAACTAAGCTAGTTGGGTTTTCAGCACGAGCACAAATGGATCGAAGATGATCCAAGTAGAAAGCTTCAGTAGTATGATATATTTTGGGTGGTTCTTCAACCATTGGTTTAGCAGGTACAACTATTTTTTTGGTATTTTGCGTTTCCTACCCATAACTAAAGATAGAAAACAAGAGCACAAAATAAAAATTACTTAGTGATAAAGCAGACCAGCACACACGAGAATATTCACCCCACGCTATTGCTCCCTGGCAACGGCGCCAGAAAAAGGTCTTGATAAGCCACAAGTATAGGGGATCATGTGTAGCCTTTTTTGATAAATAAGAGTGTCGAACCCAACAAGGAGCTAAAGGCAGAACAAATATTCCCTCAAGTTCTATCGACCACCGATACAACTCTACGCACACTTGACGTTTGTTTTATCGGAAACAAGTATGAAACTATTTTGTAGGTTTGATGCTAGAACTACTTTGCAAGAATAAACTAGAAGTACTTTGCAAGATAATAAAAGTTAGGTGTTTAGTAAAAGGGTTTTTGTCAACAAGAAAGTAATTTGTCCCTTGGCAATCGATAACAAGTACCAGTAATCATTCTTGCAACTTTATATGAGGGAGAGGCATGAGCTAACATACTTTCTCTACTTGGATCATATGCACTTACGATTGGAACTCTAGCAAGCATCTGCAACTACTAAAGATCATTAAGGTCGTGAAACCCAACCATAACATTAAGTATCAAGTCCTCTTTACTCCCATACGCCATAACCCACCTACTCGGGTTTAAGTTTCTCTCACTCTCGCAACCCACCGTAAGCAAATCATGAACATATTGCAACATCCTACAGCAGGGGCCCCTCATGTTTGCGTGAGAACGGAGGGCACCGTAGGACAACACCATAAATAAAATATACAATCATACCAACCAATATCATGATTAACCCATAGGAGAAAACAGATCTATCCGAACATCATAGGATAACCATAGATCATTGGGAAATAATATATGGAGTTGAGCACCATGTTTAAGTAGAGATTACAACAGGGATAAGAGGTGTTACACCGCTAAAAAGAGGGAGAGAGAGTTGGTGTTGGCGGTAGCAAGATTGTTGATGTAGATCGCCATCCCGATCGTTGCCCTGGTGGCACTCCAGCGCCACCGAAAGCGAGGGGGAGAGAGAGCCCCTCTCCTTCTTCTTCTTCCTTGGCCCCCCTAGATGGGAGGATAGTTCCCCCTTTGTTCCTTGGTCTCCATGGTGGCGGAGGGGCGGGAGCCCCTCTGAGATTGGATCTCCCTCTCCGTTCTCTTCTGTTTTGCGCTCCTCAGATCTAGCCCTTCACGGTTTCTTAAATTCCCGGAGATCCGTAACTCCGAGTGCGCTGAAATTTTTACATGATTTTTCGCATAAATTATCTTTCGTGTGCCAGAAGAAGGGCCCCAACCGACCTTCGAGGAGGGCACAAGACACCTGGGCGCGCCAGGGGGTGCCTAGCGTGCCCTGGTGGGTTGTGGGCTCTATGAGCCCCTGTTTGCGTTGATTCCACCTCCTAAAAATCACATATATTCCAAAATAATTCTCCTTCAATTTTTACCGCGTCTGGACTTTGTTTGATATGGATTTTCTGTGAAACAAAAACATGCAACAAATAGGAACTGACATGCACTAGATAAGTAAGTTAGTCCAAATAAAACATATAAAAAGTTGCCAAAAGTTTGTAAAAGTTGTATAATATTGGCATGAAACAATCAAAAATTATAGATACGACGGAGACGTATCAGCTATAGAATGGTAATTGATTTTAGAAATTTAAACAAAGCAACTAGAAAAGATCATTACCCTCTACCTTTTATTGATCAAATGCTAGAAAGATTATCTAAGCACACACACTTTTGCTTCCTTGATGGATACTTTGGTTTTTCACAAATACACGTTTCTCAACCTGATCAAGAAAATACCACTTTTACTTGTCCCTTTGGAACTTATGCTTATAGACGTATGCCTTTTGGTTTATGCAATGCACCTGCTACCTTTCAAACATGTATGGCTACTGATACGTCTCCAACGTATGCCTTTTGTTTTATGCTTATAGAGTTAGTAAAATCGTTTAACCCGAGTAGGAGAGAGTTCAGAGTCCCAGAGTAAGGATCAAGGAGTAAAAGATCCTAATACCACCCAGATGGCGACGTGGGCCCGTAAGGCACACAACCATGTTAGTAAAAGTTTTTGTAATGTCTAGACTCGACTTCGGCCAAGGAGTGTGGAAGGGGGATTCCTACAGGCAGCCGGCTCTAATACCAACTTATGACGCCCCCGATTCAATCGTACACTAATCATATACGCAAACGTGTACGATCAAGATCAGGGACTCACGGGAAGATATCACAACACAACTCTACAAATAAAATAAGTCATACAAGCATCATATTACAAGCCAGGCCCACGAAGGCTCAAATACAAGAGCTCGATCATAGACGAGTCAGCGGAAGCAACAATATCTGAGAACAGACATAAGTTAAACAAGTTTGCCTTAAGAAGGCTAGCACAAACTGGGATACAGATCGAAAGAGGCGCATGCCTCCTGCCTGGGATCCTCCTAGTCTACTCCTGGTCGTCGTCAGCGGGCTGCACGTAGTAGTAGGCACCTCCCGAGTAATAGTAGACGTCGTCGACGGTGGCGTCTGGCTCCTGGGCTCCAACGTCTGGTCGCAACAATCGAGTATAGAAAAGGGGGGGAAAGAGGGAGCAAAGCAACCGTGAGTACTCATCCAAAGTACTCGCAAGCAAGGAGCTACACTACATATGTATGCATTGGTATCAAATGGAATAAGGGTATCATATGTGGACTGAACTGCAGAAAGCCGGAATAAGAGGGGGATAACTAGTCATGTCGAAGACTACGCTTCAGGTAACCTCCATCTTGTAGCAGGATAAGGGAGTAGATCGTAAGTTTGCCAAGTAGCATCGTGTAGCATAATCCTAACAGATGATCCTCCCCTCGTCGCCCTGTGAGAGAGCAATCACCAGTTGTATTTGGCACTTGGAAGGGTGTGTTTTATTAAGTATCCGGTTCTAGTTGTCATAAGGTCAAGGTACAACTCCAAGTCGTCCTGTTACCGAAGATCACAGCTATTCGAATAGATTAACTTCCCTGCAGGGGTGCACCACATAACCCAACACGCTCGATCCCATTTGGCCGGACACACTTTCCTGGGTCAGGCCCGGCCTCGGAAGATCAACACGTCGCAGCCCTACCTAGGCACAACAGAGAGATCAGCACGCCGGTCTAAATCCTATGGCGCAGGGGTCTGAGCCCATTGCCCATTGCACACCTGCACGTTGCGTACGCGGCCGGTGAGCAGACCTAGCCTCCCTTATACAAGAGCAGGCGTTCCAGTCCAACCCGGCGTGCGCTGCTCGGTTGCTGACATCACGAAGGCTTCGACTGATACCACGACATCGAGTTCCCATAACTATCCCCGTGTAGATGGTTAGTGCGTATAGGCCAGTAGCCAGACTCAGATCAAATACCAAGATCTCATTAAGTGTGTTATCTTGAAATAATCGCGAACGCCGACCAGGGCCAGGCCCACCTCTCTCCTAGGTGGTCTCAACCTGCCCTGTCGCTCTGCCACAAAGTAACCGTCAGGGGCCTTCGGGAAGTCAGGCCCACCTCTACCGCGATGGAGCCACCTGCCCCTTCAGCCCCCAACATCGGAATCACTCACGGGAACTCCTACGAGCCGACCCGACTTTAATCACCAGAAGTATCATATATTATGTATATAAGTATATACCCGTGATCAACTCCCGAGTGATCACGGCCCGATAGTATAGCATGGTAGACAAACAAGAATGTAGGGCCACTGATGGTAAACTAGCATCCTATACTAAGCATTAGGATTGCAGGTAAAGGTAACAACAGTAGTAGCAAGGACAGGCTATGCATCAGGATAGGATTAACAGAAAGCAGTAACATGCTACACTACTCTAATGCAAGCAGTATAGAGGAGAGTAGGCGATCTGGTGATCAAGGGGGGGGGCTTGCCTGGTTGCTCTAGCAAGAGAGAGGGGTCGTCAACACCGTAGTTGTATTGGGTAGCAGCGGCGTCGGTCTCGGTGTCTAGCGAGAGAAGAGGGGGGAGAAACAATAAATATAATGCAAACAAATGCATGATGATGCATGACATGACAAAGCATAAAGCTAGGTGTGCCCTAACGCGGTACGAGGTGGTACCGGTGAAGGGGGAAACATCCGGGAAATTATCCCCGGTGTTTCGTGTTTTCGGATAGACGAACCGGAGGGGGAAAGTTGCGTGTTTGCTATGCTAGGGATGCATGGCGGATGAACAGGCTGCGTATCCAGATTCGTCTCGTCGTTCTGAGCAACTTTCTTATACAAAGTTTTTTCATCCGAGCTACGGTTTAAAATATATGATTTTCTAAAGATTTTATTAATTTGTGGAATTTAATTAATTATTTAAATTAATTCAAAATTGTATTTATGACATCAGCATGATGTCATGCTGACGTTAGGAGTCAACAGGGTTGACTGTTCAACCTGACCAGTGGGTCCCACTGGTCAGTGACACATTTTAATTAAACAATTTAATTAACCTAATTAGTATTAGTTAGGGGGTGGGCCCCACTATCATACTAATTAATTAGCTAATTAACTAACCAGGTTAATTAGATAACTAATGTTTAATTAGTTTAATTATTTGATTAGTTTAACTAATGTTTAATTAACCAAAATTAACTAACCAAGTTAATTAGATAACTAATGTTTAATTTTATTTTTCTTTTTTCTTTTTTAAAAAAAATACGTTCTGTGGGCGGCACCACATGTCAAAGGCACGGAGGCCTTAGCGGGCACAGGGCGGTGCGGGTGCGGGCGTGAGCCCGACTGGGCACTGGGCAAGGCCAGCCGCGGGGTGGGGCTCGGCGTTTGGCGCCAGCGAGGCACGACCGGCCGGAGTGGCATAGGGCGGCGGAGCCGTGCAGCAGCGGGAGTGGCGGCGGGAGTAGGCACGGGCGGCTGGGCGCAGGTGGGTGCGGCCAGGGCGCGGAGGAAGTGGAGCACGCGCAGGGGAGCAGAACTCTGGGCGCGGGCGCGGCAAGCGCGTCGAGGGGGAAGCAGGGGGCGGTGGCGCGCTGTAGAGGGAGCAAGCGGGTGGGGCATGCGGCGAGCGCGTGCACGCGAGGCGCACAGATGAGGTGCGATGGCGAGCCGCGGCGTGCGCGCGACGCGATTGTGGTGGTGCGGGGCCGCGGTGAGCACGGGCGGGCGCGGTGGCTGCGCACGGCGACAAGCGCGCGCGGGGGCTGCGGGCGAGGCCATGGCCGATGCGGTGATGGAGAAAACGGCAAGGGCGGGCGCGCGCGAAGGACGGGGGCCGCGCGAGCGGGCGCGGCTGCGATCGCGTGGGAGTGCGCGTGCACCACGACACGAGGAGCAGAGGCGGGGCGGCGTCAGTGGCCATAGCGTCGGCGAGGTCGCGCGGTAGCAGCAGAGCAGTAGGGGGGGCGGCGGAGACGAGTGCGGCGGCGGGGCTCACATTGCCGGTAGGGGAGTGGCAGCGGGGCGCGAGGTGGAGGTCGAGGACGTCGCGCATAGGAGGAAGCAGGACGGTGGGGAAGTCCGGCGAGGCGTTCTCCGGCGAGGTCCAGGCGCGGGCTCCGGTCGGCAACGACCGAGGTGGCCGTGATGGCGCGGCGACGGGGTCGGGTCGCCCGATCCCGATCCAATCGGGGTGTGGGAGTGGGAGTGGTGAGTGGGGTCGTGGGGTTAGGGTTTGGTCGTGGGGGGGGGGATAAGGGAGGCGGGGGTGGTGGTCGGTTGGGCCGGTGTGCTGTGCCGAAGCCCAGTGGGGGGCCTTTCTCTCTTTTCCTTTTTTTTGTTAGTTTGTTTTCTATTTTCTTTTATTTCTTTCCCTTTTCTGTTTTATTTATTTTAAATCACTTAGTCACTATATAAAAAAATGTGTTCTCTCTACTAAAATTATCCTTGCAATATTCGGCACCCACCGAACATTTTTGCTTAATAATTTGAAAACTTTGATTATTGACATTAACTTAAATTTGAATTTTGAAGCGGTGTCGAATTAACCCGAGATTAACTACAGTGATCGAGGTGACATGGCACCATTAACGTGAGATTATGGTAGCATGATTATCCGGGCGTTACAAATCTCCTCCACTACAAGAAATCTCGTCCCGAGATTTAGGAGGTAGAAGGAAACAGTGCGGGGTATTCATCACGCAGGCGGTCCTCGCGTTCCCAAGTGGCTTCGTCTTCAGAGTGATTCGACCACTGGACTTTGAGGAACTTGATCGCCTTCTGACGTGTGCAGCATTCAGCTTGTTCGAGAATGCGAACCAGATCCTCTTTATAGGAGAGGTCCTGTTGCAATTCGAGCACTTCATGATCCACTGCTCGTATTGGATCCTTGAAGCAACGGCGGAGCTGTGACACCTGGAACACATTGTGAACCTGAGAAAGGTTCGGTGGAAGCTCCAGTTGATATGCCACTTTTCCACGCCTTTCAAGAATAGTGAAGGGACCGATATAGCGAGGAGCTAGCTTGCCCTTGATCCCGAAGCGGTGAGCACCCTTCATTGGTGTAACTCGAAGATAAGCCTTTTCGCCAGGTTGATAGACCATGTCTTTGTGATGACGGTCATACTGACTCTTCTGACGTGACTGAGCAGTCTTGAGATTCTCACGAATAATGCGGACTTGTTCTTCAGCCTATTGGATAATATCCGGACTGAAGAGTGGACGTTCCCCAGTTTCTGACCAGTTCAGCGGGGTCCGACACTTTCGTCCATATAGCACTTCGAAGGGGGACATCTTCAGACTAGCTTGATAGCTATTATTATAAGAGAACTCGGCATATGGAAGAGATTCTTCCCATTTCTTGCCGAAGGAAATTACACAAGCTCGAAGCATGTCTTCGAGAACTTGGTTGACACGTTCAACCTGTCCTTGCGACTGAGGATGAAACGTCGTACTGAACGACAGGTGAGTTCCCATAGCTTCTTGGAAACTTGCCCAAAATCTTGAAGTGAATGAGCTGCCACGGTCTGAACTGATAACCAGTGGAATACCGTGAAGTGAAACAATTCTGGACATGTAGAGAGTAGCAAGCTGACTAGCAGTGGTTGTCTCTTTGACCGCCAGAAAATGTGCAACTTTAGAAAGGCGGTCAATGACGACAAGAATATCATCATTACCTTTCTGCGATTTGGGATATCTAGTGACGAAGTCCATTTCAACATGGTCCCATTTCCATTCAGGAATAGAGATAGGTTGCAGAGTTCCAGCAGGCCTTTGATGATCTGCTTTGATACGACGACAAATGTCACACTCAGCAACATAACGAGCAATATCCTACTTCATATTAGACCACCAGAATCTTTGACGGATGACCTGGTACATCTTTGTACTACCAGGATGAATAGACAAAGGCGTATCATGAGCTTCTTTCATAACCTCTTTAGTCTGATCCAGGTTTTTCCTCAAACGTGGTACCACTAGGCGGCCTTTGAAGTACAAGGCGCCATCATCGGCGATAGAGAAGAAGGAGGGCTTTCCTTCTGCTAGATGTCGTTTAATCTTATGGACTTCAGAGTCATAACCTTGAATAGTCTTTATACCAGCTACGAGATCTGGTACGACAGCCAGGGTATTTAGATAACCCTTAGTAACAACACGAAGATTCATCTTCTGAAACTCTGGGGGAGGGGGGCAAGTGCTCTAGGAGGAACAATATGAAGGTTCAGCTTTCTAAATTCTAAGACAAGCGAAGGCTAAACTTTGTAAACCTGGAGGTGATTGCAGTAAGACTTGCGGCTCAAGGCATTAGCCATTACATTGTCCTTGCCGGGGGTATAGGATATACACACGTCAAAGTCTGCAACAGTCTCCATCCATCTTTGCTGACGGAGGTTCAGATCTGGCTGAGTAAACAGATACTTCAGACTTTGGTGGTCGGTGAAGATCTCGCAACGATTACCGAGAAGGTAATGTCGCCACTGCTTTAGTGCATGAATGACAGCAGCAAGCTCGAGGTCGTGAACTGGGTAGTTTTCTTCGTGAGGGCGCAGTTGACGAGAGGCATAAGCAATCACTCTACGCTCTTGCATTAGGACACAGCCTAATCCATGACGGGAAGCGTTGCAGTAAATGACGAAGTCCTTCTTAGTATCAGGTGGAGCAAGCACTGGGGCAGAAGTTAACTTGTCTTTGAGCGCCTAGAAACTTTCCTGACACTTGTCTGTCCATTCGAACTTGACACCCTTATGCAACAGATTAGTCAGAGGCCTGGCGATCTTGGAGAAGTTCTCGATGAATCAACGACAATAGCTGGCGAGACCGAGAAAACTTCGGACTTGCTTGACATTCTTCGGAGGAGTCCAATCGAGAATAGCCTGAACTCGTTCAGGGTTGACGACAATACCATCCTTGGAGATGACATGCCCAAGATAGGTTACTTCGGGGAGCCAGAATTCACACTTGGAATACTTAGCATACAGTTGATGCTCCCGAAGCTTTTCCAGCACAAGACGAAGATGTTCAACATGTTCTTCCTCGTTCTTGGAAAATACAAGGATATCGTCCAGATAAACCACGACGAACTTGTCGAGGTAATCCATGAATATATAGTTCATCAGACGAGAGAAGGTGGCGGGAGCATTCGTTAAGCCGAATGACATGACGGTGTACTCATATGATCCATACCGAGTCACGAAGGAGGTTTTTGGGATGTCCTCTTCACGAACATGGATCTGGTGGTAACCCAACCTCAAGTCGAGTTTGGAGAACACTGATGAGCCAGCCAGTTGATCATAAAGATCATTGATCCGAGGAAGAGGATATTTATTCCGAATGGTAGCTTGGTTTATAGGACGGTAGTCTTGGACTAATCGGTTTGTCCCATCCTTCTTCTTGACAAAGAGAGAAGGTGCTCCCCAAGGAGAGCAACTTGGGCGAATGAAACCTTTGACAAGAGATTTGTCGATTTCCTCCTTAAGCTCAATGAGTTCATGCGGCGGCATCTTGTAGGGTTGTTTAGCTATAGGGGTGGTGCCGGGTTTCAAATCGATGATGAATTCGACAGCTCTAGCAGGGGGAATCCCTGGAAGTTCTTCCGGAAAGACGTCTTGGAATTCACGAACGATGGGAATGTTTTCAATGCCCTCGAGTGGTGCAGCGTTCAGCGCATTCAAGGCATAAAGTCGTGCCTCGGCGTTCTGAACTAGATGAGCTTGGTAAGCAATTATTTCATCAGAAGGGTGTAGCAGATGGACGACCTTAGTGGCGCAAACTATAGAAGCAGTATGCGCTTTCAACCAATCCATCCCCAGAATGAGGTCTATGTTAGATGACTTCAGGATAATGGGAGAGGCATAGAATTCCAGCCCTTCGATTTCCACGGGGACGTCGATGCCAACCAGTGAGGTTTGGCATTGTCCCACGGGGTTTTTTACCAATACCGAAGTGTTCATCTCCTCACACTTAATGTCATCCTTGTATGCAAAATCTTCTGACATGAATGAATGCGATGCTCCTGAATCAAATAAAACAGATGCAGGTACTGAATTTACGAGGAGTGTACCCATCACAGTAGCAGGCTGGTCTTGAGCTTCATTAAGATCAACGTGGTTGGCATGAACACGACCATAAGACCTAGCATTGTTGTTGCGAGGCTGGTTGTTTCCACGGCCAGCTGTAGGGAGGGCCAGTTGATTCTGGTTCTGGTTGCATTCCCTAGCACGGTGTCCTGGTTGACCACACCTGAAGCACAAACCATTATTGGGAGTGGGAACAGGAGCTTGGGGTGGTGGCGCTGGAAGCCTTGGCTGCCTAGTTGGTGGGGGAGGCAGACGTGGTGCAACATATGACTGCCTTGGAGCAGGTGCAGTTGGCTGATACATGCTGTTGGGAATCCATATCCTACGCTTCTGCGAAGACGGGCCCGAAGATGAGCCCGTGTCATGGTTGCGCCTGTGAGAGCTCTGGTATTCCTGCAGACCAGTTTCGACATTGATGGCCTTGTTCACCAGGGTGGCGAAATCAACAAAGTCGTGCACTAGAAGTGCGAGCTTGATATCAGCTTAAAGGCCATCACGGAACTTCTCCTGTCTGCGTGCATCAGTTGCAATGTCTTCTTCATCATAGCGGGACAAGTCCAGAAACTCCCGCTGATAAGCTTCCACAGTTTTGTTGCCTTGGGTGAGGCTGCGGAACTCGCGCTTCTTACGGTCCATGACTCCCTGAGGAATGAAGCGAGCACGGAAAGCAGCTTAGAAGTCTGGCCAGGTGATGATTGTTCCAACTGGCAAAGTACGCCTGTGGCTGTCCCACCATTGAGCAGCGGGTCCCTTCAGGAAGAAGGAAGCAAAGGTGACATAGCTGGCAGGGGCCACATCAGCAGACTCCATCTCATAGGTGATGTCACGGAGCCAGTCATCAGCATCCAGAGGCTGAGTTGAGTTGCGGTACACAGTTGGGTTCAGGCGCATGAAATCCTGCAGAGTTACTGGGGTTGGTTGCTGGTTCATATTGGGGTGAGGAAACTGAGCCATCATATTCTCCATGAACTGGCGATTCATCTCAAGCTGTTGGATCATACCAGTCATGTACTCAGGCGGTGGTGGGGCGTTGCCACCACGACCACGACCACCTGGTCTAACCATCCTGCTAATATATAACAGGAGTAGTTCAGCATTGAGAAATTGTGAGGACAAGAATCATTCATGAAGAAACATGCATAATGAAAGGAACACGATAGATACTACATAGTAGTTGGCACATCTTACAAAAGTGATCATGCATAGAGTTCGGTACACAGAGTTCAGTACACAGACTAAGATCATCATAGGCGGCACGCAGGCTCGCGGCGAATGCATCTAACACTAACAAGCAATTCTACATCAGTCCCACGTGGTACTGCGGAGGTAGCTGTAGCCTGAAAGCTGGTAGTGTGGCATCGGGAGCTCCACGTCGGCAACCTGGGGTCCGCGGGTACTCTGGTGCAGAACCCGACGCTCAAGTGGCAGAAGAGGACCAAGTGCGGGAGAGTAGCCTCCCACATCTGGCCAACCGATGCCCTGGGGCATCACGATCCTGGCTAGGTAGATCGCAGAACGTGGCAGCTCTCTGGATCCGACAAAGGGGTGCAACATCGTCAGAGCACAGTAAAGGTGCTGACGTGTGGTGTACAACTCGTGGCGAAGAGCTCGGTTAGCTCGATCCAGCCCATCAGCATGCAGAACCAAGTTCTAATGGTAGAAGGGCTCTCGAGTGACAGTGGAGTAGGCACCAGTGTAGTAACCCTCCGCACCAACATCGGATGCGATAGCAATGTGCCTGAAGGGGGAGGTGTCCAACTCCTGATACTCTCCACGAAGACGTGTCAGAGCAGCATAAGCAGCATTGTGGACCGCCATATCGATAATCACTCCAACACCATGAGCAGTGTGCAGAACGGTAGTGGAGTCATACTCCCGAGAGTAGAGGTGGACGATGGCACGGTACTGCTCCTGGTTGAAGTCCTGATACCACCCAGATGGCGACGTGGGTCCGTAAGGCACACAACCATGTTAGTAAAAGTTTTTGTAATGTCTAGACTCGACTTCGGCCAAGGAGTGTGGAAGGGGGATTCCTACAGGCAGTCGGTTCTGATACCAACTTGTGACGCCCCCGATTCAATCGTACACTAATCATACACGCAAACGTGTACGATCAAGATTAGGGACTCACGGGAAGATATCACAACACAACTCTACAAATAAAATAAGTCATACAAGCATCATATTACAAGCCAGGGCCACGAAGGCTCGAATACAAGAGCTCGATCATAGACGAGTCAGCGGAAGCAACAATATCTGAGAACAGACATAAGTTAAACAAGTTTGCCTTAAGAAGGCTAGCACAAATTGGGATATAGATAAAGAGGCGCATGCCTCCTGGCTGGGATCCTCCTAGACTACTCCTGGTTGTCGTCAGCGGGCTGCACGTAGTAGTAGGCACCTCCCGAGTAATAGTAGTTGTCGTCGACGGTGGCGTCTGGCTCCTGGGCAACAATGTCTGGTCGCAGCAATCGAGTATAGAAAAGGGGGAAAAGAGGGAGCAAAGCAACCGTGAGTACTCATCCAAAGCACTCGCAAGCAAGGAGCTACACTACATATGTATGCATTGGTATCAAATGGAATAAGGGTATCATATGTGGACTGAACTGCAGAAAGCCGGAATAAGAGGGGGATAACTAGTCCTGTCGAAGACTATGCTTCTGGTAACCTCCATCTTGCAGCAGGAGAAGAGAGTAGATGGTAAGTTCACCAAGTAGCGTCGTGTAGCATAATCCTAACCGATGATCCTCCCCTCGTCGCCCTATGAGAGAATGATCACCGGTTGTATCTGGCACTTGGAAGGGTGTGTTTTATTAAGTATCCGGTTCTAGTTGTCATAAGGTCAAGGTACAACTCCAAGTCGTCCTGTTACCGAAGATCACGACTATTCGAATAGATTATCTTTCCCGTAGGGGTGCACCACATAACCCAACACGCTCGATCCCATTTGGCCGGACACACTTTCCTGGATCAAGCAGGGGTGCACCACATAACCCAACATGTCGCAGCCCTACCTAGGCACAACAGAGAGGTCAACACGCCGGTCTAAATCCTATGGCGCAGGGGTCCGGGCCCATCGCCCATTGCACACCTGCATGTTGCGTACGCGGCCGGTGAGCAGACCTAGCCTCCCTTATACAAGAGCAGGCGTTCCAGTCCAACCCGGCGCGCGCCGCTTAGTCGCTGACGTCACGAAGGCTTCGGCTGATACCACGACGTCGAGTGCCCATAACTGTCCCCGCGTAGATGGTTAGTGCGTATAGGCCAGTAGCCAGACTCAGATCAAATACCAATATCTCGTTAAATGTGTTATCTTGAAATAACCGCGAACGCCGACCAGGGCCAGGCCCACCTCTCTCCTAGGTGGTCTCAACCTGCCTGTCGCTCCGCCATAAAGTAACCGTCGGGGGCCTTCGGGAACTCAGGCCCACCTCTACCGGGATGGAACCACCTGCCCCTTCAGCCCCCAACATCGGAATCACTCGCGGGTACTCCTACGAGCCGACCCGACTTTAATCACCACAAGTATCATATATTATGTATATAAGTATATACCCGTGATCAACTCCCGAGTGATCATGGTCCGATAGTATAGCATGGCAGACGGACAAGAATGTAGGGCCACTGATGGTAAACTAGCATCCTATACTAAGCATTAGGATTGCAGGTAAAGGTAACAACAGTAGTAGCAAGGACAGGCTATGCATCAGGATAGGATTAACGGAAAGCAGTAACATGCTACACTACTCTAATGCAAGCAGTATAGAGGAGAGTAGGCGATCTGGTGATCAAGGGGGGGGGGCTTGCCTGGTTGCTCTGGCAAGAGAGAGAGGTCGTCAACACCGTAGTCGTACTGGGTAGCAGCGGCGTCGGTCTCGGTGTCTAGCGAGAGAAGAGGGGGGAGAAACAATAAATATAATGCAAACAAATGCATGACGATGCATGACATGACAAAGCATAAAGCTAGGTGTGCCCTAACACGGTACGAGGTGGTACCGGTGAAGGGGGGAAACATCCGGGAAATTATCCCCGGTGTTTCGCGTTTTTGGACAAATGAACTAGAGGGGGAAAGTTGCGTGTTTGCTATGCTAGGGATGCGCGGCGGACAAACGGGCTGCGTATCCGGATTCGTCTCGTCGTTCTGAGCAACTTTCATGTACAAAGTTTTTTCATCCGAGCTACGGTTTAAAATATATGATTTTCTAAAGATTTTATTAATTTCTAGAATTTAATTAATTATTTGAATTAATTCAAAATTGTATTTATGACATCAGCATGATGTCATGCTGACGTTAGGAGTCAACAGGGTTGACTGGTCAACCTGACCAGTGGGTCCCACTGGTCAGTGACACATTTTAATTAAACAATTTAATTAACCTAATTAGTATTAATTAGGGGGTGGGCCCCATTGTCATACTAATTAATTAGCTAATTAACTAACCAGGTTAATTAGATAACTAATGTTTAATTATTTGATTAGTTTAATTAATCAAAATTAATTAAGTTAATTAATTCTTTAATCAATTAATTAATTATTTTATTTTTATTTTTCTTTTTTCTTTTTTAAAATACGTTCTAGGGGCGGCCCCACATGTAAAAGGCACGGAGGCCTTAGCGGGCACAGGGTGGTGCGGGTGCGGGCGTGAGCCCGACTGGGCACTGGGCAAGGCCAGCCGCGGGGTGGGGCTCGGCGTTTGGCGCCGGCGAGGCACGACCGGCCGGAGTGGCGTAGGGCGGCGGAGCCGTGCAGCAGCGTGAGTGGCGGCGGGAGTAGGTACGGGCGGCTGGGCGTAGGTGGGTGCGGCCAGGGCGCGGAGGAAGTGGAGCAGGCGCAGGGGAGCAGAACTCCGGGCGTGGGCACGGCGAGCGCGTCGAGGGGGAGCAGGGGGCGGTGGCGCGCTGCAGAGGGAGCAAGCGGGCGGGGCGCGCGGCGAGCGCGTGCGCGCGAGGCGCACAGGTGAGGTGCGACGGCGAGCCGCGATGTGCGCGCGACGCGATTGTGGTGGTGCGGGGCCGCGGTGAGCACGGGCGGGCGCGGTGGCTGCGCACGGCGACGAGCGCGCGCGGGGGCTGCGGGTGAGGCCATGGACGATGCGGCGATGGCAAAAACGGCAAGGGCGGGCGCGCGCGGAGGACGGGGCCGCGCGAGCGGGCGCGACTGCGGTCGCGTAGGCGTGCGCGTGCACCACGGCACGAGGAGCAGAGGCGGGGCGGCGTCAGCGGCCACGGCATCGGTGAGGTCGCGCGGCAGCAGCAGAGGAGTAGGGGGGGGCGGAGGCGAGTGCGGCGGCGGGGCTCACATTGCAGGTAGGGGAGTGGCAGCGGGGCGCGAGGTGCAGGTCGAGGACGTCCTGCGTAGGCGGAAGCAGGCCGGTGGGGAAGTCCGGCAAGGCGTTCTCCGACGAGGTCTAGGCGCGGGCTCCGGTCGGCGATGACCGAGGTGGCCGCGATGGCGCGGTGATGGGGTCGGGTCGCCCGATCCCGATCCAATCGGGGGGGGGGGAGTGGGAGTGGTGAGTGGGGTCGTGGGGTTAGGGTTTGGTTGTGGGGGGATAAGGGAGGCGGGGGAGGTGGCCGGTTGGGCCGGTGTGCTGTGCCGAAGCCCAGTGGGGGGCCTTTCTCTCTTTTCCTTTTTTTTGTTAGTTTGTTTTCTATTTTCTTTTATTTCTTTCCCTTTTCTGTTTTATTTATTTTAAATCACTTAGTCACTATATAAAAAAATGTGTTCTCTCTACTAAAATTATCCTTGCAATATTCGGCACCCACCGAACATTTTTGCTTAATAATTTGAAAACTTTTATTGTTGACATTAACTTAAATTTGAATTTTGAAGCGGTGTCGAATTAACCCGAGATTAACTACAGTGACCGAGGTGACATGGCACCATTAACGTGAGATTACGGTAGCATGATTATCCGGGCGTTACACTATGTTTGATGAAGATGATGTTTTTGAGAATATATTTGCTGCAATTAATGTTTGTCCCAAGCTTGGGGATGCTACGCTTAATGAAGATGATATTTTTAGTCTCTCAAGTTTTGATATGCAAATTTATAATGATGATAGCATGCCTCCTACTTATGATAATTATTGTGATGATACATATGCTATAAAAAGTAGTGATGATTATATTTATAAAACTTGTCATGATTATGATTATCCTTTTTCTGAACATTACTCTTTTAATGTGGAAACAATTTATAGTATTCAAGTCTCTTATGATACTCCCACTATTCCGATTAAGAAGAAATTTGCTTATGTGGAGAGTAATAAAATTTCTATGCTTGTAGATCATGAAAAGAATGCTTTAGATGCTGGTTATATTGTTGAATTCATTCATGATGCTACTCAAAATTATTTTGAGGGAGGAATATATGTTTGTAGGAATTGCAATAATATCAAGCTTCCTCTCTATGTGCTTAAAGTTTTGAAGCTATGCTTGTTTTGCCTTCCTATGCTAGTTGATTCTTGTTTCCATAAGTTGTTTGCTCACAAAATCCCTATGCATAGGAAGTGGGTTAGACTTAAATGTGCTAGTCATATTCTTCATGATGCTCTCTTTATGTTACAATTCTTATCTTCTATATGAGCATCATTGAAATCATCATGCCTAGCTAGGGGCATTAAACGATAGCGCTTGTTGGGAGGCAACCCAATTTTATTTTTGTTCCTTGCTTTTTGCTCCTGTTTAGTAATAAATAATTCATCTAGCCTCTGTTTAGATGTGGTTTTATGTCTTTAATTAGTGTTTGTGCCAAGTAGAACCTTTGGGAAGACTTGGGGAAAGTCTTGTTGATCATGCTGTAAAAAACAGAAACTTTAGCGCTCACGAGAATTGGTGCCATTTTTATTTTAAGAGTGATATTTAGTTAATTATTTTTAAGATGATTAATAGATAAATTCGTCAGGTCCAGCAATTTATTTGAGAATTTTATGAGTTCCAGAAGTATACGTTTGATGCAGATTACTACAGACTGTTCTGTTTTTGATAGATTCTGTTTTCATCGTGTTGTTTGCTTATTTTGATGAATCTATGAGTAGTATCGGAGGGTATGAATCATAGAGAAGTTGGAATAAAGTAGATATTACACCAATATGAATTTAGAATGAGTTCATTACAGTACCTTGAAGTGGTGATTTATTTTCTTATACTAACGGAGCTTACGAGTTTTCTGTTAAGTTTTGTGTTGTGAAGTTTTCAAGTTTTGGGTAAGGATTCGATGGACTATGGAGTAAGGAGTGGCAAGAGCCTAAGCTTGTGGATGCCCAAGGCACCCCAAGGTAATATTCAAGGACAACCAAGAGCCTAAGCTTGGGGATGCCCCGGAAGGCATCCCCTCTTTCGTCTTCGTTCATTGGTAACTTTACTTGGAGCTATATTTTTATTCGCCACATGATATGTGTTTTGCTTGGAGCGTCAATTTATTTTGTTAGGATTTACTTACTGTTATTTAGAACAATGTTTTGCATCTTTTATTTCAATAAAAGTGGCATTGATAGCCTTTACTATGCCTATGTTACAAGTATAGATGTTGCTGTTTGAAAATAGAAAGTTTACCGCTGTTGCAATAATTACCTAGAAAATTCAGAATGTGATAAAATGTTGAAACCTTTTGCATATTAAGCTCTGATAAAGTTACTACAGTGGAAATTTTATTTCATAATTTTTGGAGCTAGGGAAGTATGGATGTTGCAGCATTCTTTACAGACTATCCTGTTTAGGCAGATTGCTGTTATGTTTGCATTGTTTGCATATGTTTGCTTCTTTAATGATTCTATTTGAGGATAGGACTATTAAACATGCATAGGAATTTAGTATGTAATGTTGAATAATAATTTTAGTGATTTGCTACAGTAGAGTATGATAAGGTTTTTGCAATGGTTTATACTAACTTATCTCACGAGTCCTTGTTGAGTGTTGTGTGGATGAAGCTTTTGAGATTTAGGTAGACCGTGATATGAGAGGAATTAAGGAGACACAAAAGCTCAAGCTTGGGGATGCCCAAGGCACCCCAATATAATATTTCAATAAGTCTCAAGCATCTAAGCTTGGGGATGCCCCGGTTGGCATCCCACCTTTCTTCTTCAACAACTATCGGTTAGTTTCGGTTGATCCTAAGTTTTTGCTTCTTCACATGATGTTTGCCATTCTTAGAATGTCATTTTATTTTCCTTTGCTTGCTGTTTGAATAAAATACCAAGATCTAAAATTCTTAAATGTTAGAGAGTCTTCACATAGTTGCATAATTATTCGACTACTCGTTGATCTTCACTTATATCTTTTGGAGTAGTTTGTTGTTTGCTCTAGTGCTTCACTTACACCTTTTAGAGCATGGTGGTAGTTTTATTTTGAAGAAATAGATGAACTCTCGGGCTTCACTTAGATTATTTTGAGAGTCTTAAATAGCATGGTAATTTGCTTAAAATCCTAATATGCTAGGTTTTTAAGATTAGTAAAACTTTCTTATGAGTGTTTTGAATACTAAGAGAAGTTTGATGCTTGATGATTGTTTTGAGATATGGAGGTAATAATATCAAAGTCGTGCTAGTTGAGTAGTTGTGAATTTGAGTAATACTTGTGTTGAAGTTTGGAAGTCCCGTAGCATGCACGTATGGTAAACGTTGTGTAACAAATTTGAAACATGAGGTGTTATTTGAAACATGAATTTTCCGTTTATGGGAAGTCTTTTGATGATTGTTTTAGAAATCTTGATCGAGTTTTGCAGAGATGTGAACAAACAAATCTTGTCTTAAATTGGGATAAGTGCCACTTTATGGTTAATGAAGGCATTGTCTTGGGTCATAAAATTTCTGAAAGAGGTATTGAAGTGGACAAAGCTAAGGTTGCTGCAATTGAGAAAATGCCATGTCCTAAAGATATCAAAGGTATTCGCAGTTTCTTAGGTCATGCGGGTTTCCATAGGAGATTTATCAAAGACTTTTCTAAAATTTCTAGGCCCCTTACAAATCTTTTGCAAAAGGATGTTCCTTTTGTTTTTGATGATGATTGCTTAGAAGCCTTCGAAACACTCAAGAAAGCCTTAATTTCTGCACCTATTGTTCAACCACCTGATTGGAACTTGCCTTTTGAAACTATGTGTGATGCTAGTTATTATCATGTTGGTGCTGTTCTAGGACAAAGAGTCGATAAGAAACTAAATGTTATTCATTATGCTAGTAGAACTCTAGACAGTGCTCAACGAAATTATGTTACTACTGAAAAAGAATTTCTAGCAGTGGTGTTTGCTTGTGATAAATTTAGATCTTACATTGTTGATTCAAAAGTAATTGTTCACACTGGCCACACTGCTATTAAATATCTTCTGAAAAAGAAAGATGCTAAACCTAGACTCATTCGATGGGTTCTCTTGCTACAAGAATTTGATTTACATACCACTGATAGAAAAGGAGCAGAGAACCCCGTAGCTGATAACTTGTCTAGGCTTGAAAATGTGCTTGATGACCGACTACCTATTGATGACAGTTTTCCTGATGAGCAGTTAGCTGCAATAAATGTTTCTCATAACACTCCTTGGTATGCTGACTATGCTAATTACATTGTTGCTAAATATTTACCACCTAGCTTTACATACCAACCAGAGAAAAAAATTCTTCTATGATTTAAGACATTACTTTTGGGATGACCCACATGTTTATAAAGAAGGAGTAGATGGTGTTATTAGATGTTGTGTACCTGAGCATGAACAGGGACAAATCCTACGGAAATGTCACTCTGAAGCTTATGGAGGGCATCATGCGGGAGACAGAACTACTCACAAGGTATTGCAATCTGGATTGTATTGGCCCACTCTTTTCAAGGATGCTTGTAAGTTCGTCTTATCTTGTGATGAATGTCAAAGAATAGGTAATACCGGTAAGCATCAAGAAATGCCTATGAATTATTCACTTGCTGTTGAACCATTTGATGTTTGGGGTTTTTTATTACATGGGACCTTTTCCTTCCTCTAATGGGTACACACATATTTTGGTTGCTGTTGATTATGTTACTAAGTGGGTAGAAGCTATTCCAACTAGTAGTGTTGATCACAACACCTCTATTAAAATGCTTAAGGAAGTTATTTTCCCAAGGTTTGGAGTCCCTAGATATTTAATGATTAATGGTGGTTCACACTTTATTCATGGTGCTTTCCGTAAAATGCTTGCTAAGTATGGTGTTAACCATAGAATTGCATCACCTTATCATCCTTGGTCTAGTGGTCAAGTTGAACTTAGCAATAGAGAAATAAAGTTAATTTTGCAAAAGACTGTCAATAGGTCCCGAAAGAATTGGTCTAAGAAATTAGATGATGCACTTTGGGCCTATAGAACAACATATAAAAATCCTATGGGTATGTCTTCTTATAAAATGGTTTATGGAAAAGTTTGTCATTTGCCTCTTGAGTTAGAAGATAAAGCATATTGGGCAATTAAAGAACTCAACTATGATTTTAAACTTGCCAGTGAAAAGAGGTTGTTTGAAATTAGCTCTTTAGACAATGGAGAACCCAAGCTTATGAAAATGCCAAGTTATTTAAAGAAAAAGTTAAAAGATGGCATGATAAAAGAATCCAAAAGCGTGAGTTCAAAGTTGGAGAATATGTTCTTTTGTACAACTCTCGTTTCAGATTCTTTGCAGGAAAACTCCTCTCCAAATGGGAAGGACCCTATGTTATCGAGGAGGTTTATCAGTCTGGAGCTATCAAAATAAATAATGTCGACGGTACTAACCTGAAGGTTGTTAATGGGCAACAAATAAAACATTATATCTGAGGTACGCCCATTAATGTTGAAAGTAATATTATCCAAACTATGACATGGGGATAACACATAAAAGAGTACTTCTGAACACTCCAAAATCGTTAAAAAGAGGAGGTACGTGACACGATAAGTAAACAAACTCCGAAAAATCCGCAAAAATATTTTCTGTCAGTTTTGGAATATAACAAAAATTAGAAAAATAAGAAACTTCCAGGAAGTGCACCCTGGTGGGCACAAGATGCGAGGCGCGCCCAGGTGGGTTGTGCCCACCTCGGGTACCTTCCGGACTTTGTTTTTCTACAGCTTGCTTGTTTCCCAAGATAAAAAATCTTTATATACCCCCCGAACCTGTTGATCACCATATTGCGAAAAAATCTTCTATTTTCTTTTCCTTGCTGTTTTCTGACAGATTTAGCTAGGCCAGCATCATGTCTTCCTCACCTTCCAGCAACGAAGGAGAAGACATAGAGTTGGTTCAGGAGGATCTAAGGAGAGAGGAAGCTGAAGAGGTTATCATGGAGGAAGGAGAAGGAAATTCTTTTGGGGTTCACCCTCTGGCTTCTGAGAGAGGCACCTTGGCTGGCATCTCCACTCATCGTAATCCTCATCAAGCTATGAGATCATCAAACACTCGAGAGAGCCCCGAAGCGCATGAAGAACTCCCACCAAGGAGGCCTTTACATAGGTTACATCATACAAATTTTCACAATTTGATTCACAATTATGGGTTCGAGAATACTCCTCGTGTGTGCATATCGTCCAATTGGGACATAGTTCATCCAAGAGAAAGTGATGCAGGAACAAACCCCTGGGGTCCGGAAAATAAACACATAATGGTTGAAGTGAAGGAAAATACCGAGTTACTCCATCGGGCTCTTCAGGAGATTCAAGGCCTGAGGGAGTTACTCATGGTTGTATTGGACAAGATCATCTCTTCTTCATCACCAAAATAAAACTGAGTATTGGGTATGGGCACTCCCCTTGGCTTCTGCCAAGCTTGGGGGAGGTACCCCAATAACGTATCACCCCACTATCTTTTGCCTTTACTTATTTTAGTTCGGTCCATAGTTATCTTTTGCTTTATATGAATAAAACTTTAGTTCAACCCTTTCTTTTTGAAGAGTTTTTCTTAGTGATCTGTCCTTGTAATCGTGTGCGAGATATATAATAAAGTTTAGTTTGAGTTTTTGCTTTCTTTACTTTCATGTTCCAATAAAAAGAAAGGAAATAAATGAAAAATATCATATGCTAATCTTATGGTAGGTGATGACACCACATAAGGAAAAGTACAAGTAGAAAATTTTATTTTGACAAACATAACATTGGTCAATGATGCAACTCATGAAATAATTAATAAGGGAAGAGAAGATTCACATATAAATATACTATCCTAGAAATCTTTTGTGATTGTGAGCCCCCATCAAAATATTATATGCCAAAATTGTTGAGTTGGACAAGGAAGACAACTTAATGATTTATGTTTGTTTGTATTCACATAGAAGTTATATTGTCATAGGTCCTTCAACATGTGGTGCTTGCCCCTATCTTTGCTAGCCAAAAATTCCGCACTAAGTAGAGATACTACTTGTGCATCCAAAAACCCTTAAACCCAAATATTATTTTCAAGTGTCCACCATACCTACCTAAGGATTGAGTCAGATCCTTCAAGTAAGTTGTCATCGGTGCAATAAGGCAATAAAAGTT
Organism: Triticum urartu; assembly: GCF_056163025.1. NCBI lineage: Eukaryota > Viridiplantae > Streptophyta > Magnoliopsida > Poales > Poaceae > Triticum > Triticum urartu. The sequence continues at coordinate 489,920,862 of NC_141878.1, forward strand.
GCTTCTAAAAGTGTGAGATCATTTAGTGTAAGAGAAAATTGAGCGTTGTACGAACTTGTGATGGTGAAGAATAAAAGTGACAGACTGCATAATAAAGGTTGCCATCACAAGGGGAAATACAACGTGATGTTCTTTTGCACTAAGGGGTTGAACATACAAACAAATAAGCGCATGGCAACCTCTGCTTCCCTCTGCGAAGGGCCTATCTTTTACTTTTATGTATTTACTTTTTTGCAAGAGTCAAAGTTTTTCTCTCTATTCCTTTTTAGTTTTATCCTTTGGCAAGCATCATGTGGTGGGGAAAGATCTAGGCACATATGTCCAGTTGAATATGGGTGGCATGCCTTATTATTGTTGACATCACCCTTCAGGTGAATTCGTTGGGAGGTGAAACTATAAGACCCTATCTTTCTATGTGTTCGGTTGAAACATTTTGCTCATGTGTATGTGATGAGTATTAGCAATCATAGAAGACTAAATGATGGTTGAGTATGTGGACTTTCCTAAAGGCTCCGATACGTGACCCTTCCTGAAAAGATGATGAATTGTAGTTGTAAAGTTGACTGAGAACATAGTTTGTTGGTTCTAATAGAGTTTATGCTTTATACTTCAATAGTGTGATGAATTGTTACTTATTCATGAGAAGTCTATGATAAAAGTCCTATGATAAAAGTTTTATGTTAAAGTTTTCTGCTGTTATAATAATTCACATGATGCTTCTATGTCCGTATTTTGGTTTTATCGACATCGCTTTCTCTAAGCATGTGGACATGTTTTTCGATTTTGGTTTTCGCTTGAGGACAAGCGAGGTCTAAGCCTGGGGGAGTTGATACATCCATTTTGCATCATGTTTTCTTACTATTATTTATGATGTTTTTATGCATAATAATGCTTTTTGGAGTAACTCTAATGCCTTCTCTCTCATAATATGCAAGGTACACACAAAGAGGGACAATTCCAGCAGCTGGAAATCTGGACGTGGAAAAGCTACGCCAGGCTACCTATTCTGCACAACTCCAAACAAGTTAAAACTTTATGGAGATTTTTATGGAATATATGAGGAATATTGGAGCCAATAAGTACCAGAGAGGGCCCACCAGGTGGGCACAACCCACCTGGGCATGCCAGGGAGCCCAGGCGCGCCATGGTGGGTTGTGCTCACCTAGGCCCACCTCCGGTGCCCATCTTCTGGTATACATATCATGAGTTTTTCTTGGAGCGTCTTGTATGATATGAGTCTTTGCTTGTATTGCTTTGTGTTCTTAGTCATGAATCCTTGCTGGACACACCTATTTGAGAGAGCTAGATTTATGCCATGACTTGTTAGAATTGCTCTCTATGCTTCACTTAAATCTTTATGAGCTATGGAATTGTTCTAGTGCTTCACTTATATCTTTTTGAGCACGATGTGCTTTAGTATTTTTGAAGAAATGCTCTCATGCTTCACTTAGATTTATTTGAGAGTTGGTATTTTTTAAAGAAATTCTCTCTTGCTTCACTTAAATTATTTTGAGAGAAGAAATTTTTTATGCTCATGTTCTTCACTTAGATTTGTTTGAGCTATCAAAGGCAACATATGAAAGTAGTCCCAAAGTGATAGATATCCAAGGAGGATATAATAAAAAACTTTCATGAAGATCATAGGACAAAATAAACTTTGATTCCTTGTAATAGTGAGTCATGTTGATGAGTAATTATGCTTTAGTAAGAATATTGGTGTTAAAGTTTGTGATTCCCTATGCAAGCACGAAAGTCAATAGTTATGCAATGAAATTACATCCTACTTGTGGTGCATTATTCGGTGTTAGTTATGCTTAATGCTCGCTTATGAGATTTTTTTCATTTCTTGTTTGGTTGATTCTCAATCTTTTGCTAGCCTTCATTTTGCACTAAGTATGATCACTACTTGTGCATCCAAAATCCTTTAAACTAGTTTTGCCATATGAGGCCACTATACCTACCTATATGAGGTATTCTTTTGTCGTTCTAAGCAAATTTGTATGTGCCATCTCTATTTTTCAAAATAAACTTCTGTGTGCTCGTACCGCTCATGAAACGGTAGGAGGTGGCTGATATATTTCCATGCTAGATGTGTTATTCTCAAGATGAGTGTTTATTCAATTGTCATTGCACGAGAGTACGACAAAGGTATTAGGGATGCCCAGTCCCAAAATGAAAAATGAATTTACTTTATGTTGTCACATAATAAATTCCTTGGAAAGTGTTGGCATGAAAGGCACCCGTGGATATGGTTAGCCATGGAAAGTGAAAGTATGGTGGAAAAGGAATAAACTTTATTTTCTGTTTTGGAACCACCTATGATATATCTAGCATGGAAAGTATTGGGAACTACTCGATCGTTTTCGTTGATAGGAAATGCACACCACCCAAAATGTTTTATCTTTATCTTTTTCGCTTTGAGCTCTGGCACCTCTACAAATCCCTACTTCCCTCTGCAAATGTTTTATCTCTATCTTTTTTTTATTTGAGTCTCCATCTTCTTTTATAAAGCACCAACGGGGCACTATGATCGTACTTGAGCATTGGGTGTAGGTAATATGCGAGTGTGTTTCATAAATGGATCAATGATTGAGCATAATGGGCTGGGGATAACTTGTTTTAGCGTTGATATTTTGAAAGACATGGTTACTTGCTGATATGCTTGAGTATTAAAGTCCTCATGTCAAAACTAGACTATTGCTTTAAACCATAGTCCAATTGTCCATGCTATAAAAGAAATAATATGTGATGAGCATGTTAGGTAGCATTCCACAAGAAAAATTCTGTTCTTATCATTTACCTACTCGAGGACGAGCAGGAATTAAGCTTGGGGATGCTGATACGTCTCCAACGTATCTATAATTTTTGATTGTTCCATGCTGTTATATTATCATTCTTGCATGTTTTATAATCATATTATATCATTTTTTGGTACTAGCCTATTGACATAATGCCCAATGCCAGTTGCTTTTTTTGCTTATTTTTTACATCGCAGAAAATCAATGTCAAATAGAGTCCAAATGCAGCAAAACTTTTTGTGGATTTTTTATGGACCAGAAGACACCCAATGGGCCGGAGAAGCACATGTGGTGTGCCCCTAGGGCCCAGGCATGCCCAGGGGGGTTGTGCCCACCTCGGTGGCCTCCCGCACCGCCTCTTTGCTCTATAAATACCCCAATATTCCAGAAACCCTAGGGGAGTCGACGAAAATCAATTCCAGCTGTCGCAAGTTCTAGAAACACCAGATCCAATCTAGACACCATCACGGAGGGGTTCATCAGCCTCATTGGTGCCTCTCCGATGATGCGTGAGTAGTCTTTTGTAGACCTATGGGTCCGTAGTTAGTAGCTAGATGGCTTCCTCTCTCTCTTTTGATTCTTAATATAATGGTCTCTTGGAGATCCATATGATGTAACTCTTTTTCTGGTGTGTTTGTTGGGATCCAATGGACTTTGAGTTTATGATCAGATCTATGTTTTTATCCATGAAAGTTATTTGAGTCTTTTGATGTCTCATATGCATGATTACTTATAGCCTCGTATTTTTCGATATTTAGGTTTTGTTTGGCCAACTTGATCTATTTGTCTTGCAATGGGAAGAGGTGCTTTGTGATGGGTTCGATCTTATGGTGCTTGATCCTAGTGACAGAAGGGGAAACGACACGTATGTATCATTGCTATTAAGGATAACAAATGGGGTCTATTTCTACATAAATAGATCTTGTCTACATCATGTCATCGTTCTTATTGCATTACTCCATTTCTCCGTGAACTTAATACACTAGATGCATGCTGGATAGCGGTTGATGTGTGGAGTAATAGTAGTAGATGCAGGCAGGAGTCGGTCTACTAATCTTGGATGTGATGCCTATGTAATGATCATTGCCTGGATATCGTCATGATTATTTGAAGTTCTATCAATTGCCCAATAGTAATTTGTTTACCCACCGTTTGCTATTTTTCTCGAGAGAAGCCACTAGTGAAATCTATGGCCCCCGAGTCTCTTCTTTATTATATTGGCCTTCACGATCTATTTTTATTTGCTTTTATTTTCAGATCTATTAATCCAAAAACCCCAAAATACCTTATTGCAATTTTTATTTATTTATTTTATCTCGCATTCCCGCTAAATCTATTTATCCTATCTACTACAAGTTTACCTATCTTTTTACGCGTGAGGGATTGACAACCCCTCTCTTACGTCGGGTTGCAAGTATTTGTTCTTTGTGTGCAGGAGTTGTTTACGTGGTGTTGCGTGGTTCTCCTACTAGTTCGATAACCTTTGTCTCATCATTGAGGGAAATACCTGCCGGTGCTGTGCTGCATCATCCCTTCCTCTTTGGGGAAATACCGACGTAGTTCAAGCAAACATCACCTCCTTCTTCATCACCAAAAGAAAATTGAGTATCGGGTATGTGCACTCCCCTTGGCTTTTGCCAATCTTGGGGGAGCTGCCCCAGTATCATATCACCTCCACTACCTTTTGCCTTTACTTATCTTAGTTCGATCCATAGCTATCTTTTGCTTTAGATGAATTAAAGTTTAGTTCGATCCTTTCTCTCCGAGAGTTTGATTAGTGATCTATCTTTGTAATCGTGTGCGAGGTATATAATAAAGATTAGTTTGAGTTTTGCTTTCTTTAATTTCATGTTTCAATAAAAAGAAAGGAAATAAATGAAAAGGATCATATGCTAATCTTATGGTAGGTAATGACACCACATAAGGAAAAGTATAAGTAGAAAATTTTATTGAAGATTGACAAACATAGCATTGGTCAATGATGCAATTCATGAAAGAATTAATAAGGGAAGAGAAGATCCACATGCAAATACACTATCTTGCAAATCTTTTGTGATTGTGATCCCCCATCAAAATATTATATGCCAAAATTGTTGACGTTGGACAAGGAAGACAATTGATTTATGTTTGTTCATATTCACATAGAAGTTATCATAGATCCCTTAACATGTGGTGCTTGCCCCCCATCTTTTCTAGCCAAAAATTCCGCACCAAGTAGAGATACTACTTGTGCATCCAAAACCCTAAAACCCAAATCTTATTTTCAAGAGTCCACCATACCTACCTAAGGATTGAGTAAGATCCTTCAAGTAAGTTGTCATCGGTACAATAAGGCAATAAAAATTGCTTCTAAAAGTGTTAGATCATTTACTGTAAGAGAAAATTGAGCATTGTATGAACTTGTGATGGCAAAGAATAAAAGTGACAGACTGCATAATAAAGGTTGCTATCACAAGGGGCAATACAACATGATGTTATTTTGCACTATGGGATTGAGCATACAACCAAAAAGCGCATGAAAACCTCTGCTTCCCTCTGCGAAGGTCCTATCTTTTACTTTTTTGTTTTTACTTTTATGCAAGAGTCAAAGTTCTTCTCTCTATTCCTTTTTATTTTCTCTTTTGGCAAGCATCATGTGGTGAGGAAAGATCTAGGCACATATATCCAGTTGAATATGGGTAGCATGATTTATTATTGTTGACATCACCCTTGAGGTGAATACATTGGGAGGTGAAACTATAAGCCCCTATCTTTCTATGTGTCCGGTTGAAACGTTTTGCTCATGTGTATGCGGTGAGTGTTAGCAATCATAAAAGACTATATGATGGTTGAGTATGTGGACTTGCCTAAAGGCTCCGATATGTGACCCTTCCTGAAAAGATGATGAATTGTAGTTGCAAAGTTGACTGAGAACATAGTTTGTTGGTTTCCAATAGAGTTTATGCTTTATACTTCGATGTTGTGGTGAATTGTTACTTATTCATGAGAAATCTATGATAAAAGTCCTATGTTAAAGTTTGTTGTTGTTATAATAATTTACATGATGCTTCTATGTTCATATTTTGTTTTTATCGACACCTCTCTCTTTAAGCATGTGGACATGTTTTTCGATTTCGGTTTTCGCTTGAGGACAAGTGAGGTCTAAGCTTGGGGGAATTGATACGTCCATTTTGCATCATGTTTACCTACTGTTATTTACAATGTTTTTATGGATAATAAAGCTTTTTGGAGTAATTCTAATGCCTTTTCTCTCATAATATGCAAGGTTCACACAAAGAGGGAGAATTCCGATAGCTGGAAATCTGGACCTAAAAAAGGTACGTCAGACTACCTATTCCACACATTCCAAATGAGCTGAAACTTCACAAGAAATTTTTATGGAATAAATAAGAAATACTGGAGCAAATAACTACCTGATGGGGACCACCTGTTGAGCACAAGACACCAGGGCGCGCCTGCCCCCCAGGCGCGCCCTGGTGGGTTGTGCTCAGCCCGGCCCACCTCCGGTGCCCATCTTCTGGTATATAAGTCATTTTGACCTAGAAAAAAAATAAGGAGAGGACTTTCAGGATGAAGCACCGCCTTCTCGAGGCGGAACTTGGGCAGGAGCACTTTTGCCCTCCGGAGGAGCGATTCCGTCGGGGGAACTTCCCTCCCGGAGGGGAAAATCATCGTCATCATCGTGACCAACAACTCTCCCTTCTCGGGGAGAGCCTTTACTTTCTGTTATTTAGAATTAATAAAGTACAAATGCCATTATTATACTGTTTTGCGAATTCTCCGTGCAATAAAAAATGACCAGAAAATAAAAGTTCTCCAAATGCCCTGATAATTTAATATGATTTTTTACAATATTTTAAAAATAGTGGCACTGAACACACCCTAGGGGGGTGCACCTATGAGCCACAAGCTCACAGGGCGCGCCTAGCAGGCTTGTGGGGTCCATGTAGCCCCCCTCACTTATTCCATCCACCCATGCTCTTGTTATTCCTTCAGGAAAAGTCACACCGTCGCTCAAACCCGTGTTCTTGCTCATTTTGCTATGATTTTCGATCTCCTTGCTCGTAGCTCCAATTCCAAAACTGTTTTGGTGGATTGCTCATCGGTATGTGACTCCTCCGTTGGTCCAATTAGTTTTTGTTCTAGTGGTTTATTATTTGCACATTTAGCAATTGTTGGTGACCATGTTCTCGAGCTTGCATGTCAAATTTATGTGGTTCAAACTAGTTTTGGTGCATGATATGACCTCTAGGCACTTGTGGGAGTAGTTGCTATCAATTTTGTTGAGTTTTGTTCACTTTTACTTTGAGTTACTTAAAATTTTAGAAATTTTCAGAGGGAGAAAATGTTTAGGAAGATGTTCCAAGGTGGTTCCTCGAGCAAGAAATCCCCAAGGCTCGCTCTACATGAGCCTTACCTTGAACCACCACGGGAAGCTTCGGTGCAACCTTGCGAATGGTCGTTGGATTACTTCATAACTCGAGCCGGTTTCAAAGAAAAAAATTGATATGTACATGCACAATGCTGGCTCGACGGACTTCGTGTCAGGTATTTGCTTGCAATATTACATCTCGCTGATTCTTTTGCATGGAGATTTGAGTATTCAGTCCATCACAATACACATTCTGTTTTATTTGATCTTTATAAAAAATCATTTTGCATGGAGCTTGAAGAATTTAATGAAGCATGCAAAATTCCACAATGGGGCATTTATAATGAACCTCGTAAATCTGATTGCGTTGAGTTTCTTGCTAGCATCACTTTGGGTGAAACTAGAAGCATAACACAAGGTACTATAGAGAGCATTCACTTTCCCGCTTTACATTATTTTGCTCTCTTCATAGGTAGATGCATTAATGGTAAACATGATCATAGCCACCTTTGCGCTTCCGATTTGGGTGTTCTTAAGAGCGCAGTAATGAATGATGAACGATATAATTTGGGGGTATCATTGCACGTTGGTTACATAATAATGCTTTAGATGGCGATTTCTTTGGTGGAATTTATGCCACTCGTTTAGGTGATTATCTTGGGGTACCTATAAGAGATGATGATACTCAGTTACCACCCGATTTCCTTGATTATGCCGCTATGGAGTGTTTCCAGTTTCTTGAGAGGGGCGACTTGCCTTTTCAGTATAGACTAATCTTTGACAAGCATCGTGTCGTCCAAATTACGCTTCCCGCTCCTGCCTTCTTTGACTTTCAGGTAAAATGAAGATATTTCATACTTAGAGTGGAGGCTGAGGAGTATGAGAGGGCGAAGGAGACCGCTCGCCTCAACGAGGCAGTCCGCCAAGCAGTGGCGTCTGCGATTCGGTTCAACCCGAACTACCATTACGTGTATCAGCCAGGCCAGCTGTGGCCATAGACCAACTTAGGCCAAAAGTCTAAGCTTGGGGGAGTACGTATTTCTCACCAACATTACATTCATGTTCACACATTCAATCCAGTTGTCGGTGTACATCCTTTTCATTATATAATCCATGTTAGTTTATTTTTCCCACTTTCTTCTTGTGTGTTTGAAAAATTTGCGAAAACCCAAAATATTTGTTGTTTCTTTTTAGGTTTTCTTTCTAGTTTAACTAGTTGTAGTATTAAAAGAAAACCCTAAAAGATTTCATTTTCTTCTTTTGCTTGTTGGGAGCTTTCCCGTGTAAATAGTTTTTCTCGTTTTCGCTTTTCTTTAGTTATGCTTTCTGCAGAATAAAAAAAACTCCAAAAATATTTTAGTGTGTTTCTTTGAAATTCTTTTCTTTTCTTTGGGTCGTAAGGAGAAGACCATGATGAAAACGTTGAGTGGATCTCATATGCATTATTGTTAATCTAACAAAGAGCCTGTCGTGGACTTAACACGGCAGATGCCCAAGCGAAAGGACTTAGGTGTGGAGCCATCGCAACTAGGTTAGCTCGAAGGGGTTAAACGGGACAAAGAACACAGAGAGTTTACCCAGGTTCGGCCCCTCTCAACGAGGTAAAAGCCTACTCCTGCTTTAGGTTGTATTGTTTGGGTTTATATTATCAGGGAGCGAATACGCTTGACCTAGTTCTCGATCAGTTGTTTCTTGAGGTAACCCGTCGCCGGGTCACCCCTTTATATACAGGTTGATGCCCGACAGCTTACAGAGTCCGGCCGGCTCACACAAACGTGACCGGCTTGGTTTCTACTAAGCTTTCCTTACAATACAAGTTAAACATATGGCGGCTCATCCCTTTGGACCTTAAGTCGCATCTGAGTCTTGGGCCTTCAATGACCATGTTTCATGAACCGCCATCTTCATGCCTTCTTGTGCCCCGTCGGGCTTCTTCATCTTCAAGCCACCAGCGACATGACCCGGCCCCACCTGGGCGGGTCATATCTAATAGTCATATCCCCAACATTAGGCCCCAGGTTGATTTGAACTTGTTCAAATCAATCTTCACTTCTTGACTTAGCTGAATCTTCCATTGTCAATTCTGTACTCATTCATCGTAACCCGCCATGACGTCACACCTCAGCACCGTGTTAACCCGCCATGACATCATTTCACATTATCTTCGCACAAAGCCCATGAGCTCTCAACAGATCCTTTTCTTTAATGGACCTCTCAAAAATCAAAGTGTCCACATAGACACATAATCATTTTTCAGCCTCCTCGATTCCCGCGCATGCCATCTATCCACTTCCTTATAAATAGGGACAGGGGGTCCTCCTTCTCACTTTTACCCCTCCCTCTGCCTCTTCTTCTCCTTCCTCGCGATGACCGATGCCTCCGGAGCTCCGCCACCCCTGTCGACTGCATCAACCTTGGCCGCTGCATCAACCTGACCTCGACCAGAAAACGGAGGCGTCCCTCCGCTGTTCATCAACATCTCCAGGTACTTACTTTGGCTCATATCAGATCTGCACTAGCATTTACTCAGTTCATCGAAGTTCTTCGCCGCTCTTCCTCTGGCTTCTTTAGATTGCATAGTTAGATCTGAAATCAACATCAAAGTTATGCGGTAGTAGTTTTAGCATTCATTTTCAGTAGCAGAAGACACCCCCTCTGTAGAAGATCTCATCTGTACACACGAGCTCTTCTACTGCTATCACCTTAGGTTTAGAATTTATTTTATTTTCTAAACTGTTGTAGATCGAAAATCATAGCACCAATCTGTGGAATCTGTTTGTCCGTCACTTAGCAAAAAATCACTTACAGATCTGTTGTATTGAAAACGTGTGGTTGGCTCATACGATAAGCTGTAACCCTCCATATAGCATTAGTCCCCTTGTTAAGCCGCCAGTATATGTTCACCATCCGTATAACCCAGCACTGTCTTCCGGTTTAACCATGTTAATCTTCATAGCACTTATTCTTCTGCCTTACGAACTGGCCTTGCATAACGCACTTACGTTTTGATCACTGGCCGACTTAACAGCATAATCTTAAACCGGCAATATCTTTCTTTTTAGGCTTTTCGCAAAAAAATGACAAAAACGGTTACCTCATGCAACTGGGTCGCTTCCCGGGTTACCGAGCAAACACTGAACGAGCATGTTCAGGTGTGCGTACTAGCTGCCAAGAACGTCATTCACTGGAGGGTCCCAGGAAACGAGACCACCCTTGACCCCAAAGAAGGTGAAGTAGTAGTCTTTACCGACCACATGCTCAGGGGATTCACTCCACCAGGTTCCAAATTCTTTCGTGACGTGTTGCACTTCTTTAAACTCCATCAACAAGATATTGGGCCCAACTTGGTTTCAAACATCTGCAATTTCCAAGTGTTTTGCGAAGTGTACCTTCAACAGGAGCCCAATATAGAACTGTTCAGGGAATTTTATTACTTAAACCGCCACACTGAATTTACGGACGGGCCCATTTTAGAACTAGGTGGCATCTCAATTCAGAGGCGAAAATAAGCCACGTTTCCCGCTACTTCACCTCCCAGCCATCCCAAGGATTGGAACCAGACTTGGTTCTACTGCAAAGACACCTCTCCAGACGACGAAAACCCTATGCCGGGTTATCAGAAAAGTCAGCTTAGCAACAGACATCCTCTCCCAGAACGGATCAGCACAAAAGAGCGAGCCACATATATGGGCATATTCAAAAATCAGAGCTCTGATGGCCAACGGTTTGGCCGGAGTTGATCTGGTTCGTTGCTGGGTCTCATGGAGGATCTTGCCCTTAAGCCGCTGGTCCGGCTTAATGTGCGAGTATACTGGCAACGTCAAAGGCCCGTTGTGTTACTCCTCAATACATATGGATGATAAACAGATCAACGACATGACCAAGACCCTGCTCAACGAGAGCCTAGAAACTTGCAGCAAGGTGGGGCTAAACCCCTTCTGCACCCTCAACAAGCCGCCAGCTGTAAGTATTTTCAAGAAACTTTCACAAAATCATTATTTATTAATCTGTATTCTCATTATTACTTGATCTTTCTACAGGTTGACTCCCCCTTCTGGAACAAGAAACTCCAGGATAAGCCGACCAAGAAGACCAGGAATAAGACCAAGGCAAACAAGAAACCTGCCATGAAGAAGGCAGATGCAATTGACCCGTTTACTCTGGATGATGAGTCGGAGGTAGAACTTGACACCCTTGGCTCTTTCTTTGTTCATCTTATTGACATTGATTACTATCAGGATGGAAGCGGAACCCAACCATGCAGATGGTGAAGAGGTAACTCTCCTTTCCTCTGACTCAGAACCTCTGCCAAGACAGAAAGTTTGTCAAGCGAGCTGGAAAGTAAGGTTTTCTCACCCTTTAGGTTACTTGGATCCCAACTTTCTTTTGAAGAAACAATATCATGAAGTTTGTCACACAACCCGGAACAACGGCGGTGGGAATTTATCTTCCGGTTTACACAACACGCCAGTTCCTCGCAAGCACCGAGCAAAGGTTTCACAAATTTACGACTTAGCTTTTCCAAAGGCGGGTCTTATTCGACAACCTCTTAACCCTTCTGATTCAAACTATCAGGGAACCTCTCACTCTTCATCTGGTGACTCCACTGGGACTCAGGCCCCTCTGTTCAAGACCGTACCCGGGTGAGAACTTTAAGCTTGTTTACTCCAGCACTTACTCAATTGAGATACTAATCTCGTCATATGTTTTTATTTTTAGTGCTATGGCCAAACCCAGAAAGAAGCCAAAAAGTGAATAAACCGGCTGAAGATCCCAAAAATACTAACCCGGAGAAAAACAGACATATCTGAATCTTTGCATCAAACCTCCGAAGTAGCCATGGACAATCCGCCGCCAGAGGAGCACCATGTCACCATGGACTCCATGAATGTTGACCCGGAGAATGCTAAGCCGCCCAGTCCCGCTCAGCCGACTCAAGAAACTGAAGTGTAATAGTTACTGGGACGGCTTATACAGCTCCAGGCAACCCCACTTTCCTTTCCAAACACAGTGCCAAGGAAGAGTTCTCCGTTGCTGACAAGGGAAAACAGAAACTGAACTTGGAGAGTTATGCCCAGTTCAATGCTCATGAGATCCACGCGGGCTATCTAAACCGCCTTCACACCAGCCGTGACTTTGAAGCCGGCTTGGTTAACCTCATGAAGGAGCGCTTTGAGGTAAGCACTAACAAAACCTTCTCATATAAGTATATTTCTGTCAGTCGCCAAGTCTACTGAATATGAAAAACTTGAATATGGTATAGACTTAAATATCCTTGTTGACCTTGTAGACATGTCATGACAACTTGTAACTGCTGAATCAAAACGAGTAGTCCCCAAGGGCCGGATTAAACTGGAAAGATAAGCCGGGACTTCAAATTATAGTGCTCAATTTCGCACATGTAGCCCCCAAGGGTCGGCTTAATCAGCATGGCTAAGTAGGGACTTATCACCATATTTATGAATAAACTCCAAATATGTAGCCCCCATGAACTGGCTATAGTCGTAGAAATTTAGCCAGGTCATCATAGAGTTGTCTTCAAAAAGAGCAATGTACATTAGCCCCCAAGTGCCAAGTAAAATACTTGTATTATGCTTGGGACTTCAAATAAGTTGATCATCATAATCATATATTGCTGTTGACTCGCCCTATCTTGCAGGCTGAATTAAATATGAAAGAATCTGAAGTGGCGGATCTGCGGCAAAACATCTAGTCCCAACAATCAGAAACTTCCAAGGCCAAATGAGAGATGAAAGCCGCCTTAGAAAACATTGAGAAGCTGAAGAAGGATTTCAGCGCAGAGAGAACTGACTGGGACATTGAAAAGGCGGCTCTATTAAAAAGAGCAGAAGATGCTGAGGCTGCTCTTAAGCCGGTGACTGACGAGCTGTCCGTCCTGAAGCATCAAATCAATAGCATGACAGCCGCCATCTTTGGTAAGTAATATCTTTCATCATCAATGTTGAATAACAATTTAGCCGGTTTATCAATATTTTTGGTGATGCAGGCTCCAGAATTTCCCACTTTGGCTCAGACATGCACATGAAGCTGAAGGCCGCCTACACTCTTGTGGAACAATTATACACCGGCACGCAATGAGCCATAGGTACCGTCTCTTACAGTAAATAGCCACCCACCGTTATCAGAGAAACACTGGACAAGCTGACAGTTATACCCCAGAGGGCAGAGGAGATAAAGCGGTCAGCCGCCAGAGCTGGCACCATCACTGCCCTGAGCCAGGCCAAAGCATGGCAGGCAGAGCTTGACCCGGCAGAGTTGGCTACTGGCTTCCCAAGCTTAAAAGAAGACGGGTCTCCCTTTACTGCAGAGGACTTCACCAAAATTGTAAGGGAGATGCGACCTTTTGCAAGCAAGCTGGCTGAAGAATTTGAAATTTCCAAGTATCAGGCGGCTTATACTGCTCAAAATGAAAAATTGAAAGCACTTGTTTATCTAGTCATGGACCTGATTCCTCCAACACGTAAGCACACTTTTGCCCCCGACATTGATCCCTCCACACTCATAGATGATGAGGCTATATTCAAAGCTATAATTGGCATCAACTGGATATCACCTGATTTCCAGCCAGTGGAGGAAGAAGAAGAACCGGCGCTGGATAAACCGAAATCTTCAACCCAGCAAGATCAAGGAAACTGAATCATAAGGTGGCTTCGAGGCTGCCTCCTGGCTCTCCTTAAAAAACAGTTAATCATTTGGGCTTAGAAAGCCGTGTAATAGGGTAGTAAACATAATGATCTTCCATGCCATCGTGCATGTTGTTTTGCATAATACTTTGAATCACCGATCTGATATTGAAGATCTGCTGTTTATGCTCATAATGCTATCAATCATGCATGTCATATTATCATAGCCCTTGCACACAGACATATAACATGTGCCCAGCGGTTTACCCCAGGGCGGGTCATGATGCCCCATACAAAATTTGTTGGTTACTGTTTAGTCCATAACTAGGCCGGGTTATTAAAACCGCATATATTCATATAACAAGTAAATAACATACCTCCTATTGAGATTTGTCCATACTGTCGGCTTACAGCGCCATATGCAGCAAGGGTAACAACCCAAAAACTTAGAGCGCAGAACTCCAAGTGCACAATCAAAGCATACTGGCGACTTATCGTCCAAAGGCAGACTGGGTTATCAAACCTCCGGATACGCTCAAATATGAGCCATAAAGATTAAGGCTACCTGGCCTGAATCATTTTAAACCATATGTCAATATGGTACAAAAATATGGACCAAAATAATGTTCAAATAAAAGAACAAACCAGAAAAAAAAACCAAGGCTTTCATAGGCTGCCAAACCTCAATATCAAGTGTTGTTCAAGGGACGCACAACCACTGAGTTAATCCTTTATTCAAACCTGTAAGCCGGGCCTCACATGACCAATCGCCGTTTTAACTTTCACAAGTTCAGGGTCTTTATAAGATTGACTGTCAAGAGTACGGCGGGTCATTCCAGGATTACCTACGCAGAGTGGCAGACGTAGAAAGGCAGGATAACCCGGAGTTTTGGTGAATACACCTGGCATCCAAGCCTGGTCAAAAGGGTAAATATAGCTATGTTCATTGAACACGAAGCCCCCAAGTGACCTATATCAAGCCTTCAAGGCTGGCTACCTATGTTTGAACTGCACATTGTAGAAAGTTCTCTTTGGTAACTTTTTAACTTGGGCAAAAAACCCTTAAGTCGGTTTCAACAGGGCATATAAGCCGGATCAAAGGGTAGTCATAGCTGTGCTCAATGAGCAGGAAGCCCCCATGTTATTTGCAACAAGGCATTCAAGCCGGATCAAGAGGGTAGTCATAGCTATGCTCAATAAGCAGGAAGCCCCCAAGTGATCTTATGAATTGACAATAAAGACTCAGATACTCAGAACGACAGAGGCCCTGAATTATCAGGGATACTGGCTTTATTATACTAATCATAATATGTACATTGGTGAGAGTATGTACAGCACAAGAGCCGGTGGCTCAGGTGTAATAAGGCCAAAGATGAGCAATATTCCATGGCCGGCGGGTCTCCTCCTCCGATGTGCGTGAGTCCTTGTGGTCTCGAACATTAATGAGGTAGTATGACCCATTGTTTAGATTTTTATTGACCACAAAAGGCCCTTCCCAAGGTGGGGATAACTTGTGCATATCTGCTTGATCCTGGATGAGCCGGAGCACCAAATTACCTTCTTGAAAGGTTCGGGTTTTAACCCAGCGGCTATGATAGCGACGCAGATCTTGCTGGTAAATCGCCGAATGAGCCGCCGCAAGGTCACGCTCCTCATCCAGAAGGTTAAGATCGTCCCGACGTGCTTTTTCATTATCAGCTTCAACATAAGCCGCCACACGGGGCGAGTCGTGACAGATATCGATGGGAAGAACCGCCTCTGCTCCATAAACCATGAAGAAAGGTGTGTAACCCATAGTTTTGTTGGGGGTAGCATTGATACTCCATAGCACTGAGGGCAACTCCTCAACCCAAAACCCCGACATCCTCTAACCATAAGTCAGGGTTTCATACCTTTCAATATTTCTTGATTGGCTCTTTCAGCTTGACAATTGGACTAGGGGTGAGCCACAAACGAGACATCAAGACGAATATGCTCTTGTTGACAGAATTCTTTCATAGCACCCTTGGACAGATTAGTGCCATTATCAGTTATGATGATGTGAGGGTAGCCAAAACGGAAAATCACCTTTTTGATGAATTGAACCGCCATTGCCGCGTCACACTTGCTGATCGGCTCTGCCTCAACCCACTTCATAAACTTGTCAACTGCCACCAAGAGGTGAGCCTTTTTGTCCTTAGATCTTTTAAAAGGCCCAACCATATCCGGCCCCCAGACTTCAAACGGCCAAGTAATCGGAATCATCCTCAATTCTTGAGCCGACACATGAGCTCGTGTGGCAACTTCTGACAGCCATCACACTTGCTAACCAGATCCTCTGCTTCAACATGAGCTGTCAGCCAATAGAATCCATGATGAAAAGCCTTAGCCACGAGAGACTTAGAGCTAGCATGATGGCCACAATCCCCTTCATGAATATCTCGTAGAATATCACGACCCTCCTCAGGAGAAATACAACACTGAAACACCCCTGTAACACTGCATTTGTGCAACTCACCCTTGACAATAGTCATCGACTTAGACCGCCGGGTTATCTGCCTGGCCAAGGTTTCATCTTCAGGTAACTCACCTCGGGTCATATAAGCCAAATATGGAACTGTCCAATCAGGAATAACATGAAGAGGCGCCACCAACTATGCCTCCAGGTCAGGGATAGCAAGATCCTCTTCCGTAGGCAATTTAATTGAAGGGTTATTCAAAATATCAAGGAAAACATTGGGTGGCACCGGCTTACGCTGAGAGCCCAGCCGGCTTAATGCATTAGCCACCTCAGGTTTCCTACGATCAACATGTTCCATCTGATAACCCTTGAAATGACCAACAATAGCATCAACCTCTCGGTGATAAGCCTCCATGAGTGGATCCTTGGAATCCCAAGTTCCTGAAACTTGCTGAGCCACCAAATCTGACTCGCCAAAGCACCTCACTCGGCTTAGATTCATCTCTTTAGCCATCCGAAGACCATGGAGCAAGGCCTCATACTTAGCTGCATTGTTAGTACAAGGGAACATCAACCTTAAAGCATAACAAAGTTTATCACCTAGTGGGGAATTCAAAATAACTCTAGCCCCCGAGCCTTCCAATTGCCTAGACCCATCAAAATGAATAGTCCAATATGTGTGATCAGGCTTTTCCTCAGGCATCTGCAGCTCTGTCCAGTCATTGATGAAATCCACCAGTGCTTGAGACTTAATAGCTGTGCGAGGCATGTATTTCAAACCATGGGGTCCAAGCTCAATGGCCCACTTAGCCACCCGGCATGTGGCTTCTCTGTTTTGAATAATATCCCCTAAAGGAGCAGAACTGACCACAGTGATGGGATGACCAAGAAAATATTGTTTCAACTTACGACTGGCCATGAATACTCTGTAAACCAGCTTCTGCCAATGTGGGTACCTGTGCTTAGATTCAATTAGCACCTCACTGACATAGTAAACCGGCCTCTGAACCGGATGCTCCTTGCCTGACTCTTTTCTTTCCACAACAACTGCTACACTGACGGCTTTGCTATTAGCAGCCACGTACAAAAGCAAGGGCTCCTTATCAATGGGAGCTGCAAGGATTGGCGGCTCGGCCAACTATTTTTTCAGTGCCTCAAAAGCCTGATCAGCAACATCACTCCATACAAAGTGATATGTTTTCTTCATCATTTGGTATAAAGGGATAGCCTTCTGTGCCAGACGGCTTATAAACCGGCTCAAGCCGCAATATGACCCGCTAAACGCTGGACGTCATTGATACATGCCAGCTTAGCCAAAGAAGTGATAGCCCTGATTTTCTCCGGCTTAGCTTCAATGCCTCTCTCAGAAACCAAAAAGCCCAATAGTTTAACGGCTGGCACACCAAAAACACACTTGGCCAGGTTAAGCATCATTTTGTAGACCCGGAGGTTGTCAAAGGTTTCCTTCAAATCATCTTCTTCCTGGATTTCACAACGATATCATCCACATAAGCATGAAGATTGCGCCCAATCTGGTTGTGAAGGCAATTCTGAACGCAACGCTGATAAGTTGCCTGGGCACTCTTGAGCCCAAAGGGCGTAGACACGTAGCAGAAGGCTCCAAAAGGAGTGATAAATGTTGTTTTCTCCTGGTCCTTAACTGCTATCTTAATCTGATGATAACCAGAATAAGCATATAAAAAACTCAAACGCTCACAACCTGTCATGGAATTGTCACGACAGATGTCCTTAGTGTCAGGACTTAGTCGCGAGGCCAACGCATCTATGTGGTAGCTTGATAGGGGTTGAGCGGGATGAGAGACGCGATGTTTTACCCAGGTTCAGCCCCTCACGGTGGAGGTAAAAGCCTACATCCTGCTTCATTGATATTGATGATGATGACCACGGTTACAAGAGTGCTCTATCTCAAGAGCTATTGTCTAAACCTAACTTGTCCAACTCATGGAACTTGTGAATCTTGTCCCTTTTGGGGGAGCCCTGCCCCTCCTTATATATGTTGAAGGGGCGGGTTATATGTAGAGTCCTATTAGGATTAGGACTAGTCTATCTCTAATACAAACCGGATACAAGTCTAGGTCTTAGCTCCTTGTAAGATAATGTTCCTCATGCCTTTCCTCTTAAACTGGTCCACCATTAACATAAACCGGCATCCTGGGCCTTGGGCCTTGTCATCCGTCCGAAACACGCGCCGGGTCACCAATGAGTCTTCAGGCTCGTGAATCATCATACCAATGAACCGCCAGACACGTAAACTGCCAGACACGTAAACCGCCAATCACGTAAACTGCCAATCCTCTGGCGGTTTATCAATGAAACGCCTCGTCCGGCCGGGTTATACTTCCGGCCGGGTTATGCCGCGGGGTATATCCCCGACACAACCCGCCGTAGCATCAATGATCTAATCAATACGAGGGAGAGCAAAAGGGTCAGCCGGATAGGCCTTGTTAAGGTCTGTGTAATCCACACACATACGCCAAGTGTCATTCTTCTTAAGTACTAGCACCGGGTTAGCCAACCACTCAGGATGAAAAACTTCAATAATAAACCCCGCCGCCAAGAGCCGGGCCACTTCTTCACCAATGGCCTTGCGCCTCTCTTCATTAAAACGGCGAAGGAATTGCTTGACCGGTTTAAACTTTGGATCAACATTGAGAGTGTGCTCAGCGAGTTCCCTCGGTACACCTGGCATGTCTGAAGGCTTCCATGCAAAGATGTCCCGTTTCTCATGGATGAACTCGATGAGCGCGCTTTCCTATTTCGGATCCACATTAGCACTGATACTGAACTGTTTGGATGAGTCACCAGGAATAAAATCAACCTACTTGGTGTCATCCGCTTACTTAAACTTCAACAAAGGGTCATGCTTTATCATTGGCTTCTTCAAGGGGGTCATGTCCACGGGGTCAATATTATCTTTGTAGAACTTCAACTCCTCTGTTGCACAAACAGACTCAACATAAGCAGTGTCGCCCTCTTCACGCTCCAAAGCTATCTTCCTGTTGCCATGCACTGTGATGGTACCCTTACGACCCAGCATTTTAAGCTGCAGATAAACATAACAAGGCTGTGACATAAATTTAGCATACCCCAGTCGTCCAGACAAGGCGTGATAAGGGCTCTTGATCTTGACCACCTCAAAGGTCAATTTTCAGCTCTGTAATCATGATCATCCCCAAAAGCCACTTCCAAAGCTATCTTACCCACCGGATATGTCGACTTAGCAGGCACCACCCCATGAAAAACAGTAGAAGATGGCTTAAGATCTTTGTCAGTTAAATTCATACGACGAAAAGTATCATAGTAAAGGATATTGATATTGCTACCTCCATCCATAAGTACTTTTGTAAACGTATCCTCCAACCTGAGGGGCAACCACCAAAGCCAATTGACCCAGATTGTCAACCCGGGGTGGGTGATCCTCACAGCTCCATACAATAGCTTGTTCAGACCATATCATGTATTGAGGGACTGCCGGCTCAACCGCGTTCACTGCCTGATTTTGAATCTTCTGGTCTCATTTGCATAAGCTCATGGTAAACACATGATATGACCACTATTCAACTACTTTGGATTACTTTGATAACTGGACTGCTGCTGCTGATTCCTTTGACTAGCTTGCTGATTAAAACCACCTTGAGTGCCTTGGCCCTGAAAACCAGAGCTTGAGCAGCCACCTCCAAAGCCAGGTCCGTCGGAGCCGGATCCTGACATGCCATGTGGGCCATGATTGTTCTGGAAAAAACCGGAATTTCTATACTCCCTCATGATGAAGCAATCTTTCCACAGATGACTACCCGGCTTCTCTTGCGTACCGTGCTTTGGGCAAGGCTGATTCGTAATCGCCTCAAGGTTGAACTTTGGCCTGCCAAACCGGGGCGTTGACGATTTCCCTTTACGATGCTGATTATTACTCTGCGCGTTGGTAGGCCACAAAGTCTGAACCGTTGTCCATCTACTTGCGCTTACCATTATTACCTTGACCCGCCATATTATGTTGTTGCCCCTTTGCATTGCCATTCTTCTTCCCCTTGCCAGCCTTCTCCTCATCAGACTCAGGGTCCTTGGTATTATCCAAGTCGGCGTATTTGATAAGAGCCGCCATGAGCTCTCCCATATCGTAGCAGTGGTGCTTAAGCCGCTCCAGCTTCTATTTGAGAGGAAGGAAATAACAATTTTCTCCAAAATCAGGACAACTGAGCCGACGTTGATACTATCCGATGAGTGGATAATAGCCGAAATCCGGCGCACCCATCGGGCAGTTGAATCGCCCTCTTCCCGGATGCAAGTGTCTAAATCAAGAATCGACAGAGGTTGCTTGCATGTGTCCTTGAAATTCTGAATGAAATGCGTCTTCAATTCAGCCCACGATCTGATGGAGTTAGGGGGCAGCCCCTTTAACCAGGTATGAGCCGGCCCATCCAACAACATGGTGAAATACTTAGCACACACAGCGTCATTGACATCCAACATCTCTATGGCTAGCTCATAGCTCTCAATCCAAGCCTCGGGGGGCTGATCCGCTATGTAGTTAGGCACCTCGCGGGGGCCCTTAAAATCCTTGGGCCGGTGCTCACGTAAAGCCGACACTAAGCATGGCACACCAAGGGTTCTACTGGTCATCCTTGCCTCCACAGACACCGATGGGTAAACCGGAGATTGCTGATGAGCCGCTAACTGAGCCGCCAATTCAGCCTCCCGACGTGCCCTACCCTGATCCACCAAAGCCTGAGCATCATTATCAACATGCGGTGGGTTATGCCTACGAGGCTAGTTATGGTGCCGTTCACTGCTTGAAACCGCTGGCGAATCAATATGCCTGCTATAGCTCCGACTTGGACAAGGGGTCGAATGAATTCGATCACGACTGTACGAGTAAGCCGCCTATTGAGCCACCACTGTCTGAAGAAGCTCTCCGGCCCTCTGTATCTCCATCGCAGCTGGAGACTCGCCTTTAATAGGGAGAGCAGCCAACCACGCAGCTACAACAATCATATTGTCCAGAGGGTTAGAATAATGACCCGGCGGTGTCGGAACGTGCTGAGGTGGGGTCAAATTCAAACAGGCGGGTCTGTAGTGCGTGGTTGAACCGTCGCTTCGGTCACGGGCGCCTCGACAACCCGGTTTACCACGGGCGGGTCACTGGTTTCTACCCTAGGCATGTTGAAAAGGTTCCTAGCCTCAAACTCTGTGGGTAGATGGGTCTGGTGCCACCTCCTCATGACGGTGTTTGAAGCATTCTGGTCCAAGGTAAGCCGGAACGACTCTGCCTGAATCTGTTGCATTGCATTGTCCAAAGCGGCTCATTCTATTGCCATCCTAGCACTTCAACATTAAACTCCCCCTTGGCTTGAGCTATCTCATCTCGTAGTTTTGCAACATCCACCTTATGATGTGCCTGATTTTCTGGTGTCACCTCTGCAGCCAATAAGGCCGCCAAAGCCTCCAGGAGCTCGGATAACGCTTGAGCTGGCAGGCGCGCAGAGCCGCTCGCCCCGGCCGTCGCTGTAGCCGTTGAACTGGAGGTCATAGCAGCAGCAGCCATCGAATTGAGCACCGGTTGTGTGCCGGCCATGAAGATCGCAACCCTGTTCGGCGACTCATAGGGGTCCGCAATACTGTCGCCATCGGAACAGCCCCCAAGCCCACCATCTTGCAATTGATATATGGAATTGGTCTTGCTGGTTGAGGACTCATCACCAGAATAGATGGCCGTCTCTCCATTGGTCATAGATCCTTCCTCAAGATCCACTCCGTGAGTAAAACCCACAAAAGTGTGCTTCACGGTGGCTTGAACCTTGGCGGGTCATGCACGCTGAGCCGTCTCGACGATGTCGGTGCAAGTGTCTGGCTCAGGCACCAAGTCACCAATCTTGCCGATGAAGATGTAGATTCCGCCGAAGGGGACCTAGTACCCGTACTCGATTGAGCTGGCCTCGGGACCCCAGCCAGCATCGTCGATGTAGAGCTTGCCACGGCGGCTTTTAGTCATCCGGCCGACGGCATATCCCTTGATCCCTGCGAAGTTGCCCTTTAAGAACTCGAAAGCACCATGCGCTGGCCCCACGGTGGATGCCAACTTTCATGGACTTAACACGGCAGATGCCCTAGCGAAAGGACTTAGGTGTGGAGCCATCGCAGCTAGGTTAGCTTGAAGGGGTTAAACGGGACAAAGAACACAGAGAGTTTACCCAGGTTCGGCCCCTCTCAACAAGGTAAAAGCCTACTCCCTCTTTAGTTTGTGTTTCTTGGGTTTCGATTACCAGGGAGCGAATACGCTGGACCTAGTTCTCGATCAGTTGTTTCTTCAGTTAACCCGCCGCCGGGTCACCCCTTTATATACAGGTCGATGCCCGGCGGCTTACAGAGTCCGTCCTGCTCACACAAACGTGACCGGCTCAGTTTCTACTAAGCTTTCCTTACAATACAAGTTAAACATATGGCGGCTCATCCCTTTGGGCCTTAAGTCGCCTCTGGGTCTTGGGCCTTCAATGAGCCTGTTTCATGAACCGCCATCTTCATGTCTTCTTGGGCCTCGTCGGGCTTCTTCATCTTTAAGCCGCCAGCTACGTGACTCAGCCCCTCCTGGGCGGGTCATATCCCCAACAGTGCCCATATTACCTTGTCTTCTCCTTTGAATAAAATATTTGCAGATTCCATCTTAGTCCATGACATGTGCACTCTTATTATTATTCACATTGTTCGGTCGTGCAAGTGAAAGGTAATAATGACGAGATTTGATGAAATGATTGAGATGAAGAAAAGCTGGTATGAACTCCACCTATTTTGTTTTTTGTAAATATGATTAGCTCATCGTTCCTGATTCAGCCTATTATGAATGAAACATGTTCATAATGACAATTAGAGATCATAGTGCTACTTCTTGAGCTTGTGTTGGTTTTCCCTTGAAGAGGAAATGGTGCTGCAGCGAAGTAGAGATAGCTATTACCCCCAGTTAGAGAAGGTATCAATCCAGTAGGAGACAATGCATAAATCGCCAATACCTGCACAAACAATCAAACACTTGCACCCAACACGATAAAGGGGTTGTCAATCCCTTCATAGTCACTTGCAAAAGTGAGATCTGATAGAGATAGATAAAACTAAACAAAAGATAAAGTAAATATTTTTGGTTTTTTTGGTTTATAGATAAAAGATCGCAAAATAGTAGATCGCAGACTTATATGACGGAAAATAGACCCAGGGGCCATAGGTTTCACTAGAGGCTTCTCTCAAGATAGCAAATAATACGGTGGGTGAACAAATTACTGTCGAGCAATTGATAGAAAAGCATGAAGTTATGACGATATCCAAATCAATGATTATGAAATATAGGAATCACGTCCGTGTCAAGTAGACCGACTCCTGCCTGCATCTACTACTATTACTCCACACATTGGCCGACTCCTGCATGCATCTAGAGTATTAAGTTCATGAAGAATGGAGTAACGCTTTAAGTAAGATGACACGATGTAGAGGAATAAACTCAAGCAATATGATGTAAACTCCATCTTTTTATCCTCGATGGCAACAATACAATACGTGCCTCACTGCCCCTACTGTCACTGGGAGAGGACACCGCAAGATTGAACCCAAAGCTACGCACTTCTCCCATTGCAAGAAAAACCAATCTAGTTGGCCAAACTAAACCAATAGTTCAAAGAGAATTACAAAGATATCAAATCATGCATAAAAGAATTCAGAGAAGATTCAAATAATATTCATAGATAAGCTGATCATAAATCCACAATTCATCGGATCTCGACAAACACACCGCAAAAGAAGATTACATTGGATAGATCTCCAAGAACATCGAGGAGAACATGGTATTGAGAATCAAAGAGAGAGAAGAAGCCATCTACCTACTAGCTATGGACCCGCAGGTCTGAGGTAAACTACTCGGGCTTCATCGGAAGGGCAATAGAGTTGATGTAGAAGCCCTCCGTGATCGAATCCCCCTCTGGCAGGATGCCGGAAAAGTCCCCAAGATGGGATCTCACGGGAACAGAAGGTTGCGGCGGTGGAAAAGTGTTTTCATGGATGCTTCTGGTGGTTTGGGAATATATGTGAATATATAGGAGGAAGATCTAGGTCAGGAGGTCACCAAGGGTCCCACAAGGTAGGGGGCGTGCCCTACCCCCTGGGCACGCCCTCCATCCTTGTGGACGCCTCGTGGCTCTTCTGACTTGCACTCCAAGTCTCCTGGGTGTCTTCTGGTCCAAGAAAAATCATCGCAAAGGTTTTATTATGTTTGGACTCCATTTGGTATTCCTTTTATGAGCTCAAAAGCAAGAAAAAAACAGAAACTGGCACTGGGCTCTAGGTTAATAAGTTAGTCCCAAAAATAATATAAAATATCATATTAATGCATATAAAACATCCAAAGCAGATAATATAATAGCATGGAACAATCAAAAATTATAGATACATTGGAGACGTATCACATAGTTACTCATGCCATGCTTAAATAGCTCGGAGTGGATAATGGTTTATCTTGTGTGTCAGCATGAATTTAAAATGGTTATGATGTAGTATGATAGGATGGTATCCTCCTCTAAATGATTCAAGTGGCTTGACTTTGCACATGTTCACGCATGTAGTTGAATCAAAACCAACATAGCCTCCATGATATTTATGTTCATGGTGATTTATATCCTACTCATGCCTGTACCCCATGTTGATTAATCTCAATGCATCTTTATGACCGTTGTTGCTCTCTAGTTGGTCGCTCCTCAATCATTTTGCTAGCCTTCACTTGTACTAAGTGGGAATACTGCTTCTGCATCCACTTCTTAAACCCAAAGTTATTCCATATGAGTCCACCATACCTACCTATATGCGGTTTGTACCTGCCGTTCCAAGTAAATTTGTGTGTGCCAAACTCTAAATCTTCAAATAATAATCTATTTTGTACGCCCAAATAGCCCATGAAGCAACATGGTGCGGTCTGTATCTTCCATGCTAGGTGGGTTATTCTCATGATGAGTGTTTGTCCGCTTGTCATTCACAAGAAAGTGGCTGGTAATCGTTATGCCTAGTCCTATGATCATAATCAAAATCAAATTATAATAATGAAACAAAACTCCCCCGGATTGTTGTTGGTATGGAGGGTACCCGAGGATTCAGCTAGCCATGGCTTGTGTTTGTTGGTGGAGGGGGAGCAAAGCTTTTCCTTTTTGTTTGGGAACGGCCTATAATGTGTCTAGCATGGAAGATATTGGGAACTCTCGGTCGCTACGTTGACAATGAAAGCATACCTCTCAAAATCATATTCATCTCTGTTTTAAAAACTTCGAGCTCTGGCACCTCTGCAAATCTCTGCTTCCCTCTGGGAAGGGCCTATCTATTTAGTTTTATTCTTGAGTCATCATCTTCTTATAAAAGCACCAGCTGGAGAGCACTATTGTCATTTATATGCTTTGTGTGTAATTGTTATTGAGTATAAGTGTGACTGGATCTCTTTTACCATGAATTACAATGTCTAGTCAGTGCTTGGACTGAAGAGGTGCTGTGCATTTATGTTTTGCGGTCTCAGTAAGGTTAGCGAGATACCATTATGTCATATTATATCATGCTTGTTTTGAAAAAAAAGTGTTGTCATCCGAGATATCTTATTATTGCTCGCCAGTTGGTTATGTCATTGATATGAGTAAATGTGAGACCTAAGTGTTATTGTGAATATGGTTAGTTCATAATCTTTGCTGAAAACCTGAACATTGGTTAGACATATTTGCAACAACAAGATCAAACAAAGTTTGTAAAAAAAATTCTGTCACTTTCAGTTTGTCAACTGAATTGCTTGAGGATAAGTAATGAGTTAAGCTTGGGGGTGTTGATACGTCTCCACCGTATCTACTTTTCCAAACACTTTTGCTCTTGTCCTGGACTCTAATTTGCATGATTTGAATGAAACTAACCCGGACTGACGTTGTTTTCAGCAGAATTACCATGGTGTTGTTTTTGTGCAGAAACCGAAGCTCTCGAATTGACCTGAAAATTTACGAAGAATTTTTGTGGAATATATAAAAAATATGAGAGAATTAATTTTATGCCCCTAGTTGTGTCCCACTCATCTATTTTAGCCCTAGTTTCAGAAACTCACGTGTTCTTTCCAAGTCACTTTGGAATTCTTTCGTTTTTTCCCTTCCATCATGGTTCTGCTTGGTCAGCGCTGTTTGACCGTATATGGTGCTCCGTTTTAGACAATTTTTCCCTACTTCCATTGCCCCATACCGCTTCATCCTCCTTGAGCTCACGTGGGGAATCAGACAGAGGTGCTGGTGAAGAACGGATCAAGAGGCGCGGCAGAGGACTTACCGGGAGGAGAAGATGCGGACGACGAGCTTCGGGTCCTCAAGCTCATCGATCACGGCTGGTTTGGATGCCGAGGTAAGTGAAGCGCTCCATTTGGATTCAACCTCAATATCATTCTAGGGTTTCTCTAATTTGTTTTTTTTGCTCTTTTTAGATTTAGATTGATGGGATTGGGATTGTGGAGCTTGTCTCAGAGACCATCACTCGGACGAATCATTTTCCGGCTTGGAATCGAGGTCCAAGCATTGATGCCCTGGTCATGGACTAGTTCCTGCTCGCTGGGTGGCTTAGGGAGGGGCTAGCATGCCCACTTTATGTAATCAACTAATATTGTCAATTTGTTTCTGATTAGGTTGCTGCTAATGTGAAATTTCTAAATTTGTTGTTCTTTTCTAATGTAACAAGTTACTAAATGAGTGTAGGTGGGTGGTTTGGTTTGACCCTCCTCCTCCACTGCGTGTGGCCCTTGCATTTGAATATCTACATACACGCAGAGGTTGAACGTGGATAGATCAAGTCTCACAAATTGCAGAGGGAAAATATGGAGCTGATCGTGCTTTGAAGAAGAAACTAAAGGAGAGAGATGAGATGCTTAATGTTTGGGTAGTGTTGTATGCTGGAATTATTGTATGTGTTGTACTTGTTATATTTTCAAGGCACTAAGTGAACCAAGTATGTTTGTTGTAAGGGACCCCTTGTTGTAATGCACCAAACTTAATGTAATGCAGTTTGTTGTTGGATGATGAAAGCAATTTGGTTCATATTGTTAGATGACTAGGTAGATGACCAAATTGTTGTCGACGACGACAATTTGGTCCATATTGGCATATGACTAGGTAGATGACCAAATTGTCGTCGTCGACGACAATTTGGCACATGTTGGCATATGACTAGGGAGATGACCAAATTGTCATCATGGTACATATTGTCATATGACTAGGGAGATGACCAAATTGTGAACAACTTCAAATTAAAGCATGGCAAGCATCACATATCATTAAGGGAACAAGCATCAAATTCCACAACTTGAAACAAGTTCAACATGACATCACAGTAGTTCAACAACTTCAAACACACAATACTTCATCAAGTTCAAACACACAGTAGTTCAACAACTTCAAACAAGTTCATCAAGTCACCTTGTAGTTCAACATGACACAAAAAATTATATTGGGGCATAACAAGAACTAGAACTTCAGTTTCTTGCTCCCGGTGTTCTTAGCTGGATTGGTGGCTAGCCTACTTTTGCTTCTGGTGTTCTTTGCTGGGTTGGGGGCTAGTACACCAGGAACTTGAGGTGTTGTTGTCTGCTTTTTAACTAGAGAAGCTCCTCTAGCTGCTGCCCTCTTGTAATTCTTCCTAGGGCTATCACAAGTGCAAACATATTACATTTCATCTATTGTGCATGAAAACAAACATAAACAAACATATAGATGTACCTGACTACACTAGCATTTGTAGATGATGGTGTTGGCTCTCTAGCTATCTCTTGTAGTGGATCTGCCGATGGATGTACTTCCTCTCTATCTGTTCCATCATCTACTTCTAGTGGATCTGCTGGCTCTTCTGCATTCTCTACTCCCCAGTGGTCATCTTCACCAAATGCTACATCAACTAATTTTTGCACTTGTTGGCATGGTGGCCTAGTCTTCCACACCTGCCACACTTGTACTTCCTAGGACCAAGTCCCTTTCCTTCACTGCTAGACCTTATCCTAGTTTTTCTAGGCCTTCCTGGTGCTTTGTTTTGAACTGGAGCATAGAGTTTAAATCCTGGATTCACAATTTCCCACTATTGTTTTCCTTCCAAAGGTGGAAGGTTATCAAGATATGTAGCTCTGAATTTCTCAATAGAGTAAAAGTTATGCACATACTGATCTATTGCACTAGCTTCACCTCTTAGAGTAGTGATAAAGAAGAGAGCATGGATGCATGGCTTACCAGTTATTTGTCACTCTCTGCAACTACAAGTCCACTTATGTAAGTCAACTGGGTACCTCCATTCTCTTTTTTGTTTGTCAGTAGCAGTAACTTCAGCCTCTGTTGGGCTTCTCCTAATCAAAGTCATCTCTAAACCTTTTGTTTTTGCCACTAAGGCCTTCATTACAGATGGAACAATCAAATGGCCTTCAAAATGGTCAATGGCAATCCTGTTCCTGATATCAAATTTCTGCATAATATACTGCCTGATCTTGTCACACAAGTCTACTATGTGAAGCCCTTGTATTTCTTGATCCTTGAGTTGGAAGCTTCAGCAAGGTTGTTGTTCACATAGTCCATCTTGCAAGTGTCATTGAAGAGTGCCCTAGCCCATATTTTTGTCTGGTGCTCCTCTAAATATTCTTTGACTTTGAGCCTGCTGTACAACTGATTTAGATGGTAGTTGTGCTTCTTAATGTTGTATGTAAGTGAGCATGGCCACAAATTGTCATCATAGAACTTGCCTTTGAACTTCTTGCTAAAGTTCTGAGCCAAATGTCTCATGCACTCTCTGTGCTCTACTCTAGCAAAAACATCATCAACAGTTGTCTCCAATCCTTTGCAAGCATCAGTATGTATGACTAAACCATCTGTATGTCCTATGTTTCTTCAGTTGTTGGGAAAACCAAGTCCAACTCTCAGTTGAATCTGCTTCTATCACACCATAAGCAACAGGGAATGACCAGTTGTGAGCATCAAGGGCACAAGCAGAAACAAGCTGTCCCATATACCTAGCATTCAGTGCAGTTGCATCCACAACAAGGTAAGGCCTGCGCCCCTCCAAGAAACCTTTGTGACATGCCATGAAACACACAAAAACTCTTCTGAAGCACTCCTTGTCCATTTTCTTTCTTCTCACTGTGTACTCCATAGTGTGCTTGTCAATTTCAACTACACTACCTGGTGATGTTCTCTCAGCTTTGAATGAATAAATAAGACTGAAACTCTCACTGTACCTCCCAAACATCTTTTCTAGTGCCAGCTCATTACCAAAATAACACCTACTGTATGGCACCTCCACTCCATACTTCTCAGTCAAAACCTCTACTAAATTTCCTTTGGACCCATGCCTGGATTATTTCTATCCACTGCATACAAGCATCTGCTATCCATCTTCTCTTTGTAGCCCTCAATCTCTGAGATCTATTAACACTTGGACAATTGTGAGGGTAAGGGTTGACCTTAATCTGAAAAAAAGAAGAAAAGACAGTTAGTAAATGCAACAGAATTGTTTCGCAATTACTATAGAAAGAAGAAAATGCATAAGTACCTGAAATAATGTGCTTTTCCTCATTAAAGAGGCATGTAGCCTCCACTTACATATGTTAGAGGCACATTTGACAGCAAACCTTGTTGGGTCACTTTTCAAAGTCATGAACTCTGTTTCACTCTTATTCGAGAAAGTTGCAACTGCATTTCTACACTCAACTGCAGAAGGAAAAACTACACCTTCCTCAATAGAGGAATTTTCTCTATCATACGTCATTATAGGTCTGTCCTCATCTTCAGTTCCAAATTCTGCATTGTCCTATTCCTCTAGCTTCTCATCTTCATCTGTATCTGAAAATTCAGCAAAAGTGTAGGACTCATTTTCTTGATCTTCCTCAATATTGTGCTGAGTATATCTTGGGTAAAGTTTCTCATCCCCATCATCAGACAAATATTATGCATCAGGCTCTGCTTCCTCCACCAGATAAAATGCATGTCTCCATTCTAACACTGAGATTAAATGCTCTATGTGGATCCATCCTATGCAAACATGTCACAATATTAAAATACAACAAGAAACTAGCCTAAATAAAATGCAAACATGTATATCCTAACCTAAATCAACCAAGAAATAGTAGATCTCAGGGACAAAGGAAAGCGACAACAGATCTGGAGGGGGTGGGGGAACTTACCATGATGTTCTCTGTGATGATTGTGTTCTTCCCTCGCGAGCGCCGCCTGTGGCACCGCTGCCGTCCACGCCGTCCCCCATCGCCAGCAGGAGTGGATCTGCTGGGCGCTAATTCGGTCACCGTCGCCACTGCCTAGGGTTCATGAGAGAGTGGTGAGTGGGGAACGAGAGAGAGTGGGGATGAGAGTGAGATGGGCTCGAGTGGGTTCTGTCCTAGCCAGGGGCATCTGATGTCCAAACTAGAGAGTCGTATATGGTCAAATGGGTTGACCAAGCGAAACGTGACGGAAGGGAAAAAACAAAAGAATTCTAAAGTGACTTGGACATAACATGTGAGTTTCTGCAACTAGAGGTAAAACAGACGAGTGGGACACAACTAGGGGCATAAAACTGATTATCCCAAAAAATATTGGTGGAAAATATACCAGAGGGGGCCACCCAGGAGCCACAAGCTCAGGGGGCGCGCCCAACCCCCCACCCAGGGTGCGCGTAGTGATATTGTGGGCCTGCTGGATCTCCGGCAAACCTAACTCTGACTCCATATATACCTATTCGCCAAGAAAAAATCAGAGAGAAGGATTCATAGTGTTTTACGATGTGGAGCCGCTGTCACCTCCCGATCTTCATCGGGAGGGGCTGATCTGGAGTCCGTTCGAGGCTCCGAAGAGGGGAATCCGTCGCCATCATCATCATCAACCTTCCTCCGTCACCAATTTCATGATGCTCACCACCAGGAGTGAGTAATTCCTTCGTATGCTTGCTGGACGGTGATGGGTTGGATGAGATTTATCATGTAATTGAGTTAGTTTTGTTAGGGTTTGATCCCTCGTACCCACTATATTCTGAGATTGATGTTGCTATGACTTTGTTATGCTTAATAATTGTCACTAGGGCCCGAGTGCCATGATTTCAGACCTGAACCTATTATGCTTTCATGAATATATGTGTGTTCTTGATCCTATCTTGCAAGTTATATGCGCCTATTACGAGTTATGATTCGCATATCCCAAGGTGACAATAACTGGGATTCTTTCCGGTGACTACCATAGTTTGAGGAGTTCATGTATTCACTAAGTGCTAATGCTTTGTTCTGGTTCTCTATTAAAAGGAGGCCTTAATATCCCCTAGCTCTGCCACGAGAGGGTAGGATGAAAGATGGCATGCAAGTTCTTTTCCATAAGCAAGTATGACTATATACGGAATACATGCCTACAATACATTGATAAATTGGAGCTACTTCTGTGTCGCCCTAGGTTATAACTGCTACATGATGAATATTATCCAACACAATTATCCATCGTCGATCCAATGCCTATGAGCTTTTCACATATTGATCTTTGCTAAGTTACTTTTGTTGTTGCTACTATTACAATCACTATGAAATTTCTACTGTTACTATTGCCAGTGTTACCACTACTATCATACTACTTTGCTACTAATCACCTTGCTGCAGATATTAAGTCTTTCAGGTGTGGTTGGATTGACAACTCAACTGCTAATGCCTGTGAATATTCTTTGGATCCCCTTGTGTCAAATCAATAAATTTGGGTTGAATACTCTACCCTCAAAAACTATCGTGATCCCCTATACTTGTGGGTTATCAAGTACAAGCGCCAAGGAACAACTACACCATCCGCGAGGGAAGCATGGAGGCGGAGACAGAAGAAGAGGGAGCTACTGAAGCTACAGGACCCGGACATCCGGCCCCAACAGCTCAGACATCCGGCATCGCCCTGAAAATCCAACAGAGGAGAGCAGCAGAGAAGGCCATCAAATGGCCAGACATCCGACTAGTGCCCTGGACATCCGGCGTCTCACGAACACCCGGACATCCGGTGAGTGCGTGCACGCAGAGACGGGCCCGAGGCCCATGTATTCCCCTCTCACTTACCCCTTCGTGGACTAGCCTATATATACCTTAGTTGAGAGGGGGAATACATGGGCCTCGGGCAAGTGAGAGGGGGAATACATGGGCCTCGGGCATGTGATATCCAGGCGATGATCATTATATAGGCATCATGTCCAAGATTAGTAGACCCACTCCTACCTGCATCTACTACTATTACTCCACACATCGAACCGCTATCTAGCATGCATCTAGTGTATTAAGTTCATGGAGAAACGGAGTAATGCAATAAGAACGATGACATGATGTAGACAAGATATATTTATGTAGAAATAGACCCCATCTTGTTATCCTTAATGGCAACGATACATACGTGTTGGTTCCCCTTCTGTCACTGGGATCAAGCACCGTAAGATCAAACCCATCACAAAGCACCTCTTCCCATTGCAAGATAAATAGATCAAGTTGGCCAAACAAAACCCAAATATCGGAGAAGAAATACGAGGCTATAAGCAATCATGCATGAAAGAGATCGAAGAAGACTCAAATAACTTTCATGGATAAAAAGAGATAGATCTGATCATAAACTCAAAGTTCATCGGATCCCAGCAAACACGCCACAAAAGAATTACATCATATGGACCTCCAAGAGACCATTGTATTGAGAATCAAACGAGAGAGAGGAAGCCATCTAGCTACTAACTACGGACCCGGAGGTCTACAAAGAACTACTCATGCATCATCGAAGAGGCACCAATGGGCATGATGAATCCCTCCGTGATGGTGTCTAGATTGGATCTGGTGGTCCTGGACTCTGCGGCGGCTGGAATTGATTTTCGTCGACTCCCCTAGGGCTTATGGAATATTGGGGTATTTATAGAGCAAAGAGTCGGTTCAGGAGGCACCCGAGGTGGGCACAACCCACCGGGGCGCGCCTCGACCTCCAAGCGCCCCTGGTGGGTTGTGCTCCCCTCGGAGCACCCCCCAGGCGCTTCTCCGGCCCATTGGATGTCTTCTGGTCCAAAAAAATCCACAAAAAGTTTTGCTGCGTTTGGACTCCGTTCGGCATTGATTTCCTGCGATGTAAAAAACATGCAGAAAATAGCAACTGGCACTTGGCACTATGTCAATAGGTTAGTACCAAAAAATGATATAAAATGACTATAAATGATTATAAAACAACCAAGAATGATAATATAACAGCATGGAACAATCAAAAAATATAGATACGTTGGAGACGTATCAGCATCCCCATGCTTAATTCCTGCTCGTCCTCGGGTAGATAAATGATAAAAACAGAATTTTTGATGTGGAATGTTGCCTTACATGTCATCTCATATTCTTTTCTAGCATGGATATTTGGACTTTTATATGATTCAAAGCAATAGTCTAGTTTTGATATGAGACTTAAATACTCAAGCATATTAACAAGCAACCATGTCTTTCAAATATCAATGCTAAAATAAGTTATCCCTAGCCCATCATGCTCAATCATTGATCCATTCATAAAACACACTCGCATATGAGCTACACCCAATACTCAAGTACGATCATAGTTCCCCCTAGTTGGTGCTTTATAAGAAAAGTTGGAGACTCAAATAAAAATAAAAATTGCATAAAGTAAAAGAAAGGCCCTTCGCGAAGGGAAGTAGGGATTTGTAGAGGTGCCAGAGCTCAAAGCGAAAAACATAGAGATAAAAACATTTTGAGAGGCATACTTTTTCCACCAACGAAAACGAGTTAGAGCTCCTAACACTTTCCATGCTAGACATATCATAGGTGGTTCCCAAACAGAAAATAAAGTTTATTCCTTTTCCACCATACTTTAACTTTCCATGGCTAACCGTATCCACGGGTGCCCTCCATACCAACACTTTCCAAGGAATTTACTATTTGACAACATAAAGTAAATTCATTTTTCATTTCGGGACTGGGAATCCCTAATACCTTTGGCTTACTCTCGTGCAATGACAAGTGAATAAACACTCATCGTGAGAATAACACATCTAGCATGGAAAATATCGGGGACCCCTCACCGCCTTGCGAGTGGTACGAGCACACAAAAGAGAAATTTATTTTGAAAATTAGAGATGGCACAGACAAATTTGCTTAGAACGGCAAAAGAATACTGCATATAGGTAGGTATAGTGGACTCATGTGGCAAAACTGGTTCAAAGGATTTTGGTGCACAAGTAGTATCATACTTAGTGCAAAATGAAGGATAGCAAAAGATTGAGAAGCGACCAACCAAGAAACGAATAATCACATAAGCGAGCATTAAGCATACTTAACACCGAATAATGCACCACAAGTAGGATGTAATTTCATTGCATGACTATTGACTTTCGTGCTTGCATAGGGAATCACAAACCTTAACACCAATATTCTTACTAAAGCATAATTACTCATCAACATGACTCGCATATCACATCATCATATCTCAAAACTATTACAAAGAATCAAGTTTATTTTGTCCAATAATCATCATGAAAGGTTTTATTATATCCTTCTTGGATATCTATCACTTTGGAACTAATTTTCATGTGTTGCTTTTGATAAGCTCAAAGAAATATAAGTGAAGATCATGAGCATAATATTTCTTTCTCTCAAATTAATTTAAGTGAAGCAAGAGAGAATTTCTTAATTTTTTTACTAACTCTCAAATAAATATAAGTGAAGCAAGATAACATTTCTTCAAAAAATACTAAAGCACACCGTGCTCAAAAAGATATAAGTGAAGCAATGGAGCAATTCCATGGCCCATAAAAATTTAAGTGAAGCATAGAGGGCAATTCTAACAAGTCATGGCATAATTTTGGTTCTCTCAAATAGGTGTGTCCAGCAAGGAATCAAGACTTAAAACAAAAGGCAAAACAAGCAAAGACACATATCATACAAGACGCTCCAAGCAAAACTCATAGTATGTGAACGAATAAAAATATAGCTTCGAGTAAAATACCGATGGTCGTTAGAAGAAAGAGGGGATGCCACTCGGGGCATCCCCAAGCTTAGTTGCTTGCTTCTATTTGGATAATATCTTAGGATGCCATGGGCATCCCCAAGCTTAGGCTCTTCTTACTCCTTATTCCTTCATCCATCATAACATCACCCAAAACTTGAAAACTTCAATCACACAAAACTCAACAAAACCTTCGTGAGATCCGTTAGTATAAGAAAGCAAATCACTACTATAAGTACTGTTGCAGCCCATTCATATTTTATTCTTGCATTATATCTACTTCATTCCAACTTTTCTAGGGCAAAAACTCTTCAAAGAAAACCATAGAATCATCAAAACAAGCACACAACACAAATAAAATAGAATCTGTCAAAAACAGAACATTCTATAGCAATCTGGGTGTTTCTAATACTTCTGTAACTCCAAAAATTCTGAAAACATTAGGAAGACCTGAGCAATTTGTATATTAATCTTCTGCAAAAGCAATCAATATTTTATCACGCTTCTATTAAAAATGAAAATTATTTTTCTGGGTGCAAAAGTTTCTCTTTTTCAGCAAGATCAAATCAACTATCACCCAACAAGATCCTAAAGGGTTTACTTGGCACAAACACTAACTAAATCACAAAAAACATAATCATAACAGTAGCATAATTATGCAAACACTCAAGAACATAAATAAAAAGACAAAAATAAATTTTATTCATAGGGTTGCCTCCCAACAAGCGCTATCGTTTTATGCCCCTAGCTAGGCATAAGATTTTAATGATTCTCACATGAAAGATAGTAATTGAAACACGAAGACAACATCATGTAGCACGTGAAAACACATTTAAGTCTAACATACTTCCTATGCATAGGCATTTTATAAGCAAACAGATTATCAAAACAAGCAAAGACTAGCATATGCAAGCTAGAAGAATAAAACATAGACAACATCAACATGAAGAGAGGTAATTTAGTAGCATGAAAATTTCTACAACCATATTTCCCTCTCTCATAATAACTATATGTGGAATCATATTCAAATTCAACAATATAGCTATCACATAACATATTCTCTATATGCTCCACATGCATGCAACGTTGACACTCTTCCAAAATAGTGGGATTATCATCAAATAAAGTCATAACCTCTCCAAGCCCACTTTCATCAAAAATTTCATAAGATTGAACACTCTCCACATATGTGGGATTATTTTTACCTATAGTTGACTCTGTTCCAAACCCACTTCTAATATTATCGCAAGCATATTCATCATGAGGTTTAAATCATTTTTTAAGAGCATAAGAATCATTATCACCCCAATCATGATCATTGCAATAAGTAGCGGACATAACAATATTAGCATCCCCAAGATTCGGGTTTTGCATATTATTAGCACAATTGACATTAATGGAATTTATGATAACATCATTGCAATCATGCTTTTCATCTAAGGAGCTGTCATGAATCACTTTATAAATTCCTTATTTTAACACTTCATCACAATTTTCAGATTCATGAATCTCAAGCAAAACTTATTAAAGATAATCTAGTGAACTCAATTCACTAGCAATGGGTTCATCATAATTGGATCTCTTGAAAAGATTATCAAATGGTCGAGGATCCATATCAATTGATTTTTAGCAAGCGAAGACGCAATCAAATAGAAGACACATGGCAATACAAGCAAACATGAGATCTGATGAGAAAACAGCGAACGAAAAAGAGGGTGAATAAAATAGCAAATTTTTGTGAAGTGGGGGAGAAGAAAACGAGAGGAAAATGGCAAATAATGTAAATTGCAAGGAGATGAGATTTGTGATTAGGAACCTGGTAGATGTTGATGATGTCTCTCCGGCAACAGCGCCAGAAATTCCTTTTGATGTCTGCTAGAACTACGTCGGTATTTCTCCAAAGAGGAAGGGATGATGCAGCACAACAACGGTAGGTATTTCCCTCAGTGATGAGACCAAGGTTATCGAACCAGTAGGAGAACCAAGCAACACTACGTAAACAGCACCTGCACACAAATAACAAATACTCGCAACCCGACGTGTTAAATGGGTTGTCAATCCCTTTCGGGTAACGGCGCCAAAAATTGGCAAACGGACGTGAGAGAGTTGTAATAGATTGATAGATCGAACTCGAAATAAAATAAAGTGCAGCAAGGTATTTTTGTATTTTTGACTTAATAGATCTGAAAATAAAAGCAAAGGAAATAGATCGCAAAGGCAAATATATTAAGGAAGAGACCCAGGGGCAGTAGGTTTCACTAGTGGCTTCTCTCGAGAAAAATAGCAAACAGAGGGTAAACAAATTACTGTTGGGCAATTCATAGAACTTCAAATAATCATGATGATATCCAGGCAATGATCATTTTATAGGCATCACGTCCAAGATTAGTAGACCGACTCCTGCCTGCATCTACTGCTATTACTCCACACATCGACCGCTATCCAGCATGCATCTAGTGTATTAGGTTCATGGAGAAACAGAGTAATGCAATAAGAATGATGACTGATGTAGACAAGATCTATTTATGTAGAAATAGACCCCATCTTGTTATCCTTAATGGCAACGATACATACGTGTCGGTTCCCCTTCTGTCACTGGGATCAAGCACCATAAGATCGAACCCATCATAAAGCACCTCTTCCAATTGAAAGATAAATAGAGCAAGTTGGCCAAACAAAACCCAAATATCAGAGAAGAAATACGAGGCTATAAGCAATCATGCATATAAGAGATCAAAGAAGACTCGAATAACTTTCATGGATAAAAAGAGCTAGATCTGATCATAAACTCAAAGTTCATCAGATCCCAACAAACACACCGCAAAATAATTACATCATATGGATCTCCAAGAGGCCATTGTATTGAGAATCAAACGAGAGAGAGGAAGCCATATAGCTACTAACTATGGACCCGAAGGTCTACAAAGAACTACTCACGCATCATCGGAAAGGCACCATTGGGCATGATGAACCCCTCCGTGATGGTGTCTAGATTGGATCTGGTGGTTCTGGACTCTGCGGCGGCTGGAATTGATTTTCGTCGACTCACCTAGGGTTTCTAGAATATTGGGGTATTTATAGAGCAAAGAGTCAGTTCGGGAGGCACCCGAGGTGGGCACAACCCACCAGGGTGTGCCTTGGTGCCCTGGTGGGTTGTGCTCCCCTCGGAGCACCCCCTAGGCGCTTCTCCGGCCCATTGGATGTATTTTGAGCCAAAAAAATCCATAAAAAGTTTCGCTGCGTTTGGACTCCATTTGGTATTGATTTCCTGTGATGTAAAAAACATGCAGAAAACAACAACTGGTACTTGGCACTATGTCAATAGGTTAGTACCAAAAAATGATGTAAAATGACTATAAATGATTATAAAACATCCAAGAATGGTAATATAACAGCATGGAAGAATAAAAAATTATAGATACGTTGGAGACGAATCAATAGTCACAACTACGAGAGTTACAAGTAAAGGTAGCTATGACTCTACTTAAAGTTCGACTTAATACTACTCGATCGTCGTAGCTCCCACATCGTCTCTCCACCTCCCTTGTCCAAGTGATGGTGGTCATGCCGACTGGAGGGTTGGCATCGGAGTGCTATCAATGTGTCCGTGTGGACTTCCTGTTAAACGCGTCTGAATGCTCATATGGTCCAAAGACCTACCAATGATGGTTTGGGGGCCTAGGTGGGTCCCAGATGACAAATCCTTGACACTATCTGTAGTAGGTGACCTCATCAGGGACCACGGCTCATCCTTCACGCACGCCGGTGATGGCGACGATGACCATATGTAACAGAGCGACCGCTCCGTCATTATCTCAATCTGACAGACAAATCTTCGTCCATGAGAGCAGCCTCCTTGAGTAGTCAGAGCGGCTGCTGCGGTGGCTCCTGGTCATCCTCATCACAGGAGGAGATGAAGATCTCCTCCTTGGCGAAGGAGCCGGTCGCTGTGGATGCTGACAGGCCTGGAGAGCATCTGCGGCAGCGCCAAGAACCGTCAGATGAGGAGCTTCCGCCTACTCTGGCTGCCAGCGCGGAGCACAACAACTTCGGCATTGCCGGAGCTTGGGTCGAAGAAGGGAAGGGAGGGGCTCGGGCACGGAGACGGGCGAGGGGGACGATGATTGGGGAGGGGGTGGTGCATCTCTGTGCATCTCCGACGCATAATATAAATTGCCGCAGCGAGGCCTAGGCAAAGGGGCAGTCCGCTTCAATGCGATGTAGTGGCCAGAGTTGGTTCCTCAGGAACCTGCGTCTGCATTGAAGTGGCGACTGCCGAGAGGTCGCGTCGCTCATCACCGCCATCCATCCCTCTCCGGTCACATCACGACATAAATGGCGACCTCCGTGTGCTCTGGGTCAGCATGAATATGGCGTGTTAAACGGTGCCTGCATCGAAAGAAAAGCGCGGGAAGGGCGGGTGACAAGTTTTTGGTGGGCCAGGAAGGTCAGAAGCGATAGTGGGATCGATCTGGTCTCCCACAAACCTCCCCCACGCTTGTCCCTAGTTTGCGGGAGAAATCGCGCCTGGGCTGCCCTACAGACCAATACACAACCGTGTTGGATGGCTTCGGTGGTCCAGACAGCGCGTCCAGATGGTTGCGGGAGGTTTGCGGGTCCGCCTTGGAGATGCCCTCAGAGAGGAAATTGCATGGTTGTTGGTTTGAGGTCACCTGATTCATATTCAGAGAGGAGAGGAGGCCCAATACTAATCCCAAGGCCAAAAGCGGCGGTGAGTGCAACGAGGTGCAGGAACATCAGTGAGGCCTCTAATGGAGGCGACTGTGAGCAAAGATGACCCAATGGCGGCTACGTCAATGGAGAGGAGTCAGAGGCAGACAATTTGTGTGTAGAGGGGAGGGGGAGGGGGTCATGCTGGTACCGTGGAAGAACCTGAGGTGGGAGTTTAGAGGGATGGCCGAGCGGCAACAACACTATGATAGACGGCACCCATGGGAGGGCGGGGCGGCTTGGCCCCGAATGAGAGTGATCCAGAGCTGAAGATGAGTGCTAGCGACATCATCGGTGGAGGGGAGTCAGAGATTTCTAGTTTAGATCCCGGGGTGCTGGCAGCGCTGAAGAAGAACATGAGGTGGAGAGATGTAGAGGAATAGTCGGGAGATGACGGCACAACGATGGAGAGTGGCCATGGAGGATAGGACAGTGAGCCCGCGTGAAGGAGCGTCGTGCCACCGCAACCATGAGTGTAGGGGATAGAGGGTTCAACGAGTGGTTATAGATCATACGAGGAAGACAATGAGCAATAGATTGTGGGAGGAGGAAGAAAGCCATCAAGACATTTATTGAAATCCACAAGGGATCGTGGGAGGAGGAGGAAATCCATCAAGACAATGAATAATAGATCATGGGAGGAGCTACTATGAACTATGGGATTCACTATTCCGGGCACCCGACGATACTTGAGGGGTATAGTGATTCGAATTGGATATCTGATGCTGATGAGATGAAAGCCACAAGTGGATATGTCTTCACACTTGGTGGTGGTGCTGTTTCATGGAAGTCTTACAAGGAGACGATCTTAACGAGATCCACTATGGAATCAGAACTCACAGCATTAGACACATCATGCGTCGAAGCAAAATGGCTTCGAAAGCTTTTAATGGATTTGCCAGTGGTTGATAAACCAGTCCCGGCTGTCCTTATGAACTGTGACAATGAAACAATGTTTCCTGGGCTAAGATTTCAAAAGACAACAAGAAATCCACAAAGAACATAACAAGAAGATTAAAATCTGTGAGAAAATCAAGAAACTCTAGAGTGATAGCGCTGGATTATATCCAGACTGCTAAAAATGTGGCAGGTCCTTTTACGAAAGGGCTATCACGGATTGTGGTAGAAAATGCATCGAGGGAGATGGGCATGAGACCCACGTAAGTTGCCATGGGGGTAACCCAATCTATGTGATCGGAGATCCCATGAATTAGGACCCGAGAAAACTATTCAGCGGTCAATTGAGGAGAATATCCTTAATTAACCCACTCTGTTAGAGATGCAATAATACTCTCATAATCTGTAAGGCAGGCTGACTTTTGTCTTAATGTGTTCCAAAGCTCCTGTAAGCAAGATGCTATCCTACAGAGAATTGTTTGGAAAAACACACCTATGTGAGCCCGACTGTTGGTCATAGTCTATGAGATTGGGTAATCTCTAGGAAGCTCATGAGAATGTAAGGAGTATGGCTAATAAGCTCCACCCATGGGGTTTTGTTGGGGAACGTAGTAATTTCAAAAAAATTCCTACGCACACGCAAGATCATGGTGATGCATAGCAACGAGAGAGGAGAGTGTGATCTACGTACCCTTGTAGATCGACAACGGAAGCGTTAACTTGGTTGATGTAGTCGTACGTCTCCACGGCCCGACCGATCAAGCACCGAAACTACGGCACCTCCGAGTTCTAGCACACGTTCAGCTCGATGACGATCCCCGGACTCCGATCCAGCAAAGTGTCGGGGAAGAGTTCCGTCAGCACGACGGCGCGGTGACAATCTTGATGTACTATCGTCGCAGGGCTTCGCCTAAGCACCGCTACAATATTATCGAGGACTATGGTGGAAGGGGGCACCGCACACGGCTAAGAATGTGATCACGTGGATCAACTTGTGTGTCAAGGGGTGCCCCCTGCCCCCGTATATAAAGGATCAAGGGGAGGAGGCCGGCCGGCCCTCTATGGCGCGCCAAGGAGGAGTCCTCCTCCTAGTAGGAGTAGGACTCCTACTAGGAGGGGGAAAGAAGTGGGGAGGGAGAGGGAAAGGGGGGCGCTGCCCCCCTCTCCTAGTCCAATTCGGACCAGGGGGAGGAGGCGTGCGGCCCACCTTTGGCTGCCCCTCTCTCTCTCTCCACTAAGGCCCATATGGCCCATTACTTCTCCCGGGGGGTTCTGGTAACCCTCCGGCTCTCCGGTTTTCTCCAAAATCACCCGGAACACTTCCGGTGTCCGAATATAGCCGTCCAATATATCAATCTTTATGTCTCGACCATTTTGAGACTCCTCGTCATGTACGTGATCACATCCGGGACTCCGAACTAACTTCGGTACATCAAAACTCAAAAACTCATAATATAACTGTCATCGAAACCTTAAGCATGCGGACCCTACGGGTTCGAGAACAATGTAGACATGACCGAGACACGTCTCCGGTCAATAACCAATAGCGGAACCTGGATGCTCATATTGGCTCCTACATATTCTACGAAGATCTTTATCGGTCAGACCGCATAACAACATACGTTGTTCCCTTTGTCATCGGTATGTTACTTGCCCGAGATTCGATCGTCGGTATCTCAATACCTAGTTCAATCTCGTTACCAGCAAGTCTCTTTACTCGTTCCGTAATACATCATCTCGCAACTAACTCATTAGTTGCAATGCTTGCAAGGCTTATGTGATGTGCATTACCGAGAGGTCCCAGAGATACCTCTCCGACAATCAGAGTGACAAATCCTAATCTCGAAATACGCCAACCCAACATGTACCTTTGGAGACACCTGTAGAGCACCTTGATAATCACCCAGTTACGTTGTGACGTTTGGTAGCACACAAAGTGTTCCTTCAGCATTTGGGAGTTGCATGATCTCATAGTCATAGGAACATGTATAAGTTATGGAGAAAGCAATAGCAACAAACTAAACGATCATCGTGCTAAGTTGACGGTTGGGTCAAGTCAATCACATCATTATCTAATGATGTGATCTTGTTAATCAAATAAAAACTCCTTGTTTATGGTTAGGAAACATAACCATCTTTGATTAACGAGCTAGTCAAGTAGAGGCATACTAGTGACACTCTGTTTGTCTATGTATTCACACATGTATTATGTTTCCGGTTAATACAATTCTAGCATGAATAATAAACATTTATCATGATATAAGGAAATAAATAATAACTTTATTATTGCCTCTAGGGCATATTTCCTTCAGTCTCCCACTTGCACTAGAGTCAATAATCTAGATTACACAGTAATGATTCTAACACCCATGGAGCCTTGGTGCTGATCATGTTTTGCTCGTGGAAGAGGCTTAGTCAAAGGGTCTGCAACATTCAGATCCGTATGTATCTTGCAAATCTCTATGTCTCCCACCTGGACTAGATCCCGGATGGAATTGAAGCGTCTCTTGATGTGCTTGGTTCTCTTGTGAAATCTGGATTCCTTTGCCAAGGCAATTGCACCAGTATTGTCACAAAAGATTTTCATTGGACCCGATGCACTAGGTATGACACCTAGATCGGATATGAACTCCTTCATCCAGACTCCTTCATTTGCTGCTTCCGAAGCAGCTATGTACTCCACTTCACATGTAGATCCCGCTACAACGCTTTGTTTAGAACTGCACCACCTGACAGCTCCACCGTTTAATGTAAACACGTATCCGGTTTGCGATTTAGAATCGTCCGGATCAGTGTCAAAGCTTGCATCAACGTAACCTTTTACGATGAGCTCTTTGTCACCTCCATATATGAGAAACATATCCTTAGTCCTTTTCAGGTATTTCAGGATGTTCTTGACCGCTGTCCAGTGATCCACTCCTGGATCACTTTGGTACCTCCCTGCTAGACTTATAGCAAGGCATACATCAGGTCTGGTACACAGCATTGCATACATGATAGAGCCTATGGCTGAAGCATAGGGAACATATTTCATTTTCTCTCTATCTTCTGCAGTGGTCGGGCATTGAGTCTTACTCAACTTCACACCTTCTAACACAGGCAAGAACCCTTTCTTTGCTTGATCCATTTTGAATTTCTTCAAAACTTTGTCAAGGTATGTGCTCTGTGAAAGTCCAATTAAGCGTCTTGATCTATCTCTATAGATCTTAATGCCTAATATGTAAGCAGCTTCACCGAGGTCTTTCATTGAAAAACTCTTATTCAAGTATCCCTTTATGCTATCCAGAAATTCTATATCATTTCCAATTAGTAATATGCCATCCACATATAATATCAGAAATGCTACAGAGCTCCCACTCACTTTCTTGTAAATACAGGCTTCTCCAAAAGTCTGTATAAAACCAAATGCTTTGATCACACTATCAAAACGTTTATTCCAACTCCGAGAGGCTTGCACCAGTCCATAAATGGATCGCTGGAGCTTGCACACTTTGTTAGCTCCCTTTGGATCGACAAAACCTTCTGGTTGCATCATATACAACTCTTCTTCCAGAAATCCATTCAGGAATGCAGTTTTGACATCCATCTGCCAAATTTCATAATCATAAAATGCGGCAATTGCTAACATGATTTGGACAGACTTAAGCATCGCTACGGGTGAGAAGGTCTC
This sequence comes from Triticum urartu, assembly GCF_056163025.1. NCBI lineage: Eukaryota > Viridiplantae > Streptophyta > Magnoliopsida > Poales > Poaceae > Triticum > Triticum urartu. Next base: position 489,965,430 of record NC_141878.1, read on the forward strand.
ATCATAGTCAATCCCTTGAACTTGCCGAAAACCTTTTGCGACAAGTCGAGCTTTTGTAGACAGTAATATTACCGTCGGCGTCAGTCTTCTTCTTGAAGATCCATTTATTCTCAATTGCTTGCCGATCATCGGGCAAGTCAACCAAAGTCCATACTTTGTTCTCATACATGGATCCCATCTCAGATTTCATGGCTTCAAGCCATTTTGCGGAATCTGGGCTCACCATCGCTTCTTCATAGTTCGTAGGCTCATCATGATCTAGTAGCATGACTTCCAGAACAGGATTTCCGTACCACTCTGGCGCGGATCTCACTCTGGTTGATCTACGAGGTTCAGTAGTATCTTGTTCTGAAGTTTCATGATCATTATCATTAGCTTCCTCACTAACTGGTGTAGGTGTCACTGAAACAGTTTTCTGTGATGCACTACTTTCCAATAAGGGAGCAGGTACAGTTACCTCGTCAAGTTCTACTTTCCTCCCACTCACTTCTTTCGAGAGAAACTCCTTCTCCAGAAAGTTTCCGAATTTAGCAACAAAAGTCTTGCCTTCGGATCTGTGATAGAAGTTGTATCCAATAGTTTCCTTTGGATATCCTATGAAGACACATTTCTCCGATTTGGGTTCGAGCTTATCGGGTTGAATCTTTTTCACATAAGCATCGCAGCCCCAAACTTTCAGAAACGACAACTTTGGTTTCTTGCCAAACCACAGTTCATAAGGCGTCGTCTCAACGGATTTTGATGGTGCCCTATTTAACGTGAATGCGGCCGTCTCTAGAGCGTATCCCCAAAACGATAGCGGTAAATCAGTAAGAGACATCATAGATCGCACCATATCTAGTAAAGTACGATTACGACGTTCGGACACACCATTACGCTGTGGTGTTCCGGGTGGCATGAGTTGCGAAACTATTCCACAATTTTTCAAATGTACACCAAACTCGTAACTCAAATATTCTCCTCCACGATCAGATCGTAGGAATTTTATTTTCTTGTTATGATGATTTTCTACTTCACTCTGAAATTCTTTGAACTTTTCAAATGTTTCAGACTTATGTTTCATTAAGTAGATATAACCATATCTGCTTAAATCATCTGTGAAGGTGAGAAAATAACGATATCCGCCACGAGCCTCAATATTCATCGGACCACATACATCTGTATGTATGATTTCCAACAAATCTGTTGCTCTCTCCATAGTACCGGAGAACAGTGTTTTAGTCATCTTGCCCATGAGGCACGGTTCGCAAGTACCAAGTGATTCATAATCAAGTGGTTCCAAAAGTCCATCAGTATGGAGTTTCTTCATGCGCTTTACACCGACATGACCTAAACGGCAGTGCCACAAATAAGTTGCACTATCATTATCAACTCTGCATCTTTTGGCTTCAACACTATGAATATGTGTGTCACTACTATCGAGATTCAACAAAAATAGACCACTCTTTAAGGGTGCATGACCATAAAAGATATTACTCATATAAATAGAACAACCATTATTCTTAGATTTAAATGAATAACCGTCTCGCATCAAACAAGATCCAGATATAATGTTCATGCTTAACGCTGGCACCAAATAACAATTATTTAGGTCTAATATTAATCCCGAAGGTAGATGTAGAGGTAGCGTGCCGACTGCGATCACATCGACTTTGGAACCGTTTCCCACGCGCATCGTCACCTCGTCCTTAGCCAATCTTCGCTTAATCCGTAGTCCCTGTTTTGAGTTGCAAATATTAGCAACAGAACCAGTATCAAATACCCAGGTGCTACTGCGAGCATTAGTAAGGTACACATCAATAACATGTATATCACATATACCTTTGTTCACCTTGCCATCCTTCTTATCCGCCAAATACTTGGGGCAGTTCCGCTTCCAATGACCAGTCTGCTTGCAGTAGAAGCACTCAGTTTCAGGCTTAGGTCCAGGTTTGGGTTTCTTCTCTTGAGTAGCAACTTGCTTGCCGTTCTTTTTGAAGTTCCCCTTCTTCTTCCCTTTGCCCTTTTTCTTGAAACTAGTGGTCTTGTTGACCATCAACACTTGATGCTCCTTCTTGATTTCTACCTCCGCAGCTTTCAGCATTGCGAAGAGCTCGGGAATAGTTTTATTCATCCCTTGCATATTATAGTTCATCACGAAGCTCTTGTAGCTTGGTGGCAGTGATTGGAGAATTCTGTCAATGACGCAATCATCTGGAAGATTAACTCCCAATTGAATCAAGTGATTATTATACCCAGACATTTTGAGTATATGCTCACTGACAGAACTGTTCTCTTCCATCTTGCAGCTATAGAACTTATTGGAAACTTCATATCTCTCAATCCGGGCATTTGCTTGAAATATTAACTTCAACTCCTGGAACATCTCATATGCTCCATGACGTTCAAAACATCGTTGAAGTCCCGATTCTAAGCCGTAAAGCATGGCACACTGAACTATCGAGTAGTCATCAGCTTTGCTCTGCCAGACGTTCATAACATCTGGTGTTGCTCCAGCAGCAGGCCTGGCACCCAGCGGTGCTTCCAGGACGTAATTCTTCTGTGCAGCAATGAGGATAATCCTCAAGTTACGGACCCAATCCGTGTAATTGCTACCATCATCTTTCAACTTTGCTTTCTCAAGGAACGCATTAAAATTCAACGGAACAACAGCACGAGCCATCTATCTACAATCAAGCATAAACAAGCAAGATACTATCAGGTACTAAGTTTCATGATAAATTTAGGTTCAATTAATTTACTTAAAGAACTCCCACTTAGATAGACATCCCTCTAATCCTCTAAGTGATTACGTGATCCAAATCAACTAAACCATGTCCGATCATCACGTGAGATGGAGTAGTTTCATTGGTGAACATCACTATGTTGATCATATCTACCATATGATTCACGCTCGACCTTTCGGTCTCCGTGTTCCGAGGCCATATCTGTATATGCTTGGCTCATCAAGTATAACCTGAGTATTCTGCGTGTGCAACTGTTTTGAACCCGTTGTATTTGAACGTAGAGCCTATCACACCCGATCATCACGTGGTGTCTCAGCACGAAGAACTTTCGCAACGGTGCATACTCAGGGAGAACACTTCTTGATAATTAGTGAGAGATCATCTTATAATGCTACCGTCAATCAAAGCAAGATAAGATGCATAAAAGATAAACATCACATGCAATCAATATAAGTGATATGATATGGCCATCATCATCTTGTGCTTGTGATCTCCATCTTCGAAGCACCGTCGTGATCACCATTGTCACTGGCGCGACACCTTGATCTCCATCGTAGCATCATTGTCGTCTCGCCAATCTTATGCTTCCACGACTATCGCTACCGCTTAGTGATAAAGTAAAGCATTACAGCGCGATTGCATTGCATACAATAAAGCGACAATCATATGGCTCCTGCCAGTTGCCGATAACTCGGTTACGAAACATGATCATCTCATACAATAAAATTTAGCATCATGTCTTGACCATATCACATCACAACATGCCCTGCAAAAACAAATTAGACGTCCTCTACTTTGTTGTTGCAAGTTTTACATGGCTGCTACGGGCTTAAGCAAGAACCAATCTTACCTACGCATCATAACCACAACGATAGTTTGTCAAGTTGGTGCTGTTTTAACCTTCGCAAGGACCGGGTAGCCACACTCGGTTCAACTAAAGTTGGAGAAACTGTCACCCGCAAGCCACCTATGTGCAAAGCATGTCGGGAGAACCGGTCTCGCGTAAGCGTACGCGTAATGTCGGTCCGGGCCGCTTCGTCCAACAATACCGCCGAACCAAAGTATGACATGCTGGTAAGCAGTATGACTTATATCGCCCACAACTCACTTGTGTTCTACTCGTGCAGATAACATCAACATATAAAACCTAGGCTCGGATGCCACTGTTGGGGAACGTAGTAATTTCAAAAAATTTCCTACGCACACGCAAGATCATGGTGATGCATAGCAACGAGAGGGGGAGAGTGTGATCTACGTACCCTTGTAGATCGACAACGGAAGCATTAACTTGGTTGATGTAGTCGTACGTCTCCACGGCCCGACCGATCAAGCACCGAAACTACGGCACCTCCGAGTTCTAGCACACGTTCAGCTCGATGACGATCCCCGGACTCCGATCCAGCAAAGTGTCGGGGAAGAGTTCCGTCAGCACAACAGCGTGGTGACAATCTTGATGTACTATCGTCGCAGGGCTTCGCCTAAGCACCGCTACAATATTATCGAGGACTATGGTGGAAGGGGGCACCGCACACGGCTAAGAATATGATCACGTGGATCAACTTGTGTGTGAAGGGGTGCCCCCTGCCCCCGTATATAAAGGATCAAGGGGAGGAGGCCGGCCGGCCCTCTATGGCGCGCCAAGGAGGAGTCCTCCTCCTAGTAGGAGTAGGACTCCTACTAGGAGGGGGAAAGAAGTGGGGAGGGAGAGGGAAAGGGGGGCGCCGCCCCCCCCCCCCTCTCCTAGTCCAATTCGGACCAGGGGGGAGGAGGCGCGCGGCCCACCTTTGGCTTCCCCTCTCTCTCCACTAAGGCCCAAATGGCCCATTACTTCTCCCGGGGGGTTCCGGTAACCCTCCGGCTCTCCGGTTTTCTCCGAAATCATCCGGAACACTTCCGGTGTCCGAATATAGCCGTCCAATATATCAATCTTTATGTCTCGACCATTTCGAGACTCCTCGTCATGTCCGTGATCACATCCGGGACTCCGAACTAACTTCGGTACATCAAAACTCAAAAACTCATAATATAACTGTCATTGAAACCTTAAGCGTGCGGACCCTACGGGTTCGAGAACTATGTAGACATGACCGAGACACGTCTCCGGTCAATAACCAATAGCGGAACCTGGATGCTCATATTGGCTCCTACATATTCTACGAAGATCTTTATAGGTCAGACCGCATAACAACATACGTTGTTCCCTTTGTCATCGGTATGTTACTTGCCCGAGATTCGATCGTCGGTATCTCAATACCTAGTTCAATCTCGTTACCGGCAAGTCTCTTTACTCGTTCCGTAATACATCATCTCGCAACTAACTCATTAGTTGCAATGCTTGCAAGGCTTATGTGATGTGCATTACCGAGAGGGCCCAGAGATACCTCTCCGACAATCGGAGTGACAAATCCTAATCTCGAAATACGCCAACCCAACATGTACCTTTGGAGACACCTGTAGAGCACCTTTATAATCACCCATTTACGTTGTGACGTTTGGTAGCACACAAAGTATTCCTCCGGCAAACGGGAGTTGCATAATCTCATAGTCATAGGAACATGTGTAAGTCATGAAGAAAGCAATAGCAACATACTTAAACGATCGGGTGCTAAGCTAATGGAATGGGTCATGTCAATCAGATCATTCACCTAATGATGTGATCCCGTTAATCAAATAACAACTCCTTGTTTATGGTTAGGAAACATAACCATCTTTGATTAACGAGCTAGTCAAGTAGAGGCATACTAGTGACACTCTGTTTGTCTATGTATTCACACATGTATTATGTTTCCGGTTAATACAATTCTAGCATGAATAATAAACATTTATCATGATATAAGGAAATAAATAATAACTTTATTATTGCCTCTAGGGCATATTTTCTTCAGGTTTAGCCTTCAACAGCCACATATCAGCTGATAATGGGCGAAACCTCTGCACGCCAAACTGACAATTCAAGGCATAGTCCATTGTTCAGTTGTGAAGAGGTCTAATCCTGTTGCTCTAGGTGAAAGTTCAACTTAACAATCTCCACTGAAGATTCTGGTATATCAAACATTCTTTGGAATAGTCGACAAACTTATGTGCCTCGAGATCTGGTGGGGATTGTTGAATTATAGATGGGCTTAGGCCCATGTAAGACAATAATCCCTGGTTAACCTCTAAGGCCCATTTAGGTGCATGGCAAGTGGTGGGAAGTTTAATACTATACTGCGAGTGGAGTGAGAGTGAGACCCCTTTATAAGGGCTGCTCTACCACATGCCATTGAGAGCTTGGGAAGAGGAGATGTGCACCGCGCTCATCCTCCATGCCGCCCGCCTTGCCTCGCCTCGTTAAGACGCGCGCGTTGCGGGTTGTGGGAATGAGTCGAGACAAGGCTTATTTTTGCCCGTCAAGAATGGTTAATTAATCTCAGATTAATTAACGAGTCGTTGTAGTAGTGCCTCTGTTTAAGACGTTGAACCGCGGGCTGTTCGCGGACTCGGTTGTGGGCCTGGGCTCTACCCGACGACCTATATAAGGAGGCGCTGGCGAGTGGAGTGAACCCTAACTCCGTTCATTCACTCCCTCTTGCACAACCCTAGCCGTCATCTATTGTTCCTCTCTGTGTGCTGCTTCCGGCGATCCCATCGGGACGACTGCGTGCATGGTTGGTCGGGAGAGTAGGTGCCTCTGAAACCCTGTCGTTCGAGATCCTATCAGGAGAACGATAATAAGGTTTTTGGGGAGTGTCTGGACGCAACTGCTCCCAATCCGTCCACGTCTTCATCCGCCTCTGCTTCCACTACTTCCCCTGCATCGACACCATTGTTGAAGACGCTGCTGCAAAGAAGAAGGCCATGGACGAAGCCGAGGCTGCTACTGCCGCCGCGGCGTTGGCCTGACCAACCGGAGAGTATGATCTATTCATCTCTCGTTTACTCGTTCATGTGCTAGCCATATATGTTGTGTTCATAGATGCTTCGATTCTATGTACTGTATTGTACGTGCTCACATGCTTAGGTATCGGTATGAGTTGCATATCGTATTTGCCATATTTACTTTTAACTCTGGGATTAGCCTAATCGATAACCTACATATACATTTGCTTCAACAAGGATTCCTGCTACAACATGTGGGCTATCATCTAAGTTGATTGGAGCGACTAATACAGTTTAGAAGCAAAACAAGCTTGCACTTTGCAACAATAGCAGCTTTAGTTCGGCGGGGCAAAGTATATATGTACAGCACATGGCGAAGCATCATAACGGCTAAGCGACACAGAGCTGTCGCTCTGATCTGCCCAACTACATCGCTAGTGGCACACAAGCCAGCGCGCGAGGAAGGATCCCCCTATCCTCTCACGGAGATCTCGTGATAACAATGATACACCATCCATCCATCCACCGTCGCAAAAAGAAACAATTATAAGAGCATCTCCAACAACCGTGCTAAACTAGTGCCGCGCCGCAAATTAAGCCGTTTTAGCGCGCGCGCAACGCGGCGGGTCGTTCCAGCGGGCGCGCAAAAACGGCGCGCGCGCTATAACGGGTTGGACGCGCGGTTGAAAACACTTACCCACGCGGTGTATTTCGGGCGCCAGCTACAGCGCGCGGCACACTCGAGCGCTCGCGCCGCACTCTCTCCTCTCCTTGTCCTACGCCCCGCGCGCGCCGGCGCCCTGCCACCCACCCATGGACGCGCACACCGGCGCCCCGCTCACCCCGCTGTACAGCCGCGACCCCCCCCCCCCCCCCCCCCGCCGCCGCCGCCGCCGGAAACCCTAGCGCGGGAAGCGCTGGCGTCGCCACCGCCAGAGCTCCGCCGAGCGTCGGCCTCGCGCGCAGCCTCTTCTTGCCGCCGCGGATGACCACGGCGCCGGGTGCATGGGTGCATGGGAGGCATGGGTGCACCTCCGGCCACCATGGAAGGCATGGTTGGCTTTGGAGCACCCTCCGACGCTATGGCCGCCATGGGAGGCATGGGTTTTGCTTCTCTCATGGGAGGCATGGGTGCACCTCCGGCCGCCATGGGTACAATGTCTTTCGATGTGCCTTCTCACACACATTTCCATGAAGATGCCGTTGAAGATCTTGCCAATACCGTCGGAGCTTCACATGATGCGGTGCGTGATGAGGAGAGGGAGAAAGATTCATCTTCGAAGGCGGAAGAGTCGTCTTCGGAAGATGAGGACGAAGACGAAGACGAGGAAGATGAAGATTGATGTGTCTTTCATGTCTTGAACTTTAGTTTGCATTTGAACTTGGTTGGATGAACTTGTGGGCATGATTTTAAACTTGTGGGCATGAACTTTTATTCATCAACTTGTTTGTGTCAAATTTCACATGTTCATTTTTGTCCAAAATATCATATATGCAAAATGCCCGGTGAGTCGCGCGTGTTGTATTTTTGCGCTTTGCTGGAGCGGCGCGCGCGCGCTGCATTATAGCATGGCTGCTGGAGTCAGCGTAGGCAGGCGCGCAAAACCAGCCGCAGCGCGCGCGGTAAACAAATTCTTTTGCGTGCGGCGCTTAGCGCGGCTGTTGGAGATGCTCTAAATCCTTGTTAACGAAAAAATACGAGCACCTTTTAGACCTGTACGACGACACTCGACAGCACAGACTTCTAGTGAAACAAGCTGTCTACAAAAAAAGCAGAGAGATGCTTTTGAGACATGAACTAAAATCTACACGATCGATCGTTATTTATTATCAATAAATACTGGAAAGAGAAGGAAAAAAGAAAGCTGACCAGGACTGGTACCTGTCTGCCGCTGCTTTACGTCATGCACTCGTTGGTCGAGGAGACGTCGTATGCCCGTATGGTAGGCAGTATGACACAGTGTGATGGTTACTCTTCCTGTGCCTTTTCCTTCTTTTTTTGCTCCACTATTGACGGTTCATTCTTCAGTTTTACTTTTGAATGGAATCAGGTGTATATTCCATGAACCGAGCTGACGGGATTCGCTCTTCAGGTTGATGACGAGGGGTTGAGACAAATCCAGTGTTTTGTTTTGCTTGCTTGAGGCACTGCAGTCTGCAGTACTGGCTGAACCGCTGACGCATGCGGTGTTTCGGACCAGTCCAAGATTAACGGGCTAATTTTATGACGACGACATGTGTGTGTGTGTGAGAGAGAGACACAGGCGCGCGCCAGCCCAATGTCAGCAGGCCGACAGGGGAGAAGAGGAGGAGGAGGACGTCATGGGCCTAAAAGGACATCAACCCACGCAGCCAACGTAAAGTGTGGATCAGAGTGGCAAAGCACAGCAATTCCTAAACGATCGAAGTCTTTGGGTTTTATTATAATTTTTAGTTACAGAAGTTACTTTGTACTCCCTCCGTTCCAAATTACTTGTCGTGGTTTTAGTTCAAATTTGAACTAAAACCATGACAAGTAATTTGGAACAGAGGGAGTATTTAGTTATTCCGCAATCAGGTGAACACTCCCTGCGACTAGGGCTCGGCCCATTTTCTCTTTCTCTTTCTTCTTTTCTAAACTTCAGAAAATAGAAGTGTGGTGCGCGTGGGAGGATTCGAACTCCAGCCCTCGTTGTTCAATCAAGGAGGCGATAAGCACCCCGATAAGATGGTTTGTAGTACAAACTTTCTGGTCTTTGCCCTTCTTTTGCGCTTCTTGTGGCCGTTTGTTCTACGATAATTTTTCCTTTTTCTTTCTTGTTTGTATTTCCTGTTTTCTGCTCGGTTTTTTCTTTCTTTTTCAGTTTCTTTCCTTTTATCTTTCTTCCCTTTTTCTTTAAAAAAATGGACAACCTTTTTCAAATCTGATGACCATCTTTTGACAAATCAATGAGCTATTTCTAAATTTGATGAACAATTTTTTTAAAACTTGATGAGCTACTTTCAAATTCGTTCAACTCTTTTTTCCAAATGAATGAAATTTTTTGAAATTCGTTTTTTAATCTATGATCTTTTTTCAAAATTGGATGAACTTTTTTTCTAAATCGATGAAATTTTTTCAACTTTGATGACTTTTTTTCAGAATCAATGAAGATTTTTCAAATTCAATATTTTTTTCAAATATATGAACTTTTTTCGAAAATCCATGAACAATTTTCAATTCGCAATTTTTTTAGATTTTTTTCTTATTTTTTCCCTTTTTGTTAAAACTCAATGGTTGAAAAAAATTCGTCGATTTTGAGAGCCCTGGTAAATGGTCAACCCGGCCCTAGTCAACGGTCAGCAGAAGCCTGTCAGGTTTTTTTTTTTTTGAGACAAGCCTGTCAGGTGGAAGTCGCCGAACCGAGTGAACTAGAAGAAAAAAACTGAGCGAATATGAACCTCTTTTTTCGCGGCTGATTGAGAGCCTAGCCAGCGCTCGAAATGTTGTTTTTTAGGCCGGCCCGTCAGCAGAGCTGTGTGAGCGCTAGTTTGCTAACTGGCGCTAAAGGCACCAATTAGAGCTCCCTTACTGTTTTGCCAAAAAAGATAAGTATTGCTGTTGTTTTGACCTATACCCTTTTGTCCCATTCCTCGTCTCCCATGCAGACAATTCCCAAAAAATGTTATTGACAATGAAAAAATTATTATTATTATTATTATTATCCCCTAAACAAAATCAGATTGACCAGAACGATTAATGGGACAGCAGAAAGACATAGGTACACTCCCTAATAATAATTTAAAATATATGAAATACTACGTGGAAGAGTAATATTGTACGGTGGTACCGTATGCCATGCTATTCTTTTTTTAACACAGTACAGACGCACGTACACTCACCCTATGAATCCATGCATGCACACTCTAGAGCACCTCCAAGAAACTAAGCCGGCACACCATTTTGAGATTGCCGAAGTCGTCACAAACGTCTTTGTAGTCAATAGTGACATCGCCGAAAGGTCTTGAATAATTTCAGAAAAATGCGAGCACCAATGTCTAATTTAGGACTTAAACTCTGATGGGATACCTCTTCTCCTAATCATCCAACCACATACTGGTTCGCGCATGCCATGCTATTCAAGCACTAGAAATATTTGGAAATGATGTGTTGAATTGTCTTGTCTTTCATATAAAAGCAACATTGAGTGGTGCCCTTCCGATTCCATGTCTTATACTTTATTTTGTTAATTCCAGCGAATGCTTTGACTTTTATTTTCATGATTCATCTATGGTACTCGAATAGGCTATCTTTTCACTCAGACCAAAATGTATATCTATAGGGAGAATGGTGGCATTCACTCTAGCTACGTAATACTTATTCATAAACACGGGTCTCTACTTAGCATCCACAAATGCTAAGGATCTACCGTTGCCAGCAGTAACAGAGCGGAAATGCTGCGTTGGTTTTACAAAGCTACGGTCACCGGTTCTGGAAGCTTTTGGACGTTTTCTTTTCACATTTTTGCGGTTCTCCATTCGATTTCTAGTCTTCTGATCGGTTTATTCTTTTTAATGAACTTTTAGTATATCTTCTTACTTTTTCAAAATCTATGAAAATTTAAGATTTGTGAAATTTTCAAAAATTCATGAATATTTTTAAAAGTCAACTTCACAACCATTTTTAAAATTTATGAGCATTTTTAATTCAATAATTTTTCCAAATCTACAATATGTTTTAAAATTCGTGAACATTTTTAATTGTTTTGAATATATTTTAATGTTTTGAATATTTTCTCCAATTTCGCAAACATTTTTTGATGTCGCGATCATTTTTTTCCCAATTTTGTGAACATTTATTTAACTTGCAAACATTTTTAAATTTGTGAACATTTTCTCAAATTCATGAACTTTTTTGGTGAATTCACGAACATTCACAAACAACGGGGTAAAGCATAAGTCGATTCCTCTCAGGGACTCGTACCATCTAGGAGTCATCAACCTCCAAAAGTAACAAATCACCAATGAAATCGAAGGGAACCCAAATTCCTTTGGTGAAATTATAGTTTAGGGACAACTCTATTTTTCCCTCAAAGGATAAAGTGATCTGACGGAGGGATGCGTTTTTTTTGGGAGCTTTCAAGATTTTAGAAAAATGGAGATAAAGTTGCTCAGCTGAAGTTGGGAAAACAATGATCCTTGGAGAAAAAGAAGGTGGCCTTATATAGCTCCACTCAAAATCTGCGCGTTGAGTACCTTGAACACATCCTAGAATGTCTTATCGAAACCTCTTGAGGCACCTTCAGGGACGCCCCCGACTCCATGCCCGACATCAGGGTACCAGTCTAGATGACACCAGACGCCTCTAATGTCAATCGAAGGCAACACTAGAGGGAGGGCCGAATTTCATGAGTGAATCTGAGAGCTCCAGATTTCGGGGCCGACTCCTACAATTACTCCCACTGATAATAAAGGCTTTTGATGTCAAATGTAGGCAGCACCATTGGTTAGCCCGGAATCTCCGTAAGGACATTCCGACATTCCGAGACACAGACAACTAGTCCATTTTGAAGGTGCCCAGATGATTTTTTTGCCTATTTGTGTGGAAAATATGATGCATCTTAGGATGTGGATTTTGGCTCCACTCTAAGATCATTGAGAGACACCTCTTAATAGTGCAGCTTTTCTTTACTCAAGATAAAGGAAAATGTACATAAAAATTAGTATACCTTCTTGTTTTTCTCTTTGATAATTAGGGGTCAACATCCATCTTTGCTTGCAAGCTTTGGACTAACACACTTTGCATATACTTTTCAAACAAGGTTAGTCATCAAATACATACTGTTATTTACACCAAAACCAACTCGGAAGACAATTGCAATTTCACACGCGACTTAGATCGATTGCGAGAGAGAGGGAGAGGGAGAGGGAGAGGGAGAGGGGGAGGGAGGGAGAGAGGGAGAGAGAGAGAGAAGGAGAGAGGGGGGGGGGAAGATCCTCTTCCTCAATGTTTCTCTCCACGAGACAACCGAACCTACTCCAAAAAATGTCGAAGTGTTATGTTGTCGAGCGTACAATGACTTGCGCACAAGCCTTCGTGCATGTTCCATTAACATGTTGTCCCAACTAGAAATCATCGACACCCTCTAATTCCTTGTTGCCTTGACGATGATAACAACATTGTTGAGAACATATCAGACCTCTTGGCCCAATATCAGATCTAGGATTTCACTGCAAGGGGTGCTAGTCAAAGAACACATTTTTTGCGTAGAGTTCATAATTTAAATGACATGTAAAAAATCACAAATATGGATACTATTAGCAATCATGAAACATCAAAAAATAGAAATATCAAAGCTCAGAACTTATTTCCGGGAGAAGAAGAGAAAGTGATCAATCCATCAACATGGAGTTTGGACGTAAACTTTTGTCAATTTAGTATTTTTTGGCGCCTCTAATGTATATAGAATTAACCCAACTCTTAGTAGGTAAAGAACACTATGTATTTTCAATGGCACCCCAACTAGATCCGCCCCTGCTTGGGTGGCCCACATAATCCCACGTGGTTAACACCTCTTTAAAGTTACAATTCTCAAAAGAGTTAAGCACACAGGTACAACGCCCATCTTGCGCAAAATTTTGATTCAAGATTCAGTCTTCACCTCAAGAAACGAGAAAAGACAAATTTTCGTGCTGACAGTGATAATATCCAGTTTGTTAATCCAATTTAAGTTACTACTATCCACATATGAATTTGTACTTTTTTCTCAACCATGGTTCAAAATTGTATTTGAGTTTTTCGTGACATAGTATATAAGCGTGAAACAGATTGAAGGAAGACGCCTCTCAAGGGGCGATCGGCTCATTGATTTATAGCAGGATTATAAATCTTGGAGACCAAGAAAGAACCCTATACGTGTATATGTACAACCGTATGCAAACAGAATACTCGCAGGTTAGCTATACAAAGTTATACTTTAACACCCCCCCGTAGTTTGTGCGTCGGTTAAACGCATAAACTGTACCGAAAGTCCTTGAAGAGCTGAGACGGTAAGCCCTTCGTCATGATATTGGTAAACTGTTGCGAGGACGACACGTGAAGAACCTTCTCACTAACGAAGTGGATGTCGATCTCGATGTGCTTCGTGCGGCGATGCTTGTCCGGGTTACATGCCATGTAAACAGCACTGACGTTATCACAAAAGACAACGGTCGCAGACGGAAGAGGGCGCTGAAGCTCAAGAAGAAGCAGTCGAAGCCAGCAACACTCAGCCATGGCATGAGCCACAGCTATGTACTCAGCCTCGGCACTGGAGCAAGACGCCGTGGCCTGGTGTTTGGAGGACCAGGGCACCAGGTTGTCACCAAGATAGACACAATAGCCAGAAGTTGAACGGCGTGTGTCAGGGCAGCCGGCCCAACCCGCGTCGCAGTAGGCGGTGAGCGAGGCGGCCGGCGTGGAGTGGAGCTGAAGACCGAGGTCGAGGGTGCCATGGACGTAGCGAAGGATCCGCTTGACGAGGTTGAGATGAGGTTCCCGGGGAGCGTGCATGTAGAGGCACGCTTGCTGGACATCATGGGCAATGTTGGGGCGAGTAAGCGTCAGGTACTGAAGAGCCCCGGCAAAGCTCTTGTACTCAGTGGCACCGGTGACGAGATGACCCTCATCGGAAGAGAGCTTGCGACGGGTGTCAATGGGCGTAACACACGGGTTGCAATCCATCATGCTAGCGCACTGAAGAAGGTCGATGGCGTACTGGCACTGCGAGAGAAGCATCCCCGACGTGGACCGAGAGACCGAGATCCTGAGGATGTAGGACAAGTCCCCGAGATCGGTCATGGGGAACTCGCGGTGAAGTTGGTCGATGATGTGCTGTAGAAGCCTGGCACTGGATGCGGTGAGGATGATGTCGTCGACGTAGAGAAGCAAGTAGGCCATCTTGGAACCGCGCCAAAGAACGACAGAGACACGTCGCTCTGGGAAGCCACGAATCCTAGTCGATGAGCGTGATGAGCGAACCGCTAGTACCACGCGCGGGGCGCCTGCTTGAGTCCATAGAGGGACTTGTGGAGCAGGCAGACGTGCCGAGGACGTGTAGGGTCGATGAAGCCGGGTGGCTGCTCACAATGTACCACCTCTTCAAGATCGCCATGGAGGAAGGCGTTCTTGATGTCCAGCTGATGAACCGGCCAAGCATGGGAGACGACGATGCTGAGTACAACACGGATCGTGGCCGGCTTGACGACAGGACTAAAAGTCTCATCGTAGTCAATACTAGGCTGCTGCGAGAATCCATGGGCCACCCACCTGGCCTTGTACCGAGGAAGAGCTCCATCGGCGCCAAACTTGTGCTTGAAGATCCACTTCCCTGAAACAACGTTAGCACCAACCGGACGAGGAACAAGAGACCAAGTGCGGTACTGAAGAATAGCATCGTACTCCTCGGACATGGCGGCACGCCAGAGAGGATCCTGAAGAGCAGAGCAATAAGTTTTGGGAATAGGAGATATGGAATAGTGTTCGGATGAGAGATTGAGTTTGTCAATTGGCTGAAAGATACCACGCTTGGCGCGAGTGAGCATGGTGAGGGAGTTGATAGCAGGAGCGGTGCTGCCGTGAGAGCGACGAGGAGGGGGAGGGGGTAGCGGTGGCGGTGGGTGATGACCGACAAGTATAGGGGATCTATCATAGTCCTTTCGATAAGTAAGAGTGTCGAACCCAACGAGGAGCAGAAGGAAATAATAAGCGGTTTTCAGCAAGGTATTCTCTGCAAGTACTGAAATAAGTGGTAACAGATAGTTTTGTGATAGGATAAATTGTAACGAGCAACAAGTAACAAAAGTAAATAAAGTGCAGCAAGGTGGCCCAATCCTTTTGTAGCAAAGGACAAGCCGGAACAAACTCTTATAATAGGAAAATCGCTCCCGAGGACACATGGGAATATCGTCAAGCTAGTTTTCATCACGTTCATATGATTCGCGTTCGATACTTTGATAATTTGATATGTGGGTGGACCGGTGCTTGGGTGCTGTTCTTACTTGAACAAGCATCCCACTTATGATTAACCTCTATTGCAAGCATCCGCAACTACAACAAAAGTATTAAGGTAAACCTAACCATAGCATGAAACATATGGATCCAAATCAGCCCCTTACGAAGCAACGCATAAACTAGGGTTTAAGCTTCTGTCACTCTAGCAACCCATCATCTACTTATTACTTCCCAATGCCTTCCTCTAGGCCCAAATAATGGTGAAGTGTTATGTAGTCGACTTCACATAACACCACTAGAGGCTAGACAACATACATCTTATCAAAATATCAAACGAATACCAAATTCACATGACTACTCATAGCAAGACTTCTCCCTTGTCCTCAGGAACGAACGTATTACTCACAAAGCATATTCATGTTCATAATTAGAGGGGTAATAATATGCATATAGGATCTGAACATATAATCTTCCACCAAATAAACCACCTAGCATCAACTACAAGGAGTAATCAACACTACTAGCAACCTACTAGCACCAATCCTGGACTTTGAGACAAGAATTGGATACAAGAGATGAACTAGGGTTTGGAGATGAGATGGTGCTGGTGAAGATGTTGATGGAGATTTCCCTCTCCCGATGAGAGGAGCGTTGGTGATGACGATGGTGATGATTTCCCCCTCCGGGAGGGAAGTTTCCCCGGCAGAACAGCTCTGCCGGAGCTCTAGATTGGATCCGCCAAGGTTCCGCCTCGTGGCGGCGGAGTCTCGTCCCGAAAAGTTCCTCCTTATTTTTTTCTCATCGAAAGACCTCATATAGGAGAAGATGGGCATCGGAGGGCCACCAGCGGGCCCACGAGATAGGGGGCGCGCCCTAGGGGGGGGGGCCCCCACCCTCGTGAGCAGGGTGTGGGTCCCCTGGCCTTCATCTTTGGCGTGGATTTTTTTTATTTCTTTTAAGACGTTCCGTTGAGTTTCAGGACTTTTGGAGTTGCGCAGAATAGGTCTCTAATATTTGCTCCTTTTCCAGACCAGAATTCCAGCTGCCGGCATTCTCCCTCCTTGTGTAAACCTTGTAAAATAAGACAGAATAGCCATAAGTATTGTGACATAAAGTGAAATAACAGTCCATAATGCGATAAATATCGATATAAAAGCATGATGCAAAATGGACGTATCAACTCCCCCAAGCTTAGACCTCGCTTGTCCTCAAGCGAAAAGCCGATAACAATAAATATGTCCTCATGTTTAGAGGTAGAGGCGTCGATAAAAATAAAATACGGACATGAAGGCATCATGATTATTCTTATAACAACAACATATATAGGTTTTGTCATATGATTACTTATGTTCAAGTGATGATCTATTCACAATGCAAAAGTATAAATCATAAACCTTATTGGGTTCCAACAAACTATAACCTCAGTCATTGAAGCAATTGCAATTTATCATAACATCGGAAAGAGTCTATGTCAGAGCTAAAAAGCAAGTCCACACACTCAACTATCATTTAGTCCTCCATAATTGCTAACACTCACGCGATACTTGTGGTTACAGAGTTTTAATCGGACACAGAGAAAGATAGGGGCTTATAGTTTTGCCCCACAACCTTTTACCTCAAGGGTAATGTCAACAACAATGGTTCATGCTCCCCTACATCCAATTAGATATATATATATATATATATATATATATATATATATATATCATGTTCTTTCCAACATGCTGAGCTTGCCAAAGGATAAAATGAAAAAGGAAAGGTGAAGACCACCGTGACTCTTGCATAAGGTAGAAGATAATAATAAAGGATAGGCCCTTCGCAGAGGGAAGCAGAGGTTGCCATGCGCTTTTATGGTTGGATATATAAAATCTCAATGCGAAAGAACGTCACTTTATATTGCCACTTGTGATATGAACCTTTATTATGCAGTACGTCGCTTTTATTACTTCCACATCACAAGATCGTATAAAGCTTATTTATCCCACACCAATCAAACATACATATTTAGAGCAATTTTTATTGCTTTGCATCGATGACAACTTACTTGAAGGATCTTACTCAATCCATAGGTAGATATGGTGGACTCTCATGGCAAAACTGGTTTAGGGATATTTGGAAGCACAAGTAGTATTTCTACTTGGTGCTGAGAATTTGGCTAGCATGAGGGGGAAAGGCAAGCTCAACAAGTTAGAGGAACCATGACAACATACTTTATCTCGGATATAAGAAAGACATAACTCATTACGTTGTCTTCCTTGTCCAACATCAACTCTTTAGCATGTCATATTTTAATAAGTGATCCCAATCATAAAAGATGTCAATAATAATATATCTATATGTGAAAACCTCTCTTTCCTTATTACTTCCTATTAATTGCAACAATGACCAAAGCTATGTCTGCCAACTCCCAACAACTTTTAATCATCATACTCTTTCTATGTGAAGTCATTACTCTCAATAAGATCAATATGAACTCTTGGTTTCTTTTTATTCTTTTTCTCTTTTCTTTTATTCACCCAAGATCATGGCAAAATAATCAAGCCCTTGACTCAACACTAATCTTTATTATATATATCTCACGGACTCGATTACATAGAGGGATCATAAAGCAAAACTCAAAACTAGATCATGCCATAAACTTTATTCTACTAGATCAAGATAGTACTGATAGGATCGAACTAAGAAAAACGGTAAAGATAAGAGTTGTGATTGTGATACGATACCGGGGCACCTCCCCCAAGCTTGGCAGTTGCCAAGGGGAGTGCCCATACCCAGATACTCAATTCTTCTTTGTTGGAGGAGACGGTGGTGGTGATGTTGGCTTAGTTGATGGCTTAGTCTTCTCCCTTAATTTGCGCTTAAGGACGACATTTTGATCCCTCAGACCATCAACTTCCCACTCCAGGTTAAATATCTTTTTGCATAGGTCCTGCTTATTTTCCTGCAAGAGACAAAAATGGATAAACTCGAACTTGGGTTTCTTTACCCTATCAGGGAGACTTGACTTTTTGAACTCCACGTGCATGTCCCCAGATTGAGGTAATGGTGCTTCGTCTTCATCTGAGCTCGTCTCCTCCTTCCCCTTGGGTTCATAGTCCTCTTCTTCCTTCGTGGTCCATCCATTATGTTCCACATCTCCATAGACCCTTGGATTTGCTAAGTAGTCATCCACATAGCTTTCTCCTTCCGAATCCTGGGAAGACATGTTGATCTAATCTGCAATAGGACAGCTCGAAACAAAGACAGGAGATTTTTGCGTGATACGGGAGTCAAAACCATTGGGAGAATATATAATGAATTTTTACCGACCAAAATACGTAACGTGCAAGAAAACGGAGTCTGGAGGGCACACGAGGCGCTCACGAGGTAAGGGGGCGCGCCCAGGGGGGTAGGGCGCGCCCACCACCCTCGTGGGCCCCTCGTGTCATTCCCGGACTGCTACTTATTTTTCTATTTTTCTAAATATTCCAAAACGGAGAAATATTGCCTTAAAAATTGTTTTGGAGTCAGTTTACTTACCGTACCACATACCTATTCCTTTTCGGAGTCTGAAACGTTCCGGAAAGTGTCCCTTATGTATTCCTTCGGGGTTATGGTTTCAATAATATTGGTTTCAACATTTATGGGATTACCTGACATATAATGTTTAATTCTTTGACCATTTACCACCTTCAGATTTGTGCCCTCGAAGTTGTTGATTTTTATGGCACCGGAACGATAGACCTCTTCGATGACGTAGGGGCCTTCCCATTTAGAGAGAAGTTTTCCTGCAAAAAATCTTAAACGAGAGTTGTATAGCAATACATAATCACCTACATTAAACTCACGCTTTTGTATCCTTTTGTCATGCCATCTTTTAACTTTTTCTTCAAACAACTTGGCATTTTCATAAGCTTGGGTTCTCCATTCATCAAGTGAGCTAATATCAAATAACCTCTTCTCACCGGCAAGTTTAAAATCATAGTTGAGCTCTTTAATAGCCCAATATGCCTTATGTTCTAGTTCGAGAGGTAAGTGACATGCTTTTCCATAAACCATTTTATACGGAGACATACCCATAGGATTTTTATATGTAGTTCTATAAGCCCATAATGCATCATCAAGTTTCTTAGACCAATTCTTTCTAGACCTATTAACAGTCTTTTGCAAAATTAATTTGAGCTCTCTATTGCTCAATTCTACTTGACCACTAGACTGTGGGTGATAAGGAGATGCAATTCTATGATTAACATCATATTTAGCAACAATTTTACGGAAGGCACCATGAATAAAGTGTGAACCACCATCAGTCATTAAATATCTAGGGACTCCAAACCTCGGGAAAATAACTTCCTTACGCATTTTAATAGAAGTGTTATGATCAGCACTACTAGTTGGAATAGCTTCTACCCACTTAGTAACGTAATCAACAACAACTAGAATATGTGTGTACCCATTAGAGGCAGGAAAAGGTCCCATATAATCAAAGCCTCAAACATCAAACAGTTCAATAACAAGTGAATAATTCATAGGCATTTCTTGACGTCTACTAATATTACCAATTCTTTGACATTCATCGCAAGACAAGACAAAATTACGGGCATCCTTGAAGAGAGTAGGCCAATAAAACCCAGATTGCAATACCTTATGTGCAGTTCTATCTCCAGCGTGGTGTCCTCCATAAGACTCGGAATGACACTTGCGTAGGATCTGTTCATGTTCATGCTCAGGTACACAATGTCTAATAACACCATCTACTCCTTCCTTATAAAGGTGTGGGTCATCCCAAAAGTAATGTCTTAAATCATAGAAAACCTTTTTCTTTTGCTGGTATGTGAAGCTAGGTGGTATAAACTTAGCAGCAATATAATTAGCATAATCAACATACCATGGAGTACTACGAGAAGTACTTATAACATTTAATTGTTCATCAGGAAAGTCATCATTAATAGGTAGTGGGTCATCAAGAATATTTTCTAACCTAGACAAGTTGTCTGCAACGGGGTTCTCAGCTCCCTTTCTATCAACAATATGCAAATCAAATTCTTGTAGCAAGAGAACCCATCTAATAAGTCTAGGCTTAGCATCTTTCTTTTCCATAAGGTGTTTAATAGCAGCATGATCAGTTTGAATAGTTACTTTAGAATCAACAATATAAGATCTGAACTTATCACAAGCAAATACAAGTGCTAAAAGCTCCTTTTCAGTAGTAGCATAATTTCTTTGAGCATTGTCTAGAGTCTTACTAGCATAATGGATAACATTTAATTTCTTATCAACTCTTTGCCCTAGAACAGCACCTACAGCATAATCACTAGCATCACACATAATTTCAAAGGGTAAATTCCAATCAGGTGGCTGAACAATAGGTGCAGAGACTAATGCTTTCTTAAGTATTTCAAATGCTTCTACACAATCATCATCAAAGACAAATGGTATATCTTTTTGCAATAAATTAGTCAGAGGCCGAGAATTTTTTGAGAAGTCCTTAATGAACCTCCTGTAAAATCCGGCGTGACCAAGGAAACTTCTTATACCTTTGATGTCCTTGGGACATGGCATCTTTTCAATAGCATCCACCTTGGCTTTATCAACTTCAATACCTCTTTCAGAAACCTTGTACCCCAAGACAATACCTTCATTAACCATAAAGTGGCACTTTTCCCAATTCAAGACAAGACTAGTTTCTTCACATCTCTGCAAAACTCGATCAAGATTGCTCAAGCAATCATCAAAAGAGGAACCATAGATGGAAAAGTCGTCCATGAAAACCTCACAAATTTTTTCATAGAAGTCAGAGAATATAGCCATCATGCATCTTTGAAAGGTAGCAGGTGCATTACATAAACCAAAAGGCATACATCTATAAGCAAAAGTACCAAAAGGGCATGTAAAAGTAGTCTTTGATTGATCTTTAGCCGACACAGGTATTTGAGAGAAACCAGAATAACCATCTAGAAAGCAATAGTGTGTATGTTTGCATAATATTTCTAGCATTTGATCAATAAAAGGTAAGGGGTAATGATCTTTCTTAGTAGTTTATTTAATTTGCGGAAATCAATTACCATCCTATAACCTGTGATAATTCTTTGTGGAATCAATTCATCTTTATCATTAGGAACAACAGTAATACCTCCCTTCTTAGGGACACAATGGACAGGACTTACCCACTCACTATCAGCAACGGGATAAATTATACCTGCCTCCAGAAGCTTTAGTATTTCTTTTCTTACTACTTCTTTCATTTTAGGATTCAGATGTCGTTGAGGATCATGAACTGGTTTGGCATCTGCTTCCAAATTTATTTTATGTTGACATAGAGTGGGACTAATGCCCTTAAGATCATCAAGAGTATATCCAATAACAGCACGATGCTTCTTCAGAGTTTTCAATAATCTTTCTTCTTCATGCTCTGAAAGGTTAGCACTAATAATAACAGGATATATCTTCTTTTCATCAAGATAAGCATATTTAAGATTATCAGGCAAAGGTTTAAGCTCAAACACGGGATCACCCTTGGGTGGAGGAGGATCCCCTAGGATTTCAACAGGAAAATTGTGTTTCAGAACAGGTTCCTGTTTAAAGAATACTTCATCTATTTCCCTTCTTTCTTTCATGAACATATCATTTTCATGGTCTAGCAAATAGTGTTCTAAAGGATCACTAGGAAGTACAGCAATAGAAGCAAGACCAATAATTTCATCCTTACTAGGTAATTCTTCCTCACGATGTTGTTGTTGGAAATATGCCCTAGAGGCAATAATAAATTGGTTATTATTATATTTCCTTGTTCATGATAATTGTTTATTATCCATGCTAGAATTGTATTGATAGGAAACTCAGATACATGTGTGGATACATAGACAACACCATGTCCCTAGTAAGCCTCTAGTTGACTAGCTCGTTGATCAATAGATGGTTACGGTTTCCTGACCATGGACATTGGATGTCGTTGATAACGGGATCACATCATTAGGAGAATGATGTGATGGACAAGACCCAATCCTAAGCCTAGCACAAGATCATGTAGTTCGTATGCTAAAGCTTTTCTAATGTCAAGTATCATTTCCTTAGACCATGAGATTGTGCAACTCCCGGATACCGTAGGAATGCTTTGGGTGTACCAAACGTCACAACGTAACTGGGTGACTATAAAGGTACACTACAGGTATCTCCGAAAGTGTCTGTTGGGTTGGCACGAATCGAGACTAGGATTTGTCACTCCGTGTAAACGGAGAGGTATCTCTGGGCCCACTCGGTAGGACATCATCATAATGTGCACAATATGATCAAGGAGTTGATCACGGGATGATGTGTTACGGAACGAGTAAAAGAGACTTGCCGGTAACGAGATTGAACAAGGTATCAGGATACCGACGATCGAATCTCGGGCAAGTATCGTACCGCTAGACAAAGGGAATTGTATACGGGATTGATTAAGTCCTTGACATCGTGGTTCATCCGATGAGATCATCGTGGAACATGTGGGAGCCAACATGGGTATCCAGATCCCGCTGTTGGTTATTGACCGGAGAACGTCTCGGTCATGTCTGCATGTCTCCCGAACCCGTAGGGTCTACACACTTAAGGTTCGGTGACGCTAGGGTTATAGAGATATTAGTATGCGGTAACCCGAAAGTTGTTCGGAGTCCCGGATGAGATCCCGGACGTCACGAGGAGTTCCGGAATGGTCCGGAGGTAAAGAATTATATATAGGAAGTGCTATTTCGGCCATCGGGACAAGTTTTGGGGTCACCGGTATTGTACCGGGACCACCGGAAGGGTCCCGGGGGTCCACCGGGTGGGGCCACCTGCCCCGGGGGGCCACATGGGCTGTAGGGGTTGTGCCTTGGCCTATATGGGCCAAGGGCACCAGCCCCAAGAGGCCCATGCGCCAAGAGAGAGAAAAAAAAGGGGAGAGTCCTAAAGGGGGAAGGCACCTCCGAGGTGCCTTGGGGAGGATGGACTCCTCCCCCCCTTGGCCGCACCCTTCCTTGGAGGAAGGGGCAAGGGCTGCGCCTCCCCCCTCTCCCTTGGCCCTATATATAGTGGGGAAAAGGAGGAGAAAACCAATCTAAGGCCTGGCGCCTCCCTCTCCCTCCCGTGACACATCTCCCTCCTCCCGCAGCGCTTAGCGAAGCCCTGTTGGAATCCCGCTACTTCCACCATGCCGTCGTGCTGCTGGATCTCCATCAACCTCTCCCTCCTTCTTGCTGGATCAAGGCATGGGAGACGTCTCCGTTCCGTACGTGTGTTGAACGCGGAGGTGCCGTCCGTTCGGTGCTAGGATCATCGGTGATTTGGATCACGACGAGTACGACTCCATCAACCCCGTTCTCTTGAACGCTTCCGCGCGCGATCTACAAGGGTATGTAGATCCACTCCTCCCTCGTTGCTAGATGACTCCATAGATAGATCTTGGTGACACGTAGGAAAATTTTGAATTTATGCTACGTTCCCCAACAATTGTTTACTAAATTTAGAGAAATTAAACTCATGAACCATATCATCCAAGCCAATAGTAACAACATTCTTTGTGCAATCTATGGTAGCATTGACAGTATTTAAGAAGGGTCTACCAAATATAATGGGACAAAAGCTATCTTGTAGGGAACTAAGAACAAGAAAATCAGTAAGATATTTAGTTTTCCCACACAAGACTTCAACTTCTCTAACAATTCCCATTGCTGAAATAGTATCTCTATTGGCAAGTTTAATTGTGACATCAATATCTTCTAACTCAGCAGATGCAATTTCATTCTTAATTTCTTCATATAAAGTATGCGGTATAACACTAGCACTAGCACCCATATCACATAAGCCATGATAACAATGATCTCCTATTTTAACAGAAATAACAGGCACGCCTACCACAGGTCTATGTTTATCTTTAGCACAAGGCTTAGCAATTCTAGTAGTTTCACCTTCGAACTGAATAACATGCCCATCAATATTATCAGACAAGAGATCTTTAACAATAGCAATATTAGGTTCTACTTTAACTTGCTCAGGAGGTGTATAACTTCTAATATTGCTTTTACGAACAACAGTTGAAGCTTTAGCATGATCCTTTATTCTAACAGGGAAAGGTGGTTTCTCAATATAAGAAGTAGGAACAATAGGATCATTATAAGTGACAGTCTTTTCTTCAACTTTAATAGGTGCAGCTATTTTTACTTCTATGGGAGGATGATATTTAAATCACTTCTCCTTAGGGAGATCAACATAAGTAGCAAAAGATTCACAGAAAGAAGCTACTATCTCAGAGTCAAGTCCATATTTAGTGCTAAACTTACGGAAAATATCGGTATCCATAAAATATTTAACACAATCAAACTTAGGTGTCATACCTGACTCCTTACCTTCGTCGAGGTCCCAATCTTCAGAGTTGCGTTTAATTCTATCCAATAAATTCCATCTGAATTCAATAGTCTTCATCATAAAAGAGCCAGCACAAGAAGTATCGAGTATGTTGCGATTGTTTTCAGAAAGCCGAGCATAAAAACTTTGCATAATTATTTCTCTCTAGAGCTCATGATTGGGGCATGAATATAACATTGATTTAAGCCTCCCCCAAGATTGAGCGATGCTTTCTCCTTCACGAGGCCAGAAATTATATATATAATTGCGATCACGATGAACAAGATGCATAGGGTAATACTTTTGATGAAATTCCAACTTCAATCTTTTATAGTCCCATGATCTCATATCATCACATTGCCTATACCATACCAATGCGTCTCCCTTCAAAGAAAAAGGGAAGACCTTCTTCTTAGCAACATCATCGGGTATACCTGCAAGCTTAAATAATCCACAAACTTCATCCACATATATTAAGTGCTCATCAGGATGCTTTGTTCCATCTCCTGTAAAAGGGTTAGCTAGCAGTTTTTCCATCATACCCGAAGGAAATTCAAAAGGAGTTTCATTTTCAATAGGTTCAGTAGGTTGAGGAGCAACTCTTTGCTCTACTGGACGGGGTGAAGATACCCCGAACAAGCCCCTCAGAGAATTACTTTCCATAGTAACAAGTGACAGTAAATTTCAGCACACTATATAATTTTTTCCTTACCAATTTCCACCTACCAAAGGCGCTACACTCCCCGACAACGGCGCCAGAAAAGAGTCTTGGATCTATGGTAGTCCTTTCGATAAGTAAGAGTGTCGAACCCAACGAGGAGCAGAAGGAAATGATAAGCGGTTTTCAGCAAGGTATTCTTTGCAAGTACTGAAATAAGTGGTAACAGATAGTTTTGTGATAGGATAAATTGTAACGAGCAACAAGTAACAAAAGTAAATAAAGTGCAGCAAGGTGGCCCAATCCTTTTGTAGCAAAGGACAAGCCGGAAAAAACTCTTATAATAGGAAAAGCGCTCCCGAGGACACATGGGAATATCGTCAAGCTAGTTTTCATCACGTTCATATGATTCGCGTTCGATACTTTGATAATTTGATATGTGGGTGGACCGGTGCTTGGGTGCTGTTCTTACTTGAACAAGCATCCCACTTATGATTAACCTCTATTGCAAGCATCCGCAACTACAACAAAAGTATTAAGGTAAACCTAACCCTAGCATGAAACATATGGATCCCAATCAGCCCCTTACGAAGCAACGCATAAACTAGGGTTTAAGCTTCTGTCACTCTAGCAACCCATCATCTACTTATTACTTCCCAATGCCTTCCTCTAGGCCCAAATAATGGTGAAGTGTTATGTAGTCGACTTCACATAACACCACTAGAGGCTAGACAACATACATCTTATCAAAATATCAAACGAATACCAAATTCACATGACTACTCATAGCAAGACTTCTCCCTTGTCCTCAGGAACGAACGTAATTACTCACAAAGCATATTCATGTTCATAATCAGAGGGGTAATAATATGCATATAGAACTTGAACATATAATCTTCCACCAAATAAACCAACTAGCATCAACTACAAGGAGTAATCAACACTACTAGCAACCTACTAGCACCAATCCCGGACTTTGAGACAAGAATTGGATACAAGAGATGAACTAGGGTTTGGAGATGAGATGGTGCTGGTGAAGATGTTGATGGAGATTGCCCTCTCCCGATGAGAGGAGCGTTGGTGATGACGATGGTGATGATTTCCCCCTCCGGGAGGGAAGTTTCCCCGGCAGAACAGCTCTGCCGGAGCTCTAGATTGGATCCGCCAAGGTTCCGCCTCGTGGCGGCGGAGTCTCATCCCGAAAAGTTCCTCCTTATTTTTTTCTCATCGAAATACCTCATATAGGAGAAGATGGGCATCGGAGGGCCACCAGCGGGCCCACGAGATAGGGGGCGCGCCCTAGGGGGGGCGCCCCCACCCTCGTGAGCAGGGTGTGGGTCCCCTGGCCTTCATCTTTGGCGTGGATTTTTCTTTATTTCTTTTAAGACGTTCCGTGGAGTTTCAGGACTTTTGGAGTTGCGCAGAATAGGTCTCTAATATTTGCTCCTTTTCCAGACCAGAATTCCAGCTGCCGGCATTCTCCCTCCTTGTGTAAACCTTGTAAAATAAGACAGAATAGCCATAAGTATTGTGACATAAAGTGAAATAACAGTCCATAATGCGATAAATATCGATATAAAAGCATGATGCAAAATGGACGTATCAACTCCCCCAAGCTTAGACCTCGCTTGTCCTTAAGCGAAAAGCCGATAACAATAAATATGTCGGGCAAGTAACATACCGATGACAAAGGGAACAAAGTATGTTGTTATGCGGTTTGACCGATAAAGATCTTCGTAGAATATGTAGGAGTCAATATGAGCATCCAGGTTCCGCTATTGGTTATTGACCGGAGACGTGTCTCGGTCATGTCTACATAGTTCTCAAACCCGTAGGGTCCGCACGCTTAAAGTTTGATGACGGTTATATTATGAGTTTATGTGTTTTGATGTACCGGAGGAGTTCGGAGTCCCGGATGAGATCGGGGACATGACGAGGAGTCTCGAAATGGTCGAGACGTAAAGATCGATATATTGGACGACTATATTCGGACATCGGAAAGGTTCCGAGTGATTCGGGTATTTTCGGAAGTACCGGGGAGTTACGGGAATTCGTATTGGGCCTTAATGGGCCATACGGGAAAGGAGAGAAAGGACTCAAAGGGTGGCCGCACCCCTCCCCATGGGCTGGTCCGAATTGGACTAGGGAGGGGGGTGCCCCCTTGCTTCCTTCTGCTTTTCCCTTCCCTTTCCTTCCTTCTTACTCCTACTACTTGGAAGGGCTCCTAGTTCTACTAGGAAAGGGGGAATCCTACTCCCGGTAGGAGTAGGACTCCCCTAGGGCGCGCCATAGAGAGGGCCGGCCCTCCCCCTCCTCCACTCCTTTATATACGGGGGCAGGGGGCACCCCAAAGACACACAAGTTGATATTCGTGATCGTTCCTTAGCCGTGTGCGGTGCCCCCTTTCACCATATTCCACCTCGGTCATATCGTAGCGGTGCTTAGGCGAAGCCCTGTGTCGGTAGAACATCATCACCGTCATCACGCCGTCGTGCTGACGAAACTCTCCCTCAACACTCGGCTGGATCGGAGCTCGAGGGACGTCACCGAGTTGAACGTGTGCAGAACTCAGAGGTGCCGTACGTTCGGTACTTGGATCGGTCGGATCGGGAAGACGTACGACTACTTCCTCTATGTTGTGTCAACGCTTCCGTTGCCGGTCTACGAGGTTTGGATAGCATAGGCACCCAAAGACATAGGGGCCAGAGAAGGAGGGTGGCTGTCAGTATAGAAGGGTATATGGGATGCAGAAATCTATGGCTTGGCTGGGATGGTGGTTAAGCAAGAAGGCCGCGACGGCGAGGGCCTCGGCCCAGTATGTGGGAGGCATGTAAACCTGGGTGCGGGTGATGTCGTTAAGAGTGCGAAGAGCACGTTCTGCCTTGCCGTTTTGAGGAGAAGTATATGTGTAGGACACGCAGAGGTGTTTACCGTTGCGGGCAAGGAACTTGACGAAGGTGGAGTTAACAAACTCGGTACCATTGTCGGTTTGGAAGGACACGTCAGGGAGGTTGAATTGTGTGCGTGCGTAAGCTACAAAGTTAACGAGAATATCACAGGTGTCGGATTTCCGGTGAAGTGGGAAGGTCCACATAAAATGAGAAAAATCATCAACAATGACAAGGTAATATTTGAAACCAGAATTACTAGCAACAGGTGATGTCCATAAATCACAATGAAGTAATTGGAACAGAATGGCACAAACTATGGATGATCTAGAAAACGGTAGACGCACATGCTTGCCAAGTTGGCATGCATAACACACTTGAGTACTTTTATTACATGGAATAGCAAATTCTGAAGATAAATGTGACATAGAGTCACGACCCGGATGTCCTAAGTGATGATGCCATAGCTCCGATGCGGTGGTGGTGGCGACGGGTCCAAACGGCGAGGTGGTGGTGTTGGTGTTGGCGAAGAACTCGTAGAGTGAGCCGGGGCTACTGCAGCGTATGATCTTGCGCCGAGTGTGCAAATCCTTAATAGAAAAACCACACGGGTCATATTCGACAGAAACATAATTATCGATGGTAAACTGACGAGTAGAAAGAAGATTTTTGATAATATCTGGAACAACTAGAACATTGCTTAGGTAGAAAGTGCGACTAGGTGTGCGGAGAGTGATGTGGCCGGTGGCAGTGATGGGGAGAGGGACGCCATTACCAACGGTAACACAGATGGAAGGAGGAGGATGGGAGGAAGTGGAGAGTATACCAGGGTCGGAGACCATGTGCGAGGTCGCTCCGGAATCCATGACCCATGCGCCCGGCGTGGAGGAGCCTACCGCAGGGGGTCCGGTGGTGGCGTTCAGGGCGGCGATGAGGGCGGAGCAGTCCCATGCAGGAGCCTGGGCGGTGCCGGTGGGGTTGTAGGGCGCCACGGGTGGAGGCGAGTTGGTGCCCCAGGCCTGGCCGTGCATTGGCGCCAGCTGGGTCGTGTAGGCGACCTGACCTGGTGGCACCTAGGTTGACTGGTGGGGCGGTGGCGCTGGAGTGGTGGACCGCGGGGATATCCCGAGGAGGCCAGCGCCCCCGGCGGGATGAGCCGGCGCGCCGTAGGGGCGCCAGGCGGGCTGCATCTACTGAGCCTGGCCGGTGTATGGGTTGAAGCAGAACCATGGGCCAGGCGCCTCGACGGGGTAGGCGGGGATGGAGTTGGCAGCGCCCCCGCCGATGTTCTTCTTCTTCTGCCAGTGGCCACTGTTGCCGCCTGAGTTGCCGCCGGTGGAGGACCCGACGGTGTTGCCGTAGAGGGTGACCTGAGACGGCACGGAGCCGCTCGTGGCGGCGTTGGCGAGATGGTTCTCACACAGAAGAAGGATGGAGCTCGTCTGCAGGAAGGAGGGGGCGGAACTTGCATCGTGACAAGAGTGGTTATGTTAGAGAAGTGGGGGTTGAGCCCCCGGATGCAGGTGAGGACCAAGGTCTGGTCGGTCATGGGCTGCCCCACGTCCGCGAGTGCGTCGGAGAGGGCCTTCAGGAGGTGGCAGTAGGCGGTGATGGTGAGGTCGCCTTGGAAGATGGTCCGGAACCGCGCCTCGAGGTAGACGGCACGGGTGAGCTGATTGGCGAGGAAGAGGTTCTTGATCAACGCGTAGGCATCGTACGTGGTCTGATCTTGAGCCATGATTGTGTCGAGGATGTCCTCGCCGATGGAGCCGTAGATCCACGAGCGGACGACGTAGTCCCGGTGCTGCCACTCGGCCGTGCGGGCGTTCGGCGGCGTGACAACGGAGATGTGATCGGTGAGTTCATACTTGCCGAGGAGGATGGTGATGAGCATACGCCACTTGGCGTAGTTGGACTTCTGCAGGTCAAGGACGATGGGGACGTGCGTCTTAACGCTGGCGACGTGGACGACCTGGGAGGCCGGCGATGTGGTGGATGGGACGAGTGCCCCGGAGGTATGCGCCCCGAGCGCCGATGAGGTGGAGGCGGAGGTCGACATGGCGGCGGCCTGGGGAGGGAGGAGGAGCCGCGGCGGCGCCTAGGGTTTCTGGGCGGCGGCGGCTTAGGGTTGGGTGGCGGCGGAAGCTAAGTTTTAGGAACTAGGGCTGATATCATATAAGCGTGAAACGGATTGAGAGAAGACGCCTCTTAAGGGGCGATCGGCCCATATATTTATAACAGGATTACAAGTCTTGGAGAGCAAGAAAGAACCTTATACACCGTATGCAAACAGAATACGTGCAGGTTAACTATACAAAGTTATACTTTAACATAGTAGACTAATGTTTTATGCAAACATTGCTAGTTTTGCTGCCTCACCCGCACAAGTTTGCAAGCCATAATTCTAAGAAAGGAGGCATTTGTCTGGCTTTATCAAATTGAAACTCTTAAGATTTACAAGAAAAATTGAAAGCCTAAGACACCTAAACACCATGAAGTTCACATACAAACCAACAACAAGAGGCGGCTCAAAAGTTCACACACACGCGATACAAGCCCATCGGGCCATTGGCTCGCAAGAGAAACACATGAAGACCCACACCAAGTAGTCACATAGAAGCCGGTTACTCCTCGCTCCCTGGCCCGCCTGTATAAATAAGCTACCCTTTCCTCGGCCCATTCTGGAAGCCCAATCTATATTTTTATATTAGAAGCCTACGAGTTAACCCTTAATTAATAGGCTTCTAAAATAAAATTCTAGATTGAACTTGTAGAATAAACTGAGAGGAGACAGCTTATTTCCACTATCAGCCGCGTTTTGTGATTAAATCGTGAATTATAAATAGCTGAAAAAGCTTTATTGCTATTTCTAGAGGTAATCTACATTGATGTAATGAAAGCGAAGGACCTACAACAATGACAGAACGCCCCGAGTAATCGTGCCAAAAAAAAACTGGCGCATGAGACAAGCCTTATAAACGCAGCTAGTCTACCGGTATGAGGTAAAGATAAAGAACAACCACCCTGCGTACCATTAGTCTGCACTTCTGCAGTATGCACACCAAGTAATAATAGTATAACACCACTTATCCGTTTCACCTTTTTTAAGCAGTGGCCGTAAATTTCACTTTTAAGCCTACAAATATTCGCAGTGCATGCACTTGTTTATTACCGCTTCTCGCGCATAACACTACAGTCAGTCAGTTGTCCCCTAGTATCAAGCTTTGGGCAGCGTTTGTACTCGGCTAAAAGAGGTTACACACATCAATCATTAGTGCTCCTTCTTAGTTGCACGTAAGTGGAACTAATATATTTACTTGCCGACAGTCCAACTGATGATTAGCTTAAGCATTTCCCATAAGCATTAAGCACTGATTACTGTCAGGAAATGGTTTGTTTGCACGGGGATCGGAGGCACAACCAGGAGCCCACCAACAGTTGTATTGCCTTTTCTATCAGGAATTTGCCCCCGGCAGGGCTGGAAAAGGCACCTGCTAGAACTGTTGGCTGCGCCACAACAAATAATTGGTGTTTATTTGAACTGTAGTTTGGCCACAATGGGGTTGGGAAAGGCAGTGCGTAGTCATAGACATGGAGTGATCAAGAACCATTGAGCATGCACTTGATCTGAGACTCTGTTGGATAAGGGGCTTTGTTTTGTTACCACACTTCGCCACGATAAAGCCAAGGCATCCTTCTGTTTTTTCTGTTCAATAAAAATAAATTAAAGCCAATGAAGACTTTCCTTTTTGCAGACTTGAATAGCTTATACCATTGGCGGAGCTATGTTACATGAGGATCATTGTGAGCTAGGAGAGGTGGAAAGATGAG
Source organism: Triticum urartu (assembly GCF_056163025.1). Lineage (NCBI taxonomy): Eukaryota > Viridiplantae > Streptophyta > Magnoliopsida > Poales > Poaceae > Triticum > Triticum urartu. The sequence continues at coordinate 489,997,680 of NC_141878.1, forward strand.
GGCCGGCTGAGAGAGATACATCCCCGACTAGACCTAAAATTAGCCATGCATGTCATAGGTGGAAAGACCCCAGCTAACCTTTGTTAGATCATTTTGTCACGGGAAGAAGTTAGTAAAACTAGGCACGGCAGCTGAGTGGCTACCGACTGATCATACCTTTATTTTTCATATGATGACATCTTTTATTTCTTGACGAAAATAAAATGTTATATAGATAACTGTATCGCTTCAAGATGGCACAACTACACGAGAGTTCAGCTCAAAGCTTTAAACGCACCAGATATAGGTCACGCGTCACTGCCCTCTTTTGTACTGGCAGGTACGAGGAATTGTTACTCTGATATTTAATATTTATCAAATTTTAATTAACTATAGCTAGATTCCATGCCAAATTGCATTATCTTTTGGTTGCAGTTAGAAGTGCTCACGAACGTTCGCAACGTACATGAATATCCTTAATTACGCCCGATCGGTGGATCATCAGATGGAATCTGCCTATCTATAAATTGATTGTTGTTCAGACCCAAGCGACAATATATATAACTCACAAAAATTTATAAACTTCTTCCTAAAAAAACTGAAGTGACACTTACATCATGGTATCCAGATGCCCAAGGCTATCGTACATATATTGTATGATATGATTATTTTGTGGTTTTCATGTGATATTTTCAGGCATGATGACAGACTGTTCTTGATTTTGTTGTCAGACATGCACCTCTGCTTTCCTAACTCCTAAGTCATCGATGATTTAATCTAATTATGGTTAACCTCTAACGCTGCACGATCAGATCATAGCCTCATCCTTTGGAACAGTCTGGAAGACCAATACACCAATAAAATTACCATTGCAGCCAATGTTGACCTCAGATATGACCATCATGTACTAATAAATATATCTATAGTAGTCCGGCTAAAATTGACTTCCTATTGCACTTATATTATACTACTTCTGCACTGGTCGGTATTTGCTCCATTTTGAGAAAAAAAAACAGACTCCCAGTGGACCATCATAAGATTCATGACAATATTCATATTAGCTCAAAATGCAATTAGTGGGCCCAATAAGATTTGCAATAAATGACAAGAACCTCCCACTAAATGATCCAGGTTGTTAAATCTCGATGCATTGATGCATCATGCATGTGGCGCAAATTAGTGCAAAATGGTTGGTGATAAAACAATGGTACTATTGCAAATAAAAACTCTGTTTAGCCTAAAAGTCTCACTCAACCAGTATGGTACTATTTCCTTAAGGGTTATGTTAATAAGGATATTTTACTAAATTAATTTTGCCTAAATATGTTTATGGTTGTAACTAACAAAAACTTTGTTTGGTTAGTGTAACAAACTTAAGAATGAGTACATACTATTTTTCATAAACCCGAAAAACCGAGTTTGTGTTAAAATGAAAATTATAGGTTTGTTTATAAATTATTTAGTATATCTCTCGCGCATGGGTTTATCATTCTCAACCGAACAAGATTATGTGCATACTTCTCTAACATAATTATTACTAAAATTGGTTTTCTAACAAATCCTAGTAAAACACTTAGTTAAAATTAGGCCCTAATTTTACTTACCCAAACAACCATGAAAAAAAGGAAATAATGTGCAGTACTTTAGAAACATCTCCAACCCGTTACCCCCCATGGAGACTCGGTGGATCAGTGCAAAAAATGACACAAAAGGTACATCAACCTGTCATAAACAGAGCCAAATAAACCTAACCAAACAGGAAAAAACGAACGGGAAAATGGGAGCGGGGAGGGGTGTGTGTGTGTGTGTTGGGGGTGGGGGGGGGGGGCACATGGTTATATATGGATGGGAAAGAATGTTTCATACCAGTCGTCGCCACTACCTTTAACAACCGTGGACGATCACCTCAGTAAGTCCCATGCCGCTGGTCGCCTGCTGCATTGTAGCACGGTCTCCGAACAATTGAGCGGTGGCATGGCTTGGGCGATAGATGGGAAGGACCAAGTAGGAGAAGAGATGCAGTGCGTGCATACACCTAACTGTTGTGAGAAAAAATAGGCCCACTAATCCATTCGATTGTTTCGGGCCCAGGGTAAAAATGTCGGTTGAAAAACCGCGATGTGACACTCCACGTGTATGTGACGACCGTGATCCACCGTCAGACTATTATCAAAAACTAAAAAGGGGTAAGACCCAACAAAACTTTCATTAAATGGGTAATCTGGATGAAAAATAGTTAATATCAAAATAGTGGATACAAACTAGAATTCACTCTAATCTAAACTAAAATTAAACAACGAGTGACTAAGAAATGACTTCTAGAACAACAGAGAAACGCGTCTTAGTTTAAGTACTAACAAATCACCACTTAATTATGAGAAGACAAGCTCCTTTTCCTTTCTAATTCTCTCTCTTAAAATTAGTGATTATCCTACGTTGTATCTCTAAGAAAAAGGTTGGCGCCATTCTTTATGCATGACCTTAGTTAAGTGCACAACTACGAGAGCGGTGTTCGTTTTGTGGGGCACTCAACCATTATTACGGTTGATTACGTACATATTTCAGTGCAAGCCAGATCTGTCATTAACTCAACTTGCACAACTACGAGGAGAGGACTTGATCTCTACCCATCACGCAAAAACTTCAGTTACTTGATGGTAGCCCATGCTTCTAGTAATGTCGTAATTATGCCGACCTTATTTTCTTTCGATTTATCCTTTTTCCTTTAAATACCCATGAAGGAACATTTCGTGTTATTTTTGTAGCTTCTGCCGCTTCTTCCCCGGTAGCCATTTTACCAACAGTTTAGCTGTCGCGTCAAAAGATTAAAAATCATCACATTAGGTTGACCAATTACATGCTTTGTACACCAACTATCGCCTTATTGAACGCCAAATAGGCTAGGCCCACTAGCCTATGGAGCTATAGGTATATCTGACTTTTTTTAAACTATAGGTATAGCTGACTTTGCCAAAGCTTTGGATCATGAGCTGCATGTCAAATGATATTGTGCATTAGCGCGGGCGGGGGCATGCATATGAGTGCTCAGCGCATGTCTTTTCATCCACCGTGTGCAAACCGACAGAATCTTGTCAGTTTACACTAGTGTTATTAGATTCCACACAGGCATTTTCGTGTTAAGTTTAGTTACTCTTATATGATTCGGTAATACATATGGATTTTTATGGAGTTTTCATATGTTTTGCGCTTGATTCTGATTTGAGAAAGACTAAGAAATAGTGGTGGCTGATACATGCAGCCCCAAGCTAGTAGTTGCATGATGCATGGAATGAGTTAGTCCGTTGCTTGATTCTGTCTTAAATGTTACTGCCTCCGGGTTGCTTTATAATATAAAGCGGGAGAAACCCTTTTTCGTAAATGTTGCTGCTTCCGTCCCATAAAAAAAGCGTTTTTGATACTCACTAGGGAGTAGTATATAAGCATAGGAAACAGTACGACTATACTTGAACCTGAACTTTCTAAAAGCGTTAGTTTTGAATACGCTCTCGCATCCCGGTTCTCAATTTTGCAATTGTTCCAAGTACTTTAACATGCTAACCTAAAAAAGAACTTACAAGATGGTTGTGTGCATCGCTCGATGCATATGCCAGAGGTTATCCCCCTTTTCACAAAATAAATAACTACAAGATGTCATTACATATTATAACCATTTATCCTTTTACTTTTATAGAGTGCTCATTTTTACCATTCATTTAACTCATATGATTTTCACAACATTGATGGTTGTTGTTTATTTACTGGTAACAACAAATTACCAGAAACTGCTAACCAAAGATGGGCTAGGTTTTGCAATGGTGTATTATTAAGGGTACAAATCAGACTAACCACCACAGTTAATTAGGGCTTGCCTTTTCTTTGTTAGAAAAAAAATCCTTGTTGGTAAAAAAAAATCTCCATGCTAGGGAATCAATCCAACTTGATGAAAAAAATACAATAGGTATATGCATGTGGCATATGTGTGAGTAATTCTGATTCAGTTCTCCCGCAAAAGCAAACTCCAATGTTAAGGGCCTCTTCAATTCAAGATTCACAAAAAGAAGGCGGAACATAACCTTAGTATTTTTGCCGTACAATGTTTGATTCATATGAATATTTATTTATTGGATACAATCCTATGCGAATTTGCTCAAAAAATCCCACTCCACTACATTTCATAGGAAAATTTTCCATTAACTCAAACCTCTTGTAAATATTGTTTAGTTCCTCATGTGGTTCAATAAAACTAACTTTTGTGGAATTCAATAATGCATGATTCGAGTGGACATTTATGCAATCCTAGTTTTTCTTACACTTGTACTTTCTAAAATCAAGTGAATCAAAAAGGCCCATTTAAAAAAAATGGATTGCAACAATATCAACCTGATACACCCACATAAGAATTTAGGGTCTCTTTGATTGGAATGGTTTTCGTAGGAATTTCGGAAGGATAGAATCCTTGGAATTTTTTGTAAATTGGTTGTTTGATTAGTAGGATTGAATCATACGGGAATTTATCTTAACAAACCTATAAATTTGATTTAAAATAAATCTTAGCATCTAGTCAAATATCTTGAAATTTAGTCCTTTGTTTTCTTGGTGGCACAATTAAACAAAGCAAAATCCTATAGGATTTGAATAGGCATGTCATTCAATTCCCATGTTATTTCTATTCCTGGGCTTTTAGAATTTTGCGAATCAAAGAGACCCTACTAAATAATAATTTAAGAATAAGCATAAGTGACCATGTCAGTCTCCTGCCACCAAGGGCACCAATTATTGTTGTACTTTCATGTTCACTCGCTCTCTAATTAGCAGCTAATCAATTCACAACTCATCCATAGGTCTACCATTTTCTTTCTCCCGTGAGAGTCAGGACAGAGTAGCATACTAGCTAGGGCGCTTGAAACACTACATAGAATTGGTGACAACTGACAACTTGGCCAATGAGCTACCGAAAAGTATGCTTCTTCCCTCCTGTTCTAAATCTTATCTCGAAGTACAAATTGTACTTGAAACAATTTGAAAATGCAGGTGTCATTTCGGGAAAGTCTCAACCTGGCCATGGTACGCACCAATTTAAAATCTCATCCGAAGTACAGATTCGGCATGTTAACGTGTTAGGAGCTTTTTGTCAAACAAATAAAGATGTACGTACATGCTGGATTCTTCAAATTGTAAAACTGAGCGTACTTGCACTCATCTTGCATTATTAGCCCTGACCACGTGTTTGACTGCCATAGAACAGTTCGGATTTCAATTTTCCGTTCCCATGGTATATTGGTGTCCTTCCATCACGCTTCGTCTTCTTCGCGGCAAGAGGGCGACGGCAACACATGATGACTTCGGCTTGGTGGTGCTCTTTTTAGCACCGTATATTAAGCTCCGGGCCGTTACTTTTTTGAAGACGTCGTTTTCGGATAATCTTTCTCTTAGCTCATGTATTGTCAAGAACGGTGGATGACGTTGCTAGTCTGTTGCCAGTTGTTGGTTGGGCTGGCTTTCTTTATTTTTCTTTCTTCTTTTCATCTTTTTTGGCTGTGTGCTTGATGTCTTGATTAGGTTTTCTAGAGGCCAGGTGTAATTGATATCGTCTTGATGTCAATATATTACCTTTTGTCAAAAAAATAATATAGATTCCAACAATGCATGCCTCATATTGCACACACTAGATTTGTCAGTATAAAAGCCTCTATCAACGATGCTTTCAAAGGTGGGCTCTCTTGGGACAACGATGGCCACGATACCCTCACCACCATTGTTGGGGCCAAGTGGCCAACCAACCCTCGCCGTGATGGAACATGGGGTTTAGATGATATTTCCCTTCACTCACCTGCAACCCTCGGGCATGTCATGTCTGTGGGTGACAAGGCTCTTGTGCCAGGTGTGTTGGCACATAATCCGAATGCTTTCTTTGCAAAAGAGCTTTGTGACTTACTCACCACCTTGGAAGCTGCTAGCTCGAGATCTGGCAATGTGATTGCTTGCCTTATGACAGGGACAACAATCAGGAAAAAGAATGAAGAAGTCACTTAGTGGCAAAGGCAAGAACAGTGCCGCCATAGGAAAGACGCCCGCAATTGCTTGGTAGATTATCTTGGCCTCTCAGCTTGTCCTCATGGTTTGGGTTGTCACCGTGCTGTTGATGGTGCTCGTTGTCTCTTGTCGTGGTTGTTAGAGATATATTTGGGATACATGTATTTGGTAGTCTAGAATTTGTCATTCGTCTCCTACCTTATCTTCAGGAGAGGCGTCTTGCCCTTCAAGCCTTGTACTCAATATATACTCGCCGTCGAGGCTCAATAATACATCCATCGTATTCCGCACCAAATCCCTCTTTCCCTTCTTTTTTTTTTGACGAAAAGCAGCCTTAGTGCTGATTTCATTGCAATAAGAGAAAGGCCAAGATTACAAGGTTTAGGAGCGTTAGTAATTAGGTATATACAACTGAAAGATTAGCGGGGTTAGGCGGCCAGGGGCCGGCTACACTATGGTAGCGGCACAGTTAGTTTGGCGGCATCCACATCGCTCCGACGAGGCCTGCCGTGCACCATAGTCGTAGCTCCTCGTTGATCAGTGAGCAAACCTCAGTGATCGCCGATGCACGTTGCTAAAAATCCTAGCGTTTCTCTCCTTCCTGACATGCCACCAGGTGCAAATGACGAGACAGTTGATCTTCCTTCTTTCCAGCTTCGAGAGGCTTCGAACTGAGCTGAACCACCAATCTTCAAGGGAGGACTCGTCAGCTCTTGGCAGGCTGATTTGTACCTGGAACCTCTGTAAGATCATCTGCCATAGCGAGCGAGTGAATTGGCATTGAGCAAAAAGATGTACGACGGTCTCAGGTTGCAGCTGGCACAAAGTGCATATTGGGGTGTGAGGCCAGTTCTTCTTTGCGAGTTGATCTGCAATATTGCACCACCCTTGGATTGCGGGCCAAGCGTGCATTTGGCACTTGGGAGGCATCCGCGATGACCAGATTAGCATGTTGTGGTTGGTTCTGATTCGCCCTTGAAACATCGTGTGGTAGGCTGTCCGGGTTGAGTATTGACCATCAGTCGTCCACTTCCATCGGATGCCGTTGGGTTGAGTTGGACAGAGGTTGACTTGTGCCGTAATATTCCAGACGCATATGTAGTTAGCCAAAACTTGGGCAGTTGGATTTGCTTTGATGCATGTTATCCACTTATGGTCAGCCAGCGCCGCCAATAGCGAGAGATTGTGTCCTCTGCTATGTGAGTAGATCTGGGGGAACATTTCTCTTAGTGGAGTACCCTGCCACCAATGGCTGTGCCAGAAAGAGATGGAGGCTCCCGATCCAACCGTGATCACCGTGCTTGCAATGAAAATGTTGTAGGCTAGCTTATCTAAGGGGAAAGGCAGCCATGTCCAAGGCTTGTCCGGGAGCTTGGCCTGTTGCCAAAGCCAGCGCGTGCGCAACGCGGCGCTGTGGAACTCGAGGTTTGAGATACCCAGCCCTCCATAAGTGGTCGGTTTGCAGATGGACTTCCAATTCACCAGGCATTTTCTGCCTGAGACCGCACTCTTGCCAGCCCAAAGGAAAGGACGTTGAAACTTGTCAATCTTCTGGTTTAGCCACTTCTCTTGCGGGATTGCAATCATCTGAAAGGTTGGCATCGCAGATAGCACGACCCGTACCAGAACGACTCTCCCAATCAGGTTAATCAAATCAACCTTCCATCCGGAGCATTTGCCAGCAAGGCGATCGACCGCCGGTTTCCTTTGGGCCGTAGCGTCACGGCCCGCGGTCCACTGCCGTTCCCGTGCGTCGACCTCTCGTGGTATGCACCGCGCCGCCTCCCTTGGCGCGGGAACGCCACCGTCCACGCCGGTCTTCGTCACGCTGTCAGGTTCCTTACATACTTTGAGCACCGCCGCCACACTACTAACCTAGCCGCTGCCGCCGCCGCTCTTCTTCCGCCGTTGCCGTTGCTACATCCGTAGCCGCCGTCCACCCCCTTCGTCTTCGTCCTGGCACCAGCCCATCGCCAGCGTCGCCGTCATCTACCCCGACCACTTCGTCTACTCCGATCATCGTTGATGACATTGGCCCCGCGCTGATGGAACGCCGCAATCGTCATCGAGTTCTTCTCTGCTAGCCTCTCAGACTTCTTCGACATGGTGTACAGCTTGTGCAGGTCCTCGTCTACGCATGCCCGATACTGGCAACACCGGTGCGTGCCTTCGTCCACGACGTGTCCCCGGCCCTGGCAAGTCTGGAGCGCGCTTCGTCAACTTCGTCTTTGTCCCCCTACGCATGCCCGGCGCTGGCAACACCGATGCATGCCTTCGTCCACGACGTGTCCCCGGGCCTGGCAAACCCGGCGCAACACTTCGTCAACACCGTCTACCTCCCGGCGCACCCTACTCCGACATCACTGCGCTCATGCTAACTCAGCGGCTCCTTGCGCCCGCAGCTCCACAGCGTTTTTCTTGACACAGGCTACCCCGACTCGACATCGACCACGGTATTCTTTGCACGGCTACCTCGACCACGGCTACACCACCCTACGCTCTCGGCTACCTCGACATCGGCACAAAGGGTTATCATTCGCTTGAGCAACTTGTCGGCTTCCTCTATGGTTAACGCGTCCGCGACGCGACACTGTCCACGACGCTCCCGCTACGACCGCGGGGGGATGTTAGCCCGTCGGCTGCTATTCTCTCCAGTCTGACCGTTCGCGAAGCTCCCATTGTCTGCGACGCTACCGCTACGACTGTGAGGGGATGTTAGAGATATATTTGGGATACATGTATTTGATAGTCTAGGATTTGTAATCCGTCTCCTATCTTATCTTTAGGAGAGGCGTCTTGCCCTCCAAGCCTTGTACTCAATCTATACTCGCTGTCGAGGCTTAATAATAAATCCATCATATTCCGTAACAACCCCTCTCTCTCCCTTCTAACAGTGGTATTCCCGTCAGGGGTTCCATTGCATTGCAAGTGTTGAGGGTTGTGGTTGTGTGTTGGGGGTATTTGACGGACTGTCGTGGTTCCGACTCTGACAGTGATGTAGGGGGGTGAGTATGGAGAGGCTAGATCCTAGCTATTGGGAAGTTGTTACACGCGAGGTTTACGAGTTCAGGCCCTTCTCGGAGGAAGTAATAGCCCTACGTCTCGGAGCCCGGAGGCGGTCGACTGGATTATGCGTGTATGGATTACAGGGGTGCGAACCCTTCATACTGAGGAGGGGGGTGGCTTATATAGAGTTCGCCGGCCCCCTCCTGCCCTCAGTAATGCAGGGTTTAAGGTACATTTAAGATTGGGCGTTACTGGTAACGCCTCTAATAAAGTGCTATAATGACCATGAAGACTACTTAACAGCTGACCGTTTGCCTATGGAGTGACTATGGGTCTCCTGGCAGTCGAGTGATTAGCTTCATGGTCGAGTGGTAGCTTCTTGGTCGAGTGTCTTGGACCTGTCGAGTGGGGTACCTTCAAGTCGATTGATAGGTGATTTCTTCTAGGGATGTCCTTGGGTAGGGCTCTTTGGACGGGTCCATGCCCCTACCCTAGGTACATAGCTTCATCATTAGCCCCCAAATGGATCGAGGTTAGAGTGGGGAAAGAGTTGGGGATCCTTTCCGACTGGTTCTTTGGGGCTGTATGAGTGCCTCGTTTAGGGTCAGTTGTCACGGATGACGTCATCAACCTCTTTCAGTCGCCTTGATCCATTCCAGGCCTTTCGTCGAGTGAATATCTTTGCTTGCGACATGCCGAGTGTTGGTGCGAGCGGGATACTCTGTTTTTGGCAAGTGGTTCTGCGGCCCGCGGATCTCACGGGGTTCGGATTTTGGGAAGCGCGCGGGACGGGAGCAGCCGCGGTAATCGGAAGTGATAAAGCGGAAACTCCTCGATCCTCGCGTCGCCTTTTTCGCCACGTACCACGCGCACGTCTGCTGCGGGATTTGACCGGACTGCCTAGGCCTACCAGTCAGCCACTCGGGAGTGGCCCCTTATAAGTTGCCGGCTCGGGGTTTCCAAGCCGTGCGCTTCTCTTCTTCTTCCTTCTTCCTCTCTCCCTTCGCCAGCCCTCCCGTGACCTTCGGTCGTACGCTAGCGCCGTTAGCCCGTGTGAGACCTCGCCGGCGACGATGGTGAAGGGCAAGACCACTGCTTTGGAGCGCGCGAAGAAGGTGGCGGCGGCGGGGAAAGGAAAGAGGTCTGCACGAGGCGGATCTTCCTCCCGGACCGCCCTGCCCAAGGGTTGGATTCAGGGCGACTGGATGCCATCGGTGCTCCGGCAGGAAGATCTCGACGACATGGTCAAGGGAGGAGCCATTCCCCACGAGGCTGCGCGTCTCCCGGGGGGGAGATCGAACCTCAACCCCGCGACGGTGAGTGCGTGCTCCTCGCCACCCACATCGACCGAGGGTTTTCTCTGCCTCCCCATCCATTTTTCCGGAGCTTCTTGAATTTCTTCGGACCGCAGCTCCATCACTTTACCCCCAACTCCATAGTCTATCTTGCCGCGTTCATTTCCATGTGCGAGGCCTTCCTGGGTTGCCGTCCTCATTGGGGGCTTTTCAAGCATATTTTTACTTGCCGCTCCCAGTCGGTTAAAAAGGCCAAGTCGAGTGATGAGAAGACGCAAGTGATCCAACTGTGCGGGGGCCTGGCGATCCAGACGAGGGGGAAGAGCTGTTTCCCTTCCATCACCTTCCCGGAGTCGGTCCGCGGCTGGCAGTCGACCTGGTTCTACTGCCAGGACCAGGCGACCCCCGGACAGTCGACTGGTCTTCCTCCTTTTTCCCTCGACCGAGCCGAGAAGCCTGTCTCTCTGAAAGTCACGCCGGAGGAAAAGGCCCAAGTCAAGGTATTGGCGGGTCGAGTGGTTGAGCTTGTCCGTGAGGGGGTGACTGGGATGGACCTGTTAGAGGTCTTTCTCCAGAGGCGCATCCAACCGCTCCAGGCGCGAGACCACCCGATGTGGTTGTATTCCGGCCTTGACGACACCACTCGGATCCACCCGGAGGAGGTCACCGACGAGATGCTGGAGGGGTGGTTGTCAAGCATCACGGGGAACAAAGACAACCCCCGAGGAGCCAGAAGGGTAATTCCACTCGACAACTCATATGAAGTGGATCAGGTATGTCTTTGTGTCGGATATCTGGCCTTCTGTATTGGTCTTCTTTGGGTAAGTTGATTGAATTTCGTCCTATCTGTTGTCTTCCAGGCGACCACTGAGATGTACTCGACGCCCAACGGGGCACAAGGGTCGACTGAGGAAGGTGAGGGGAGCGGAGGCGAGAGCGGGGACGACCAGGGCGAGTGGGAGTCCGACGGTGAGGGAGAGGAAGGCGACGACATCTTCTCCAGCGAAGAGGAGGAGGAGGCTGAACCCTCCCGCCCGGAGGGGCGATCCAAGCTCACCCACGATCCAGCGCAGGAACGTGGCAAGGCGACTGCTCCTGTTGGGCAGTCGTCGAAACGCCCTCGGACTTCTTCTCCTCCGCCGACCGGGAAGGCTCCCAAGCACCCACGAGCGACGCCATCCAAGCTGCCCAAGGCCTTGCCCAAGATGAAGATAGCTGTTCCCACCATTTCCGGGTAACAATAACACTTGCTTTCCTTTGTCGACTGTGGACGGATCCTTGGTCGATTCACTGGGCCAACTGACTAACTTTCGAGATTTGCAGTGGTGCAACTTCTGAGGTCTCTGCCAGGAACGACGACCAAGAGATGGAGGACGCTGTCACCTCCAACCCTGGTACGATCACTGACGTCCTGCTTTCGAGTCGACTGAAACTTTATCGCGACTCTGGTCGATTGAATGTTTTCCTTGCAGCTCCTCCTCATGTTATTGACCTCCCGGACGACGACGACAACGAACCACTAAGGGTGAAGAGGAAGAAGAAGGCGTTGGCTGGCAAGACTCCACAATCCACTCCGGCGCCTGAGGCCGTAGTTCGGGACGATGGCGAACCCACTCGGGCTTCCGTGACTTTTGCTATTCCTCTGACGAGTGTGCGGCCTTCAGCGTCGACTGCGGATCCGTCTTCGCTTTTTGCTGCGTACCCCGTCCCTGAGGACCAAGCGGCTGCTGCGAAGGAGGCTGTACGCCAGGCTGGAATCATGATGGAACAGGTGAAAGTGGCTCGGGAGGCTTGCCAGGCGGCTTATGACGCAAGCTCGGCTCTTCAGAGCAATGTCCAGGTCAGTCGACTTCAACACTTGGTCTGTTTCGATATGTCCTTTGAAGAATCTCTTTTCCGAAGATCTTTAAGTTTGTACACCCACTGGGTGTGTTTGCCAATTCTTGGACGAGTGGGGGCACGCTAAGTGCACCCACTGGGTGTAGTCCCCGAGACTACGGTGGACTGCTGCAGTCGACTGTAGTCTTTAAATTGAGTCGTTGTAGTTGAGTTTCTTCGCTTTGTCTGATCGGGTCATGTCGAATGGAACGGTATCCTGTCGACTGCGGGCAGTCGACGTCTTTCTCTCTTTTTTTACTGTGGAGGCACGCTGAGTGCACCCACTGGGTGTAGTCCCCGAGGCTACTGTCGAATGTTTCGCTTCGGCAGTAGTCTTAGAAACTCCATTATTGTCTCTTAGCTACTCGGAAGCAACTTGTCTTGGACTCGACTTCAGGGGTCGGTTGGGTGGGATAGGAACCGGTGGGGGCACGCTAAGTGCACCCACTGGATGTAGTCCCCGAGACTATGGTGGACTGCTGGCAGTCGACCGTAGTCTTAGTATTTGTTGCCTTTGTTGCTTTTTTTTTACTGAAATTGTAACTCCTTCCCTTTGACTTCAGAGGTCTTGTGATCTTGGAACCCGCTTGGCTGACTTGGAGAAGCAGCAAATTCAAATGAACCTTGATCTGGAGCTGGCCAGGACAGAGTTGCAGAAGGTCAGAGACGGCGCCGCAGGTAAGACGCCTTTGTCGACTGGTTAGTTTTTAGGCTTGAGTATCTTTTCGCTTCCTCCGACTCAATCATCATTTTTTTTGCAGAAAAACTGAAAGAAGCTCTGGTGAAGAAGGATCAGGACTTGGCTGCTGCCCGTAAGGAGGCTGATGACAAGACCGCTCTGGCCGCACAGAAGCTGGCTTCGGTCAACCAATTAGAAGGAGAGAATACCAAGTTGAAGACCGCTCTGAATGAAGCCAACAGGGAGTGTTCGCGTTGGAAGAAGGAGAACCTCACCCTGAACGAGAAGATGGAAGGCATCGCTCGCAGGAGGGACGACCTGGAGAGCTACTTGAGGAGCCTTGCCAAGAAGTTGTACATCAAGCTCGAAGGTGCATACTCAGTTCCGACTGGTTTTTTTTGTGTCGACTCAGTTTTACGAAATTTGACTTATCCTTGGATCGTGTATGCAGAACTTTGCCAGAACTTTGAAGAGGAGACTGGGCGGATCGAAACAGGTTTGGATCCAATCAACTCTCCGGTGAAAGATGAAGCTGCCATGAACCTGCTCCGACTGGAATCTCGTGTTGACGGCGTCGTGGATTACTTGGCTCGACTGAAGGTTGCCATGACGCGGATCGACCCGACGCTTTGGCCAGAGTCTACGCTCCAGAATGATCTCAAGTCTCTGATGACTCGACTCAACGGAATTCCTGACCGAGTGCAGGAGTGGAAGAAGTCTTCAGCTCATTGTGGCGCTGACGTGGCTCTGTCTCTGGTCCGCGTCCATTGCAAGGAGGTGCGGGAGGAGAAGCTGGCCGCCATCCAAGTCGCCAACACGAGGAAGCACAACTTCCAGGACTTCATGGAGACATTTATTGCTGCTGCTACCCATATCGCAGACGGGATCGACTTGGATGAGTTTGCCGCCCCTGCCAGTCCTCCTCCTCCTGAGGAATGAAAAAACTTGCCTCGGAATGCCGAGTGTATTTTGTAATCCGTTAAACTCTGCCTTAAATTTGCCTCGGAATGCCGAGTGGAAGTGTAACAGTTAAACTCTGCCGAGCCGGGGGCTCGAGTACTTTGATCTGAGGTCTCTGGGACCTTTTAAGCTTTATTTGAACTTGATTTGTCGTTGAATCTCTTTGTGGATGACCCGTCGAGTGGAATTTGGTCTTCACTCGAAATAACTTTGTGTCTATGGTGCAACTCCGAAGGAGAAGGTAGTAGTCGATCTACACCCTGTTACTGCATAGTGAGACGGAGCGCACATTGTATTTGTGGCGAAGCTCTCCAGGAGGAGGTGGCGGTCGACCCACACCCTGTTGCTGTGAGGTGGGACGGAGCGCACATTATATTTGTGGCGAAGCTCTCCAGGAGAAGGTGGCAGTCGACCTACCCCTCGTCGTCCTTGGGAAATGAGATGTGTTTCATACTTAGGCGAGCGCTGGGCTGCAGCTAAGCCTCCGAGCGGGAGGTTTGCTCTCGCTCGGTAGGATTTCAAACTTAGGCGAGTGCTGACTGCAGCTAAGTCTCTTCGTAGGAGAACTTAGGCGAGTGCTGGACTGCAGCTAAGCCCCTGAGTGGAAGGTTTGCTCTCCACTCGGTAGGATTTTTCAAACTTAGGCGAGTGCTGACTGCAGCTAAGTCTCTTCGTAGGAAAACCTAGGCGAGTGCTGGACTGCAGCTAAGCCCCCGAGTGGGAGGTTTGCTCTCCACTCGGTAGGATTTTTCAAACTTAGGCGAGTGCTGACTGCAGCTAAGTCTCTTCGTAGGAGAACTTAGGCGAGTGCTGGACTGCAGCTGAGCCCCCGAGTGGGAGGTTTGCTCTCCACTCGGTAGGATTTTTCAAACTTAGGCGAGTGCTGACTGCAGCTAAGTCTCTTCGTAGGAGAACTTAGGCGAGTGCTGGACTGCAGCTAAGCCCCCGAGTGGGAGGTTTGCTCTCCACTCGGTAGGATTTTTCAAACTTAGGCGAGTGCTGACTGCAGCTAAGTCTCTTCATAGGAGAACTTAGGCGAGTGCTGGACTGCAGCTAAGCCCCCGAGTGGGAGGTTTGCTCTCCACTTGGTAGGATTTTTCAAACTTAGGCGAGTGCTGACTGCAGCTAAGTCTCTTCGTAGGAGAACTTAGGCGAGTGCTGGACTGCAGCTAAGCCCCCGAGTGGGAGGTTTGCTCTCCACTTGGTAGGATTTTTCAAACTTAGGCGAGTGCTGACTGCAGCTAAGTCTCTTCGTAGGAGAACTTAGGCGAGTGCTGGACTGCAGCTAAGCCCCCGAGTGGGAGGTTTGCTCTCCACTCGGTAGGATTTTTCAAACTTAGGCGAGTGCTGACTGCAGCTAAGTCTCTTCGTAGGAGAACTTAGGCGAGTGCTGGACTGCAGCTAAGCCCCCGAGTGGGAGGTTTGCTCTCCACTCGGTAGGATTTTTCAAACTTAGGCGAGTGCTGACTGCAGCTAAGTCTCTTCGTAGGAGAACTTAGGCGAGTGCTGGACTGCAGCTAAGCCCCCGAGTGGGAGGTTTGCTCTCCACTCGGTAGGATTTTTCAAACTTAGGCGAGTGCTGACTGCAGCTAAGTCTCTTCGTAGGAGAACTTAGGCGAGTGCTGGACTGCAGCTAAGCCCCCGAGTGGGAGGTTTGCTCTCCACTCGGTAGGATTTTTTTTGAACTTAGGCGAAACGGATTCGCGGCTAAGTCACCCACTGGGGGTTTTCGTATATAAACAAAAGTGATAGCAATCATTGGAACACTCTTGACTTTGATAAAAATGAACTGCGGAAGTTTCTCTTATTACATCTTTATAGGAAGGAATTTAAGTGTAAAAGTGGCGGAGCAGCTCCGCGTTCCAAGCTTGCGGCTTGTCGATCTGGCGATCAACATTGTAGAGGTGATACGCTCCGTTGTGGAGGACTCTGGTGATGATGAAGGGGCCTTCCCAAGTAGGAGCAAGCTTGTGTGGTTTCTGTTGATCCACTCGGAGGACCAAATCTCCTTCTTGGAAGGCTTGACTCTTCACATGCCGGGCATGGAATCGACGCAAGTCTTGCTGATAAATGGTCGATCTGATCATGGCCATCTCTCTTTCTTCTTCCAGGAGGTCTACTGCATCTTGCCGAGCCTGTTCTGCTTCATCTTCGGTGTAAAGCTCGACTCGGGGAGCGTTGTGAATGAGATCACTTGGCAGAACGGCTTCGGCTCCATAAACAAGAAAGAATGGGGTTCTTCCAGTCGACCGGTTAGGGGTGGTCCTTAATCCCCACAGAACTGACGGAAGCTCGTCGACCCAGGCACCTGCCGCATGCTTGAGATCACGCATTAGTCGAGGTTTTAGTCCTTTGAGGATCAGACCATTTGCTCTTTCAGCTTGTCCATTCGACTGGGGATGGGCGACTGATGCATAGTCGACTCGAGTGCCTTGAGAGGCGCAAAAGGCTCTGAACTGGTCTGAATCGAAGTTTGACCCATTGTCAGTGATGATGCTGTGAGGGACTCCATATCTGAATGTTAGTCCTCTGACGAAACTAATAGCAGTGCGAGCATCGAGGTTCTTGATGGGTTTAGCTTCAATCCATTTGGTAAACTTGTCGACTGCCACAAGCACATGGGTGAAACCGCTCCTGCCTGTTCTCAGAGGACCGACCATGTCCAGTCCCCAGACAGCGAAGGGCCAGACGAGTGGAATGGTCTTCAGGGCTGATGCGGGCTTGTGTGACATGTTGGAGTAGAACTGACACCCCTCACACTTGTCGACTATCTCCTTTGCCATCTCATTTGCTCTTGGCCAGTAAAATCCCGCTCGGTATGCTTTGGCCACAATGGTCCGAGAGGACGCATGGTGACCATAGGTCCCCGAGTGGATCTCATCAAGGATCATCTGACCTTCTTCCGGTGTTATGCACTTCTAACCGATTCCAGTCGCGCTTTCTCTGTACAATTGTCCTTTTATGACTGTGAAGGCCTTGGATCGACGGACGATCTGTCGAGCCTCTTCTTCGTCCTCCGGGAGTTCTTTTCTTAGGATATACGCGATGTACGGTACCGTCCAGTCGGGAGTGATCGCCAAGACTTCCATGATTAGGTCGACCACGGCAGGAACTTCGACTCCAGTCGGATCTGTGGCGCTTTTCGGCTGCGGGGTTTCTTCCGTGAAGGGATCTTCTTGGACTGACGGCGAGTGGATGTGTTCCAGGAACACGTTGCTGGGAATGGCTTCCCTCTTGGAGCCTATCTTTGCCAGATCATCAACTGCCTGATTTTTCAGTCGGGGAATGTGATGAAGCTCCAACCCCTCAAATTTCTTTTCTAGCTTTCTTACTGCGTTGCAGTAACCGGTCATAGCCGGACTTCTGACGTCCCACTCCTTCATCACTTGATTAACCACTAAATCCGAATCGCCATAAACCATGAGGCGACGGACGCCGAGTGAAATGGCCATGCGCAACCCATACAAAAGTGCTTCATACTCTGCTTCATTATTGGAGGAATCAAAGTGAATCTGGAGAACATATCTGAGCTTATCTCCTCGGGGGGAGACCAAGACTACTCCCGCGCCGGAACCATTAAGCATCTTAGATCCATCGAAGAACATGGTCCAGTGCTCCGAGTGAAGTTGAGTCAGAAGTTGCTGTTCAATCCACTCGGCGATGAAATCTGCGATTGCTTGGGACTTGATAGCCTTCTTTGCCTCGAACTTGATATCTAAGGGAAGGAGTTCAATCACCCACTTGGCCACTCGACCACTTGCATCTCTGTTGTGCAGAATCTCTGACAGTGGGGCGTCGCTGACGACTGTAATGGAGTGGTCAGAGAAGTAATGTGCAACCTTCTTTGTGGTCATGTAAATCCCATATACAAGCTTCTGGTAATGGGGGTATCTTTGTTTTGAAGGGGTCAAAACTTCAGACACGTAATAGACTGGGCGCTGAACTCTGAAGGCCTTTCCTTCCTCTTCCCGCTTGACCGTAAGTACTGTGCTGACAACTTGTCCTGTGGCTGCAATGTAAAGCAGCAAAGGTTCTTTGCTGATTGGGGCAGCAAGCACCGGCTGGGTGGAGAGCAGAGCTTTGAGATCTGCAAACGCTGCATCAGCTTCTGGAGTCCACTCGAATTTGTCAGACTTCTTCATCAGTCGGTAAAAAGGCAACGCCTTTTCATCGAGACGAGAAATGAATCGACTTAAAGCGGCCAAGCAGCCTGTAAGCTTTTGGACATCGTGCACGCGTACAGGACGCTTCATCCGGAGTATGGTGCCAATTTTCTCAGGATTGGCATCGATCCCTCGTTCGAAAACGAGAAAACCGAGTAACTTTCCACCTGGAACTCCAAATGTGCACTTTGATGGATTGAGCTTGATATCATACCTCCTGAGATTGGCAAAGGTTTCAGCAAGGTCAGCCCGCAGGTCGGAACCTTTTCGGGACTTGACCATGATATCGTCCATGTATGCCTCCACATTCCGACTGATTTGAGTGAGTAAACACTTCTGAATCATTCTCATGAATGTGGCTCCGGCGTTCTTGAGGCCGAACGGCATGGTGACGTAACAGAAGCACCCGAATGGAGTGATGAAAGCTGTTTTGATCTCGTCGGGCCCATACAGACGGATCTGATGGTATCCGGAATAGGCGTCTAGGAAAGACAGTCTCTCGCACCCTGCAGTCGAGTCGACTATTTGGTCGATGCGAGGGAGGGGAAAATGATCTTTCGGGCAGGCCCGATTGATATGCTTGAAGTCAATGCACATGCGGAGCGACTTGTCCTTTTTGGGGACCATGACGACATTGGCGAGCCACTCGGAGTGGTAAATCTCTCGGATGAACTCTGCTGCTAAGAGCCGAGCCACTTCCTCGCCAATGGCTTGCTTCTTCTGGACGGCGGACCGTCGAAGATGTTCCTTCACAGGCTTGAATTTTGGGTCGACTCGTAGACGGTGCTCAGCCAGCTCTCTGGGAACTCCAGGCATGTCAGAGGGTTTCCATGCGAAGATATCCCAGTTCTCACGGAGGAGCTGGATGAGCGCTTCTTCCTATTTGGAGTCGACCGTCGTCGAGATGTGAGTCGGAGCAGCGTCGGGGTCGGTCGGGTGAATGTGGACTGTCTTTGTTTCGCCAGCCGACTGAAAAGCTGATTCTGAGGCGGGCTTCTTGGCTCGCAGCAATTCACTCGGATCGGCAGTCTTTTGGTACTCTTTCAGCTCGACTACTGCCATCTGAGCATCAGCGATCTTTGAGCCTTTCTGAAAGCATTCTTCTGCTTTCTTTCGGCTGCCAGTAACAGTGATCACACCTTTGGGGCCAGGCATCTTCAGTTTGAGATACATGTAACATGGTCGAGCCATGAAGCGTGCGTAAGCTGGCCTACCCAAAATGGCATGATAGGCACTCTGGAAGTCTACAACTTCGAATGTCAACCTTTCCTTGCGGTAATTCTTTGAATCACCGAAAACTACATCAAGAGCAATCTGGCCGAGCGACTCGGCTTTCTTCCCAGGAATGACTCCATGGAAGCTCATGTTGCTGGTACTAAGTCTGGACATCGGAATGCCCATCCCTTTCAAAGTCTCAGAGTACAGTATGTTCAGGCCACTGCCGCCGTCCATCAATACTTTGGTCAGTCGAGTGCCTTCGACAACTGGGTCGACCACCAAAGCTTGCCTCCCAGGGGTGGCAATGTGCGTCGGGTGATCCGACTGGTCGAATGTGATGGCAGTCTGCGACCACTTCAGGTAATTGGGTGTTGCCGGGGCAACCATGTTCACCTCACGGTTAATGACTTTTAGTCGACTCTTGCTCTCAACATCAGCAAAAATCATCAAGGTGGAATTGATCTGGGGGTATCCATCGTCACTGTCTTCTTTGTCTTCAATCCTGTCTGGCTCTTTTTCCTTATCTTTGGGCTGCTTGCCCTGGAACTGCTAGATCAAGAGCCGGCACTGTCGAGTGGTATGCTTTGGGTAAATAAAATTACCCTCTTCGTCTTTCTTGGTGTGGATGTGACACGGTAAGTCCAAAACATCATTCCCGTCTTGATCTTTGACCTTCTTGGGCTTCCAGGTGCCCTTGGGTTTCCCCTTGAAGTTTCCCTGGGCAACGGCCAGGGCCTCCCCGGGAGCAGCTGGCTCGGCCTTCCACTTCTGTTTCCGAGTGGAGTTTCCTCCAGTTTCTTGGGCGACTGCTTTGAGCTTGCCGCTTCGGAGTCGGTCTTCGTCTTCACCATTAGCGTACTTGGTGGCGATCTCCATCATCCGATTCAGAGACATCTCTCCAGTTCGACCGAACTTCAGATTCAACTCTCTGTATTTAACGCCCTCTTTGAAAGCGCAGACTGCTTGATGGTCTGGCACGTTCTCAACTGTGTGGTGCAGCGTGATCCACCTCTGAATGTAATCCCTCAGTGTTTCATTCGGCTTCTGCACGCAAGACCGTAACTCTGTGAGGCCTGCAGGTCGTTTGCATGTTCCTTCAAAGGTCGTGACAAACACTCGGGAGAGGTCCTCCCAGGTGTAAATGCTGCTAGGTGCCAACTGATTCAACCACGCTCTGGCTGAGCCCTCCAACATAAGAGGCAAATGCTTCATGGCCACTTCATCATTGCCACCGCCGATCTGTACAGCCACTCAGTAATCTTCGAGCCAAGTGTCAGGCTTGGACTCGCCGGTGAACTTGCTGACTCCAGTTGCCAGCCTGAAATTGGAAGGAATCACTGCGGTCCTGATGGCTCGACTGAAGCACTTTGGCCCTGAAACACGTACTCTGTTGCTGCTGGCAGGCGCATCTCTGTTGTGGCCCTCTCGATGAGCCCTGTTCCTGTCGACCAAACCTTGAACGAGGATAGACCTCGCATCAAATCCTGGGTCTCTGGGGTCGACTGGAATCCTCTGCCCAACACTGTGAGGGCGTCTGTCATCTTGCCGTCGAGGCGCATATGACCCGCTCCTCGGGGGAGGGGTTGGCACTCGACGTCGATCATCTCGACCGAATCGATGATCATACTGCTCATTCTTCCTGTACTGATCATGCCGGTCATCACGTCCCTCATGCCTCGGGGGCGATCTCGGGCTGTGGGCCGACTGGACTGTGTCTGCTGCAACGGATCGACTGTGGATCCTATCCCGCGACTGAGAAACGGCGGAATTCTGGTTTCCTGCCGCCCAGAGCAACGCTCTGATCTGCAACAAGCCCCTGCCTGCCTCTGACTGGGATGGCTGAATTGATTCTGCTATACGGGCTGCAGCGGCCAAATTCTGAACTGGGGTTCGATATACCTGAGACGGTGAGAAGGGCCGGCGCCGACTGGACTCGGGAGCTAGCGGACATCGACTGGACCCGGGAGGCCGCTGACGCGCTTGCTCGTCGAGTATTCGCTGGAGATTCTCCAGTCGAGTGCGCTCGGCCAGGTTAGCAAGGCGCACGTCCTCCAAGGCCCGGGCCTCGGGGGTTTCTCCGGCAATAGGAGTGTGGAGTGCGTCCATGTTCCGGCGGCGAAGCTCCTCTCGCTGTAATGACGTGAGAGGTTCGGGCAGATACTCATCGTGGGGACGTGACAGGTCGCCTCCGCCCGTAGCCCCGTCAGCGCGAGGGAAACCGGGGGGACTGTGTGTTCCATCGACCGCCAGAACCTCAGCCGCTGGGTCGCTGCTGTCGCACTCGGATGCGGTCCCCACGGAGCCAGTCGATAGGTCGAATAGGCCATAGAGGGACTCGACGGGCTCGATTGCCGCAACTTGTGGGGCTGCCGACTGGCGGGCCACGGCGTGCCTCACCCACCGCTGAAGTCTCGACTGACCGGAGCGCTTGTGCTGGTGGGAGACAGGGCGGGGAGACGACGCAGGGGTCGACCGATACTGGGTCGACGGCTGCCGCAGGAGGACGCCACGAATGCATGCGCGGAAGTGCGTCGCGCGGCGGACGGGGAGCGCGTCGATGTCGAGTGGTGCCTCCTGAAGCCAGGCGGAGTCATCGGCGATGAAGGTGAGCGCGCCGAGACGGATCTCGCGGCCCTCCACCAAAACTCCGCAAGAAACCATGATCAAAGGGATCGGAAAAGATCGCAACTTCTCCAACTAAGTGCTAAGATTCCTGCCCCACGGTGGGCGCCAACTGTCGTGGTTCCGACTCTGACAGTGATGTAGGGGGTGAGTATGGAGAGGCTAGATCCTAGCTATTGGGAAGTTGTTACACGCGAGGTTTACGAGTTCAGGCCCTTCTCGGAGGAAGTAATAGCCCTACGTCTCGGAGCCCGGAGGCGGTCGACTGGATTATGCGTGTATGGATTACAGCGGTGCGAACCCTTCATACTGAGGAGGGGGGTGGCTTATATAGAGTTCGTCGGCCCCCTCCTGCCCTCAGTAATGCAGGGTTTAAGGTACATTTAAGATTGGGCGTTACTGGTAACGCCTCTAATAAAGTGCTATAATGACCATGAAGACTACTTAACAGCTGACCGTTTGCCTACGGAGTGACTATGGGTCTCCTGGCAGTCGGATGATTAGCTTCATGGTCGAGTGGTAGCTTCTTGGTCGAGTGTCTTGGACCTGTCGAGTGGGGTACCTTCAAGTCGATTGATAGGTGATTTTTTCTAGGGATGTCCTTGGGTAGGGTTCTGTGGACGGGTCCGTGCCCCTACCCTAGGTACATAGCTTCATCACGGACCGCTTGCGCGGTAGTGTTGTTTCATGATTTGTGAGTAAGTAGTCCACTTGTAGTCTGTTTGTTTGGTTTTTGTCCGATTTTTCATAAAGCAACACTATTTTTTTTCTTGCTTTTCTTCTTCTTAATTAACCGATGCAAAATTTTGGCTTCTACTTCGAAAAGATAAGCACTCTACTTGGCTTGGCTTGCGGATGATAGCCCTTCCCTGGGCCAAGGTTCAGTGACTCAAAGAAATCCCGCAGTAGTGGTGCAAAGCAGAACATGTACGCCATGTATCTACTCCAGTTACGCTTCACCAACTTATGCCGGAACAAGGTAAAAGATCCATGGTCACTCTACGCGTGACCTACCCGGCCGAGCAAGCGTACTTGCAACATGCACGTGTGCAGACAGACGAATTGGTGGATGCGGCCGGCCCCGCACGGACGCTCGGCTACTCACACCTGCGCGCGTACGTGTGGTGCGCATGCAGCAGACAGAACGATTGGCCCGCACGCACGCTTCGGTTTGTTAACTCTCAGGCGGTCGGCTGGATCGTCTCCTCCAGCAGCTAGCTTGATCTTAGGAACGGTGCCATGGCGATGTGAGAATCCTATTTCCAGAGTGCAACATGCCTGCATGGGAGGATCCTAGAAGAGAGCCCAGTATATACTAACTTAAATCGGGCAGTCGATCGATCTGGTTGCACCCGTCCGGCCAACGGCCGAAACCGATCGGTAACTAGATTAGTATCTATGTGCTCGAGCGGCTTCTTAGTTGGTCCCCCAAGCTCATTAATGAACTCCACGTGCGCAGATTAGTTGAGATTGAGAAACCCTGGTTGGGCTGGGCTGGGGCACGCACGCCATTAATTGCCTAAATCCCTGGTCGATCCATCCACCGATCGAGCATTAGCCAAGGGATATGCCTGCATGCCAAGTTGACGAGGGCATATGGACACGTATTTTCTCCTTTTCTTTTTAGTCTGCATATAAAGCTTGATCAAAGTCAAGCTTTATAAAATTTGACTAACTTTATACTTCCTCCGTTTTAGTTTATAAATCCTGCGTGTATACCTAAGTTGCCAATTTTATTATCCTAATATAAACTATATAACACAAAAATTATGCCGTTTGAAAATAGAACATCTGAAGTTTATATTGGTATATTTTTTGTAATATATGACTTGTATTAGGTTGATCAAATTGGCAACCTAGGAATACGCGCACGTCCTGTAAACTGAGAGAAAGGGAGTACTAAAAAAATATCATTATTTATAATATGAAATCAGTATAGTTTTATTACTTTCGATGTTCATTTTTTTAATATAAATTTGACCACATTTTGTATAGTTTGATTTTAATCAAATCTTATACGCAAAGTAAAAGAAACGGAGGGAGTACTCCGCTGGAGCCGGGTCTCCAGCTAATGAGTGCCATTGCCCGACCAAACAACCATGCAGTAAATCGTTGACAGCAAGTACCCCTACAGTAACAGAGTTTGTCCAGCGTTAACAGCAAGTAGGTGTAACAACATGGGATTATATGCTTTTGGGAGTACATGCTATCACGTCTTTTGTCCGTCAGGCATTTGAGATTCTGATCTACTCGAGATTGCTGTAAATGGCAAATCGAGAGTGGCATGTGTGGCTCCGTTCCTCCGAATTAAACCAGCACGGAATCGTATGGAGTTAATCTGTCAATCAATGGATAGATCCAAACCAACAATGAGATCAACTCCACCGCCGACACGTAGACGTGCATGCTCGCTTGCTATTCCAGGTCCGGCTGACTCGCAATTAAAGGAGAGATAGATCAACTTGACGCAGAAAGAGAGAGATGATACTGCAGCATTAATGGCAAGCATGGATGTGGACAAGTATCGTCGTCATAAGACAGGCGCATTAATCACAGGGCGTGCGCACGCGCTTAAACAAACACACTGGGCCAGGAGACATCGAGTTATTTTTGTGGTGTCACGGGCAGGCAGATCAGTAAGAACAGCAGGGGGAATTGCAGGTTTAGCCAGCACCCGGGCCAGGGATTAATGGTATCCCAAGCATCCTGTCCCCTAATTTCTCCTCGCTTTCTATGTCGCCTATGGTCCTCCTAATCTGATACGCGCGCGCCAAACTTTAACAGAATGGGCGAGCATGATATATCGCTTGCATAGGGGATCGACGGTTGAGATGATGGAAATAAGTATCGACTTTGTAATAGAAGTGTGTGCAAAGTTTCACTCGGTTGAGATGATATAGCGCTAGCAAGGTGTCAATTGAGCATGACTTGTGATACATGCGTTCACAGGAAATCTCGAAGCAACATGCTAATCAAAATAAAACTGTGATCACTTATAGTACCCCCAAAATTGTACTGCATTTTCAAACTGGAAATAATCTACACTTTTTTCACTAATAAAGAAAGAGCTCTTTTACAGTGCCCATGAATTAATATAAGCCGTCTATTTCTGGCAATCCAATGGCCAGTATGCTCCGGTACTCCATCTTTTGTTCCACGGAGTACTGAGTCGATGAGTCACGGAGTACCCTAATCTAAAGGGCAAAACAGTAATCGCATCAAAATCATTTTATGGTTATTTATCTTGAGGGTATTTTGATATTCCCCCCTGTAACATCTGGTTCGTACAAATGCCGCGCTGCACTCGTTTCCGTCCACGAACGCCGCCGCCACTGCGATCTGCTTCACATGCTACCGCCGCCGTGCTTGTGTCCTCCACAATCAGGTCGGAAACTCGCACGTTCTAATCCCTGAACATAATGGATGGATTTGTGAAGCCCAGTAGTGCATCCTCAAGCTGGAGGAATGCAGCGGATGGATACACTGTCCCAGGCTTTTCACCAGACGATGCACCAGCGGAGAATCAACGGAGACATCGAGGGCAAGAGCCGAGCGTGCAGCCGACGGTGCGATTGCCACGGACGACGGCAACAATTCTGCTGGACTGAAGAGAAATTTTCAATCTGGCTGGCGGCGGCGGCACCTACTAGCCTCACGGCTGGGATGCAGGATCGATCGACAACTTTTTTCTATGAAACTGAATGATCGGGCCTCTATCGTAAAAGGTCTAACTTACCCTTCATCATGGACGGCTAGATCTGTTTGGTACTCCGGTTAATGCCATGGGAGTACCAGGTAGGGTAACGTAAAAGAGCTCTAAAGGAATTAGTGTTTCTGCCCATCTCTCGGCAATTTTGCAGAAAACCACCTACCATTTTCGGAAATCAACCCGTGGTCTTGTTTTAAAGTTAATAAGAAAAACATCATTTCTTGCGGAAAACCCCTTGATATTTTAGTTAATCAACCAACAGTCCTGTTTTAAGTGAATCCAGGAATCCTTCTTTTGCATAAAGCCTATGATATTTCATTTAGTAAACCCGCAATCCATCTAGAAAATAACATTATTTTAGTGGCAGATTCAGATGCATTTTAAGAACATCCCTAACTTCTAAACTCTAACTTCAATTCTAACATGCAATATACGGAAGTTATCAAAAAATGTGTGGAATTTGAATACGATGTTGTTTTACCTATTAAATCTTTTTAAATGCTATTTCGGATGCAACCTTAATCAATAGCGCACTACTCGTCTTTCTTTTGTACCGATGTAGATCCGGATTGGAAATCAATGCCTCAACGAAACCACATTAGAGACAAAAGAAATATTCTATAAACTGGCATGCACGCCTCGACAAAATCTTGCGGGGGAAAACGAAGCAGATTTCTCTTCTTATGCGGAGAGAGAGAGAGACCTTAGGATTGATCACATTCGAACGCGTTATGGTTGTGTGAGCACTGCTACTCTCGTAGGAGTTCTTAGATTTCCCTGAAAAGGAAGGGTGATATAGTGCAACAGCAGAAAGTATTTCTCTCAAATAAGAACCAAGATTTATCAAGCCATTAGGAGGCAACACACATACAATGTTAGTAGCACCTGCACACAAACAAAATAACCGCTTACACCCAACAAAGGCAAGGGGGGTCGTCACTCCCCTTGTTTTTGCTAGCCACAAGGTTAAAAGCTAATAATAGTAAAGATAGCAAAGGATAATAGTAACTAGGATAATGATAGAAAATTGGTAGCAACTATAGGAACTTGTAAATATATGGAGAATGGACCCGGGGTCATAGGTTCACTAGAGTCATCTCTCTCGAAGGCAGTATAGCGATGGGTAAACCAATTACTGTTGGGCAATTGACAAAATTGCGCAAAGTTAGGAAGATCATCCAAGGCATAATCATTATATAGGCATCCTGCTTGCATCTACTACTGTTACTCCTCCAATCGACCGCTACCCAGCATGCATCCATGGCATTAAGTTCAGAACAAACAGAGTAACACTTTAAGAAAAATGACACGATGCAGACAAAATAAACCCAATCAATATAAAAAAACCATTGTTTTACCATCAATGCCAACAATATAATACATGTCTCGCTAGCCCTTCTGTCACGAGGTGAGGACATTGCAAGATTGAAAACCCATCACAAAGCACCTCTCCTACTGAAGATAAATCAATCTAATTGGCCAAAGCAAATAGATAGATTGGAGAGAAATACAAAGCTATAACAACCATGCATAATAACGTTCAGAAAAGATCAATTACTTTCAATACATAATCTGATTATAAACCCACAATTCATCGGATCCCAACAAACACACCGCAAAAGAAGATTACACCGGATAGAAGTCCAAGAAGATCGAGGAGAACATGGTACTCCCTCCATTCCCTTATACAAGGCCACAAACTCAAATTACAGATACCAAGGCAAAATTTAATGACTGCTTTTCAAGCAACTTTTATCTTCGTTAATCAGGATCATTAATACGTCTGCATGCATGGAAGGAAGCAATGGGAAGGAAGTAGCATAGTGTCATTATGACTACATGCATGCAAGTATTAAACAAGTTGCTAGTATGAGAAAACATCATTAATTTTTGCCCTGATTACTGTTAGTGGCTTGTATAGATGCAAAATGTAATTTTCATAGTGGCCTTGTATAAGGGAATGGAGGGAGCACTGAAGATCAAAGAGAGAAGAGAAACCATCTATGTACTAGCTATGGACTCGTAGGTCTGTGGTAAACTACTCATGCATCATCGCAAGGCAGCAAGGATGATGTAGAAGCCTTCCGTGATCGATTTCCCATTTGGAAGAGTACTGGAAAATGCCTTCAGATGGGATCGCGGAAGAACAGAAGATTGCGCCAGCAGAAAAAGTGTTTCTGGTGGATCCCTATTGGTTTGGGAATATTTGTGAATTTATAGGCTTGAAATTTGGTCAAACGAAGTTGCATGGACCCACGAGCTCAGGGGAGCGCCTACCCACTGGGGCATGCCCTGTGAGGTCGTGGCTCTCTTGTAGCTCTTCTAGCCACCTTCTGAAGCTTTTAGGGTCCCTTCTGGTCCAGAAAAAATCAAGGTAAAGTTTCATCGTGTTTGGACTGGTCCCTTCTGGTCCCAGTGCAAGCAAAAAACTAGAGCTGGCACTGGGCATTGGGTTAATAGGTTAGTTCCAGAAAATGATATAAATAACATATAAAGCATGAAAGATTGATAATATAATAGCACAAAACAATCAAAAATTATAAATACGTTGAAGACGTATCAATCGGCATCTACAATATTAAACAAAAAATGCATGATTTTTTTCATGTTGAATCTAATGATACCGGGTTGATATTATGGATTTTGATATATTTCTCTTCATTTTTAATCAAACTTAAAAGGTTTAACTTTTCAAAGAAGTAATACACTTTATTTTTTTAAGCAGAGCAACAAAGCACATCCAACCCTTCTAGTTTTAGATGATAGACTAAGGTGAGCATCAATTTATGACTAGTCATACCGGTGTAAGAACATACCAATAAAAGCCATCCTTTTTTAAAAGATGGATGTTAATAGCTTTCTTGACACCGATGCACTTCCTCTTGATATCTTTCGCATTTTATTTTATTTTTTGCTTCTTGACATCGATGCACTGCTTCTACCACCAACTTGGTTTCGTTTCTCACTTGAAGGAACGACTAGCAAAGGTTCTACGTGTTGTTGAAAGAAAACAATGAAAGCAGGATATCAAGGCATTAGTACATTCTAGGAAATGTAGAAAATCCATTTGCGTTGCACGGCCGTAAATAAAGAGAAGGTAAGGCAACTCGGCATATGCGGCCTACTCTTTTCTTTCTGGTTTATAGGGCTTATCTCAAAATTTTAGTTTTTCCATTTTATAAGGGCAAGGCAACTCGGAAAGGAGGGAGTAGCTGAGCCGCGCTGCATGGCATGGCCACTTGAGAAGAGAGGGGTCGGGAATCTGCAGCGCGTGGGAGAGCCCGTCGCCTCCGCCGCGCCTTCTGCCCCCTGCCTCCCCGCCACCCAAATGGGTCGCCGTTCCTCTTCCTTCAGTTCGGTTGGATCCGCACTGCTCACACAATCCCTCCTTCAGTCCTTGATTTCGGAGCTCCGCTGAGTGAACAAACCCGATTGCCCGATACCCGCGATGGAGCTGGCGGGCGAGTTCTTCAGGCTCGCTCCGGGAACAGAGGAGACACAGCTACGGCAAGGATCGGCAGCTCAATCAGCTAGCTAACTCAAGCATTTAATGCGGATGTACTTTGTATAATCCTCCCCACGCCCAGTGTTTTGTTGTAGCGGCCCCCCATGTGCCCGCCGTGGCCCGGGCCTGTGCGCCGCGGCATGTATATATAGCCGGCGCATGGCGCGAAGGCAGCACACAGCTCGCCGCTTATCGCACAGCGCAGAGCTCGATCGAGGTGCAACACTCTGCTAGATTACATCACATAGCTAGCTTGGTTTAGCTGCTGCCACGCACGGAAACTACTCGTACTAGCTAGCTAGGTAGCTACGTGATCGTGATCATGGCCTTAGTGCGGGAGCCGATGGTGATGTACGACGGCGGCTTCGACGCCGAAGCATCCGCGTTCGACGCGCTCGGCTACAGCGGCCACGACGCGCTGCTCGGAGGCGTCGACGCGGCGGCGCTCTTCGGGGGCTACGCCTACGCCCACGACGAGCCAACCGGCGCCGCCAGCGCCTACGTGCGGAACAGCGCGAGCTGGGCGAGCGCGGGGCCTTCAGTGCTCTCGTTCGGCCACGGCGCGCGGGGCCACGCGGCCCAGCAGGAGGTCGTGGAGGAGGAGCCCGACTGCGACGCGTGGGTGGACGACATGGACGTAGATCAGGGCCATCAGCACGCGGCGCCGGCGTCGACCATAGGGTTTGACCCGGCCACGGGCTGCTTCAGCCTGACTCAGAGTTCCGTCGGCGCGCGGCGGCCGTTCGGGCTCCTGTTCCCGGGCACGTCCAATGGCTCGCCCGATGCCGCGACGCCGGCGCGCGGTTCCTCGAAGCGATCGTACGCGGACCAGGACGCGGAGCCGCGGACCACCAAGAAGCCGTGCGGTGCGAGCAGGAAGACGAGCAAGGCGAAGCCGGCGGCGCCCACCACTACCTCGCCCAAGGGGGACCCGCAAAGCCTCACCGCAAAGGTAAATTCGGTACCGAATCTTTTTACTGCTCGAATCCATTATACATTGCGTTTCCTTGGGGATTTCAAAAGATCTGAACGTACCGTTCTGTGTGCGCAGAACCGGCGGGAGAAGATCAGCGAACGGCTCCGGACACTGCAGGAGCTGGTGCCCAACGGCACCAAGGTCGACATGGTCACCATGCTCGAGAAGGCATTCAGCTACGTCAAGTTCCTGCAGCTGCAAGTCAAGGTGCTGGCGACGGACGAGTTCTGGCCGGCGCAAGGGGGAACGGCGCCGGAGATCTCCCAGGTGAAGGAGGCGTTGGACGCCATCTTATCGTCGCAGAGGGGGCAACTGAACTGAACTGCTTAGCTAGCCTCCGTGGCAAACATATGGTAGAGATTAATCAGTAACGAACCACCTCGTTCGAAGATAAATAAGGAGGCATATGCAAACGTACATGCTCTGGTTTACTCTCCCCACTATGTAACCTTTTACAGGGGACTTAGGTTGCGTTATATATTCGTACTTGATCTGATGCAGGGATGTAGAGGGAGAGAGGTTTAACATTTTGTTAATCCTAAGATTTTTATAAAATTTAGTTTTATTACATTGTTTCTATAGTTAATTAAATTGAACCCCAATACCCAACGAGCGTTCTTTGTGGGGCTTGGCAATAACGAACGTTTTCCATGGCAAATTATTCGTCAAGCCCAATGTCGAAACTGGATTTGAATCTACATGACAAGATAGATTAATGTTTGTACCAATGTGATGAACTTTTTTCAGAAAAAAATCATGCTTTTATAAAAGGTTGTTTTCAGTACATAGGGAATACCACAAGTACGCTAATTACCCATGTAGGATATGACGACTACAAAAAAACCCCCTAAGAAAATACTATTTCTCTTTACAGGGACGTGGGTGAGGGGGGGGGGGGGTGTGCAAATATTGTTATCTCACCCGCACACTTCTTCTAGCTTCATGCTACTACTTGTATGAGCCATGTGGTGAGATAAGGGCAACAACCGAATCCTCAAAAGATATCCCTTCAAATTGCTCGCCAAATCTTATCTCCTCAAATACAAGGAGTTCAAAAATGTGTAGAGCTAACCGACACTCAAATCTAACTTCTCAAATCCAAATTGAGCACAAATATGTCTTTCAAAAATGAAATTTGAAACTAGATTAAGAACACATAGCGCATCATTTTACATATTAGTTCATACACAACATCATACTAAGCGTAAAATTAAATCTAACCCAAGCTAAATTTAAGCTAAAACAAGCACAAATCATAGTCGGAGTCGAGATTTATCACCGCCAGCTTTAGGAGCCCGATGCCTTGCCATCATGGGTCCCCATGGGCATCTTCAGCACCGTCTTGTTGTCGGTGTCAGCGAGATTTATGACAACAGGCGGCACTTGTGATTCCCGGTGCTCAGCGTGTGCTGTGTGCCGCCACGACCCATGGGTCAGTGAGGAAGGCGACAACAGGCGTAACGTCGACCTGCTCGGCGGAGAGCTGCACGTCAACAACGTAGTGCTCCTCCTCCTCCTTCCATTGGTGGAGGGGCAACACGTGTCCACTGCCATACACCGCTACCTGACATGGGGCTCCTCATCCTATGATGACGACGATTCGGCAGCGATGTTGGATTTCTCCTCCTCTGCCTCCTCCACTGGCACGATGACCAACCGGAGATGTTGGCGGGAGCAGGCAAAGAGATGTGTGGAGAGCATCCTCACCGTGTGGAATAAGGCGACGCGGCAGTGAATTGAGGGCGTGACTTTTGGGCGGTGGTGGTGGCGTATCGGGCGACTGCGGTGATTTCAAGCCCAATTCCGACGATTTTTGGGTAAAATGGGCAACGATGGGAAAGACCTAGGGTTTAAGTGAGGCGCCAGTGGGAATTTATAGCCACAGGAGGCCAATTGCGTGATGCGCCAACGGGTGTGTCATTTTCTTAACGAGAAGAGCTAGCATCGGAAAATGAGTGTTTGCTGCTGAAATTTGAAGAGGAAAGGAATCTTTTGAGGTTTTTCTCCTAAAAAATGCCAATATCAGGAGTTAAGGATTATTCAGGGTTCGGTTAGATATGACCTAATGGATCTCCAAAGCTGGCCTGCAAATAGCTTGGGTATATGTCCGTTTTTATGTCTGGACGTGGTCCAGAGACATGATGCGGGAGTCGGCCATCGAACCATAGCCGCAAACATCCGCCTCTATTTATGATTTTTAAGAAATTAACCTCGCCAAATTAACCTTCCGCTTATAGAAAGTCGACCTTCCATCGAATTGAAATCAACCTTTCATCATTTGAATCAACCTTCTGCCATTTAAGGTATAACTATAGCAAAATAATTACTCCCGTAATTTTCTAGGTGCAACAGATAATGCAGATTTGTTTTCTCTTTTAATCCAATGAGCTAATTAATTTGGAGTAATTATCAAGGTAATTAACAGAGTAATAAATCTACGCTTTTAATGCGGAGTAATTAACAAATGACTAAGAAATATGTGTTTTTAATGTGGAGTAATTAACGCACGATCCTAAACTGCTCTTGGTCCTGGACGTGGGTACGCGGTGGCTTTTGATTGGCCACACGGATGTTCAGACTCTTGTAAAGCCTCCATATTTGGTATCAAATTGCAGGTAAAACATGATCTAAATCGCTCGACAAATCGATACAGGACCATATTAGATGGCGCCACACGTCCGAACCGCGTGGTTCGAACGGATGCAGACAGTTTGAAAGTGCGGGATACCCCAAGAACAACAACCGCATATTTGTACCATTATCCCACATTTTCTGCAGCATGCACACAAGGTACTAACAATAGTATATCACCGCTCTGTTAAAAAAAGAGTATATCACCACTTATCCGTTTACCTTTTTCAAGGAATGGTCATTACTTTCACTTTTCAGTCCAGATATTAACACTGCATGCACTTGTTTATTACTTGCTCCCTCTTGCGCATAACATTAGTGTCAGTTGTCCCCTAGTACTATCAAGTTTGGGGCGGCGTTTGTCCTTAGTTACACGCAAGTGGAACTATACCTCAATGCTCCTTAGTTACACGCAAGTGGAACTAATATACCGCTTACTTGCTGAGAGTCTAGTTTGTAACTAGCTTAGGAAGTAAGCATTAATCACAGTAATCAGGTAGCATTTCTTGCTGCCGCCCAAGTATCAGAAAATGGTTTATTTGCATGGGGATCGGCGGCACAGCCAATAGTCCAGAAAAAATTGGTTTGTTGTTCCTAAAAGAATTTGGCCCCTGATAGGGGTGGAAGAAGCACTTGCTACTACTATTGGCCACAATGAGGTTTGATGTTTTCCAACTAGAGTTTGGCCACAATGGGGTAGAAAATGTTGAGATATGTATTTAGCACATGTATTCTTGTATTTCAAATTTTCTTCCTTGTGTATAGTTGAAGATATAACTTGCTCTATGTACTATATATACTTGTGCATATGCACCCAATCAATACATTGTGGTTTGCATCCTATTCCTCTACATGGTATCAGCCTAAACCCTCGATCCTCTCTAGCCGCGCCGCCGTTGCCTCTCCCGGCCGCCGCCGCTAGCCCTACCTCGCGCCGCCGCACCCCTGCCGCCGCGCCCCTCCGCCGCACCCCTACCGCCGCGCCTACTCCCTCCCGCAACACCACACCGCGCCGCTCCCCTTGCCCTGTTGCTCCACCCGCGCCGCACCACTCGCCCCGCTCCCGCCGCATAACCCGCGCCGCCACCGCTCCACCTTGCTGCCATGTCGGCCCGCTCTACCTCCTCCGATCCTAGCAACCCCTTCGATTCCTCCTATGGCACCGAACCCGACGAGCCCTTCGCTGCCGACATCCGCAACATCTCCCTCTCCGAGCATGTTCCCATCATCCTCTCCCACACCTCCACCAACTACTATGCCTGGAAAACCTACTTTAATCTCCTCTTTCGTGAGTACAATATCCGTGATCACGTGGACGGTCTCGCCAACTTCTTCGCCGACAACCATGATGCCAACTGGCTGGCCATTGACGCCACCCTCATCCGGTGGTTCTTCCTCACCGTCTCCCCCGACATCTTCCACACCGTCGTTCGCGATGGGGACGATACCTACACGGTGTGGACCAAGATCAATGGCCTCTTCACCAACAATAAGCTCCAATGGATTGTTTTCTTGCAGCAGGAATTTTTTGGGTGTCACCAAAACTACAGCCCACGGTCACTCGGTCCAGTGCCGAGGCTGAGTATCGCGCTGTGGCCAACGTCGTCGCTGAGTGTTCCTAGCTTCGTCACCGTCTTCATGAGCTCTCGTGTCCTGTTGATAAGGCCACAGTGGTCTACTGCGACAACGTCTCCGCCGTCTACCTCTTCACCAACCCGGTTTATCATCGTCGCACCAAGCACATTGAGCTTGACATCCATTTTGTTCGGGATCAGGTGGCTCTTGGCCATGTTCGTGTTTTACACGTTCCCACATCCCAACAATTTGCCAATATCATGACCAAAGGCTTGCCTACGACTTCTTTTGAGGAGTTCCGGTCCAGTCTCTGCGTCAGCACTGGTGTCGCTTCGACTGCGGGGGGGGGGGGGGGGTGTTGAGATATGTATTTAGTGAAGGAAATATGCCCTAGAGGCAATAATAAAGTTATTATTTATTTCCTTATATCATGATAAATGTTTATTATTCATGCTAGAATTGTATTAACCGGAAAAA
Organism: Triticum urartu; assembly: GCF_056163025.1. NCBI lineage: Eukaryota > Viridiplantae > Streptophyta > Magnoliopsida > Poales > Poaceae > Triticum > Triticum urartu. The sequence goes on from NC_141878.1 coordinate 490,032,386, forward strand.
TAATACATGTGTGAATACATAGACAAACAGAGTGTCACTAGTATGCCTCTACTTGACTAGCTCGTTGATCAAAGATGGTTATGTTTCCTAACCATAGACATGATTTGTCATTTGATTAACGGGATCACATCATTAGGAGAATAATGTGATTGACTTGACCCATTCCGTTAGTTTAGCACTTGATCGTTTAGTTTGTTGCTATTGCTTTCTTCATGACTTATACATGTTCCTATGACTATGAGATTATGCAACTCCCGTTTACCGGAGGAACACTTTATGTGCTACCAAACGTCACAACGTAACTGGGTGATTATAAAGGTGCTCTACAGGTGTCTCCGAAGGTACTTGTTGGGTTGACGTATTTCGAGATTAGGATTTGTCACTCTGATTGTCGGAGAGGTATCTCTGGGTCCTCTCGGTAATGCATATCACTTAAGCCTTGCAAGCATTGCAACTAATGAGTTAGTTGCGGGATGATGTATTATGTAACGAGTAAAGAGACTTTCCGGTAACGAGATTGAACTAGGTATTGAGATACCGACGATCGAATCTCGGGCAAGTAACATACCGATGACAAAGGGAACAGCGTATGTTGTTATGCGGTTTGACCGATAAAGATCTTCGTAGAATATGTAGGAGTCAATATGAGCATCCAGGTTCCGCTATTGGTTATTGACCGGAGACGTGTCTCGGTCATGTCTACATAGTTCTCGAACCCGTAGGGTCCGCACGCTTAAAGTTCGATGACGGTTATATTATGAGTTTATGTGTTTTGATGTACCGAAGGAGTTCGGAGTCCCGGATGAGATCGGGGACATGACGAGGAGTCTCGAAATGGTCGAGACGTAAAGATCGATATATTGGACGACTATATTCGGACATCGGAAAGGTTCCGAGTGATTCGGATATTTTCGGAAGTACTGGGGAGTTACGGGAATTCGTATTGGGCCTTAATGGGCCATACGGGAAAGGAGAGAAAGGACTCAAAGGGTGGCCGCACCCCTCCCCATGGGCTGGTCCGAATTGGACTAGGGAGGGGGGGTGCCCCCTTCCTTCCTTCTGCTTTTCCCTTCCCTTTCCTTCCTTCTTACTCCTACTACTTGAAAGGGCTCCTAGTTCTACTAGGAAAGGGGGAATCCTACTCCCGGTAGGAGTAGGACTCCCCTAGGGCGCGCCATAGAGAGGGCCGGCCCTCCCCCTCCTCCACTCCTTTATATACGGGGGCAGGGGGCACCCCAAAGACACACAAGTTGTTATTCGTGATCGTTCCTTAGCCGTGTGCGGTGCCCCCTTCCACCATATTTTACCTCGGTCATATCGTAGCGGTGCTTAGGCGAAGCCCTGCGTCGGTAGAACATCATCAGCTTCATCACGCCGTTGTGCTGACGAAACTCTCCCTCAACACTCGGCTGGATCGGAGCTCGAGGGACGTCACCGAGTTGAACGTGTGCAGAACTCAGAGGTGTCGTACGTTCGGTACTTGGATCGGTCGGATCGGGAAGACGTATGACTACTTCCTCTACATTGTGTCAACGCTTCCGTTGCCGGTCTACGAGGGTACGTAGACAACACTCTCCCCTCTCGTTGCTATGCATCACCATGATCTTGCGTGTGCGTAGGAAATTTTTTGAAATTACTACGTTCCCCAACATTTAGCACATGTATTCTTATACTCCAAGTCTTCCTCCTTGTGTATAGTTGATGATATAACTTGCCCTATGTACTCTATATACTTGTGCATATGCACCCAATCAATACATTGTGGTTTGCATCCTATTCCTCTACAGAAAAGGCAGTGGTAGTTATCAAAGAGAAATCTAGAACTATTGAGCATAACTTGATATCATACTCGTGGTTGGATAAGAGTTTTTTTTCATTTTGCCACACTTCGCCACGATAGAGCTGAGACTTCCGTTTCTCTCTCTTTTTTGTTCTGTAGGATTGTTTGGCTATCTAACACAAATTAAAGCCAAGACAAGCTAGAATATCTCACTTGGCTGCCGTTCAGTCACCATGGGCCGAGCTATATCATATGAGGATAACCGTGAGTTTGTGTGTTAGGAGAGGTGGAAAGAAGAGGGCCGCCCAAGTGAGATACATCCCCCACTAATCATAACATTACTCATGCATACTTACCCTAGCTAACTTTTGTTCGGTGATTTGTTCGGGGTTACTGAATTTACTATTTACAATTAGATTATGAAGTCTATGTTGTTGAACAAAAATGAATTAATTCATAGATTACTGTATTGCTTCAAGATGTTGCAACTAAATGAGATTAACTCCAAGCTTTTGAACGTACCATATATACGTTACACATCATTGCCGCTTTGGTAGCACGTACGTGGAATTATCACTCTGATATTTAACTATGCATGATGCCAAGTGAAGTTGCATTATCTTTTGCTTGCAGTTAGGAGTGCTGATTAAATGATCACAACGTATATGATATCCATAATTATGCCTGGTGGATCATCAGATGGAATCTTTCTGTCTATAAGCTTCTTCCAGCTGATGAAACTGAAGTGACACTTGGCATTGGATTCATTCATTCATTGTGCTCCATGGTAGAGACAAGTATGTTGTATTATAGAGATGCTTGAAAGGGCTATATCTTATATATACTGTATGATAGTATGTGTTTTAGTGTTTTATGTGACGTTTCTCGGGCATGCACTTCTACTTTCCTAGGATATTGATGATTTCCCCGCAACCGTTTCGAAGAAAAAAAAATGATCCCCCCGCAAAAAAAAGATACCGATGGTTAATCTGATTGTGTTGATTCTAATACTGCACGATGAAGTCGTAACCTCATCCTCTAGTAGACCAATGCACCAATACAATTACCATTGCAGCCAATGTTGACCTCACGTATGACTATGATGTAGTAATATATCTATGGTAGTCCAGCAAATTCTGACTTCCAATTGCAGTTATATTATATACAAGTACTAGTTGGGCACCGACTAGTATTTGATTTGCGAACTTTGTGTTGGGAAACGTAGCATGCAATTTTAAAAAAATTCCTACGATCATGCAAGATCTATCTAGGAGATGCATAGCAACGAGAGGGGGAGAGTGTGTCCACGTATCCTCGTAGACCGAAAGCGGAAGCGTTAGGTTAACGCGTTGATGTAGTCGAACGTCTTCACGATCCAACCGATCAAGTACCGAACGTATGGCACCTCCAAGTTCAGCACACGTTCAGCTCGATGACGTCCCTCGAGCTCTTGATCCAGCAGAGGGTCGAGGGAGAGTTTCGTCAGCACGACGGCGTGGTGACGGCGATGGTGATGTGATCCGCGCAGGACTTCGCCTAAGCACTACATGAATATGACCAGAGGAGTAAACCGCGAAGAGAGATGCCACACACGGCTTGGAACAATTGGTGTGTCTCCAAGGGGTGCCCTGCCCACATATATAAAGGAGGGAGAGGGAGGAGGACGGCCCTAGGGGGGCGCCATAAGGGGGGAGTCCTAGTAGGATTCGGCCCCCACCCCTCTTTTCATTCTCATGGAGGTGGAAAGGGGGGAGGAGAGGGAGTACACTAGTAGAAAAAGGACCTAATGTGAGACACATTAGTCCCGGTTCGATTTTGGCCCGGTACTAATGGCACCATTAGTGCCGGTTCGAACGGCTATGCATTAATGCCGGTTCGTGTTGAACCTTTAATACCGGTTCGTTCCACGAACCGGTGCTAAAGGGGTGGTGGCAGGCTGGCGTCAGGCCGGGACCCCATGATCACCTTTAGTACCAGTTCGTGGCACAAACCGGTACTAAAGGGCTAACCTTTAGTACCGGTTCGTGCCATGAACCGGGACTAAAGGGGTCTGACCTATAGTCCCGGTTGGAGACACAAACCGGGACTATAGGGCAATTTTCAAACACTACCCCCCCCCCCCCCCCGCGTGTATCGCCATTTCAGTTTTGAAATATTACTACACCTACTAGTTATGAAAATTTGAAAACTTAAATTTGGACATGTTTTGCAAAAAGTGTAGGGAAGATGTAAAACGGCTATAACTTTTACATACGATGTCGAAAAAAACGTATAATATATCAAAAAATTCAGCACGAAAATCCGCATCCGATTTTGACCGCCTACGGCCTGTTTGCAATTTTTTAGAATCCTCAAATTCCAAAAGGAAAAAAGATATGCTCAAATTTCAGTTTTTTTAATTTTGGTCAAACTAATTATTCAAGAAGTATTAATGTTACTACATAATTATTCAAGAATATTAGTGTTACTAAATAATTATTTCAATTTTTTGAATTTTGGTCAAACTGTGGTCAAACTATGGTCAAACTTATTCAAGAAATATTAGTGTTACTAAATAATTACTTTTTTTTAGAATAATAGTCTCAAACTCAAATGGTGAAACGAGTGACCTAATGTTCAAGCTAAACTGCTGAGGGTTAATAGGATTGACAACTTACATTTGTCAGTAAACCAACAAGTGCAGACTTGGAAAGTAGGGGAATAGAACTCTGAAATTAAGCGTGCTCAGGCTGGGGGAGTGAGAGGATGGGTGACCGATCGGGAAGTTAGACGATTTGGAATGAGTGATCCACACTTGAGCAGTTAAGAGGGGTGATTAGAGACTAAATCATCAAATAATTCAATTCAGAAAATTGAAAATCGAAAAAATAAAAAAATTCCAAAAAATTCAAAAAAAATATCTTTAGTATACTAAAGGTCCCCCATGCCACGGCGCGAGCTCACGCCACGTGGTGGGCCTTTAGTGGCGGTTCATGCCGAACCGATACTAAAGGGGGGAAGGGTCCTTTAGTGCCCACACTTTAGTGCCGGTTACAGAACCGGCACTAAAGGCCCTTACGAACCGGTTTTAAAGCTCCGTTTTCTACTAGTGGTAGGAGAAGGAAAGGGGGTGGTGCCCCCTTCCCTAGTCCAATTCGGCCTCCTCCGTTGTGGGGGCGCATCAACCTCTTGTGGGCTGGTTAGCCTCCCTTCTATGGCCCATATGGACCATATCTTTCCCGGGGGGGAGGGGAGGGGTGTAGGGTTTCGTAGTAATTTCAAAAAAATTCCTACGCACACGCAAGATCATGTGATGCATCGCAACGAGAGGGGAGAGTGTTATCTACGTACCCACGCAGACCGACTGCGGAAGCGATGACACAACGTAGAGGAAGTAGTCGTACGTCTTCACGATCCAACCGATCAAGCACCGAAACTACGGCACCTCCGAGTTCGAGCACACGTTCAGCTCGATGACGATCCCCGGACTCCGATCCAGCAAAGCGTCGGGGAAGAGTTCCGTCAGCACGACGGCGTGGTGACGATCTTGATGCACTACAGCAGCAGGGCTTCGCCTAAACTCCGCTACAGTATTATCGAGGACTATGGTGGCAGGGGGCACCGCACACGGCTAAGGAATAGATCACGTGGATCAACTTGTGTGTTTCTGGGGTGCCTCTGCCTCAGTATATAAAGGACTAGAGGGGGGAGGCTGGCCGGCCATAGGAGGCGCGCCAGGAGAGTCCTACTCCCTCTGGGAGTAGGATCCCCCCCCCAATCCTAGTTGGAATAGGACTCCTTGAGGGGGGAAAGAGAGAGAGGGGGGCCGGCCACCTCTCCTAGTCCTAATAGGACTAGGGGAAGGGGGGAGGCGCGCGGCCACCTTGGGCTGCCCCTTTCTCCTTTTCACTAAGGCCCATCAAGGCCCATATGGTTCCCGGGGGGTTCCGGTAACCTCCTGGTACTCTGGTAAAATCCCGATTTCACCCGGAACACTTCCGATATCCAAACATAGGCTTCCAATATATCAATCTTTATGTCTCGACCATTTCGAGACTCCTCGTCATGTCCGTGATCACATCCGGGACTCCGAACAACCTTCGGTATATCAAAATGCATAAACTCATAATATAACTGTCATCGAAACCTTAAGCGTGCGGACCCTACGGGTTCGAGAACAATGTAGACATGACCGAGACACGTCTCCGGTCAATAACCAATAGCGGGACCTGGATGCCCATATTTGCTCCTACATATTCTACGAAGATCTTTATCGGTCAGACCGCATAACAACATACGTTGTTCCCTTTGTCATCGGTATGTTACTTGCCCGAGATTCGATCGTCGGTATTCCAATACCTAGTTCAATCTCGTTACCGGCAAGTCTCTTTACTTGTTCTGTAATACATCATCCCGCAACTAACTCATTTAGTTGCAATGCTTGCAAGGCTTAAGTGATGTGTATTACCGAGAGGGCCCAGAGATACCTCTCCGACAATCGGAGTGACAAATCCTAATCTCGAAATACGCCAACCCAACATCTACCTTTGGAGACACCTGTAATGCTCCTTTATAATCACCCAGTTACGTTGTGACGTTTGGTAGCATCCAAAGTGTTCCTCCGGCAAACGGGAGTTGCATAATTTCATAGTCATAGGAACATGTATAAGTCATGAAGAAAGCAATAGCAACATACTAAACGATCGGGTGCTAAGCTAATGGAATGGGTCATGTCAATCAGATCATTCAACTAATGATGTGACCTCGTTAATCAAATAACAACTCTTTGTTTATGGTTAGGAAACATAACCATCTTTCATTAACGAGCTAGTCAAGTAGAGGCATACTAGTGACACTCTGTTTGTCTATGTATTCACACATGTATTATGTTTCCGGTTAATACAATTCTAGCATGAATAATAAACATTTATCATGATATAAGGAAATAAATAATAACTTTATTATTGCCTCTAGGGCATATTTCCTTCAGTCTCCCACTTGCACTAGAGTCAATAATCTAGATTACACTGTAATGATTCTAACATCCATGGAGCTTTGGTGCTGATCATGTTTTGCTCGTGGAAGAGGCTTAGTCAACGGGTCCGCAACATTCAGATCCGTATGTATCTTGCAAATCTCTATGTCTCCCACCTGGACTAGATCCCAGATGGAATTGAAGCGTCTCTTGATGTGCTTGGTTCTCTTGTGAAATCTGGATTCCTTTGCCAAGGCAATTGCACCAGTATTGTCACAAAAGATTTTCATTGGACCCGATGCACTAGGTATGACACCTAGATCGGATATGAACTCCTTCATCCAGACTCCTTCTTTCGCTGCTTCCGAAGCAGTTATGTACTCCGCTTTACATGTAGATCCCGCTACGACGCTTTGTTTAGAACTGCACCAACTGACAGCTCCATCGTTTAATGTAAACACGTATCCGGTTTGCGATTTAGAATCGTCCGGATCAGTGTCAAAGCTTGCATCAACGTAACCTTTTACGACGAGCTCTTTTGCACCTCCATATACGAGAAGCATATCCTTAGTCCTTTTCAGGTATTTCAGGATGTTCTTGACCGCTGTCCAGTGATCCACTCCTGGATTACTTTGGTACCTCCCTGCTAGACTTATATCAAGGCACACATCAGGTCTGGTACATAGCATTGCATACATGATAGATCCTATTGCTGATGCATAGGGAACATCTTTCATATTCTCTCTATCTTCTGCAGTGGTCGGGCATTGAGTCTTACTCAATTTCACACCTTGTAACACAGGCAAGAATCCTTTCTTTGCTTGATCCATTTTGAACTTCTTCAAAATTTTGTCAAGGTATGTTGTTTGTGAAAGTCCAATTAAGCGTCTTGATCTATCTCTATAGATCTTAATGCCTAATATGTAAGCAGCTTCACCGAGGTCTTTCATTGAAAAACTCTTATTCAAGTATCCCTTTATGCTATCCAGAAATTCTATATCATTTCCAATTAACAATATGTCATCCACATATAATATCAGAAATGCTACAGAGCTCCCACTCACTTTCTTGTAAATACAGACTTCTCCAAAAGTCTGTATAAAACCAAATGCTTTGATCACACTATCAAAACATTTATTCCAACTCCGAGAGGCTTGCACTAGTCCATAAATGGATCGCTGGAGCTTGCACACTTTTGTTAGCTCCCTTTGGATCGACAAAACCTTCTGGTTGCATCATATACAACTCTTCTTCCAGAAATCCATTCAGGAATGCAGTTTTGACATCCATCTGCCAAATTTCATAATCATAAAATGCGGCAATTGCTAACATGATTCGGATAGACTTAAGCATCGCTACGGGTGAGAAGGTCTCATCGTAGTCAATCCCTTGAACTTGCCGAAAACCTTTTGCGACAAGTCGAGCTTTGTAGACAGTAATATTACCGTCAGCGTCAGTCTTCTTCTTGAAGATCCATTTATTCTCAATTGCTTGCTGATCATCGGGCAAGTCAACCAAAGTCCACACTTTGTTCTCATACATGGATCCCATCTCAGATTTCATGGCTTCAAGCCACTTTGCGGAATCTGGGCTTACCATCGCTTCTTCATAGTTCGTAGGTTCATCATGATCTGATAACATGACTTCCAGAACAGGATTACCGTACCAATCTGGTGCGGATCTTACTCTGGTTGATCTACGAGGTTCAGTAGTATCTTGTTCTGAAGTTTCATGATCATCATCATTAGCTTCCTCATTGACTGGTGTAGGTGTCGCAGAAACAGTTTTCTGTGATGTACTACTTTCCAATAAGGGAGTAGGTACAGTTACCTCGTCAAGTTCTACTTTCCTCCCACTCACTTCTTTCGAGAGAAACTCCTTCTCCAAAAAATTTCTGAATTTAGCAACAAAAGTCTTGCCTTCGGATCTGTGATAGAAGGTGTATCCAATAGTTTCCTTTGGATATCCTATGAAGACACATTTCTCCGATTTGGGTTCGAGCTTATCAGGTTGAAGCTTTTTCACATAAGCATCGCAGCCCCAAACTTTTAGAAACGGCAACTTTGGTTTCTTGCCAAACCACAGTTCATAAGGCGTCGTCTCAACGGATTTTGATGGTGCCCTATTTAACGTGAATGCGGCCGTCTCTAGAGCGTATCCCCAAAACGATAGCGGTAAATCAGTAAGAGACATCATAGATCGCACCATATCCAGTAAAGTACGATTACGACGTTCGGACACACCATTACGCTGAGGTGTTCCGGGTGGCGTGAGTTGCGAAACTATTCCATAATTTTTCAAATGTACACCAAACTCGTAACTCAAATATTCTCCTCCACGATCAGATCGTAGAAACTTTATTTTCTTGTTACGATGATTTTCAACTTCACTCTGAAATTCTTTGAACTTTTCAAATGTTTCAGACTTATGTTTCATTAAGTAGATATACCCATATCTGCTTAAATCATCTGTGAAGGTGAGAAAATAACGATATCCGCCACGAGCCTCAATATTCATCGGACCACATACATCTGTATATATGATTTCCAACAAATCTGTTGCTCTCTCCATAGTACCGGAGAACGGCGTTTTGGTCATCTTGCCTATGAGGCACGGTTCGCAAGTACCAAGTGATTCATAATCAAGTGGTTCCAAAAGTCCATCAGAATGGAGTTTCTTCATGCGCTTTACACCGATATGACCTAAACGGCAGTGCCACAAATAAGTCGCACTATCATTATCAACTCTGCATCTTTTGGCTTCAACATTATGAATATGTGTGTTACTACTATTGAGATCCAACAAGAATAGACCACTCTTTAAGGGTGCATGACCATAAAAGATATTACTCATATAAATAGAACAACCATTATTCTCTGATTTAAATGAATAACCGTCTCGCATCAAACAAGATCCAGATATAATGTTCATGCTTAACGCTGGCACCAAATAACAATTATTTAGGTCTAATACTAATCCCGAAGGTAGATGTAGAGGTAGCGTGCCGACTGCGATCACATCGACTTTGGAACCGTTTCCCACGCGCATCGTCACCTCATCCTTAACCAATCTTCGCTTGATCCGTAGTCCCTGTTTCGAGTTGCAAATATTAGCAACAGAACCAGTATCAAATACTCAGGTGCTACTGCGAGCATTAGTAAGGTACACATCAATAACATGTATATCACATATACCTTTGTTCACCTTTCCATCCTTCTTATCCGCCAAATACTTGGGGCAGTTCCGCTTCCAGTGACCAGTCTGCTTGCAATAGAAGCACTTAGTTTCAGGCTTAGGTCCAGGTTTGGGTTTCTTCTCTTGAGTAGCAACTTGCTTGCCGCTCCTTTTGAAGTTCCCCTTCTTCTTTCCTTTGCCCTTTTTCTTGAAACTAGTGGTCTTGTTGACCATCAACAGTTGATGCTCTTTCTTGATTTCTACCTCCGCAGCTTTCAGCATCGCGAAGAGCTCGGGAATAGTCTTGTTCATCCCTTGCATATTATAGTTCATCACGAAGCTCTTGTAGCTTGGTGGCAGTGATTGAAGAATTCTGTCAATGACGCTATCATCTGGAAGATTAACTCCCAATTGAATCAAGTGATTATTATACCCAGACATTTTGAGTATATGCTCACTGACAGAACTATTCTCCTCCATCTTGCAGCTATAGAACTTATTGGAGACTTCATATCTCTCAATCCGGGCATTTGCTTGAAATATTAACTTCAACTCCTGAAACATCTCATATGCTCCATGACGTTCAAAACGTCGTTGAAGTCCCGATTCTAAGCCGTAAAGCATGGCACACTGAACTATCGAGTAGTCATCAGCTTTGCTCTGCCAGACGTTCATAACATCCGGCGTTGCTCCTACAGCAGGCCTGGCACCCAGCGGTGCTTCCAGGACGTAATTCTTCTGTGCAGCAATGAGGATAATCCTCAAGTTACGGACCCAGTCCGTGTAATTGCTACCATCATCTTTCAACTTTGCTTTCTCAAGGAACGCATTAAAATTCAACGGAACAACAGCACGAGCCATCTATCTACAATCAAACATAAACAAGCAAGATACTAATCAGGTACTAAGTTTCATGATAAATTTAAGTTCAGTTAATCAAGTTAATTAAAGAACTCCCACTTAGATAGACATCCCTCTAATCCTCTAAGTGATTAGGTGATCCAAATCAACTAAACCATAACCGATCATCACGTGAGATGGAGTAGTTTTCAATGGTGAACATCGTTATGTTGATCATATCTACTATATGATTCATGCTCGACCTTTCGGTCTCCATGTTCCGAGGCCATATTTGTATATGCTTGGCTCGTCAAGTATAACCTGAGTATTCCGCGTGTGCAACTGTTTTGCACCCGTTGTATTTGAACGTAGAACCTATCACACCCGATCATCACGTGGTGTCTCAGCACGAAGAATTTTCGCAATGGTGCATACTTAGGGAGAACACTTCTTGATAATTTAGTGAGAGATCATCTTATAATGCTACCGTCAATCAAAGCAAGATAAGATGCATAAAAAGGATAAACATCACATGCAATCAATATAAGTGATATGATATGGCCATCATCATCTTGTGCTTGTGATCTCCATCTCCGAAGCACCGTCGTGATCACCATCATCACCGGCGTGACACCTTGATCTCCATCGTAGCATCGTTGTCGTCTCGCAAAGCTTATGCTTCCACGACTATCACTACCATTTAGTAATAAAGTAAAGCATTACATCGCGATTTCATTGCATACAATAAAGCGACAACTATATGGCTCCTGCCAGTTGCCGATAACTCGGTTACAAAATATGATCATCTCATACAATAAAATTCAGCATCATGTCTTGACCATATCACATCACAACATGGCCTGCAAAAACAAGTTAGACGTCCTCTACTTTGTTGTTGCAAGTTTTACGTGGCTGCTACGGGCTTAAGCAAGAACCAATCTCACCTACGCATCAAAACCACAATGATAGTTTGTCAAATAGACTCTGTTTTAACCTTCGCAAGGACCGGGCGTAGCCATACTCGGTTCAACTAAAGTTGGAGAGACAGTCGCCCGCAAGCCACCTATGTGCAAAGCACGTCGGGGGAACCGGTCTCGCGTAAGCGTACGCGTAAGGTTGGTCCGGGTCGTCTCGTCCAACAATGCCGCCGAACCAAAGTATGACATGCTGGTAGGCAGTATGACTTATATCGTCCACAACTCACTTGTGTTCTACTCGTGCATATAACATCAACATAAATAACCTAGGCTCTGATACCACTGTTGGGTTTCGTAGTAATTTCAAAAAATTTCCTACGCACACGCAAGATCATGTGATGCATCGCAACGAGAGGGGAGAGTGTTGTCTACGTACCCACACAGACCGACTGCGGAAGCGATGACACAACGTAGAGGAAGTAGTCGTACGTCTTCACGATCCAACCGATCAAGCACCGAAACTACGGCACCTCCGAGTTCGAGCACACGTTCAGCTCGATGACGATCCCCGGACTCCGATCCAGCAAAGCATCGGGGAAGAGTTCCGTCAGCACGACGGCGTGGTGACGATCTTGATGCACTACAGCAGCAGGGCTTCGCCTAAACTCCGCTACAGTATTATCGAGGACTATGGTGGCAGGGGGCACCGCACACGGCTAAGGAATAGATCACGTGGATCAACTTGTGTGTTTCTGGGGTGCCTCTGCCTCAGTATATAAAGGACTATAGGGGGGAGGCTGGCCGGCCATAGGAGGCGCGCCAGGAGAGTCCTACTCCCTCTGGGAGTAGGATCCCCCCCCCCCAATCCTAGTTGGAATAGGACTCCTTGAGGGAGGGAAAGAGAGAGAGGGGGGCCGGCCACCTCTCCTAGTCCTAATAGGACTAGGGGAAGGGGGGAGGCGCGCGGCCACCTTGGGCTGCCCCTTTCTCCTTTCCACTAAGGCCCATCAAGGCCCATATGGTTCCCGGGGGGTTCCGGTAACCTCCCAGTACTCCGGTAAAATCCCGATTTCACCCGGAACACTTCCGATATCCAAACGTAGGCTTCCAATATATCAATCTTTATGTCTCGACCATTTTGAGACTCCTCGTCATGTCCGTGATCACATCCGGGACTCCGAACAACCTTCGGTATATCAAAATGCATAAACTCATAATATAACTGTCATCGAAACCTTAAGCGTGCGGACCCTACGGGTTCGAGAACAATGTAGACATGACCGAGACACGTCTCCGGTCAATAACCAATAGCGGGACCTGGATGCCCATATTGGCTCCTACATATTCTACGAAGATCTTTATCGGTCAGACCGCATAACAACATACGTTGTTCCCTTTGTCATCGGTATGTTACTTGCCCGAGATTCGATCGTCGGTATTCCAATACCTAGTTCAATCTCGTTACCGGCAAGTCTCTTTACTCGTTTTGTAATACATCACCCGCAACTAACTCATTTAGTTGCAATGCTTGCAAGGCTTAAGTGATGTGTATTACCGAGAGGGCCCAGAGATACCTCTCCGACAATCGGAGTGACAAATCCTAATCTCGAAATACGCCAACCCAACATCTACCTTTGGAGACACCTGTAATGCTCCTTTATAATCACCCAGTTACGTTGTGACGTTTGGTAGCACCCAAAGTGTTCCTTCGGCAAACGGGAGTTGCATAATCTCATAGTCATAGGAACATGTATAAGTCATGAAGAAAGCAATAGCAACATACTAAACGATCGGGTGCTAAGCTAATGGAATGGGTCATGTCAATCAGATCATTCAACTAATGATGTGACCTCGTTAATCAAATAACAACTCTTTGTTTATGGTTAGGAAACATAACCATCTTTAATTAACGAGCTAGTCAAGTAGAGGCATACTAGTGACACTCTGTTTGTCTATGTATTCACACATGTATTATGTTTCCGGTTAATACAATTCTAGCATGAATAATAAACATTTATCATGATATAAGGAAATAAATAATAACTTTATTATTTCCTCTAGGGCATATTTCCTTCAAGGGGAGGGGGGTTCCAGTAACACCTTCGGTACTCTGGTATGTACCCGATACATTCCGGAACCCTTCCGGTGTCCGAATACTACCTTCCAATATATCAATCTGTACCTCTCGACCATTTCGAGACTCCTGGTCATGTCCGCGTGATCTCATCCGGGACTCCGAACAATCTTCGGTCACCAAAACACATAACTCATAATACAAATCGCATCGAACGTTAAGCGTGCGGACCCTACGGGTTCGAGAACTATGTAGACATGACCGAGACACATCTCCGGTCAATAACCAATAGCGGAACCTGGATCCTCATATTGGTTCCTACATATTCTACGAAGATCTTTATCGGTCAAACCGCAATGACAACATACGTTATTCTCTTTGTCATCGGTATGTTACTTGCCTGAGATTCGATCATCGGTATCATCATACCTAGTTCAATCTCGTTACTTGCAAGTCTCTTTACTCGTTCTGTAATGCATCATCTCGTAAGTAACTCATTAGTCACATTGCTTGCAAGGCTCATAGTGATGTGCATTACCAAGAGGGCCCAGAGATACCTCTCCGATACTCGGAGTGACAAATCCTAATCTCGATCTATGCCAACCCAACAAACACCTTCGGAGACACCTGTAGAGCATCTTTATAATCACCCAGTTACGTTGTAACGTTTGATAGCTCATAAGGTGTTCCTCTGGTATTCGGGAGTTGCATAATCTCATAGTCAAAGGAATATGTATAAGTCATGAAGAAAGCAATAGCAATAAAACTTAATAATCATTATGCTAAGCTAACGGGTGGGTCTTGTCCATCACATCATTCTCCAAGTGACGTGATCCCGCTGATCAAATGACAACACATGTCTATGGTCAGGAAACTTAACCATCTTTGATTAACGAGCTAGTCAAGTAGAGACATACTAGAGACACTCTGTTTTGTCTATGTATTCACACATGTACTAAGTTTCTGGTTAATACAATTCTAGCATGAATAATAAACATTTATATATCATGACATAAGGAAATATAAATAACAACTTTATTATTGCCTCTAGGACATATTTCCTTCAATACCGCCACCTACCGCCGCGCCCTCTGCCAGCTCCCCGCCGCTGCCCGATCATACCAACCCGCGTCGGCCACCATCGAGTGGGGGAAGAGAGGCCCCGATGCCGACGTCGTTGACCGGGCTTCGCCCGTTAGTGCGAGTTGGCGGCGGTGAGGGAAGAAGTAGGGAGGAGGAGGGGTCCTAAGGCCGGCGCCTATTGTTTCCCCTCCGCGTCGCTCGCGGGAGCGACCGGGAGGGGAGGAGGGAGGGGGGCTAATCACCCGTTTTTTAGAGTTTTCATGCCAAAATTAATTGTGCCGATATTATTTCTTTTCTCCTTTGATAAAGATCCTTCCTTCTAGATTCTGCCGCTTCTTCCAACAGTTCAGTTGTCGCATCAAAAGATTAGAAATCATCCCAGTAGAATATTAGGTTGATCAATTCCATGCACTGTACACCTACTATCGCCTTAAATGAGCCCCAAATAAGCTAGCCCCTCTAGCTAATGAAGCTATAGCTGACTTTGCCAAAGCTCTCGATCATGATCGGCATTTCAATGATCCTGTGCATTACCGCGGGCGGGGGCATGCATATGAGTGCGCTCTTTTCATGCAAGCGGACAGAACCTTATCAGCTTTGCCCAACTGTTAGATTCCACATAAGCATTTTTTTTTGCTGCTAAGTTTACTCTTATAGTTGAGTAATAATGATCCTGGATCTTTGGAGCTCCATACGATTTTTTTTTTAAACTAGATTCAGATTTGAGAAAGACTAAAGAGAGAGTGGTGGCAGATACATGCAGCCCCTAGCTAGTAGTAGCTGCATAATGCATGGATTGAGTTAATTCGTCAGAAGAAAAATATATGTAGAACCATCTATACTTGAACCTGTTGAATTCTCTAAAATTGTTAATTCTAAACCGTACCGGATTTTGAGTATGGCCTCGCATCCTGGGTCTTCAATTTGTACCTGTTCGAAGTACTTTAAAGTGAAAACCTAAAAAAGGATTAATTTTTTTTTACATATCATAACCATTTTCATGTTCTTACAACACATGCACGAATGATAATTTTATTTTTACAAAAAATCTACTTGTTCTCATTTCTTATATCATTCCAAGATTATGAATATTCTCAGATTTTATGAAATCTTAACGGTTGCAAAATCACCAGCGAAGACGGTTCTACTGATTTATATCCCAAGAACGCGACAAACATCCATGTCTGTCTTGGAACTGATATAAAATAGGGCTGTATTTCTTTTTTGAAATATGATTATTTTTCATGTTAAAAAACTAGAAATATGAACAAGAAAAATCTTGCCTTTATTCGCAAAGGAGGCACATTCCCTTTAAGTTGCCATCGTACCTTCATCTACTCACTTGCTTCCAAAGGCACCAATTATTGTGGTACTTCCATGCTCGCTCGCTCGCTCTTTCATTACTGTAATCAGCTAATCAAGTCATAGATCATCAATAGGTCTAACATTTTTTTTCTCTCCCATCAGATTCAGGACAGAGTAACTTCTAGCTAGGGCTCATGCAAAAAAAAAACTTCTAGCTAGGGCAATGCGATAGAGTACTTGAAATACCTACTTAGGTATCCGCAAAAAAAACTACTACTTAGAAATGGTGACAACTAAGCTGCCAATGACCTACCGAGAAGTATGCTTCTCCCCCGTGTTCTAAATCTTATCTCGAAGTACAAACCATACTCGAAGCAATTGAAAAAAATGTAGGTGCCGCTTCAGGTAAGTAGTAGCAAACTATATGGAGGGGAACGTTTGGTTCCTGGGTACATATGTACCCTATATGGAATTTTTTTTAACAATTCAACAAAAAGTAAAAAAAAATTGAAAATATTTTTAAAATAAACTTTACCTTTCATTATACCAGTGAGAAAAGTGGCACAAAAAGAAAATTTCTTTTTGACTTCTTTTCATGAAAAACAAATTTTCGGTCAAAATAGCATGAATAGTGACCTATAATAGCACATAAATTTTATCTTTTTCGCTGTGAAGTCAACGTTGGTTTTGTGTGTGTGAAATTTGCTACACTAGTGCGCAAGTAAGTGAAGTTTAATCTAAAAGTACTTTTGAACAATTTTGACTTTTTGTTTTATTATTTTTAAAAAAATCACCATATAGGGTGTATATACATGCGAGAGCCAAAGGGTATTTCCCCAAACTATATAGCCAACCTGGCCATGGTACGTACCATTATAAATCTCATCCAAAAGTACAGATTCGGCATGTTAACGTGTTGGGAGCCGTTTGTCAAATAATACAGTATAAAATTTACGTACATGCTTTGATTCTTCAAATTTGAAAACGGAATGTACTTGCACCCTCCATTATTGGCTTATATTGCCCTGGACGACCTCTATGACATTTCCAAATTTCTCGTAGCTTGGGAAATGCACTATATGAATCCAAGTTCCAAGAGAGCGTGCATCCTCTTCCGAAAGAGAAACCGAACAGAGCACACAAGGCTGTTGGGCGGCGGCTGTAGTACGTGTGGGATGTTAGGCTTGACATACGGCCGCATACCGTAGAGTCATCAGTATATATTAAGCACAGTGGTGCAAAGTAGAACACGTACACCCTGACCCAGTCACCCAAGGTCTGTCAAAACTTCTTCTTAATTAATAAAAGAGTGAATTCCAGTTTTTACCCTCTATTTTGACATTTTTGACACTAATTACCCTATTCAGCGGGATTTCATCAGTTCTACCCCATTTAGCAGAAGTGTTGCCACAATTTACCCTATTTAAAATTTTGTGAGCGTTCTGATAGATGGGTTCCAATTACAAGGTCCAACTGGCATGCCACATTGACGGGGGTTTTCCTGATGGTTTTTCTGCACATGGGACCACATCGCCCTAGCTTCTTCAGACCGCCCAGGCTCGATATTATCGTGCCAGAGTAGTTCAGGAAACATATACTAACTCTACTGGTCAACATAATTTCTACCTGAAACTGAAGTGCACACGACAAATAGTTTGAACGACCGTTGCACGATGGTCCTATTTATCGCCGAGTGTTCGTGCGTTGCCATGCATGGATGGCCTGATTGTTTTATCGTTCATAATTCGTGTCCATAGTATCGGCTGCATAGCACTGCTCTTTGCTAGCTATCACGGGAAAGGAACTTCTGAAACATGATTTAACTAGTTCATGCTTGACTATGTATTCAGATATGTACATGCATCACATTTAATGAAGTAATATATTTACATCACTTTTAATTTGATCCATAGAATCATGCATACTTAAGGCTGTATATGATGATACTGAAGTAAAACATACATGATTTCAAGTTATATCAGTAACAATTTCTCCTATAATTTATTCAATGGGAAGATGTCATGCTGATCAAGTACGTACTGTATCTCATCACAATTGTTGTAATGGCTGCTCCTCGCCCCGTCGATCGCTAGCGCCAGGCCTTCATGTCTTGCCTGCCGCTGGTCGCCTACATCGGCCTACCCCCTCCTAACGAAGGAGGCAGTTGTATTAGGCCAGACTAGGGTAGGATCGTGCGTGTGATTGAAATGCTAGCCATGCGTGCCGTGAATAATGGGCTAGTCTGGTGCAGTCCCACCTGGGCAACCTGGCCATCAGGCGCTGTGAGCTGCTCGGGTGCGATCAGTTCTAGCCTGACCTGTTGAGAGAAGCTAGGTGATGTGGTCCGGTGTGAAGAAAACCCATCAGGACCTTACAATTGAGACCCATCGGTCAGAACGCTCATAAACTTTAAAGAGGGTAAATTGTGTCAACACTTTTCTTAAATGGGGTAAAACGGCCGAAATCCGGCTAAATGGGTAATTAGTGTCAAAAATGTCAAAATAGAGGGTAAAAACCAGAATTCACTCTATAAATGGTAAGTCTTTTGCCTTGTTTTAATAAATAAATAAAAATAGGATCTGTCTATGTTGCATATAGATGTGAGATAATATCTCACATCTAAGCTGACATCATCCTCTAATCTGTCCCCACTTGTTGACAAACAACCAGTCAGCTGGTTGCATCCGATCACCCCCACACATAGACGCTTGTTTGTATTGTTTTTTTAGAACACTTTTGTATTGTTTGTTTGTGTCTGGCCAGTCCACCCCACCCAGCCCAACTAGCCCCTCCCCTTGGACCTTGTTTGTTGGGCTTTATTTGTCTATTTGTTTGTTTGACAAAAAAAGAGCAACATATGCGCACAGACCTGGGCCTTGTTGGCATAAAAAAAACTGTTGCAAAATATGCTTAGGTGGCTGACGAGTTGCAAAAAAGCAAGTACAAAATTTCGCCTCTCCTTGTAGATCCTTTCTGGCAAGATCGTGTACAACCTCGTAGATAATTTCTGATGGTAGATCTTTATTTTTTGCTCTTGATTATCCTTTCATTTTCCATCAAACATATGATGGTCCTTGTCTCTGGAAAAAACACACAACCGTTAAACAGTTTTTTGTCGTCAAAAAAATAAGAGCAAATCTTTCTAAGCAGACCATATCTACATGAACACACAGACAACATTGTGTTGTTATGCCTAAATAAAGTGCATGTAAGTTTGATCTAGCCTTAGAAACCGATCAGAGAAAAATTGCATATCACTATCTTTTACATGCCAGATAACTTGTTTGTTTCAGATGTGTTGAGCTTCATACATGTGCTAGCCGAAAGATCAGAACAAAAACACCTCCTTGTTCCAGTTTGCGTGCAACTACTTTCAGATAACATTTGTTCCCATTTATTCAGCAAAAAACATTGCCTTTCCAAGAAAACTGGAACTACATTTCTATATACAGCCTGATCAGGGAAATATATTTGGCCTCACTAGGGAAAAGAAAGGGGAAAAGATGCATCATTACCTTGTTAGAGAACAAAATAAAAAGTGCTGACTCTGAATTTAGAATTTTTCATCTAAGAAAGAAGAACTTAGAATTTGACTGCATCTCAGTGTATTATGCATGTTCACAAAAAAGTGTTGGCAACTGGTAAGAAAGAAAACAGCATATGACAAATGCTAGCATGTTTCCCTAAGAAAAAGAACATAGGGGTGTGCTCCTCCATTCCATAAAATCTTTTGGCGAAGAAAAGCATGAAGTTAAATTTTGGAAAAACTGATGACTGTAGGAAATGAAGATAGCTATGCAGGGGACTACGTTGGCACTCAGGTATGATTTGGGAAAAAGGAAAATAGATAAATATTGATTCATCAATACACATGGGACCATAAAAACAAAAATGACAGGAAAAAACACGAGATGAACTTACTGCTTTGTTTTGATTGCAGCCTGTGCAGTCCCAATACCCAGCAGTGGTGTTTGACCCGTGGCTTTTTCAAATGCAAAACAATGGACAATAATTTCTGCAGATGATTCCACCTTACTCATTCGCCTCTAAGGGTCATGAGTTTGCAACACCATCAAATCCTCTAACTGTTGTGACTAACGGATAAATTCCACTTGGTGGTCAAAATGCTATCCCTTTTGTCCAGTAGAAACAAAGATTTAAGTCAGTTATTCTTTTGGAACAAATAAAATGAGTAAAGTGCTTGGGAAGAAAAATTATAAATTGTATCTTCTCTGTATCAAGTAGATATGAACCGTATCCATCTCAAAATTTTGACCCCCAAGTCGAGGGTCAACTTGCAAGTGACGTGAAACAAAAAAAACTACGAGCCGGGTTGCAAGTCGATGGTGGACTTGCAACTGGCGTGACTACAACTACACACACACAAAAAAAAGTACAGGCCGAGTTGCGAGTCGATGGTGCACTTGCAACTGGGGCGATTACAACTACACAAAAAACCCAATAGCACATCAAAGGTTGACTTGCAAGTGGCACGAAACAAAAAGTATAAGCCTTGCGACTTGATGGTCAACTTGCAACTAGGGTGAATTCGACTACAAAAAACTAATTATGAGTTGGGGGTCAGACTTGCAAGTAGCATGAAACAAAGAACTATGGGTCCGAGTTGCGAGTCGATGGTGGACTTGCGACTGGGTGATTACAACTACATGAAAACCCCAGTTGCAAGTCGAGGATCGACTTGCAAGTGGCGTGAAACAAAAACTACGAGCCGATTGCGAGTCGTTGGTGGACTTGCAACTGGCGTGACTACAACTACACAAAAAACCAGTGTGCAAGTCAAAGGGCAACTTTTAAGTGGCATGTAACTACGGGTCCTAGTTGTGAGTCAATGGTGGACTTGCAACTGGGGCGATTATAACTACATTAAACCCTAGTAGTAAGTTGAGGATCGACTTGCAAGTTGACGTGAAACAAAAAACTACATGCCGAGTTGCGAGTCGATGGTGGACTTGCAACGGGGCGTGACTATAACTACAAAAAATACCCCAATTGCGAGTAGAGGGTCAACTTGCAAGTGGCATGAAACAAAAAAGTACATGCCGAGTTGCGAGTCGATGGTGCACTTGCAACTAGGGTGACTACAACTACAAAAAAACCTAGTTGAGAGTCGACGATCGACTTGCAAGTGACATGAAACAAAGAACTACGGGTCCGAGTTCCGAGTAGATGGTAGACTGGCAGCTAGGGTGATTACAACTACATGAAAACCCAGTTGCAAGTCGAGGGCCAACTTGCAAGTGGCGTGAAACAAAAACTACGAGCCAAGTTCTGAGTTGTTGGTGGACTTGCAACTGGCGTGACTACAACTATACAAAAAAACCCAGTTTGCAAGTCAAATGGTGACTTGCAAGTGGGCATGAAACAAGAATTACGGGTCCAAATTGCGAGTCAATGGTGGAATTGCAACTGGGAGTTTACAACTACATAGAAACCCCAGTTGCAAGTCGAGGGTCGACTTGCAAGTGACGTGAAACAAAAAACTACGAGCAGAGTTGCGAGTGAATGGTGGACTTGCAACGAGCGTGACTACAACTACACAAAAAACCCAGTTGCAAGTCAATGGGCTGCTTGCAAGTGGCATGAAACGAGAACTACAGGTCCGAGTTGCGAGTCGATTATGGACTTGCGACTGGGGCGATTACAACTACATTAAACCCCAGTTGTAAGTCGAGCATCGACTTGCAAGTGATGTGAAACAAAAAACCACGAGCCGAGTTGCGAGTCGATGGTGGACTTGTAATTGGCGTGCCTACAACTACACAAAATATTCCAATTGCGAGTCGAGGGTCAACTTGCAAGTGGAATGAAACAGAAAAAGTATAGGCCGAGTTGCGACTCGATGGTGCACTTGCAACTAGGGCGATTAAAACTACACAAAACCTCAGTTGTGCATCGAGAGTCGACTTGCAAGTGGCATGAAACAAAAAATTACAAGCCTAGTTGTGAGTTGATGGTCGACATGCAACTGGGGTGACTACGGCTACCAAAAAAACTAGTTGTCAGTCGAGGATCGACTTGCAAGTGGCATGAAACAAAGAACCACAGGTCCGAGTTGCGAGTCGATGGTGGACTTGCAACTGGGGCAATTACAACTACATGAAAACCCAGTTGCAAGCCGAGGGTAGACTTTCAAGTGACATGGAGAAAACTACAAGTCTAGTTGCGAGTCGTTGGTGGGCTTGCGAGTGGCGTGACTACAACTACACAAAAAATCTTAGTTGCGAGTCGAGGTTCGTCTTGCAAGTGGCATGAAAAAAAACTAAAGTCCGAGTTGCGAGTCGATGGTGGACTTGCAACTAGGGCGACTACGATTACACAAAAAACCCAGTTGCGAGTCGAGGGTCGAATTGCAAGTGGCATAAAAAGGACAAAGCTTAGTTGCGAGTTGATGGTCTACTTGCAACTGAGGCGACTATGACTACACAAAAAAAAACTTGCGAGTCGAGGGTCAACTTGCAAAAACAACTACAAAAAAGACTAGTGTGTGTCAATGATGACTTGTAACTAGAGTAAAAACAACTAGAAAAAAAACAACAATTGCATGTCAATGATGGACTTTCAAACTGGGAGCAACGTTGTGTAGGAAGCCCGTAGTTACGGGTTGATGGTGGACTACAGCTAAGGCAACGCCTTGTAGTGAAAATAAACCCGTTGTGTGTCAATGATGGACTCACAACAACGGCATATCAGCTGGTTGTGCATGGGATGTCCTGTTAACAACAACAAAAAATAAAAAGAGAAGTAGAAAAAAAATCAAAAAATTAGCAAAAATAAAAAAGGTGAAAATAAACATTTGTGACAAAAGAAAAAAAAGGAAAATTACCATTGTTGGTGAGGGCGGCTTCGAAGCCCTCACGAGTGACAATTCCAAAATCTCTGCTCATTACTCTCGCAATGCGAATGGCAGTCTGGGCACACCATCCTGCATGTGTAATTTTGTCCTAGTTCCATGGTCAACTTGCAAAAACTATGGTTCCAGTTGTGAGTCAAGGGTGGACTCGCAACTATGACAACAAACAAGTACATGGCACAATTGCAAGTCAAGGGTGGGCTTGCAGTTGGGGCCCTACAACTACAATCCTGGTTGCGAGTTGAGGGCGGACTTGCAACTAGGACAAACACTATGGAACCCCAATTGCGAGTCGAGGGTGGAATCACAACTGAGACAAATACTATTGGATTCCAATTGTGAGTCGAGGGTGGACTCGCGACTGGGTGGAGGAAAAACTATGGTTCCAGTTGTGAGTCGAGGGTGGACTCGCAACTATGACAACAAACAACAACGGGGCCCAATTGCATGTCGAGGGTGGGCTCGCAGCTGGGGCCCTACAACTACAATCCCAGTCGCAAGTCAAGGGTGGACTTGCAACTAGGACAAATACTATGGAACCCCAATTACAACAGGCCTAGTTACTAGTCAAGGGTGGACTTGCACCTGGGCAACTACAACTACAAGCCCTAGTTGCGAGTTTAGAGTGGACTTTCAACTGTGGCAACTAGAACTCCCAACCCAATTGTGAGTTGAGGGTGAAATTGCAACTAGCGCGCCAACAACTATAGTCCTAGTTGCGAGTCGAGGTGGACTTGCAACTTGGACAAATAAACAAAACTATGAGACCCAGTTGCATATCGAGGGTGGACTCTCACTAGGAGGAAAACAAACTACGATCCCCTTGCTATTCGGGGGCTGAGTCGCAACTTGGACGACAAAATAGCTACGAGGCCAGTAGCGCGTCGAACGTGGACTTGCAACTGGGACAACTAAAACTTTGTGCCCAGTTGCGAGTCGAGCGGTGGACTTGCATTTGGGATGGCAACAACACGTACGGTCCAGTTGTCAGTATAGGGTGGACTCGCAACTGGGTTGGAAACAACTACGGGGCAATTTTTGATT
This sequence comes from Triticum urartu, assembly GCF_056163025.1. Classification (NCBI taxonomy): domain Eukaryota; kingdom Viridiplantae; phylum Streptophyta; class Magnoliopsida; order Poales; family Poaceae; genus Triticum; species Triticum urartu. The sequence goes on from NC_141878.1 coordinate 490,056,428, forward strand.
CGAGAGGTGGGCTTGCAATCGGGACGACAACAACACCTATGGGCCTAGTTGCGAGTTGATGATGGACCTGCAAGTGGGACAACACCTACTACGGGCCAAGTTGCAAGTGGAGGGGGCTCGCAACTAGGAAAATAAAGAAAAAGTATGGGGCACATGGCAGGTTGAGGGCAAGAGCTTTCAATCAAGACGACAACAAGACCTAAGGGCCCGGTTGCGAGTCAATGATGAACTTGCAATCGAGAAGACAACAAGACCTATGAACCCAAGGACGAGTCGAGGGGTGGACTTGCAAGTGGGACATCTCTTACTACGGCCCAAGTTGTCAGACGAGGGGGGACTCGCAACTGGGACAAGGACAAGTATGGGGCTAGTTGCGAGTAGAGGGTGGACTTGCAACTGGGCTAAAACAACTAAACACAATATCTACAAAGTATATACTTTAGATATATATATATAAAAGAATATATATTATTCAGATGCATATATATAACACAATATACTGCAGCAGAGGAATAACAAAATGTATACAATTCAGATCATCCTAGAAAACTTAGTCTCTGTTACCAAATGATAATATGATATCACCCCTGAGTATGCATTTATCTAGAAACTAGTGCTTTTCACTGAAGTTATTAAGATAATTGTTGTCACAGAGACTACAATGAAAACTTAGTTTTTGTTACAAAAAAATAAAATGCATGTAAATAATAAACACTATATAGGACATATTTAGAAAGGACATAAGCCTGATGGGTCCCCATTTGGATGAGCAAAAAAGCACCAGGCATGCAGAATACAACTGCACAGGAGCATCCATCGCTCTGCGTGCAAAAACATGAAAAATGGAGATACATACCAGTTTTGTACCATTTCCCATTCTAGTAGAGAATTGTGCTTGAATCCAAAAAACAAACAACTACTAAACCCAGGGACATTTCCCATTAAAAAATATCTACAAAAACCCAGATTAGTTTTGCTACAATCTGTCATCTAAAACAGAAGTCTAGAAGAAGAATGTTAGTAGAATATACATGAACGTAATGTTGCCTGTACCTGAAAATTCACTTGTAAACGAAAGATGAAACCCCTATTTGAAAACGGGGACAAATCTACTGTGAAAACAACTAAAAAAACAGAGAGCATTCCCACTGATCCGAGGTATTAGGGACAAAATGTACTGAAAAAAGGGAATTCATTGGGATTGCAATAAAAAAAGGTACTGGAACCTGCTCACTGCCAAAACACAAAAAGGAAACCTAGAACCCTAAAGAAACCTAGAAACTACACCTGCTTCTACAACAAAAACACAAAAAAGGTTCAGGCATTTCGAACAAAAACACTCACATAGATAGCATATAAAAAGATATCACATATAACCATTGATTGGTACTGACATATGTAGCAGATAAGCAGTTACATTGACGGACATAGCTAGCAAAAATTACATTTAGTCTGAGACAGATGCTAACACTGACCAACCTGTCGAAACTAGTAACTGATATTCACACATAAGACCACTGAAAAAGAAATCCCACTGCTGCACACTGCTGAACCTAACGACCTAAAAATTAACAACCACATGAATCTCTGTTCGATTTGGACAGAAAAACACTAGATCAAAATCAACTTATTGCTGAAAAAAGGAACGGAATCCTACCATCTAACTGAACATCTAGACACGAAATCTACACCCCTCCCACCCAGTACTACCATCTTGAAAATCTCCCTCGCATTTGTACACAGGAAAACTCTCGTTTGGGCAAACCCTAGATCGATGACAGTACACACAAACACCGCGCGGAGCAAAGAATCAAACAAGAATGGGGGGAAAGGGAACGGGCAAAAACCTGCTGCGGCTCTCTCCTCTCCATCTTCGGTCACGAGAATCGCGGCCGCCTGGAGGAATCACTGCCCCGGAGAGGAAAGGGTGAGCGGGGTGACGAAATACTAGTGGATGAGGGGAGGGAGAGTTCATGGACAATACACTCACTTTTTTTTGAGCAACGGACGATACACTCACTTAGATTTGTTTTTTAGAAAAATAAAACGCTCGTTGTGGACAAACAGAAAACAGCTCACCAGGCCAATAACGCGAAAATAAAAAAGACAACGGCCCGCCAGGCGCGAGCCAGCGCGCGAGCAAACAGAACAATTGCATGAATCTTAAAGACAATAAGGATCCAATGGTCCAAGACTTAGATGTGAGATAACTATTTCACATCTAGATGTGAAATAGCAAACCTGATAAAAATATTATGCCCTACGGCCATGCATTATCGATCCATAAGTAGTGGTGCAAAGAACTCCGGTAGCAGTGCTGCAAACTAGAACACGTACGTACGCCCATGCATTATCGACCTAGCCTAGTTACACGCACTCCACCAATTTATGATCTCCTTCCTTTCGCCGGATCAGGTTAAAAGACCCATCGTTCACTCTACGTGTGACCCGGGTGGGCGGCCGAGCAAGCGTACTTGCACGTGTGCAGACAGAACAATCAGTTCGACGAATTAATGGACACTGTGCTAAGTTACTTAGAGGGTGCTTGGATACGTTTTAGTTCCATGACTAAAAGTAGTGGGACTAAAATTTGCTAGCCTCATCCATACTTGGATACAAATACTAAAGAGACTAAAATCAAGTTATTGAACATTTATTATCCTCCAAACCCTCCAATTCAGAACTCGCATGTGGTAAAGGAGAGGAATTAAATGAGGAGAGAGAGGGCTAATACATATTTTAATAGGTTTCCTATGACTGAAATTTTTTAGCCTTAAGACTAATCCTAGCCTCTCTTTAGTCAGGGGTGCTTGAAACTTTAGCCTCTAAAAAAACTATTTTTAGTCAAACTAAAAATAGTAGCACCCTCTTATTACTATTCGTACTTTCACACGTACGTGTGGTGCGCAGCAGACAGCACGGGTGGCCCGCACGCGCGCTCTCGGTTAGTTAACTCTCAGGCGGTCGGCTCGATCGCTGTCTCCTTGGGCTGCCATGCAGGGCAATGCGAGAATCCTATTCTTAAGAGCATGGTTACATGGGAGGATCCTAGAAGGGAGCTCAGTGACACTGTTAGTCGATCGATCTGGTTGCACCCGGCCGGCAAAGCCAGCCGCCGAAATCGGTAACTAGATTATGTACTCGAGCGGTTAGTTGGTTGGTCCCCCGGGCCCTAGCTCATTATTGAACTCCACGTGCGCGGATTAGTTGAGAGGGAAACCCTGGCTGGGTTGGGCACGCTCGCCATTAATTGCCTAATCCCTCGTCGATCCGTCATGCCAAGTTGACAATAATGCATAGAGTATCTGAGTAGTTTCCTACACGTAGGCGAGGCTGCGAAGAGCTCCAAATGCTGTTGCCCGACCAAACAGCCCTGCGGTAAAAGTCATTTCTTGACTCTCTAGATCGATCGGCATATATTTATATTTTGACTGGCGTACATAGTACCCCTGTAGTAACACAGTTTGTCCAGCATTTAACAGCACAGTTAAGATACTGGTATAGTATTTAAGCTTGCCCGCGCTTGGGCTACGTGCTAGTACCATGTCTTGTTCGATCGCGAGGATTTCCATATTCTAATCTGAACTACAATTAGTGATAGCAAATCGTTAAGTTTTTCCCAATGCTTCATCATAGACAGGTGCTAAGAATGTGACATAAGTGAAAATATGACATGACACAACATTTAAAGAGAAGAGAGAGCACTTTGATAATTTCAGGAAGAACCAATGTCAAATGTCAGAATCTATGCAACCCACTTAAATAAAACAATTTAACAAATGCATGAAAAACTTTAGGTGCTAACTCATTAAATAAAGTATGCTTAGCAACAACAAGTTAAGCACCTACACACTGATGAGTTGAGTTGCTAAGCTATTTAATGCATTTAGCACCTCATCTAAACATATTTGTATTGGAAAAGGTCTTAGGCCCGAGTAGCAGCCAACAATTTTGCTGTAAATGGCAAATCGGGGATATGGCATGTGGTTCCGTGATCCTCCGAATTAAATGTTCTGTGATCCTCCGAATTAAATCAGCACGGAATCGGATGCATGGGAGAAGTAGTACATGGCTGAGTTAGTCTGTCAATCAACGGATAGATCCAAACTAACAAATAACCCTAGCGGCCGCAATCAGATTAACTCCACCGTCGACGCGTAGATGTGCACGCACGCTTGTTATTCCTGACTTGCAATTAAGGACGAGACAGATCAACTTGACAAAGAGAGGATACTGGAGTGTTACAGCATTAATGGCAGACATGGATGCAGACAAGTATAGTCCGCCATCATAAGACAGTGGCATTAATTACAGGGCGTGCGCAAGCGCTTAAACAAACATACAGGGCCGGAGGACAGCGAGTTAAATTTGTGTTGTCACGCGCAGGCAGATCAATAACGAACATTAGAGAGAATTGCAGGTTTAGCCAGCATCCAGGCCACGGATTAACGGTATCCAAAGCATCATGTCCCTTAATTTCTCTGCACTTTTCTTTGCCGCCTAGAATTCTCTTAATCTGACGGAAAAAAAAGATCTGACCCTCCCACGTCGCTCCGTGGGCGACGTGGAGGGTGCTTCACCGCCATCGCCAGCACCCTCCCCCCCTTCTCCCTCACCGTCATCAGAGGGCGCGGCCAGCCAAAGCCTGGCCTACAGCGGCAGCGGGACATTTCGCCTTCTTGCGTAGGGCCTCTGCCATGCGCCGGAGCAGCTAGGTCGGGACACCGCGATAGCGGTAGTCGCGGTGGTGTGGCGGTGGATCCCCACTGCAGCGGCGCTCGAGACCTGCGGTGCACGGCGGGCTTCGAGGTGGGGGATAGTGCAGGCGACGGGGTGACAGCGGATCGGGATCCGCCCTGATCTGGCGTCCGTCTTCAGCCGACGGCATGGGCTATGGGCGACGCGGGCCGGTGGCATCATCATAATAATTTTTCTCATCAAAATTTAGGGGACAAAAAATATCATCTTCATCAAACATAGCTTCCCCAAACTTGTGGTTTTGCATATCATTAGCATCATAGGTATTCAAGGAATTCATACTAACAACATTGCAATCATGCTCATCATTCAAATATTTAGTGCCAAACATTCTAATGCATTCTTCTTATAGCACTTGAGCACAATTATCGGAATCCTTATTCTCACGAAAGACATTAAAAAGATGAAGCATATGAGGCATCCTTAATTCCATTTTTGTAGTTTTCTTTTATAAACTAAACTAGTGATAAAACAAGAAATTAAAAGACTCGATTGCAAGATCTAAAGATATACCTTCAAGCACTCACCTCCCCGGCAACGGCGATAGCAAAGAGCTTGATGTCTACTACACAACCTTCTTCTTGTAGACGTTGTTGGGCCTCCAAGTGCTGAGGTTTGTAGGACAGTACAAATTTCCCTCAAGTGGATGACCTAAGGTTTATCAATCCGTAGGAGGCGTAGGATGAAGATGGTCTCTCTCAAGCAACCCTGCAACCAAATAACAAAGAGTCTCTTGTGTCCCCAACACACCCAATACAATGGTAAATTGTATAGGTGCACTAGTTCGGCGAAGAGATGGTGATACAAGTGGTATATGGATGGTAGATAATAGTTTTTGTAATCTGAAAATATAAAAACAGCAAGGTAACTAATGATAAAAGTGAGCGTAAACGGTATTACAATGCGTTGAAACAAGGCCTAGGGTTCATACTTTCGCTAGTGCAAGTTCCCTCAACAATACTAACATAATTGGATCACACAACTATCCCTCAACATGCAACAAAGAGTCACTCCAAAGTCACTAATAGCGGAGAACGAACGAAGAGATTATGGTAGGGTACGAAACCACCTCAAAGTTATTCTTTCCAATCAATCCGTTGGGCTATTCCTATAAGTGTCACAAACAGCCCTAGAGTTCATACTAGAATAACACCTTAAGACACAAATCAACCAAATCCCTAATGTCACCTAGATACTCCAATGTCACCTCAAGTATCCGTGGGTATGATTATACGATATGCATCACACAATCTCAGATTCATCTATTCAACCAACACATAGGACCTCAAAGAGTGCCCCAAATATAATAGCAAAGCTCGCGATACATGAAGATCGTATCACCTCAAGAACACGAGAGAGAGAGAGATCAAACACATAGCTACTGGTACATACCCTCAGCCTCGAGGGAGAACTACTCCCTCCTTGTCATGGAGAGCACATGGATGATGAAGATGGCCGCCGAAGAGGGATTGCCCCCTCCGGCAGGGTGCCGGAACGGGTCTAGATTGGTTTTCGGTGGCTATGGAGGCTTCTGGCGGCGGAACTCCCGATCTATTGCGCTTTTAGATGTTTTTAGGGTATATGGAGATATATAGACGGAAGAAGTACGTCAGGGGGGCCACGAGGGGTCCACGAGGGTGGAGGGCGCGCCCTAGGGGCTGGGCGCGCCCCTACCTCGTGGCCTCCTCGAAGCTTCCCTTACGTGCACTTCAAGTCTTCTGGGCTTCTTTTCTTCCAAAAATGAGTTTCGTGAAGTTTCAGGTCAATTGGACTCCGTTTGATTTTCCTTTTCTTCGAAACCCTAAAACAAGATAAAAACTGAAACTGGCACTGGGCTCTGGGTTAATAGGTTAGTCCCAAAAAATAATATAAAAGTGTATAATAAAGCCCATAAACATTCAAAACAGTAGATAATATAGCATGGAGCAATCAAAAATTATAGATACGTTGGAGACGTATCAGCATCCCCAAGCTTAATTCCTGCTCGTCCTCGAGTAGGTAAATGATAAAAACAGAATTTTTGATGCGGAGTGCTAGTTGGCATAATTTCAATATAATTCTTCTTAATTGTGGCATGAATATTCAGATCCGAAAGATTCAAGATAAAAGTTCATATTGACATAAAAATAATAATACTTCAAGCATACCAACTAAGCAATTATGTCTTCTCAAAATAACATGGCCAAAGAAAGTTCATCCCTACAAAATCATATAGTTTAGTCATGCTCCATTTTTGTCACACAAGAATGCTCTCATCATGCACAACCCCGATGACAAGCCAAGCAATTGTTTCATACTTTAGTAATCTCAAACTCATAAACCTTCGTGCAATACATGAGCGCGAGCCATGGATATAACACTATGGGTGGAATAGAATATGATGATGGGGGTTATGTGGAGAAGACAAAAAAGGAGAAAGTCTCACATCGACGTGGCTAATCAATGGGCTAGGGAGATGCTCATCAATTGATGCCAATGCAAGGAGTAGGGATTGCCATGCAACGGATGCACTAGAGCTATAAATGTATGGAAGCTCAACAAAAGAAACTAAGTGGATGTGCATCCAACTTGCTTGCTCACGAAGACCTAGGGCACTTGAGGAGGCCCATTGTTGGAATATACAAGCCAAGTTCTATAATGAAAAATTCCCACTAGTATATGAAAGTGACAAAACAAGAGACTCTCTATCATGAGGATTATGGTGCTACTTTGAAGCACAAGTGTGGCAAAGGATAGTAGCATTCTCCCTTCTCTCTTTTTCTCTTATTTTTTTGTGGCATTTCTCTTTCTTTTGGGCCTTCTCTTTTTTATGGCCTTTCTCTTTTTTTGGGCCTTCTTTTTTTTATGGCCTTTCTATTTTTTCTTCTTTTTTTATTCCTCACTTGGGACAATGCTCTAGAAAATGATGATCATCACACTTCTATTTATTTACAACTCAATGATTACAACTCGATACTAGAACAAAGTATGACTATATGAATACCTCCGGCGGTGTACCGGGATTGCGATGAATCAAGTGTGACATGTATGAAAAATTATGAATGGTGGCTTTGCCACAAATACGATGTCAACTACATGATCACGCAAAGCAATATGACAATGATGAATGTGTCATGATAAACGGGATGGTGGAAAGTTGCATGGCAATATATCTCGGAATGGCTATGGAAATGCCATAATAGGTAGGTATGGTGGCTGTTTTGAGAAAGATATAAGGAGGTTTATGTGTGATAGAGCGTATCATATCACGGGGTTTGGATGCACCGGCGAAGTTTGCACCAACTCTCAATATGAGAAAGGGCAATGCACGGTACCGAATAGGCTAGCAAGGATGGAAGGGTGAGAGTGCGTATAATCCATGGACTCAACATTAGTCATAAAGAACTCACATACTTATTGCAAAAAATCTACAATTCATCAAAAACCTCGGTACTACGCGCATGCTCCTAGGGGGATAGATTGGTAGGAAAAGACCATCGCCCGTCCCCGACCGCCACTCATAAGGAAGACAATCAGATAAGACCTCATGTTTCAAATTTGTTACATAACATTTACCATACGTGCATGCTACGGGACTTGCAAACTTCAACACAAGTATTCCTAAAATTCACAACTACTCAACTAGCACGACTTTGATATTATTACCTCCATATCTCAAAACAATCATCAAGCATCAAACTTCTCTTAGTATTCAAAACACTCATATGAAAATTTTACTAATCTTGAATACCTAGCATATTAGGATTTTAAGAAAATTACCATGCTATTTAAGACTCTCAAAATAATATAAGTGAATCATGATAGATCAATAGTTTCTATAAAACAAATCCACCACCGTGCTCTAAAAGATATAAGTGAAGCACTAGAGCAAATGACAAACTACTCCGATAGATATAAGTGAAGATCAATGAGTAGTCAAATAATTATGCAACTATGTGAAGACTCTCTAACATTTAATAATTTCAGATCTTGGTATTTTATTCAAACTGCAAGCAAAACTAAATAAAATAAAATTACGCTCCAAGCAAAACACATATCACGTGGCGAATAAAAATATAGCTCCAAGTAAAGTTACCGATGAACGAAGACGAAAGAGGGGATGCCTTCCGGGGCATCCCCAAGCTTAGGCTTTTGGTCATCCTTGAATATTACCTTGGGGTGCCTTGGGCATCCCCAAGCTTAGGCTCTTGCCACTCCTTATTCCATAGTCCATCGAATCTTTACCCAAAACATGAAAACTTCACAACACAAAACTTAACAGAAAACACGTGAGCTCCGTTAGTATAAGAAAATAAATCACCACTTCAAGGTACTGTAATGAACTCATTATTTATTTATATTGGTGTTAAACCTACTGTATTCCAACTTCTCTATGGTTTATAAACTATTTTACTAGCCATAGATTCATCAAAATAAGTATACAACACATGAAAAACAGAATCTGTCAAAAACAGAACAGTCTGTAGTAATCTGGATCAAACATATAATTATGGAACTCATAAAATTATCAAATAAATTTCTGGACCTGAATAATTTATCTATTAATCATCTGAAAAAAGAATTAACTAAATAGCACTCTCCAATAAAAAATGGCAGCAATTCTCGTGAGCGCTAAAACTTCTGTTTTTTACAGCATGATCATAAAGACTTCACCCAAGTCTTCCCAAAGGTTCTACTTGGCACAAACACTAATTAAAAGAATAAAACCACATCTAAACAGAGGCTAGATGAATTATTTATTACTAAACAGGAATAAAAAGCAAGGAATAAAAATAAAATTGGGTTGCCTCCTAACAAGCGCTATCGTTTAACGCCCCTAGCTAGGCATGATGATTTCAATGATGCTCACATAAAGGATAAGAATTGTAACATAAAGAGAGCATCATGAAGAATATGACTAGCACATTTAAGACTAACCCACTTCCTATGCATAGGGATTTTGTGAGAAAACAACTTGTGGGAACAAGAATAAACTTGCATAGGAAAGCAAAACAAGCATAACTTCAAAACTTTAAGCACATAGAGAGGAAACATGATATTATTGCAATTCCTACAAGCATATGTTCCTCCCTCATAATAATTTTTAGTAGCATCATGAATGAATTCAACAATATAACTATCACATAAAGCATTCTTTTCATGATCTACAAGCATAGAATTTTTATTACTCTCCACATAAGCAAACTTCTTCTCATGAATAGTAGTGGGAGCAAACTCAACAAAATAACTATCATGTGAGGCATAATCCAATTGAAAACTAAAATCATGATGACAAGTTTCATGGATATCATTATTCTTTATAGCATACAATTCATCACAATAATCATCATAGATAGCAACTTTGTTCTCATAATCAATTGGAACTTCTTCCGAAATAGTGGATTCATCACAAAATAAAGTCATGACCTCTCCAAATCCACTTTTATTAATATAATCATCATAAATAGGAGGCATGATTTCATCATAATAAATTTGCTCATCAAAACTTAGGGGACAAAAAATATCATCTTCATCAAACATAGCTTCCCCAAGCTTGTGGTTTTGCATATCATTAGCATCATAGGTATTCAAGGAATTCATACTAACAACATTGCAATCATGCTCATCATTCAAATATTTAGTGCCAAACATTCTAATGCATTCTTCTTATAGCACTTGAGCACAATTATCGGAATCCTTATTCTCACGAAAGACATTAAAAAGATGAAGCATATGAGGCATCCTTAATTCCATTTTTGTAGTTTTCTTTTATAAACTAAACTAGTGATAAAACAAGAAATTAAAAGACTCAATTGCAAGATCTAAAGATATACCTTCAAGCACTCACCTCCCCGGCAACGGCGATAGCAAAGAGCTTGATGTCTACTACACAACCTTCTTCTTGTAGACGTTGTTGGGCCTCCAAGTGCTGAGGTTTGTAGGACAGTACAAATTTCCCTCAAGTGGATGACCTAAGGTTTATCAATCCGTAGGAGGCGTAGGATGAAGATGGTCTCTCTCAAGCAACCCTGCAACCAAATAACAAAGAGTCTCTTGTGTCCCCAACACACCCAATACAATGGTAAATTGTATAGGTGCACTAGTTCGGCGAAGAGATGGTGATACAAGTGGTATATGGATGGTAGATAATAGTTTTTGTAATCTGAAAATATAAAAACAGCAAGGTAACTAATGATAAAAGTGAGCGTAAACGGTATTACAATGCGTTGAAACAAGGCCTAGGGTTCATACTTTCGCTAGTGCAAGTTCCCTCAACAATACTAACATAATTGGATCACACAACTATCCCTCAACATGCAACAAAGAGTCACTCCAAAGTCACTAATAGCGGAGAACAAACGAAGAGATTATGGTAGGGTACGAAACCACCTCAAAGTTATTCTTTCCAATCAATCCGTTGGGTTATTCCTATAAGTGTCACAAACAGCCCTAGAGTTCATACTAGAATAACACCTTAAGACACAAATCAACCAAATCCCTAATGTCACCTAGATACTCCAATGTCACCTCAAGTATCCTTGGGTATGATTATACGATATGCATCACACAATCTCAGATTCATCTATTCAACCAACACATAGGACCTCAAAGAGTGCCCCAAAGTTTCTACCGGAGAATCGCGACGAAAACGTGTGCCAACCCCTATGCATAGGTTCATGGGCGGAACCCGCAAGTTGATCACCAAAACATACATCAAGTGAATCACGTGGTATCCCATTGTCACCACAGATACGCATGGCAAGATATACATCAAGTGTTCTCAAATCTTTAAAGACTCAATCCGATAGGATAACTTCAAAGGGGAAACTCAATCCATTACAAGAGAGTAGAGGGGGGAAGAAACATCATAGGATCCAAATATAATAGCAAAGCTCGCGATACATGAAGATCGTATCACCTCAAGAACACGAGAGAGAGAGAGATCAAACACATAGCTACTGGTACATACCCTCAGCCCCGAGGGAGAACTACTCCCTCCTCATCATGGAGAGCACCGGGATGATGAAGATGGCCGCCGAAGAGGGATTGCCCCCTCCGGCAGGGTGCCGGAACGGGTCTAGACTGGTTTTCGGTGGCTACGGAGGCTTCTGGCGGTGGAACTCCCGATGTATTGTGCTCTCGGATGTTTTTACGGTATATGGAGATATATAGGTGGAAGAAGTACGTCAGGGAGGCCATGAGGGGCCCATGAGGGTGGAGGGCACGCCCCCCTACCTCGTGGCCTCCTCGAAGCTTCCGTTACATGCACTTCAAGTCTTCTGTGCTTCTTTCCTTCCAAAATTGAGTTCCGTGAAGTTTCCGGTCAATTGGACCCCATTTGATTTTCCTTTTCTTCGAAACCCTAAAACAAGGTAAAAACAGAAACTGGCACTGGGTTAATAGGTTAGTCCCAAAAAATGATATGAAAGTGTATAATAAAGCCCATAAAATTCAAAACAGTTGATAATATAGCATGGAGCAATCAAAAATTATAGATACGTTGGAGTCGTATCAGTAGCATATGTGATCGATGGTTGAGATGATGGAAATAAGCATCATGGAGTTTGTGAAACCTAATTTGGTCGCTACCTGCCCCACTATCAACTGAGCATGGCTTGTGATGTATGTGCCCACAAGATATCCCGAAACCACGAATCAGTTGTAATGGAAACCTGTAAGTTTATCCTTTAACAACAACTTTAGTTGAGCCGCCAAAGATCACCAAAAAAGGAGTAGTCAAGCTGCATGGAGGGCGCTCCATAATTGTTTTGAGGCTTATAGGCCTATGCACAAACACATAATTGCCAAACCGCAACCTTCATTTTTTTCATTTGCTCGAAATGCCTAGTTTCAGTTTTAAGAGTTCAAACACTGAATAAAATACTAAACATAGGCAATGTCGCTATTCAACACTACTAGCTACATCTACTAGTCGAGGTCACATAACCTGAGGAGACAAGGCGATTGTAGGGTTACAGTTGCGAGGAGAGTGCGTCACCACCGGGCTTTTATATTCGGCGACGACATGTGATGATATGGCGTGGCGGAATTGGAGTATTCAGGAGCGCCATTAATGGTGTGTAATTTGGTGGGTCTTGGTGGTCATGCTGCAGGTGGGTTTCTATGTCAGTGCAAACTGTATGGAGGATCAAGCTACCAAAAACATAATGCAAGCATGTGGCGGAAGAAGGTGAAGTATCACTCGCGTGCGGGCAATTAGGTTTGGTGTACACTTCGAACCAGCCCTACTAAGTGAATACTAAATTATACTAGGAAAGTAGTAAAATAGATCAAGTAGATGATAACGGATTTAACTAGTAGAACAGAGGCAAAGTCTTTGCATGAATTGAGCACACAAGTACCTAACAAAAAGATTGGAGCTGAAACATAGTCTCCACAACGGCTACAGAACTAGATAGAAAAACGGTAAAGTCCAGCACAAAGAATAATTCCTCAAAACACATCAAGTTACAGAACATAAATATTGCGAGGAAAAGATAGCTTGGTTAAGACATGAATAATTTCATTCCAAGTTGAAACTATTGCGAAGGATCAAAGATGATAATAATGTCGCCTAGAGGATGGTGAATAGGTGGCTACCAAATTGATTTTTTTCTAGTTGATTTTAGAGTCAAGTGCAGTAATGTAAGTTTTCTAGAAATGCAACTAGGTGATACAACCCTATATGATGTGTTACAACAAGCTAGTAAGCTACACAGAAGGTAACACACAAGCAAGTAGAAACAACAAGTAATGTTAGGTAAAGAGACAACCGAAAGTGGTGGAGACAATGATGTAATTTGAAGTTCACACACTTGGGGTGTGCTAATCTCCGTTGGAGAGGGGGAACAACGAATGCTCCCATGACAACGAGTGCCTCACCTTCTTCTCCGAGAACCACAAGCAACAAATGATTTGGTTCTGTTCCATTAGGGGTAGCTCTTTGGGTGAGCTCCAAACTCTCACAAACGATCCCGAGGCACAACCGCGTGACTTGGAAGCGCCTGGGAAACCACAACTGTCTAGGGTTCACCATGGACCCAAGAATAACAAGACTTGCAAGGATCTCATGAGGCATCTAAGGACTTGAGTTTTGGTTGGATGGAAGTATAGATCGGGTGCTCCTCTTGCTCTCTCTAAAATATGGAGTGGATTGGTTGGCTGCAGAGGGAGGAATCAAAGATTGAAGGTTTTGGATCAATTGTGTGAGAAGCGCTGTGTTCGTCACCTTCCAAAGGTGGAAGAAGAGGCCATTTACAATCAAAGATAAAATCTTCCCATTATAGCCCACTCAGTAAAGTCAGATGTTCCAACCATGTTGTATGTTCTGACCTTCCAGAGTTTCTGAGAAATGCTCTGAGACAGCCTCCGAGGTTATCTAGTAGCTACTAGACACATATTGGATACTGGTTCGGATGTTCCGACTCAATGTCCGACCCTACAATAGGGAGGAAACAAGTAGATCTTGTGGCACACTTCAGATTGGTTGGGAAATCATCATAAGGAAGGAATGTTGTTGGTGACTCGGTGAAATTTCACTCGTGGAACCACTTGCTCTCTACGAGAGTAGGTGTTATTTATAGTCGAAGCTCTGGCCAGGTGATCTGAAGTGGCCACGACTAGACCCTCCAACCAACATGTTGCTGACACTAGCACAATTAAAGTTGTGGATTGGAGAGATTATCACAAGAAATCTCGAGGGATGGATTGAAGATTTTGGAAATATGATAAGACTTAGATTAAGTTGAGGTGCCCTTGTGGAAACCACACGACATGATATGGGTTTGATTCCATCAAAAGTCTATTAAATACATACTCATTCACATGGATTTTCTCATTTTTAGGAGTCACGAAGCAAAGTACTAAAACCTTACATACTTGATAGAATGATTAGTTTCTTATGTTTTTGGTCAATAATCAACAAAAACCTACAATTGTGATGCTAGATTTACTTTTCAAACATTTATGGCAATGTTACCATTAACAACAAACCTATAAATCCGCTAGCACCATGTGGGAGAGAAACCTTTCACCCGGAGTATTTGTTGAAGGAAAGACCATTTAACTTTTGTAGGCATTCTCTGAATCAATCTTAAGAGTTCTTCTTTTAACCTTTTCATGTGTTACTCATGCATGGTTTGATGCATAACGACTACCCCACATAAGATGTTTCTACCTCACATAAATGTAATCTAAGTGAGCAAACCCACATGGTGAATTACCACATCTACCTGAATATTTCGTATTTTTGAGGATATTCAAAGTGGGCATATGGAAAACAAATGAGCATGTGCTACCAACAAGTATCATTCATTCTAGGGATCATGCTAGGGGGGGGGGGGCAGCTCGGTGCATGTAGCTCCTGCTTGCGCAGTTTTTGGGGAAGGGTCCGACCACTTTGGGTCTACTGTACACAGCCTTTCCCTACATTTTTGTAAGAGGCTTTTTTCAGGACATGGAACCCGTGACCTCATGGTCACAAGGAAGCAGCTTTACCATTGCGCCAAGACTCCCCTTCATTGTAGGGAACATGATATCACACAAAAATTCATCTTAAAATGCCTCCTTCATTCTAGGGAGCATGAGATCTCACCAAAATTCTTCTTAAAATGCCCCATATTGATTCTATCATCAAACAACTAAAGTCATTTTTCCCTTAATAACTAGTCTTATTATGTTCCATTTTGAACACAAGCCCCTTCTCCTTGTGCAAGCATGATGACTCTTGGCTTTGGGATGGCCTTAAAAGACCAAATAAATTTATTTTTCCGTATTGGTGTACCTTCTCGATTAAGGAATGCTTTCAACTGATACTTTGAGAGGATAAATGTGACTATGTAATAACACATTCAAAGATCAGTACGCTGTAATTTTAAGCACTATTTAAAACAAGCATTCCTCTTTGGCTAAGGTGCAGAAAATGAAGCCAATTTGTCATCCATAGAGACCTAACCGGAACAAAAGTGGCGGCTTGCATTTACGTTTGTTCCCACCATTCTGACATCCATTTGATCGATGAGCTAGATTCATTTGGATGTAATTTTCAATAAAATCACAATATACATAAACATTAGTCTACTTCGATACTCCTATTCAAAATAAAGATTACACAAGCTTATATTATGCAAAAACAAAACATATAATTTTCTCTACTCGTGTCGCCAGGGTGTCAATTTCACTAACGAGAACCAACTTCAATGGAATTAGATGGGAAATATAGGTGGTTTTTCTAATCAACACATGGATACACAAATTTTGGTCATTTAGTAAGTTGGTTTCAAGTGGCTTAAGAGGTAGATGTGGTCACTAAATATTACATAGGTCAACTTGCATTGTTTTCTGCATATGGTAGATCAAATCACGAGAAAACATTTATACCATACGATTGAATATAGAACATGTGTGTATTACTAGAACATAAAGGACGCTAATTCAACCACATATCAGAAGCAATGAAAAAGTATTGTCAACTATTTGAGGACAAATCATTTTTTTGTTAACGATAGGTACACTTTTGAATTTTCTATTGGCTTGCACCTAAAATTGACCATCATTTACTCTAGAAACCTCTACATAGAGATTTGTTAGACCATATTCTCAAACAGTTATATATAATTCATCTGATGCATAAATTAATCCATGGGGAGATGTGATTTGCTCTTTTTCTTTCTCATACTAAGAATATTGACTTCAATAATTTTTAAGTGACAATGTGTTGAAAAGAAGTAATTAATCTAACATTCCTTAAAAGTTATGAATTTAAGCTCAAGCATGTATAATTGTAACGATAAACAACAAAAAAGTATGCCAAGAAAAGTCTAATCTTAAATTTTATTTGCAACATTATGTGGTTAATTTTGCATAGTGTAATATAAAACTATACTAATTTAAACAATATGTTAGTGGAATGAGTTATGAAAAGGTAGAAAATGTGATCATTTTTGCTACTTGTAATAGTAAAATCTATTAACTCAAGTAGTAAACTCGTAGAATAGGTTTTTAATTAGAAAGGGATAATACCAGAACTCCTCCAGAGTGGGATCAAATTCTGGAAGGTTGGGTGCATCAGCCCAATCCTAGCCACTCGAGCTAGCCTTGGTTTTTGATATAATAATGTCGGGGGTTTGGTGCGACATATGCCAACGGATGGCTTATCATGGTGGGGGCGAGTAGAACATTGCCGGTGCCTGGAAACGGGATGAGGCGAAGACATGCACGTCGGCGAATCTTACCCAGCTTCGGGGCTCTCCGGGGAGATAATACCCCTACTATTGCTCTGCGGGGTCTCCGCATGATCACTATGGTCAAGTGTTTACACGGTTGCTCCTTGAGCTGTGTCTGGTGGTAGGAGAGGGCAAGGCTAGCTCCCTCCTTCTATCTGGTATGGTCTAGAACTACTGGGATCCCACCCTTTGCATGGGTGCCCTGGGGGGTTTATATAGGCCTACCCCCAGGGGTACAATGGTAATTCGACTGGGCGCGGGCCCAGCCGTCAGTGCCTCCGACCTCCGACTTCTCCGCCGACTGCTGGGGCCCGCTGACTGGTGGGCCCCGCCGACTGGTCTGGTACGGAGCCGACAGGCCGCGTCCGGCGCGGGCGGGTCTTGCCGGCTGCTGATTACTGTAGCCGTGCTCTTGATGACACAAGCTCGGTCATGGGGTCATGGCAACAGCCCCGCCGCCTGGCGGGCGATCACTGTGGCCACTCCCCATCTCTTCTTGATTAATGGCGCGTGGGCCCCGGGGGAGGGCTCGGCCGACTCCCCCGGGCCGACTCCCGACAGGTCCGACTGGCGGTTCTTCCGCCATCTCCCGAAGTCTCGCTGACTGGTGGGCCCCGCTGTCTCCAGGCCATACAGACAAGCCGTCGTGGGTGCAGGACCCGGTACAGTGGTGCTGATGTCTGGGCTGGCCGGGCAATAGTGCCACGCCGCAGGGAGATCTTCCCAAGTACGGCGTGCTGTAGCCATGCCCGCCCTTGGTAAGGGACGGGGAGTGGGCTTCATTGTAGCCACGCCCCTGCCCCGTCCCCCTCGATGAGGTCGCGGTTTGTCGGAGTCGCCGGCCGACTCCCCAAAGCCGACTTCTCTGGAAGTCGCCCCTGGGACTCGGCCGTGAGCGGGCAGTCGGCCGCCTTGCCGTAGACTCCCCAGGAGGCGGCTCTTCGCCCTGTGGTCTTGAGGGGCGCAGCCTGCCCCGATGTCTTGAATTATGGGGCTCGAGTTGGCCTACCCGTGGCCCATTACTCTGACAGTAGTCCCCGAAGCTGTTGAGGCGCCGCGGACGATCGGCCGAGAAGCCTCATCAGTTTCTCTTTCTGGGTGCTCAACACATGGTCTTGATTGACTTCTGCCGGGCTGACTAGAAGGAGTCGGACTCGCCCAACTCGGACTCACTCAATTCCGACTTGCTCAGTAGTTCGAACGTCGCGGCGGGATTTCAAGTGGCGTGCTAGCTAAGCTTCCAGGCCGCCGCCCGTTCTTGGCCTGTCACGCGAGGGCACGTGGCCAGGCCGTCCTGCCAGCCCACGCGCGCGACGGGACAGGCCCATAGGCGGGGCCTGCCACTACCGCGCCACGGCGCCCGAGCGGATCCGCTGCGGCCCCAGTGGACGGTTGGGATTCCCGTGAAGTTACTGCGCGTAGTAACTTTACGTGGATCGTGGGGGTCGTGGGGTTGCAAGCGTAGTAAATCCCCACGTCCGCGCCCTCGGCTTCGCAGCCCACGGGGCTATAAGTAGGGGGAAGAGGGGGGCACGCGCGCCCCTCCTTCCCACCACCCCCTGCTTTCTTCCTCCTCGCAGCTCCTCGCTCTCCTGCTTCCTCTTCTCTTCTTCGCTCTGCCGCACGCCCAGGCTCCGGCGAACGCTGCGGTGACAGCTCGCGATGAGTTCTTCCTCCGCTGCCGCGCCTCCCCCAGTGCGCTCCGGCACCTGTGACGGCTCCGAAGTCCACGAAGACCATATCGAGTTCCTCCGCCGGACCCGTCGGCTTCCCGGCGAAGACCGCGTGCAGGTGCGTCTTGCGCCGGAGGGGGAGATTTCCCCCGCCCCGCAGGAGGGCGAGCGGGTCATCTTCCGCTTGCACTGCCTGCGCGGGCTGGGGCTGCCGGCGAGCAGCTTTTTCCGGTCATTCATGGAGTTCTACGGCCTCCAGCCGCACCACCTCACCCCCAACACAGTGGTGCTGCTGTCCGCCTTCGTGGCTCTGTGCGAAGGTTTCCTTGGAGTCCTCCCCACCCTCGAGCTCTGGAGGGAGTTCTTCTTCTCCAAGCTCGGCACCCAGGCCACGGGCGTGCCGGCTTAGTGCGGCGCCTTCATCGCCGTGCGAAGGACATGAGCCGACAACCACTTCCCCTCCATCTCGCTGTTGAAGTCGGTGAAGATGTGGCAGAGGTCCTACTTCTACGTCAGGAACGTCGCCACGAGGGGCGACTGGGTCAATCTGCCGACTTTCGAAGCCAGCCTGCCGGCTGGCAGATTGCCCAACTGGTCGTACCGGGCCAGGTCGCTGACGCCTGCGGGAGCCGGCGCCATCACGCGACTCCGAGTGCTGACGCAGTCGGAGGGTCTGACTGGTCCGGACCTGCTGTCCGCCTTGGTCTCGCGCCGAGTTCTCCCACTCCAAGGCCGCCCTCACATGATATGCCAGATGAGCGGGGCCGCAACCCGAGTCGGATGTGCACCAAGGACATGCCTCACGAAGAGGTGGCCCTTATGGTGAACTACCTCTCGGACAGCAGGCTCCCGGAGGACTGGCAATTCGACAAGGAGCCATACTCCTGCGCCAACCCCCCGCCCGTGGTGAGTCGCCTTTCTTTTCTTTCTTTGAATTGTCTTCTTCTTGCCGAGTTTTGTTCTGATCAGTCGGCTTTGGTTAGAATCCCCTTCTTCACCCACCAGCCGACACCTCGGGGCCGGCCCGTGAGTTCGCCGCCGACCGGGCGGAGAGCGACGTCGACGACCCCGATCTGGGGGCGGCGGCTTTGGAAGACGACACCGAGGGAGGAGGAGGGACGATAGGCGACTTCAGGCCCTCGGCTACCTTCGCCGACTGGCCTGAAGACGACGCCGAGGGAGGAGTCGCCCCTCGCCATCGGCCAGGAGCCAGCCAGCCGGGCGCGGGCTCTTCTGCCGCGTCGGGCGCTCCAGGCGGCGGGAAGAAGCGCCGGGCTGTGCCGACTTTGTTCGGCAGCTGGCCGAAGAAGCCCAAGGGCTCGGCTGCGGCGACCCGGCGGGACGAGGTAGCCGCGAAGGCCATCCGCTTCCGTAAGGAAGTGAAGAAGCCGCCGTTGGTCTCTGCATAAGTGTTCTGTCTTCAAAGTTTATTCTTTCTTCGCGTTTTGTCTGAGTCTCTGCTCGCCCCTCTTTCTTCAGGGCTCCCCTCTCTGTTGAGCAGGTCGCTGCCGCCTCCATCATGGGGTCAGCGGAGACGCCCGCCACCACTCGGCGGATAGACCCCGCTGCCGACCTCCGGGAGGCGATGGAGCGGAATGCGCAGGAGAAGCGCAATGAAGAAGAAGCCCTCCGCCTGGAGAAGGCAGAGGCCGATAGGGCGGAGGCCTCCGCTAAGAAGAAACTAGCGGAGGCCGAAGCCGCCGTCGCGGCGAAGCAGCAGGCTGAGGAAGCCGCACGCCGCCAGTCGGCCTTGCTTGTTACCCCGCTGAACTCTGCGCCGCCGCCCCCGGAGTTCACGGGGTAGACTGGAGAAGCTAGCGGGGGAAACCTCGTTGAGGAGAGGGAAGGCGGCGAGCCCTCTACTCCGGGAGCGAACGTTCCGCCACTGCCTCCGCTGCCGTCTGAAGGCGTGCAAGGCGAGCAGCCAGCGGACCCTCCGGTGCCGCCGACCGAAGATGAGGCCGTGGTGAGGCTACTCCTCCAGGTCGGCTCGCCAGCGCGCCGTCTTCTGGAGAAGGCGACTTCGGCACCCCGCCCCTGGAAGCCGGCACCGCTAGCTCGGCGGCTCCAGACGCCGAAGCGACGAGCGCCGCACCTGTTGGGTGGGTGCGAGGAGGCGGCACAGGGCCGCTGAATCGGGCGCTCCTGGACGTCCAGGCAAAGCTCCGCGCTGAGGGCGACGCCCTCCAGAGTTGCACCAAGGCGTTCCTAGCGTCGCGGGCAGCCGTCCGGGTATGTTTTTCTTTGGGCCTTTCTTTTTCTTGTTCTCTCTGTGGGGGCGCGCCTGCGCACCCATTGGGTGTAGTCCCCGAGTTTCGGGGCGGCTGCTGAGCAGGCGGCCCCGGAATTCCAATTGATGAACTTCTGGGTACTAACTTTGTCTGAGATGCTTGTTGCAGGATTACCACAACCTCCGCGTCACTGCCTTCAACCGTAATGTTGAAGAGGTGGGCAAGCGGACCGCCGACTTGGCGGAGAGCCGGAGTAAGTCCTTCCCTCTTTTTTCTTCTCTGCGGGGGCGTGCTAGTGCACCCGTGGGCTGTAGTCCCCGAGATTCGGGCCGACTGCTGAGCAGTCGGGCCGGATCTCCTCGGCGACCTACTTTATTGACGACTGTTGTCTTTCTTCCTTTCCTTCAGGAGCCAACGCTGCTCTTCAATAGCAGCTGAGCGAAGCCAACTCCACCCTACTCGCCAAAGGGGAGGAGTGCAGCAGGCTCGCCACAGAGCGCGATCTGCTGGCCACTCAGTTGGCAGAGCAGAAGGAGCTGCTTGTGAAGTCGCAGAGGGAGGCGGAGGAGACGGAAACCGCCCTCTTGGCCGAGTTCGCGAGCGAGCGCTCCTCCTGGTCTGACAAGGAGGCGCTGCTGTCCTCCGGTTTCCACGAGATTGAAGACATCGTTGATGGTGAGTCTCTTTATTTTCTTTCTTCGAGCTGCCGACTTAGATCGTGCCGACTCCTGGTTTTTGACTTCCTTTTTCGTTTCTTCGTGTCTTTTGCAGACTTCTTCCCTGGGCAATCGCAGGCCGCTATCCAAGCCATCAAGGCCGATCGTGAAAGTCGGAGGGCGGAGGGCGCGGAGATCGCCGCCGATGCCCCCCGAACTCTTGATGAGCACATCTTGAGCATCAAGGCTCGCCTCCGGCCGGCTCACCGGATGCTGTGCCGGCTTCAGCGCGTCGGTGCCCAGGCGATTTCCGCCCTTTGGCCGGATATGCAGGCTCCGTGCACCCCTAGCCTGACGGCCAACTGGTTGGAGGTCGCAGCTGGTCGCCTCGAGGCCTGGAAGGGCTCTTCGGCTCGGGCTGGAGCGCGCCGGGCCTTGGAGTTCGTCAAGGCGTGGTACCCGGGGCTGGATCTAGACCGGTTGGCCATGCTTCGGTCGGAGGCCCAGCCGGAGTTGGCAGCTGCGAAAGACACCCTCGTCAAGCGTGCTGCGGCGATCATCGAGTACACCGACACGAGCATCTTCGTCCCCGAGCGGTCTGAAGACGGCGAGGAGGTACCGCCGGAGTGGTTTGGGGTGAACCCAGACTACGGCGAAGACTCGGCAGAGGTGATTGGCTCCAACGTCGAGGAGGAGGACGAGGCGGAGGATGAGGGCGAGGCGGAGGCACCAGAAGACGGAGCAGACGGCCAGCCTCAGCCCGACCGCGCCTCCAGCAACGAGCCGCGTGCGACCGACCCGACTGCTGCCGGAGGCGATCAAGCCGAGACTAGCCGGCTGACCGCCCCGACGCCTGACGCTGGCGCCTCCTCCGACCCCCCGAATCCGTCTGCCGCCTCCTAAGCTGCCGCTGTGTCTTTTGTTTTATCTGCTTCAGTAGTCTTTTGAAGAACTTGTTAATTCGCACAATTCCACCCGCGAGGTGTATTTTGAACCTCTACTCGTCAATTCGGCCAAGGGCCTATGTTATATATATATCGTTTCTTGCTCATTGTTCTTTTGGCTATTTTCCTTTACCGCTTTCTCTTAGTTTCCTGCCTTGCCAATCGGACAGCCGCTCTGCGGACTGTTGCTGGATCAAGTGCTAGGCTACTTTGGGAAAGCAAGTACTTAGCCGATTTCAAGATTGTTTGAGCAAGTTGGATAGAAAACGACAATCCGACTGTCCGAGAGTCAGTTTGCGAGAAAGGCTGGAAGCCATCTTGAGCTATGTTTTACGCTTTGAGTCCTTCGCCATTTTTCGTGTGAGCACCCATTCTACCTTACCTCTGCCCACCGTATAGTCGCTTTGCGAGCTACGGCTTCTGACAGAAGACGGCTTAGGTGTTACACACTACTTGTCCGGCTGCAGGAAGCATTTCATAGTGCAAGGCGGCAAGTCCCCAGGCCGACTTGTCGAGCCCGGTGCCAAGCGGCATGACAAAGAGTAACATACTTGTAGGCATAATTTTTATCATACAGACAAAAGAGGGCAGTCCCCGAGCTCGTCTCAGGGGGCCCGAAGTCTTGGTACTTTTAATACAAAAGGTAGCGTGGTACATACTGCGTTAACTGTAAAATCTTCGGAGAAGATTTTCATTCCATGGCCGCTCTGTCTCCTTGCCGGAGTCGTCCCTCTTGCGTGCTCGGGGCTTCTGAGCGTCGATCAGGCAGTAGGAATCATTGCCTAGTACTTTGCTGATGATGAAAGGGCCTTCCCAAGGCGGCGACAGCTTGTGCTGGCCGGCCGTTCGCTAGATCAGCCGGAGCACAAGGTCGCCTTCTTGGAAAGATCTTGGCCTAACCTTCCTGTTGTGGTATCGGCGCAGGTTCTGCTGGTAGATGCTGGACTGGCTGAGTGCCAACAGCCGGCCCTCTTCCAGCAAATCGACACCGTCTTGTCGTGCTTCTTCTGCTTCCTCCTCGATGTACATGGTGACTCATGGGGAGTCGAACTCTATGTCCATTGGGATGACGGCTTCGGCACCGTAGACGAGGAAGAAGGGTGTGAAGCCGGTTGACTTGTTTGGAGTCGTGCACAGACTCCATAGGACGGCTGGCAGCTTGTCGAGCCAGCAGCCAGCCGAGCGCTCTAGAGGCTCGATCAACCGAGGCTTGATGCCGGACAGGATGAGGCCGTTTGCTCGCTCCACTTGGCCGTTTGACTGCGGGTGGGCGACGGACACTAGGTCCAGTCGGATGCCCTGTGTTGCGCAGAAACGGGCCAAGGCGCCTTTGGCAAAATTTGTGCCGTTGTCGGTGATGATGCTGTGTGGTATGCCGTACCGAATTGTGATATCGGTGATGAAGGTCATGGCAGTCGGACCGTTCAGTTTCTTAATTGGCTTCACTTCCACCCACTTGGTGAACTTGTCCACTGCAACAAGTAGGTGAGTTAGACCACCTCGTGCTGTCTTGAATGGTCCCACCATGTCTAGACCCCAAACCGCGAAAGGCCAAGCAATGGGGAGGTCTTGAGCGCGGAAGCCGGCTGGTGCGGCTTGGAGCTGAACTTCTGGCACCCTTTGCATTTTTGGACCAACTCCTTGGCCTCTTCCAAGGCAGTCGGCCAAAAGAAACCGTGCCGAAAATCTTTGGCGACGAGTGCTCTTGAAGCCGCATGGTGGCCGCATTCGCCTTGATGGATGTATTTGAGGATCGCCTGGCCTTGCTCTGGCTCTACGCAGCGCTGGTAGACACCAGTGACGCTGCGCCTGACCAGCTCTCTGTTGATTATGGTATAGGCTGCCGCCCGACGTTGTACTTGCCGAGCTGAGGTCTCATCAGTTGGTAGCTCTTTGTTCACCAGGAATTTGAGGATGGGCTGGGCCCATGAGGGTGCTGCTATTTCTTCGACTACCAGAACTGCGACTTGGACGACGGCGGCTGGGCTGGGAGGCGGTGGGCTGGAGTCAATAGCCACTTGGGCTGATGAAGTCCCCAGGCCGACCGGCGCGGTCCTTGGGCCGAGTTCTGGAATCTTTGAGTCCGTCACCGCAGTCCCCGGGCCGGGCTCGACTGTGGCAACTTTGGGGTTGCCCGCCAAAGTCCCCGTTCCGACTGCCGGAGCTCTGGAGTCGGATCCGCCGTCTTCGGGAGGAGCCGGCACAAAAATGGAGTCTGATTCTGGTGAAGGCTTGACAGACGGCTTGAGGAGGCATTGAAGGGCGACGCCAGATGGTATTGCTTGGCGGGTAGAGCCGATTCGTGCCAAGGCGTCTGCTTGGTCGTTGTCGTTTCTTGGTACATGGAGGAACTCGCACCCTTCGAATACCCGCTGAGTTGCTGCACGAGGAAATGGTAGCTCGCCATGGTTGCGTCTTTCGTGTCCCAGTCGCCAGATGACTGCTGGACCACTAAGTCCGAGTCGCCATAACACAAGATCCGGCGGATGCCAAGTTCTTTGGCAAGCCGGAGCCCATGAATGAGCGCCTCATACTCGGCCACGTTGTTGGAGGCGGCAAAATGGATTTGCAGTGCATATTTGAGCTTGTCGCCTTTGGGAGAGGTGAGGACGACGCCGGCTCCCAAGCCGGTGCGCATCTTGGAGCCGTCGAAGTGCATCCGCCAATGAGTGGAGTCAGGCGCTGGAGGCAGGTACTGGGTCTCGGCCCAGTCGACGAGGAAGTCGGCCAGTGCTTGTGATTTGATAGCGGTGCGGGGCTGGTAGTAGATGGTGTAAGGAGCCAGCTCTATGGCCCACTTGGCCACTCGACCAGAGGCATCTCGGCTACCGATGATCCCGGCAAGTGGAGCCGTGCAAACCACTGTTATTGGATGCTCTTGAAAGTAAGGCTTCAATTTCTTGGCAGCAAAGTGCACGCCATAGCACATCTTCTGGTAGTGGGGGTATTTCTGTTTGGAGGTCGACAGTACCTCGCTCAGGTAATATACTGGTCTCTGGACAGGTAGCGCCTTGCCTTCCTCCTTGCGCTCTACTACAATGACTGTGCTGACTACTCGGCTGGTGGCGGCGATGTACAGGAGCACAGGTTCCTTGGGAGTCAGAGCCGCCAGGACAGGTGGAGTAGTCAGCATCTTCTTCAACTGATGGAAAGCTTCGTCCGCCTTATGGTTCCACTCGAAAAAAGTGGTCTTCTTCATGAGTTGGTATAAGGGGAGAGCTTTCTCGCCCAGCCGACTGATGAATCGGCTGATGGACGCCAAGCAGCCGGTGAACTTCTGCACATCCAGCAGTCGGCTGGGTACCTCCATTCTCTCGATGGCCTTGATTTTTACTGGGTTGCATTCTATGCCACGTTCAGAGACCAGGAAACCTAGCAGCTGGCCGGCTGGTACTCCGAAGACACACTTCTCGGGGTTGAGCTTGATCTGGAACCGGCGCAGGTTCTCAAAGGTCTCCTTGAGGTCTTCCAGCAGTGTTCCTCGCTTTTCCGTCTTCACCACCACGTCGTCCACGTAAACGTGGGAGTTCCTGCCGAGCTGCTTGAGGAGGCACTTCTGCATGCAACGCTGAAAGGTGGCGCCGGCATTCCTTAAGCCGAACGTCATGGTGAGGCAGCAGAATGCTCCAAACGGCGTGATGAAGGCGGTCTCCAATCTGTCAGCCGGATTCAGCTTGATCTGGTTATATCCTGAGTATGCATCCAAGAAGCTCAACAACTCGCATCCGGCTGTGGAGTCTATCACCTGGTCAATTCTTGGTAGAGCAAATGGGTCCTTGGGGCAGGCCTTGTTGAGGCTCGTGTAGTCAATACACATTCGCCATTGCTTGTTCTTCTTTAGCACCAGGACCGGATTTGCCAGCCACTCTGGGAAGAAAACTTCCATAACGAAGCCGACTGCTAGGAGTCGGGCTATCTCTTCTCTGGCAACTCTTCTCTTCTCTTCTGATAAGCGGCGCAGGGGCTGCCTGACCAGCTTTGCATCAGATCGGACGTGTAACTTGTGCTCGGCGAAATCCGTCGGTACACCTGGCATGTCCTTGGGAGACCATGCGAAGATGTCCCGATTCTCACAGAGGAAATCGACGAGCTCGCCTTCCTATTTGCTGTCGAGGTTTGCACCTACGATGGCGTACCTCTCTGGGTGCTCCGGATCCAAGGGTATCCTCTTTGTCTCTTTGGCCGGCTTGAATGAACCTTCGGCTTCCGACTCCTTCGGGTCGGGCGATATCTCCGGCTGCTTGCCAGCCATCGCCACAACTCGCTCAAGGAGTCGCTTCTCGGCTGCAATCACCAGGGACTCGGCCAGCCGACTGCTCTCGGCCGCGCAAGCGGACGACTTCCGGTAGTCGCCGGCCATAGTCAGAATTCCCCTGGAACTGGGCATCTTCATCTTGAGGTAGGCGTAGTGGGGAACCGCCATGAACTTGGCCAAGGCGGGCCGGCCAAGTAGCGCATGGTATGGGCTCTCGAGGTCCACTACCTCAAACCAAACAGACTCTCTTCGGAAGTGATCTTTGTCCTCAAAGAGGACGTCAATCAGGATCTTGCCGATTGGTGAGCAGGAAAGCCCAGGAACAATGTCGTGGAACACAGTCCGGCTGTTTTGAAGCTGTCTCTGCTTGATTCCTAACTTCTCCATGGTGTCCTTGTACATGATATTGATGCTGCTGCCCCCATCTATCAGAACTCGCTAGAAACGCGCGGCCCATTTGTCCGTGGCAAAGGTGGCGTCCAGGACCAAGGCGTAGGAGCCCGGACTCGGCATCACTTCTGGATGGTCAGCCCTGCTCCAGCTGATGGGCCTCTCAGACTAGTGCATGAACTCTGGCGTCTCTGAGGCTACTGCGTTCACCTCTTGTCGCTGCAGCCGCCTGCTGCGTCGATCATCAGCCACACTGGTGAACACCACGTAGGCTCCGTGCTCTTCAGGGTATTCGTCTTGTACTGCGCCGACTGGCCTGACCGCCGGCTGCTAGGGCGGAGGCGGAGGCAGCTGCCCATCAGGCGGGGGTGGCAGCAGGCCGTCTCCCTTGGCGATCCTGGTGAGCCAGTGGCACTTCCGGGTGGTGTGATTCGACGGCTTCGCGCCGCTGTGGAACTTGCAAGGTCCATCCAAGGTCTGCTCGTAGGAGAAGGCCATCAACCAGTTCGGCTTGCCGCCTTTCTATCGCTTGGGCGGAGGCTGCTCTTCTGGCTGCTGGGCTTCAACGGTCGTGACCTGCCGGCTGCTGGAAGCCGGCTGCGGGGCCTTGCGCTTGTTGTCGCCCTGCTGTTGTCGTCGGTCAGCGTCTGCCGCCGGAGTTCTTGGAGCCTGAGGAGCTACTTTGCCAGTCGTGCTGATTTGAATTTCCGTCTTCATGGAGGAGTCGGCCGTAGCGTACTTGTCCGCTATGATCAGTAGCTCGTCGAGGGTTTTTGGCTCGTCGCAGAGGAGCTTGTGCTTGAGGAGGGTGCCTTCTCGGCACCCGGCTGTGAAGTACTCGATGGCCTGCACCTCGTGCACGCCCTCGCAGGAGTTCCGGAGCTCAGCCCAACGTGTGAGGTAGTCGCGAGTCGACTCGTCAGGACCTTGCACGCACAAGGAGAGCTGAAGAGGCTTGGGAGGACGCTTGTACGTGCTGGTGAAGTTGCGGACGAATGCTTCAGTGAAGTCGACCCAGCTATTGATGCTGCAGGGCTTTAGGCTGTTCAGCCATGTCCGGGCTGTGCCCTCGAGCATGAGCGGAACGTACTTTACGGCGACACGCTTGTTGCCGTTTGCTATGCTGACAACCGTGGAGTAGTCGACTAGCCAGTCTTCCGGCTTCACGGAGCCGGTATACTTGGGCGTGTCTCTTGGGAGCGTGAACCCGCTAGGAAAGGGCTCGTCCCAAATGCGGGGCCTGAAACAAGGCGGACCCAGCTCGTCTTCTTCTTCCAGCGCCAAGGACCGGTGAAGTCGGTCGATCCGGTGGCAGGCGTCATTCTCTCCAACTCCTTCTCGGCGGCCAAGGTGGTCACCGAGAGTCAGATGGTCAACAGGCGGTGGGGAGACTCGCCTCTCCTTGCGGGGAGGGGGAGGCGGACAGTCGTCCCGTCGTTCCACTGCTCTCGGGCGGCCGTCTCGGTCGCGCTCTATGGTAATCCGAGTCTGACTGTGGCTGACACCCGGCTCCTTGTCCTTCCTTCCTCGGGCACCGCCAGTCGGTGTCCGAGACGTCACGCCTTGATCTTGGTGCGGGTCATCGTTTGGCCGCTGCGGCGCCTCTGTGGGGCAGCCGACCTCGTTCTGCGCGGCGACCGCGTCGAGGAGCCGCTGGACTCGCTCCATCATGAGGCGGCGCTCTTCGCCCTTGAAATTGTCCAGCTCGTCCGCCACTGCCTGGGCGGCTCGGATGTTCTCCGCTGGCGTGGCATACACAGGGCGGCTAGCCCCAAACAGGCTGGCGATGGCTACGCCGCGCTGCTGAACCGCGCCAAGGCGGCTGGGCCCTACCGGGGCTGGCGAGCCGCCAACAGCGCGATCCTTCTCCCGCTGGTAAGCTTCTGACAAGCGTCTCATGCTGGCCAGCTTCTTCACGCATTCAACAAGCTGAAGGCGGCACGCTTCTAACGTGTCTGCGTCAGCATCTTCCGGAATGGGCGCAGCTAGGTCTTGCAGCGCCGCGCCGAGTGAGTCGGGCGCCCCTCCGCCAGGGAACTCGTCATGACTGATGACCAGCACCTCAGTGACGGTGCTTCCGTCGCTCTCCGCGTGGGGGAGAGGTTCGTCGTAGACCACCACGTTGGTGGGGAACGCGTCGACCAACGCGGTGTCGGAGTCGACCAGCATCGGGTCGGTGGAGCCTACGGACTCCAAGTCTACGGCAGGCTCGCCGGAAACGTGGAGTTGATCGAGGAGGCCCGCGAGGAGGTTTTCGGGGCCGCCTGCGCCTGCGTTGGACGCAGGTTCGTCGGAGAGGCGGACCTCGCTGACAAGTTCGGCCAAGGAGCTGGCTGCGCAGGCGTTCTCAACACCGCGCAGCGCGTCAACGCAAACTTCGTCTGGCGTGCCTGGCTGTCTGCGCTCGCCAGGGAGGAAAAGGGTTCCCGTCCAGAACAGATCTCCGGACGGCGGTGCACCATGCCCCACGGTGGGCGCCAAATGTCGGGGGTTTGGTGCGACATATGCCAACGGATGGCTTATCATGGTGGGGGCGAGTAGAACGTCGCCGGTGCCTGGAAACGGGATGAGGCGAAGACATGCACGCCGGCGAATCTTACCCAGCTTCGAGGCTCTCCGGGGAGATAATACCCCTACTGCTGCTCTGCGAGGTCTCCGCATGATCACTATGGTCAAGTGTTTACACGGTTGCTCCTTGAGCTGTGTTTGGCGGTAGGAGAGGGCAAGGCTAGCTCCCTCCTTCTATCTGGTATGGTCTAGAACTACTGGGATCCCACCCTTTGCATGGGTGCCCTGGGGGTTTATATAGGCCTACCCCCCAGGGGTACAATGGTAATTCGACTGGGCGCGGGCCCAGCCGTCAGTGCCTCCGACCTCCGACTTCTCCGCCGACTGCTGGGGCCCGCTGACTGGTGGGCCCCGCCGACTGGTCTGGTACGGAGCCGACAGGCCGCGTCCGCCGCGGGCGGGTCTTGCCGGCTGCTGATTACTGTAGCCGTGCTCCTGATGACGCAAGCTCGGTCATGGGGTCATGGCAACAGCCCCGCCGCCTGGCGGGCGATCACTGTGGCCACTCCCCATCTCTTCTTGATTAATGGCGCGTGGGCCCCAGGGGAGGGCTCGGCCGACTCCCCCGGGCCGACTCCCGACGGGTCCAACTGGCGGTTCTTCCGCCGTCTCCCGAGGTCTCGCTGACTGGTGGGCCCCGTTGCCTCCAGGCCGTATAGACAAGCCATCGTGGGTGCAGGACCCGGTATAGTGGTGCTGATGTCTGGGCCGGCCGGGCAACAGTGCCACGCCGCAGGGAGATCTTCCCAAGTACGGCGTGCTGTAGCCATGCCCGCCCTTGGTAAGGGACGGGGAGTGGGCTTCATTGTAGCCATGCCCCTGCCCCGTCCCCCTCGATGAGGTCGCGGTTTGTCGGAGTCGCCGGCCGAATCCCCAAAGCCGGCTTCTCTGGAAGTCGCCCCTGGGACTCGGCCATGGGCGGGCAGTCGGCCGCCTTGCCGTAGACTCCCCAGGAGGCGGCTCTTCGCCCTGTGGTCTTGAGGGGCGCAGCCTGCCCCGATGTCTTGAAAGGTTATGGGGCTCGGGTTGGCCTACCCGTGGCCCATTACTCCGACAAATAAGTTATGAAGAAGTATAAAATGTAGTTAATTTTGCCAAGTGTAATATATAAATCTACTAATAAAGTTCATACGTTAACTGAATGAGTCATGAATAATTTAGAAAAGATTTTTTTTCCAAGCGTTATAAATAGACATAGAAACAAAAATTATAAAATTATAAAATGAGCTATACCAAAATATGAAATATTGTTGAAGTCTAATTGATATTTTTACTAGTTAATCTTATCTTGTGGTGATCGACCAGGTTATAACAAAGTAATTTTTTGTGGTAAGTGTGCATCAATTTTCCCACGCGTTGCAGCTGCGGCACATTGTATCAACCACCACCCACCTATCAAGTACTCTAGAAAGACCAATTATTCATTTCCCTCCTTCTATGCAACATTGAGATCTTTGAGGAATGAGAAGACATCACTAGTAGGACAAATAGATAATGGAAATATGGAGAGAAACAGAAAATAAGGAATAAGATATCCATCTCTTGCACAAACTCAGGGATAGGGCAGTGTGTATATATCGCTGATGAGTTCTACTCCTGCCTGACACCTCATGAGCTCCATCTCGAAATGTTGCTTCTGCAACTATAGTGGGACTATTGAAAATCATTTTTACTGTAATTTACTCGTCCAGGGTGGCACCTAATTAACTTATGTCCTCCACAAATCATTGCTAACATGTTTGGTAATCAGTTGAAATAATTAAATATAAATTTCAGGACTCGTATTCTAGCCGGGATGCGGTCCTATGTTGCTAATTTTGGCTTTAGAGGAACGACACCATTTTTTCATAAGAGGACACTAATTCTCTAATGCAACTATATGTTCTCCAACGCAAACTTACTCTTCCGTGTTCATTTGATTTGTTGCACTCTTTCTGGAGGCATAAAGGAAAATATGCTGCAATTAATTTTGTTACATCTGCCATCTTGTGGGGCTTATGGCGTTTACGCAATGAATTTTTATTTCAGGGGCGAAAATGGCAAAGTGTGATGTGGATCCTGGGTTTGCTCATTTCTCTGATTCATCAATCGTATATCTCATGTTTCGATGCTCAAGCAACTCTATTACTCGAATGCCTACGACCGATGGATCATCGGTGGGGCGAGCTGCTTAGGATTGCCTGGCAAGAATCTTCTCTGAGGCTTTAGATAGGCTTACATTCGTTTTCCTTTCCTAAAGTCCTGGCTGGGACTCCGAACTTGTTGTTTTTCCCTCTTACTTCTTGTTGGCACTTTATGTCTGCGGGATTTGTGTCTTTGGTTTTGCAATGGGTTGGTTGTATATGATGCAGCTTGAAACTACGTTGGTATTTCCCCAAAGAGGAAAGGATGATGCAGCACAGCTACACTAGGTATTTCCCTCAGTTATGAAACCAATGTATCAATCAAGTAGGAGGTCCAATTAATACTATGTAAACAGTACCTGCACACAAAGAACAAATACTTGAAACCCGACGCGTAAGACGGGTTGTCAATCCCTCCTCGGTAAAAAGATAAATTGTTTTGTGATAGATTGGATAAATAGATCTCGATAACACACGAAATAAAATAAATAAGTAAATAAATAATGCAGCAAGGTATTTTTGGATTTTGGAAATATAGATCTAAAAATAAATATGACAAAAGATAGACCGGGAAGGAAATATGATAAAGATAGACCCGGGGGCCGTAGATTTCACCGTGGCTTCTCTCGGGAAATAGCACACGGTAGGTAAACAAATTACTATTGCGCAATTGATAGAAGAACAAATAATTATGATGATATCCAAGGCGATGTTCAATATATAGGCATCACGTCCAAGATTAGTAGACCGACTCCTTCCTGTATCTAATACTATTACTCCATGATACGTCTCCAACGTATCTATAATTTTTGATTGTTCCATGCTATTATATTATCTGTTTTGGATGTTTTATATGCGTTAATATGCTATTTTATATGATTTTTGGGACTAACCTGTTAACCTAGAGGCTAGTACCAGTTCCTGTTTTTTCCTTGGTTTAGAGTTTCGCAGAAAAGGAATACCAAATGGAGTCCAAACGGAATGAAACTTTCGCGATGATTTTTCGTGGACCAGAAGACATCCAGAGGGCTTGGAGTGCATGTCAGGAAAGCCACGAGGCGTCCACAAGGTCGGGAGGCGCGCCCAGGGGGGTAGGGTGCGCCCCCACCCTTGTAGGCCCCTCGTGACTCCACCAACCTATTTCTTCCGCCTATATATTCTCAAATATCCCAAAACCTTCCAGGGAAGCCATGAAACCACTTTTCCACCACCGCAACCTTTTGTACCCATGAGATCCCATCTAGGGCCTTTTTCGGCGTCCTGTCGGAGGGGGATTCGATCACGGAGGGCTTCTACATCAACACCATTGCCTCTCCGATGAAGCGTGAGTAGTTTACCATGGACCTACGGGTCCATAGCTAGTAGCTAGATGGCTTATTCTCTCCCTTTGATTCTCAATTCAAAGTTCTCCTCGATGTTCTTGGAGATCTATTCGATGTAATACTCTTCTAGCGGTGTGTTTGCCGAGATCCGATGAATTGTGGATTTATGATCAGCTTATCTATGAATATTATTTGAATCTCCTCTGAATTCTTATATGCATGATTTGATATCCTTGCAAGTCTCTTCGAACTATCGATTTGGTTTGGCCAACTAGATTGGTTTTTCTTGCAATGGGTGACGTGCTTAGCTTTGTGTTCAATCTTGTGGTGCTCGATCCTAGTGACAGAAGGGGAACCAACACATATTGTATTGTTGCCATCGAGGATAACAAGATGGGGTTTTCATCATATTGCTTGAGTTTATCCGGTACATCATGTCATCTTACTTAATGTGTTACTCTGTTCTTATGAACTTAATACTCTAGATGCAGGCAGGAGTCGGTCGATGTGTGGAGTACTAGTAGTAGATGCAGGCAGGAGTCGGTCTACTTGATACAGACGTGATGCCTATATTCATGATCATTGCCTTAGATATTGTCATAAATTTGCGCTTTTCTACCAATTGCTCGGCAGTAATTTGTTCACCCACCGTAATATTTTCTATCTTGAGAGAAGCCTCTAGTGAAACTTATGGCCCTTGGGTTTACTTTCCATCATATAAGTTTCCGATCTACAATTTTAGTTTCCTATTTACTTGCAATATCTTACTTTCTGTTCCATAAATTAAAAATACCAAAAATATTACTTTACCGTTTATCCATATATGTCAGATATCACTTTGGAAATAACAGTGAAAGGATTGACAACCCCTTTATTGCGTTGGGTGCAAGTTGGTGTTTGTTTGTGCAGGTATTCCGTGGCTTGTGCATTGTCTCCTACTGGATTGATACCTTTGTTCTCAAAAGTGAGGGAAATACTTACTCTGCTCTGCTGCATCACCCTTTCCTCTTCAAGGGAAAAACCAATGCAAGCTCAAGATGTAGCACTCCACACATCGACCGCTATCTAGCATGCATCTAGTCTATTAAGTTCATGGAGAAACAAAGTAATGCAATAAGAACAATGACATGATGTAGACAAGATCTATTCATGTTGGAAAAGTCCCCATCTTGTTATCTTTAATAGAAATGATACATGCGTGCCTCGCTGCCCCTTCTTTCACTTGGAGAGGACACCGCAGGATCGAACCCACCACAAAGCACCTCTTCCCTTTGCAAGAAAAATCAAATCTAGTTGGCCTAATTAAACCAAATATTAGGAGAAGAAATATGAGGCTATAAACACTACAAAAAAAAGACACATCTGTGATATTTTGGGCCGAACAAAATTTTTTCCTGTCATACTTATGACACTTCTATGACGATAATTGTGACAAAACCCGGTATCATCATAGATGTGGTGGGGTCCTACTTCTATGACAAAAAATCATGACAGAAAATGGGCTTTTCGTCCTGGGCGTGCCAGAGACATAGCTGCATGACATTCTTTGGGCCGTCCATGACAAAAAAAACCGTGGTAGAAGCGAGTGCAAGGAAAATATCGGGGTGTTCCCGGTTACGGTGGTTGGTCGGGGCCGAGCGATGCGCGTTTCTCTCGTACACGCACACACGTGGGTGCGAGGCGTTGGGCTCTAACTAAACCCGAGCGAGGTGTTGGGCTCTAACTGAAACCATGCGATTGCACTGCAGGCTACGCGTTATTGAACCCGAGCGATCGATCGATAGTTGTTAACTGAACCCGATCGAGCGATTCCTTCGCTACTGCTGCTAACTGAAGCCGATCGATACTGCCTCTGGATGAACAGTGAGCGTTGCGCGGGGGGGGGGGGGGGGGGTGGATGAACATGACCCCGTGGTGTTACCTCTAGATGAACAATACCATGATCGATCGAGCTGGTTGGGGCTGGATGAACAGGACCCCGTGGAGGGCAGGATGAACAGGACCACCCCGTGGAGGGCAGGATGAACAGTAGACGGTGGAGGGTGATACGTCTCCGTCGTATCTACTTTTCCAAACACTTTTGCCCTTGTTTTGGACTCTAACTTGCATGATTTGAATGGAACTAACCCGGACTGACGCTGTTTTCAGCAGAATTGCCATGGTGTTATTTATGTGCAGAAACAAAAGTTCTCGGAATGACCTAAAACTTCACGGAACGTCTTTTTGGAAATAATAAAAAATCCTTGCAAAATATGAAGACCAGGGGCCCACACCCTAGCCACAAGGGTGGGGGGCGTGCCCCCTACCTCATGGGCCCCCTGAAGCTCCTCCGACCTCAACTCCAACTCTATATAGTTGCTTTCGGGGAGAAAAAAATAGAGGAGAAGGATTCATCGCGTTTTACGATACGGGGCCACCGCCAAGCCCTAACACCTCTCGGGAGGGCTGATCTGGAGTCCGTTCGGGGCTCCGGAGAGGGGAATCCGTCGCCATCGTCATCATCAACCTTCCTCCATCACCAATTTCATGATATGCTCACCGCCGTGCATGAGTAATTCCATCGTAGGCTTGTTGGACGGTGATGGGTTGGATGAGATTTATCATGTAATCGAGTTAGTTTTTCTAGGGTTTGATCCCTAGTATCCACTATGTTCTGAGATTGATGTTGCTATGACTTTGCTATGCTTAGTGCTTGTCACTAGGGCCCGAGTGCCATGATTTCAGATCTGAACCTATTATGTTTTCATGAATATATGTGAGTTCTTGATCCTATCTTGCAAGTATATAGTCACCTACTATGTGTTATGATCCGGCAACCCCGAAGTGACAATAATCGGGACCACTCCTGGTGATGACCGTAGTTTGAGGAGTTCATGTATTCACTATGTGTTAATGCTTTGGTCCGGTACTATATTAAAAGGAGGCCTTAATATCCCTTAGTTTCCGCTAGGACCCCGCTGCCACGGGAGGGTAGGACAAAAGATGTCATGCAAGTTCTTTTCCATAAGCACGTATGACTATATTCGGAATACATGCCTACATTACATTGATGAATTGGAGCTAGCTCTGTGTCACCCTAGGTTATGACTGTTACATGATGAACCGCATCCGGCATAATTCTCTATCACCGATCCATTGCCTACGAGCTTTCCATATATTGTTCTTCACTTATTTACTTTTCCGTTGCTACTGTTACAATCACTACAAAATACGAAAAACATTACTTTTGCTAGTGTTACTTTTGCTATCGTTACCAATGCTATCATACTACTTTGCTACTAAATACTTTGCTGCAGATATTAAGTTTCTAGGTGTGGTTGAATTGACAACTCAGCTGCTAATACTTGAGAATATTCTTTGGCTCCCCTTGTTTCGAATCAATAAATTTGGGTTGAATACTCTACCCTCGAAAACTGTTCCGATCCCCTATACTTGTGGGTTATCAAGACTATTTTCTGGCACCGTTGCCGGGGAGCATAGCTCTATTCTTTGAGTCACTTGGTATTTATATCTGCTTATGATTATGAAGAACTTGAGAGATCCAAAAACCAAGATTTATCCCTCAACTACGAGGGGAGGTAAGGAACTGCCATCTAGCTCTGCACTTGATTCACCTTCTGTTTTGAGTAAGCCCGCGGCACCTAAACCTGCTTCTGCTATTCATTCTGATAGGTCGCATGTTATTGATGATGCCACTTCTGCTATGCATGATACTTATGATGAAACTACTTCTATGCTTGATACTACTGTGCCACTTGGTGAATTTCTTGATGAACAACTTGCTAGGGTTAGTGAGAATGAAATTATTGAAACTGATAATATTGATGAAAGTGATGATGAAGATTCTCCCCCTAATAAATATGAATTGCATGTTGTTCCTGAGGGTTATGTTATGGATGAAGAAGCTACTAGAGCTATTCTAGCTTGCAATGATAAATATGATCTAAAGAGGTTATTAGGTAAATGGAAGCAGCAATCCCTTAATGCTAGAATGAAACCTGACCCTGCTTTTGCTACTTCACCTATTTGTGTTACTCAAGAGGATTATGAATTCTCTATTGATCCTGATATAACTACTTTGGTTGAATCTGATCCTTTTTATGGCTATGAATCTGAAACTGTTGTGGCGCATCTTACTAAATTAAATGATATAGCCACCCTGTTCAGTAATGATGAGAGAACTCGTTACTTTTATATCCTTAAAATATTTCCGTTCTCATTAAAGGGTTATGCTAAGATATGGTTTAATTCTCTTGATCCTGGTTGTGTGCGTAGTCCCCAGGATATGATTTATTTCTTCTCTGCTAAATATTTCCCTGCTCATAAGAAACAAGCTGCCTTAAGGGATATATATAATTTTGTGCAAATTGAAGAAGAGAGTCTCCCACAATCTTGGGGGAGGCTTCTCCAATTACTTAATGCTTTGCCTGATCATCCTCTTAAGAAAAATGAAATACTTGATATCTTTTATAATGGACTAACCGATGCTGCCAGAGATTACCTGGATAGTTGTGCTGGTTCTGTTTTCAGGGAAAGAACACCAGATGAAGCTGTAATTCTATTAAATAATATGTTGACTAATGAAAATAATTGGACACTTCCTGAGCCTATTCCTAAACCAACTCCAAAGAAGAGAGGTGTTCTATTTCTCAGTCCTAAAGATATGCAAGAGGCAAGGAAATCCATGAAAGAAAAGGGTATTAAAGCTGAAGATGTTAAGAATTTACCTCCTATTGAAGAAATACACGGTCTTAATTTACCGCCTGTCGAAGAAATGCATAATTTTAATCCATCTCCTATTGAAGAAATACATGGTCTTGATAACCCAACACAGGTAGTAAAGGTAAATTCTCTCTATAGATATGATAAAGCTGAAATCCCATTTACTAAGTTTGCTAGCCCATGCTTAGATGAGTTTGATAAATTTATGGTTAAGCAAGAAGACTTCAATGCTTATTTTGGTAGAGAATTAAAACGCAGTGCTGATATGCTTGAACACTTGGGTGACTATATGGCTAATGTCAAAGGTGAACTTAAAATTATTAGTAAACATGCTTCTATGGTTACCACTCAAGTAGAAGACGCACTTAAAGCTCAAAATTATTTGCTCAATGAATTGAATAGTAAGAATAATGATTATTCTATTAGAGTGGCTACTAGAACTGGTAAGATGACTCAGGAACCTTTGTATCCTGAAGGCCACCCTAAGAGAATTGAGCAAGATTCTCAGAGAAATAATATAGATGCAACTAGACCTTCTAAAAGGAAGAAAAAGAAAAATGATAGGACTTTGCATGCTTCTAGTGAACCTATTACTGAAACACCCGAGAATCCAAATGATATTTCTATTTCTGATGCTGAAACACAATCTGGTAATGAACCTAAAACTAGTGATAATGTTAATGATAATCTTCATGTTGATGATCAACCTAGCAATGATAATGATATAGAAATTGAACCTGCTATTGATCTTGATAACCTACAGTCAAAGAATCAAAGATATGATAAGAAAGACTTTGTTTCTAGGAAACACGGAAAGGAAAGAGAGCCTTGGGTTCAGAAACCCATGCCTTTTCCTCCCAAACCATCCAAGAAAAAGGATGATGAGGATTTTGAGTGCTTTGCTGAAATGATTAGACCTATCTTTTTGCATATGCGATTAACTCATATGCTTAAAATGAATCCTTATGCTTAGTACATGAAAGAAATTGTTACTAATAAAATAAAGATACCAAAAGCTGAAATTTCCACCATGCTTGCTAATTATACTTTTAAGGGTGGAATACCAAAGAAACTTGGAGATCTAGGAGTACCCACTATATCATGCTCCATTAAAAGCAACTATGTTAAAACTGCGTTATGTGATCTTGGAGCCGGTGTTAGTGTTATGCCTCTCTCTTTATATCGTAGACTTGATTTGAATAAGTTGACACCTACTGAAAAATCTTTGCAAATGGCCGATAAATCAACTGCTATAGCTGTCGGTATTTGTGAGGATGTGCCTGTTGTGGTTGCAAACGTTACTATTTTAACGGACTTTGTTATTCTTGATATTCCCGAGGACGATAGTATGTCTATTATTCTTGGAAGACCCTTTTTGAATACTGCAGGGGCTGTTATTGATTGCAACAAAGGCAATGTCACTTTTCATGTTAATGGTAATGATCATACGGTACACTTTCCGAGGAAACAACCTCAAAGTCCACAGTATCAATTCTACTTGAAAAATTCCATCGATTATTTTTGGAGGTTTTGAATTTCCTCTTCCTACTGTCAAGAAGAAATATGATATTCTTATTGTTGGGGATGTGCATATCCCCGTTGAGGTAACCTAGTGTTATTCGAAAATTCTCCGGTTCCATGTTATTCGGAATGAGTTTGTTAACAAGACCTGATCAACCTTGTTAGTGGATTCCTTTTGATGATCATGAGATGGATGAATTTGGAAAACACAACTCTGTGTACCCCCTTTTTACCTTCTGTTATTTATATTAAATAAAATAAAAATAGTATTTTCTGTCTGTTATTTGAATTATCCGTGCAATATAAAAATACCCCAAAAATAAAAGTTCTCCAAATGCCCTGAAATTTAAATATGATTTTTTTCTGGAATATTTGAGAATATTTGGCACTAAGAACACAGCAGGGGGCATCCACCTGGCCACGAGGGTGGAGGGCGCGCCCTACCCCCTGGGCGCGTCCCCTGCCTCGTGGGCCCATGGTGGCCCTCCTCCACTTATTCCTGCGCCCACACACTCCTTCTTCCTCCCACAAACACAATTATCCAGTTCAAACCCGAGTCCAAGCTCATTTTGCTGCCATTTTCGATCTTCTTGCTCAAAGCACCTCTCACAAAACTGCTTGGGGGGGGATTGTTCCTTGGTATGTGACTCCTCCATTGGTCCAATTAGTTTTTTTCTAGTGCTTTATTCATTGCAAATTTGTGCTGCCTAGGTGACCCTGTTCTTGAGCTTGCATGTCAAATTTATATGGTTCCAAGTAGTTTTGATGCATGATATAGGCTCTAGGCACTTGTAGGAATAGTTGCTATCAATTTTGTTGAGTTTGGTTTACTTTTATTTCAAGTTACTAAAATTTTCAGAATTTTTCAGAAAATAATGAAGAGATTTTTGAGGGGCTCATCGAGCCAAAGCTCGAAGGAAAAGCAAAATGAAGAAGCAAAGAATCCCAAATATAATTTTCCTCGCACTGTGGAGGTTAGGCCGTGTGAATGGCCCTCCGATGATTTCTTCAGAGCAACCGGGATTTATGAGGATTTTTATGAATTGGCTAAGAATGCAGGCCTCACCGACTTCCTCCACGACCAACGCGAATAGTATCTCTTACTCACCAATACTTTTGTGCAAAACTTCTACTATTATCCTAGGGAATCACCTCCTTTAGTAGAGTTTCATTTATATGATGTGGTTAAAAAGATGTCACTATATGAATTTTGCAAGGTTTGCAAAATACCTTTCGAGGGTAGCTTAGAGGAACCACATCGTAAAGATGTGGATGGGTTTATTGACACTATCACTGTAGGGGAACTAGGAAGGTTTCCGATGCAAGAATCAGTAGCATATATTTTCCTGTTTTACGCTACTTTGCAATATTTGCTAGTCGTTGCTGAATTGGTCGCGGAAACTGTGGAAACCTTAGTGTTCCTGATATTTTTATTTTGTCCCATGGTTTATTCCGTGATGACTCTGTTAGTATGGGCGGTATTATTGCTAAACGGTTAAGTCTGAACCGTACAAAGGGCCTCATCTTTGGTGGTATCTATGCTTCACGCCTTGTTGCATACTATAACATACCTATTAGGCACTATGAAAAAGAATAAAAATTGCTGCCTACTGTTTATTTAGATTATAAGAGTATGGTAGCACATGATTTTATTATAAAGAATAGGGAAGGGGAGCTTAAATACAAATTGTTCTTTGATAAACGTCATCCTGAGACTATCACCTTGCCTGCTCCTTCCTTGTTTAATTTATCTACAGGCCAGTACCTCGTCTCGCCGGAGGACATTCACGCTTACCGGAACCCTGTTGGGGAACGTAGTAATTTCAAAAAATTTCCTACGCACACGCAAGATCATGTGATGCATAGCAATGAGACGGGAGAGTGTTGTCTACGTACCCAACGCAGACCGACTGCGGAAGCGCTGACACGACGTAGAGGAAGTAGTCGTACGTCTTCACGATCCAACCGATCAAGCACCGAAACTACGGCACCTCCGAGTTCGAGCACACGTTCAGCTCGATGACGATCCCCGGACTCCGATCCAGCAAAGTGTCGGGGAAGAGTTCCGTCAGCACGATGGCGTGGTGACGATCTTGATGTACTACAGCAGCAGGGCTTCGCCTAAACTCCGCTACAGTATTATCGAGGAATATGGTGGCAGGGGGCACCGCACACGGCTAAGGAATAGATCACGTGGATCAACTTGTGTGTCTTTGGGGTGTCTCTACCTCAGTATATAAAGGAGCCAAGGGGGGAGGGGGCGCCGGCCAAGAGAGAGAGGCGCAGGAGGAGTCCTACTCCTTCCGGGAGTAGGACTCCCCCCCAATCCTATTCCAACTAGGATTCCCCAAAAGGGAAAAGAGGGAGAGGGGGCCCGGCCACCTTCTCCTAGTCCTAATAGGACTAGGGGAGGGGGAAGTGGCACAGCCACCTTGGGCTGCCCCTTTCTCCTTTCCACTAAGGCCCATGAAGGCCCATATGGCTCCCGGGGGGTTCCGGTAACCCTCCCGGTAACCCAGTAAAATCCCGATTTCACCCGGAACACTTCCGATATCCAAATATAGGCTTCCAATATATCAATCTTCACGTCTCGACCATTTCGAGACTCCTCGTCATGTCCGTGATCACATCCGGGACTCCGAACAACCTTCGGTACATCAAAATGCATAAACTCATAATATAACTGTCATCATAACCTTAAGCGTGCGGACCCTACGGGTTCGAGAACAATGTAGACATGACCGAGACACGTCTCCGGTCAATAACCAATAGCGGGACCTGGATGCCCATATTGGCTCCTACATATTCTACGAAGATCTTTATCGGTCAGACTGCATAACAACATACATTGTTCCCTTTGTCATCGGTATGTTACTTGCCCGAGATTCGATCGTCGGTATCCAATACCTAGTTCAATCTCATTACCGGCAAGTCTCTTTACTCGTTCCGTAATACATCATCTCACAACTAACATATTAGTTGATGTGCTTGCAAGACTTATGTGATGTGCATTACCGAGAGGGCCCAGAGATACCTCTCCGACAATCGGAGTGACAAATCCTAATCTCGAAATACGCCAACCCAACATCTACCTTTGGATACACCTGTAATGCTCCTTTGTAATCACCCAGTTACGTTGTGACGTTTGGTAGCACCCAAAGTGTTCCTCCGGCAAACGGGAGTTGCATAATCTCATAGTCATAGGAACATGTATAAGTCATGTAGAAAGCAATAGCAACATACTAAACGATCGGGTGCTAAGCTAATGGAATGGGTCATGTCAATCAGATCATTCAACTAATGATGTGACCTCGTTAATCAAATAACAACTTATTGTTCATGGTCAGGAAACATAACCATCTTTGATTAACGAGCTAGTCAAGTAGAGGCATACTAGTGACACTTTGTTTGTCTATGTATTCACACATGTATTATGTTTCCGGTTAATACAATTCTAGCATGAATAATAAACATTTATCATGATTATAAGGAAATAAATAATAACTTTATTATTGCCTCTAGGGCATATTTCCTTCAAACCCTACATCAGCCACAGAGCCAGAGTCGGAACCACAAGTTGATCCTCCATGACAGTCTAATTACCAGTGGGATCCGGAGATGATTGCCAACTAGTGGCAATCGGAGTCTTCTTCTTCACACTACGAC
Source organism: Triticum urartu (assembly GCF_056163025.1). Lineage (NCBI taxonomy): Eukaryota > Viridiplantae > Streptophyta > Magnoliopsida > Poales > Poaceae > Triticum > Triticum urartu. Next base: position 490,099,460 of record NC_141878.1, read on the forward strand.
CCCAACTATTATTATGGATATCCGCCCGGCCAGCCGTGGCCATAGACCAACTTGGGCTAAAAGCCTAAGCTTGGGGGAGTACGTATTTCTCACCGACATTACATTTATGCTCACACACTCATTGTTAGATGTCGGTGCTCATACTTTTTCATTGTATCATCCATGATAGTTTATTTATTTTTTATGCTTTCTTCTTGTGTGTTTAATAAACCTTAAGAAAAACAAAAATTAGTTGTAGCTTTTAACTAGTTTTAATTTCCATGCTTGTAGTAGTAATTAAAAAGAAAACCCAAAAAGATTTCATGTTCTTCCTTTTGCTTGTTGGGAGCTTCCCGTGTAAATATGAAAGTGCGTTATATCGACTAGAGGGGGGGTGAATAGGCGATTTTTATGAAAGTCTTCAGAACATGGAAGTTTTGAAGACAAACGATAAAATTAAACCTATTACCATGCAGCGGAAGTTAGGCTACACTAGGCAAACCATAGTCAAGTATTCAATGAAGTGAAAGCACATAGACTAATAGCAGCTAGGTAGTAAGGATCAGGTAGGAAGATATTGTGAAGCCAAAAAGAACACACAGTCACTCAGTGAAGACAAATGATAGAGCAAACATACAATGACTTCACAAGGAGTAACAGTAAGTAAAGTGAAGTGAAGATGAAACCAGTGACTCGTTGAAGACAATGATTTGTTGGACCAGTTCCAGTTACTGTGACAACTGTACGTCTGGTTGGAGCGGCTAGGTATTTAAACCTTAGGATACACAGTCCCGGACACCGAGTCCTGAACACGCAGCTCAGGACACCCGGTCCTCACCATATTCTCCTTGAGCTAAGGTCACATAGACCTTGCCCAATCACTCTGGTAAGTCTTCAAGGTAGACTCCCAAACCTTCACAGACTTCGTTCACCGGCAATCCACAATGTCTCTTGGATGCTCAGAATGCGACGCCTAACCGGCTGGAGGATGCACAGTCCTCAAGTGTAATAAGTCTTCAGATCACACAGACAAGAAGACTTAAGTGATGCCCAATTCTCTCTGGCTCTGGTGGTTAGGGCTTTATCCTCGCAGGGAATTCTCTCTCAAAGGGTTCGAGGTGGGTTGCTCTCAAACGACAAAAGCCGTACTTTCAATCTGAGCAGCCAACCGTTTATGGTTGTAGGGGGTGGGCTATTTATAGCCACTTGGCAACCCGACTTGATTTGTCCAAAATGACCCTGGGTCACTAAGGAACTGACACGTGTCCCAACGGTCAGATTTAAAACTCACACGGTAAATTTACTTGGGCTACAAGCAAAGCTGACTTGTCCGACTCTGGACAAGATTCGCTCTCATAATCTTCACTCGAAGACATAGGTTTTTGGTTTAGGCATCACTTCAGTCATTCTGACTGGTTCTCTTGGACCCCACTTAATAGTACGGTGGTTCCTATGACTCAACACAAAAGAAAAAGAACTACGAAAGATCTAAGTCTTCGAGCTCCATTGGCTTCATATCGTGTCTTCTTTTGTCATAGTCTTCAATGTGAATATCTTCATATACCACCTTTGACTTCAATGTCTTCATAAAGTTTTAGGGGTCATCTCTGGTAGTAAAACCGAATCAATGAGGGACTTCTACCTGTGTTATCCTGCAATTCTCACAAACACATTAGTCCCTCAACTAGGTTTGTCGTCAATACTCCAAAACCAACTAGGGGTGGCACTAGATGCACTTACAATCTCCCCCTTTTTGGTGATTGATGACAAACTAGTTGAAGTTTTCAACGGGGAATACAATGTGTGAAATTGTAAAGGATAAGGAATTGTCTTCATAAGTTGCAAGGGCTCCCCCTGAAGATGTGCATATAAGTTAATTTGCTTTTGGAATGCAAATGCACATGGCAGGTTGTACTTGTGGAGATCCACTTCAACTTATGATGACAATCCACTATGCATGTGAAAGTATATGAAGATAATGACATGCATAATGGAAAATGGACGTCTGCAGAATGAGCCAAGTGCGGAATTTATCGTCGCACATGCGGAATTTATCTTCGCAAAACAAGGTGGCAAATAAGAAGCAGACGACCATCTAGTTTAAGTGTTACAACTCATAAGAACAAAAAAATGAGAGTTGTAAGCACGAAGAAAAATATAAGGCACCCGCCCATATGAACCCGCTTGAAGACTATCAATCTCATATGCTTCTCCCCCTTTTGTCAGTAATGACCAAAAAGGTTTGAAGACATAGAGCCTCTACTCGTTCCCATGAGGAGTAGGTGAAGTAGCAGGGTTGTTGGTGTTGTTTGGCGGTGCAGAAGAGCTTGGAGGTGCTGAAGGAGGTGGTGGTGAAGTAGCATCGTCTTCTTCCTCAATAATTCTGGCAATGACTATGGCAGCAGAGGAAGAGAACTCAGAGTCTTCAAGGGATGGAGTTCCTAGCAGCACAGCCCTTCTAGGAGGTGTGGAGTCAAACTTGAATCTCTCAGTGAAGCCATCCTCTTGAAGATCCGCTTCAGAAAGCATCATCGTTAGCCCTTTCCATGTGCGGCGACAGCTTTCATGGGCAACGAAAGCATTCTTGGTTGCAAGATTTCGAGTGTGATTAACATCCACCAGGAGGCTTTTCATCTGACGCTTCAGCCAGTCATGATGCCTATCTTGTTTCTGATGTAGGGCCACAAGAAGCTCTCGGTCGTTGAGAACACGAGTGCGCTTCTTGGGTCTTGAAGCAGTGTCACTGTCAGTGGCTTCAGTTGAAGCAGGGTGTGGTGCACGTGTAGTGCCAGCCAAAGGATACACCCGAGAAACTGCTTCAACGCCTTCAACGTTCTGTGTAAAACTTTGATGTTCTGCATTCTGAAGACTTAGAGGTTGCTTGGCAGGCTCAGAATATATGGCTTCAGTAGACATGTCCACGTTAGGCAAGAAGATCCGATGGTTGCGGGCTGAGGGCTGATAAGAGATTGCGGAGTGTATCTTGATCAACCGCATGACCCAAGGGGCATAGAACTTCAAACCAAACAGATCAATGCCTGATGCAGCAAGTTGGCGTATGAAGAAGTCCTGTTCATTGAAGCATTTGCCATTAAGTATATAGAAGACCAAAGTCTTCATTGCACCCTGAAGCTTGGCATTTGGAGAGTGCCCTTTGATAGGCCAGAGAGTTCGCCTGATGATGTGATAGATGGTTCTGGGCAGGTACTCTAGGTCTTCAACGAAGAACTCTGTGGGATACGCAGCATCTAGAGGCAATGGCTTCATCATGCTGAGCATTTGCTCATATTAGGTTCTGGCCGCTGAAAGATGCTCTCAATAGCTTCAGCATGCAGCTGACACCCTTGCTCGAAGAGATCGCCAGGAGTGGGCAAGCCAGTGAGCTCAATGATGTCAAATGCTTTGGCTTCATGATGAACGTTGCCAGTCATCCACTCCAGGACCCAAGTCTTCGGATCTCTGCTGTATCCTTTGATGTGAAATGTGGCATAGAATTGTAGCAGGAGCTCTTCATTCCAATGCTCTTCAGCAGTAACAAATTGCAGCAGACCCACTTGCTTGAAGCAATCCAACGCTTCTTCTAGATAGGGCAGACCAGCGATAGCTTCAACGTCAAGGCGCTTGTGTGGGAAGATGCGACCTTGGTTGTAAAGAATGCAAGAGTAATAGCTGCGCTGAGGATAGCTCCAGAACCGATCAGATGATATTCGTTCCCTTGAGTAGGGGTTCCTGGAGCTATTGAAGAACGTGTTGTCTGCCCTGAAGCCATTGATGTTGAAGGAGCCAGGTGCTGATGCAGGACCTGGAAACCTTGGCAGTCTTGGGATTAGCTTTTGGACCTGAGTCCTGTGCTCAACGTGATAGTTGAATTGGGGACCGGCAGCAGACTCAGGAACAAAAGTGGCGGGATAAGTGGCTTCGCTGTCTTCTGAAGCTTTTGCTGGGGAGGGCTCCACATTAGCTTCGGTGTTGGTTGTGGCAGCCTCAAGATTTTCATCCTCCACTTGACTAGCTGGAGGGTCGGTCACAGGCACGTTCTCCTGGAGAACTACTTCTTGGTGGAGTAAGGGAATGGGATCTTGTGGTACTTCTTCTTCTGCGGCTGATGCAACCGGAATGTCTTCCGCATAGACTTGAGGCCTTGGACCTCTGTGAAGCCTGCGGAACGCAGACGACGCCTGTGGAGTTGGAGTGGGCTGGGCCTCATAGTCTTCTTCCTCTTGTGGGCGATCCGCCCATGAAGCATCCTGTGCAATTGGCGTCAGTGGACGACCATTGCTGATGAGTTCGCTGTTTTCAAACTGAGGAAGGACTGCATCATCTTCTACATTGTCATGATGACCAATGTCTTCAGCAGCAATGGGATCAGCTGTTGGAATGTCTTCAGCTTCAGGAGCCTTTGTGGAAGCAGGCTCATGAACTGTCAGTTGACGTTCTGCGTCAGGATGAACCATAGAAATGGGTTCAACTATCAAGGGCTCTATGGGAGCAGCCCGAGCTTTCTTGGTCTTTCTCTTTTTCTTGGTGGGGACAGAAGGAGAGGCTTCAGAGTGTTTCCTCTGTTGGGGAACGTTGCAGAAAACAAAAATTTTCCTACTCGTTTCACCAAGATCCATCTAGGAGTTCATCTAGCAACGAGTCATCGGATGCATCTACATACCTTTGTAGATCGCGTGCGGAAGCGTTCAAAGAACGGTGATGATGTGCTCGAACACGACGTGATCCAAATCATCGATGACCAAGCGCCGAACGGACGGCACCTCCGCATTCAACACACGTACGGAACGGGAGACGTCTCCTCCTTCTTGATCCAGCAAGGGGGAAGGAGAGGTTGATGAAGATCCAGCAGCACGACGGCGTGGTGGTGGATGCAGGGCGTCACAGTAGCAGGGCTTCGCCTATACTACGAGAGAGAGACGTAACGGGGAGAGAGGGAGGCACCAGGGGCTGAGGTATGAAGTCCCTCCTCTCCCCCACTATATATAGGAGGGCCAAGGGGGGGTGGTGCGCCAGCCTAGGAGATCCAATCTCCTAGGTGCGGCAGCCAAGGGGAGGTTTCCCTCCCCCCCAAGGCACCTAGAGGTGCCTTCCACCATTGGGACTCTTCCCTTAAGTGGAACCCTAGGCGCATGGGCTTTTGGGGCTGGTGCCCTTGGCCCATCTAGGCCAAGGCGCACCCCCTACAGCCCATGTGGCCCCCCGGGACAGGTGGCCCCACCCGGTGGGCCCCCGGGACCCCTCCGGTGGTCCCGGTACAATACCGATAACCCCGAAACTTGTCCCGATGGCCGAAACAGCACTTCCTATATATAATTCTTTACCTCTGGACCATTCCGGAACTCCTCGTGACGTCTGGGATCTCATCCGGGACTCCGAACAACATTCAGGTTACTGCATATACATATCTTCACAACCCTAGCGTCACCGAACCTTAAGTGTGTAGACCCTACGGGTTCGGGAGACAAGCAGACATGACCGAGACGACTCTCCGGTCAATAACCAACAGCAGGATCTGGATACCCATGTTGGCTCCCACATGCTCCACGATGATCTCATCGGATGAACCACGATGTCGAGGATTCAATCAACCCCGTATGCAATTCCCTTTGTCAATCGATATGTTACTTGCCCGAGATTCGATCGTCGGTATCCCAATACCTCGTTCAATCTCGTTACCGGCAAGTCACTTTACTCATACCATAATGCATGATCCCGTGACCAGACACTTGGTCACTTTGAGCTCATTATGATGATGCATTACCGAGTGGGCCCAGTGATACCTCTCTGTCATACGGAGTGACAAATCCCAGTCTTGATCCATGTCAACCCAACAGACACTTTCGGAGATACCCGTAGTCTACCTTTATAGTCACCCAGTTACGTTGTGACGTTTGGTATACCCAAAGCACTCCTACGTTATCCGGGAGTTACACGATCTCATGGTCTAAGGAAAAGATACTTGACATTGGAAAAAACTCTAGCAAACGAACTATACGATCTTGTGCTATGTTTAGGATTGGGTCTTGTCCATCACATCATTTTCCTAATGATGTGATCTCGTTATCAATGACATCCAATGTCCATAGTCAGGAAACCATGACTATCTGTTGATCAACGAGCTAGTCAACTAGAGGCTTACTAGGGACATGTTGGTGTCTGTTATTCACACATGTATTACGATTTCCGGATAACACAATTATAGCATGAATAAAGACAATTATCATGAATAAGGAAATATAATAATAATGCTTTTATTATTGCCTCTAGGGCATATTTCCAACAGTCTCCCACTTGCACTAGAGTCAATAATCTAGTTACATTGTGATGAATTGAACACCCATGGAATTCTGGTGTTGATCATGTTTTGCTCTAGGGAGAGGTTTAGTCAACGGATCTGCTACATTTAGGTCCGTATGTACTTTACAAATCTCTATGTCTCCATCTTGAACATTTTCACGAATGGAGTTGAAGCGACGCTTGATGTGCCTTGTCTTCTTGTGAAACCTGGGCTCCTTGGCAAGTGCAATAGCTCCAGTGTTGTCACAGAAAAGTTTGATTGGCCCCGACGCATTGGGTATGACTCCTAGGTCGGTGATGAACTCCTTCACCCATATTGCTTCATGTGCTGCCTCCGAGGCTGCCATGTACTCCGCTTCACATGTAGATCCCGCCACGACGCTTTGCTTGCAACTGCACCAGCTTACTGCCCCACCATTCAAAATATACACATATCCGGTTTGTGACTTAGAGTCATCCAGATCTGTGTCGAAGCTAGCGTCGACGTAACCCTTTACGACGAGCTCTTCGTCACCTCCATAAACGAGAAACATTTCCTTAGTCCTTTTCAGGTACTTCAGGATATTCTTGACCGCTGTCCAGTGTTCCTTGCCGGGATTACTTTGGTACCTTCCTACTAAACTTACGGCAAGGTTTACATCAGGTCTGGTACATAGCATGGCATACATAATAGAACCTATGGCTGATGCATAGGGGATGACGCTCATCTCTTCTATATCTTCTGCCGTGGTCAGACATTGAGCTGAGCTCAATTTCATACCTTGTAACACAGGCAAGACCCCCTTCTTAGATTGATCCATATTGAACTTCTTCAATATCTTATCAAGGTATGTGCTTTGTGAAAGACCTATGAGGCGTCTCGATCTATCTCTATAGATTTTGATGCCTAATATATAAGCAGCTTCTCCAAGGTCCTTCATTGAAAAACTCTTATTCAAGTAGGCCTTGATGCTGTCCAAGAGTTCTATATCATTTCCCATCAATAGTATGTCATCTACATATAATATGAGAAATGCTACAGAGCTCCCACTCACTTTCTTGTAAACGCAGGCTTCTCCATAAGTCTGCGTAAACCCAAACGCTTTGATCATCTCATCAAAGCGAATGTTCCAACTCCGAGATGCTTGCACCAGCCCATAAATCGAGCGTTGGAGCTTGCACACCTTGTCAGCATTCTTAGGATCGACAAAACCTTCCGGCTGCATCATATACAATTCTTCCTTAAGGAAACCATTAAGGAATGCCGTTTTGACGTCCATTTGCCATATCTCATAATCGTAGAATGCGGCAATTGCTAACATGATTCGGACGGACTTTAGCTTCGCTACCGGTGAGAAAGTCTCATCGTAGTCAACCCCTTGAACTTGTCGATAACCCTTAGCGACAAGTCGAGCTTTATAGATGGTCACATTACCATCCGCGTCTGTCTTCTTCTTAAAGATACATTTATTTTCTATGGCTCGCCGTTCAACGGGCAAGTCAGTCAAAGTCCATACTTCATTTTCATACATGGATCCTATCTCGGATTTCATGGCTTCTAGCCATATGTCGGAATCCGGGCCCGCCATCGCTTCTTCATAGTTCGAAGGTTCACCGTTGTCCAACAACATGATTTCCAAGACAGGGTTGCCGTACCACTCTGGTGCGGAACGTGTCCTTGTGGACCTTCGAATTTCAGTAGGAGCTTGATCAGAAGTATCTTGATCATTATCATTAACTTCCTCTCTAGTCCGTGCAGGCACCTCTGGAACATTTTCTTGAGTTGCGCCATTTTCCGGTTCAAGAGGTAATACTTCATCAAGCTCTACTTTCCTCCCACTTACTTCTTTCGAGAGAAACTCTTTCTCTAGAAAGGACCCATTCTTGGCAACAAAGATCTTGCCTTCGGATCTGAGGTAGAAGGTGTACCCAATAGTTTCTTTTGGGTATCCTATGAAGACGCATTTTTCCGACTTGGGTTCGAGCTTTTCAGGTTGAAGTTTCTTGACATAAGCATCGCATCCCCAAACTTTTAGAAATGACAGCTTAGGTTTCTTCCCAAACCATAATTCATACGGTGTCGTCTCAACGGATTTCGACGGAGCCCTATTTAAAGTGAATGCGGCAGTCTCTAAAGCATAGCCCCAAAAAGATAGCGGTAAATCGGTAAGAGACATCATAGATCGCACCATATCTAATAGAGTGTGATTACGACGTTCGGACACACCGTTACGCTGAGGTGTTCCAGGCGGCGTGAGTTGTGAAACTATTCCACATTTTCTTAAGTGTGTGCCAAATTCGTGACTCAAGTATTCTCCTCCACGATCTGATCGTAGAAACTTGATTTTCCTATCACGTTGATTTTCAACCTCACTCTGAAATTCCTTGAACTTTTCAAAGGTTTCAGACTTGTGTTTCATTAAGTAGATATACCCATATCTACTTAAATCATCAGTGAGCGTGAGAACATAACGATAGCCACCGCGAGCCTCAACACTCATTGGACCGCACACATCAGTATGTATGATTTCCAATAAGTTGGTTGCTCGCTCCATTGTTCCTGAGAACGGAGTCTTGGTCATCTTACCCATGAGGCATGGTTCGCACGTGTCAAATGATTCATAATCAAGAGACTCTAAAAGTCCATCTGCATGGAGCTTCTTCATGCGTTTGACACCTATGTGACCAAGGCGGCAGTGCCACAAGTATGTGGGACTATCATTATCAACCTTACATCTTTTGGTACTCACATTATGAACATGTGTAGCATTACGTTCGAGATTCAAAAAGAATAAACCATTCACCATAGGAGCATGACCATAAAACATATCTCTCATATAAATAGAACAACCATTATTCTCGGATTTAAATGAGTAGCCATCTCGAATTAAACGAGATCCCGATACAATGTTCATTCTCAAAGCTGGCATTAAATAACAATTATTAAGGTTTAAAACTAATCCCGAAGGTAGATATAGAGGTAGCGTGCCGACGGCGATCACATTGACCTTGGAACCATTCCCGACGCGCATCGTCACCTCATCCTTTGCCAGTTTCCGTTTATTCCGCAGCCCCTGCTTTGAGTTACAAATGTGAGCAACTGCACCGGTATCAAATACCCAGGAGCTAGTACGGACACTAGTAAGGTACACATCAATTACATGTATATCACATATACCTTTTGTTTTGCCGGCCTTCTTGTCTGCTAAGTATTTAGGGCAGTTCCGCTTCCAGTGACCGCTTCCCTTGCAATAAAAGCACTCAGTCTCGGGCTTGGGTCCATTCTTTGGCTTCTTCCCGGCAGCTTGCTTGCCGGGCGCGGCAACCTCCTTGCCGTCCTTCTTGAAGTTCTTTTTACCCTTGCCTTTCTTGAACTTAGTGGTTTTATTGACCATCAACACTTGATGTTCCTTCTTGACTTCTACCTCCGCTGATTTCAGCATTGAGAACAACTCAGGAATGGTCTTTTGCATCCCCTGCATGTTGAAGTTCATCACAAAGCTCTTGTAGCTTGGTGGAAGCGACTGGAGGATTCTGTCAATGACCGCATCATCCGGGAGATTAACTCCCAGCTGAGACAAGCGGTTATGTAACCCAGACATAGTGAGTATGTGCTCACTGACAGAACTATTTTCCTCCATCTTACAGCTGAAGAACTTATCGGAGACTTCATATCTCTCGATCCGGGCATGAGCTTGAAAAACCATTTTCAGCTCTTCGAACATCTCATATGCTCCATGTCTCTCAAAACGCTTTTGGAGCCTCGGCTCTAAGCTGTAAAGCATGCCGCACTGAACGAGGGAGTAGTCGTCAACACGTGTCTGCCAAGCGTTCATAACGTCTTGGTTTTGTGGGACGGGAGCTTCACCTAGTGGTGCTTGTAGGACATAATCTTTCTTGGCAGCTATGAGGATGATCCTCAGGTTCCGGACCCAGTCCGTATAGTTGCTGCCATCGTCTTTCAGCTTGGTTTTCTCTAGGAACGCGTTGAAGTTGAGGACTACGTGGGCCATTTGATCTACAAGACATATTGTAAAATATTTTAGACTAAGTTCATGATAATTAAGTTCATCTAATCAAATTATTAATGAACTCCCACTTAGATTAGACATCCCTCTAGTCATCTAAGTATTACATGATCCGAGTTAACTAGGCCGTGTCCGATCATCACGTGAGATGGACTAGTCAACATCAGTGAACATCTTCATGTTGATCGTATCTTCTATACGACTCATGCTCGACCTTTCGATCTTCTGTGTTCCGAGGCCATGTCTGTACATGCTAGGCTCGTCAAGTCAACCTAAGTGTTTGCATGTGTAAATCTGTCTTACACCCGTTGTATGTGAACGTCTGAATAAAACACCCGATCATCACGTGGTGTTTTGAAACAGCGAGCTGTCGCAACGGTGCACAGTTAGGGGGAACACTTCTTGAAATTATTATGAGGGATCATCTTATTTACTACCATCGTTCTAAGTAAACAAGATGCAAAACATGATAAACATCACATGCAATCAAATAATAAACGTGACATGATATGGCCAATATCACATAGCTCCTTTGATCTCCATCTTGGGGCTCCATGATCATCTTGTCACCGGCTTGACACCATGATCTCCATCATCATGATCTCCATCATCGTGTCTCCATGAAGTTGCTCGCCAACTATTACTTCTACTACTATGGCTAACGCGTTTAGCAATAAAGTAAAGTAATTTACATGGCGTTTCTCAATGACACGCAGGTCATATAAAAGAATAAAGACAACTCCTATGGCTCCTGCCGGTTGTCATACTCATCGACATGCAAGTCGTGATTACTATTACAATAGCATGAACATCTCATACATCACATATAGATCATTCATCATTCATCACAACTTTGGCCATATCATATCACAAACCACTTGCTGCAAAAACAAGTTAGACGTCCTCTAATTGTTGTTGCAAGTTTTACGTGGCTGAATTAGGGTTCTAGCAAGAACGTCTTCTTACCTACGTTAAAGCCACAACATGATTTGTCAACTTCTATTTACCCTTGATAAGGACCCTGTTCATCGAATCCGCTCCAACTAAAGTGGGAGAGACAGACACCCGCCAGCCACCTTATGCAACTAGTGCATGTTAGTCGGTGGAACCGGTCTCACGTAAGCGTACGTGTAAGGTTGGTCTGGGCCGGTTCATCCCACAATGCCGCTGAAGCAACAAAAGACTAGTAGCGGCAAGAAAGTTGACAAATCTACGCCCACAACAAATTGTGTTCTACTCGCGCAAGAAGAACTACGCATAGACCTAGCTCATGATGCCACTGTTGGGGAACGTTGCAGAAAACAAAAATTTTCCTACTCGTTTCACCAAGATCCATCTAGGAGTTCATCTAGCAACGAGTCATCGGATGCATCTACATACCTTTGTAGATCGCGTGCGGAAGCGTTCAAGGAACGGTGATGATGTAGTCGAACACGACGTGATCCAAATCATCGATGACCAAGCGCCGAACGGACGGCACCTCCGCATTCAACACACGTACGGGACGGGAGACGTCTCCTCCTTCTTGATCCAGCAAGGGGGAAGGAGAGGTTGATGAAGATCCAGCAGCACGACGGCTTGGTGGTGGATGCAGGGCGTCACAGTAGCAGGGCTTCGCCTATACTACGAGAGAGAGACGTAACGGGGAGAGAGGGAGGCGCCAGGGGCTGAGGTATGAAGTCCCTCCTCTCCCCCACTATATATAGGAGGGCCAAGGGGTGGTGGTGTGCCAGCCCAGGAGATCCAATCTCCTAGGTGCGGCAGCCAAGGGGAGGTTTCCCTCCCCCCCCCAAGGCACCTAGAGGTGCCTTCCACCATTGGGACTCTTCCCTTAAGTGGAACCCTAGGCGCATGGGCTTTTGGGGCTGGTTCCCTTGGCCCATCTAGGCCAAGGCGCACCCCCTACAGCCCATGTGGCCCCCCGGGACAGGTGGCCCCACCCGGTGGGCCCCCGGGACCCCTCCGGTGGTCCCGGTACAATACCGATAACCCCGAAACTTGTCCCGATGGCCGAAACAGCACTTCCTATATATAATTCTTTACCTCCGGACCATTCCGAAACTCCTCGTGACGTCCGGGATCTCATCCGGGACTCCGAACAACATTCGGGTTACTGCATATACATATCTTCACAACCCTAGCGTCACCGAACCTTAAGTGTGTAGACCCTACGGGTTCGGGAGACAAGCAGACATGACCGAGACGACTCTCCGGTCAATAACCAACAGCGGGATCTGGATACCCATGTTGGCTCCCACATGCTCCACGATGATCTCATCGGATGAACCACGATGTCGAGGATTCAATCAACCCCGTATGCAATTCCCTTTGTCAATCGATATGTTACTTGCCCGAGATTCGATCATCGGTATCCCAATACCTCGTTCAATCTCGTTACCGGCAAGTCACTTTACTCGTACCGTAATGCATGATCCCGTGACCAGACACTTGGTCACTTTGAGCTCATTATGATGATGCATTACCGAGTGGGCCCAGTGATACCTCTCCGTCATACGGAGTGACAAATCCCAGTCTTGAACCATGCCAACCCAACAGACACTTTCGGAGATACCCGTAGTCTACCTTTATAGTCACCCAGTTACGTTGTGACGTTTGGTATACCCAAAGCACTCCTACGTTATCCGGGAGTTACACGATCTCATGGTCTAAGGAAAAGATACTTGACATTGGAAAAAACTCTAGCAAACGAACTATACGATCTTGTGCTATGTTTAGGATTGGGTCTTGTCCATCACATCATTTTCCTAATGATGCGATCTCGTTATCAATGACATCCAATGTCCATAGTCAGGAAACCATGACTATCTATTGATCAACGAGCTAGTCAACTAGAGGCTTACTAGGGACATGTTGGTGTCTGTTATTCACACATGTATTACGATTTCCGGATAACACAATTATAGCATGAATAAAGACAATTATCATGAATAAGGAAATATAATAATAATGCTTTTATTATTGCCTCTAGGGCATATTTCCAACATCCTCTTCCTGGCTTCAGCCTCAGTAGTTCTTGTCTTTTTGAGCTCTGAAGCTGTTGACCGGCTCTTTGGCTTCGAGCCAGTCATTCTTGTTTGGAAGACAATCGGAACTGCTTCTTGCCTTGGTGCATCAGCTTCAGCCATAGCAGGCTTCTTCTTCTTCTTTGCGGCCATCCTGGGGTCGATGCCAGGACGCCCAAGTGCCTTGCGCTTCTCAGCCTCATTATAGGCTTGCACACATCTGTCAGCCAGAGTCTTCATGCGCTCACGCGAACCCTGAGCTTCTGCATGCTTCTTCACAAAGGCTTCCTTGAGCTCGTGCATCATTGTCTTGAAGTTCTTCACGTTTTGCACGCTGAGCTTGGCCATATGCTTCTTGAACTGAGCCTTTTCATAGTCAATCTTCTGCTTCAGCTCAACAATGCGCTGGGCAATAGCAAGTTCTGAAGCAATGGCGCCTTGGAAGGCGACACTGAGGCCAATGGGTAGCTGCAGATCTTCAAAGCTGATGTTTGGCGTGTCAAACCACTCGTCAATGAAGTTGTGGATGATGGTGACATCAAAGAGAGGCAGATCATTGAAGATTTCTGCTTCTTCTTTGCTCTTGATGAGTTGCTCAAGAGCGTCATCTGCAAGATCTTCATCACTTGATAGATCAATGTCGTCGTTGCGCAGAATGGCAGCAGCTGTTAGCTCTTTGCCAGTGTGAGACAGAGGCATCTTGGCCTTCTGGGGCTTGGAGACGCGTGATAAATCTTCAGACTGCACACTGTCTTCAGGAGGTGCAGTTGCAAGAGGCTTCGCCCTTGAGATTTTTGGTGAAGAGGCAGGCTTTGAAGCTTTAGGCTTCTTCATCTTCTTTGGCTTCAGCACTGCAGGAGCTTCTTCTGATTCAGAGTCAGCTGGAGGCTCATTGACTGCGGTCCCTTGAACTCAGATGCGGGTGATGAGGCCTTCAAGGTTAGCATAAGGACCAATGACATTGGGTTCTGCTTCTCGTGTGCCATCTGCCCTTGGTGCTGAGGGACCAGGGTTGAAGTCTAACCCAAATTTCTTCTTGTTCTGCTTCGCTGAGTTTTGGGCAAACTGGAAGTTGTGCTTGAACAGATTGTCGTCACGACACCAGAGTAGTGACAACGGATGTGCATCATCAGGCTGTGGCCCACGAACCATGCATGGATAGAAGCTTTGGGCAATAGCTTCATCTCTGGACCTGGGTAGAAGATTCTTGTATAAGATGTCTCCCCACGGTCTTTTGATGGCACTTTTCTCAGCATACTCTTGGGTTGTGAAGCGGTATTTGAACCATTGTTCTGCCCAATAGCGTCGAATCCATTGGATTCGGGTCTTGTGCTGACTATAATCCTCTTCAGGATCTGTCTTATACATTTCTGTGAGTTCATCAGGCAGATCTCTGGATGTTCTGCCATGACATTGTCTGCCCCCTTCCTTGCTGCTTTCTCTGAAGCCATAAACTTTAACTTGAGAGGCTTCAAGACGTTCAACGACTTCAAAGGTTTTCGTTTGCTGGACCAACAGGAACTGGCTTCGGGAGAATTGATGTGATGCTGTAAGAATTCTGCAAATGAATGCAGACTATGAGAACCAAAGGATTCTCCCACGGACATGTACCTGTGACAGCATTAAGGTGCGAGGGAAGGGGAAGAGGTCATATGCATTCTCAGAAGATTTTGAAGATAAATCAGTTTAGAAGACATTGACCTCATCGTGCGAAGACATTCACTCATAGATAAGAAGTTGGTTCCAGATTTGTACGAATCCACAGATCAGTACAAGTGAGGAATCTAACTACTTTGTGAAGCACAAGTGAATATACTAGGCATGTTATGAGATGCAGTATGAGAGAGATCTAGGTTGTGTGAACAGAAACTGCTTGTGGTAGAAAGTGACAGATCAATAGGATAAACGGTGCTGTAAAAAGGGAATTTTATTTACCACACTAAGAACTGCTAGACGGAGTGGGAGATGAGGCCGAGCAGTTCACTCTTCCGTGCCCTAACTTGGCGACGGAGGAGACCTACGGTGACGGCGGAGAGGATGATGTCCGCGGTCGGCGTGAAGACGGCGTCGGAGAGGTTGCGGCAGCGAAGCGCTTCGTCGCCGGCGTCGTCGAGAGCTAGCGGTGGCGCTAGGGTTCGTGCGAGGGTGGAAGAAGAGATAATGACTGCTGTGAGTGTGTACTTATAAGCACAGGGGCGGCACTGTGCTATTACACAGGTGCCCCTGGCGATTCGCATATGAGGAACACGTGGCCAGTATGCGGAATTTTGGGGTTTGTTCCACATCCCACGCACGCCTGGATTGTCGGGCGGTCGTTCCTACTTCTCCGGATTTCATGTGGAGGAATGAGCATTGAAAACGGACTTAATGGTTGTCTCTGTATCTTCTGCTGACAAGGACGCAGAGAAGACATTCGACAGTTTCAATAGAATGCATATGACTTGGAGAGATAGAGTTTGAGATAGAAAGCATAGAGAAGTTGGGGTCCGATCACATTCACTTAGTTCAAAAGATTCAACACGAAGACATAGCTACAAGTGAATGCTGTAGAGGACAGAACACTAGCATATATATATATATATATATATAATCAACATAGTGAAGATAATCATGAAAATATGTTGAGTTCGAAGCCAAACCAAATGTGAAGACATTGCAAGGTAATGCCATGAGTGAAACACTTCAAAATAGAACGTTTGGTGCTGGCGTTACCCACCGTATAGGAAGTATTAGACCCAGACACGGCGCACAATTATCGTGGCGCTCCGAAGTCAAATTCCACATTAATGTATTCACACTTAGAATGTATGTCTTCATTGATTGAAGATATACTTCACTTCGTGTGTTGCACATCTGAGTCATCAATATGCATATGGGTTAGGATGTGTGCCTGATCACAGGACATTTGAGGATTCCAGGATATTTAGCTCACACCGTAACTTGCAAAACCTCTTCTCATCCAAGGGCTTGGTGAAGATATCTGCCAATTGCTCTTCAGTGTTGACGTGTATGATATCAATGTCTTCCTTCACAACATGATCTCTGAGAAAGTGATGATGAATTTCAATGTGCTTTGTCTTCGAGTGCTGAACTGGGTTGTTGGCAATCTTGATGGCCCTTTCGTTGTCGCAGTAAAGTGGCACTTGCTTCAAATGAATGCCATAGTCCTTGAGTGTTTGCTTCATCCAGAGAAGCTGAGGGCAGCAAGATCCAGCAGCAATGTATTCAGATTCAGCAGTGGAGAGAGATACACAGTTCTGCTTCTTTGAAGACCAACAAACAAGTGATCGTCCCAGAAAGTGACATGTGCCTGATGTATACTTGCGATCAACTTTGTCACCAACATAATCAGCATCCGAGAATCCAACCAGATCAAACTCTGAGCCCTTTGGATACCATAATCCTAGAGTTGGGGTGTGAGCCAAATATCGAAGAATTCGCTTCACAGCTAAGTGATGCGACTCCTTTGGTGCCGCTTGAAATCGAGCACACATGCAAACACTAAGCATAATATCTGGCCTAGATGCACATAGATAAAGTAAAGAACCAATCATGGAGCGGTATACCTTTTGATCGAACTCTTTACCATTGTCGTCAGGACCCAGATGATGTTTGGCTGGCATTGGTGTTGTGAAGCCTTTGCAGTCTTGCATACCGAACTTCTTCCGGAAATCTTTGAGATACTTCTCTTGAGATATGAAGATGCCATTACGTTGTTGTCATATTTGAAGACCAAGGAAGAACTTCAGCTCCCCCATCATGGACATCTGATATTGCTCTTGCATCATATATCCAAACTCTTCACTGTACTTCTGATTGGTGCAGCCGAAGATAATGTCATCCACATATATTTGGCACACAAACAGTTCACCATCATATGTCTTCGTGAAAAGAGTGGGATCTAGGGAACCAGGTATGAAGCCTTTGCTCTTCAGGAAGTATTTGAGTGTGTCATACCAGGCCCTAGGGGCTTGTTTGAGGCCATACAGTGCCTTGTTGAGCTTGTATACCATGTCAGGATGTTTTGGATTTTCAAAGCCAGGCGGTTGTGCAACATACACTTCTTCTTCAATCTTGCCATTGAGAAAGGCACTCTTCACATCCATTTGATATAGAAGTATGTTATGATGATTTGCATAGGCCAGCAGTATGCGTATGGCTTCAAGTCTAGCCACAGGAGCAAATGTTTCATCGAAGTCAATGCCTTCCACTTGAGTATATCCTTGAGCAACGAGACGAGCTTTGTTTCTGACAACTTGACCATGCTCATCTTGCTTGTTGCGGTATATCCATTTGGTGCCTATTATATTGTGCTTCCGTGGATCAGGACGCTTAACTAGTTCCCATACATTATTCAGCTCAAACTGTTGAAGCTCTTCTTGCATAGCTTGAGTCCATTCAGGTTCCATGAAGGCTTCTTCAACTTTCTTGGGTTCTGATATTGAGACGAATGCGAAGTGCCCACAGAAATTTGCTAGCTGAGTTGCCCTTGAACGAGTGAGTGGACCAGGTGCATTGATGCTATCAATTATTCTTTCAATCTGCACTTCATTGGCAACGCGAGGATGTATAGGGCGAAGACTTTGCTCTTGCTGTTCATTGTCGTTGTTGGAAGGAATGTCTTCAGGCTGAGCATTGTCTTCATGTTGGTCAGGTGCTGAAATGATAAGTTCTTCTTCAGGATGAGCTTCAGAAGGTATAATTTCTCCAGTTCCCATTAGCTTGATTGATTCACTGGATGGAACTTCATCTAGCACACTTGGCAGCTGCTCTCTTTGTGAACCGTTGGTCTCATCGAACCGCACATCCACTGTTTCAACCACTTTGTAATGAAAGAGATTGAAGACTCTGTAGGAGTGCGAATCCTTTCCATATCCAAGCATAAAACCCTCATGTGCTTTTGGTGCAAATTTTGAGGTGTGATGTGGGTCCTTGATCCAACACCTTGCGCCAAATACTCTGAAGTAACTGACATTTAGCTTTTTGCCAGTAAGGAGCTCATAAGATGTCTTGTTCAGTAGCTTGTGAAGATAAACATGATTGATTGTATGGCATGTAGTATCAATGGCTTCGGGCCAGAATTTTCTTGGGGTCTTGTATTCATCTAGCATAGTTCTGGCCATCTCAATTAGTGTTCTGTTCTTGCGTTCGACGACGCCATTCTGCTGTGGCGTGTACGGGGCTGAGAATTCATGTGTGATGCCCAAGGTATCAAGATATGTATCAAGGCCAGTGTTCTTGAATTCAGTGCCATTGTCACTTCTGATGTGCTTTATCTTGGCGCCAAAATTGTTCATAGCTCGATTGGCGAAGCGTCTGAAGACATCCTGCACTTCAATCTTGTAAAGAATTATGTGCACCCAAGTATATCTAGAATAATCATCAACAATAACGAAGCCATAGAGGCAAGCAGTAGTAGTTAGAGTTGAGTAATGAGTGGGACCGAAAAGATCCATGTGAAGCAGTTCGAAGGGTTGAGTAGTAGTCATGATTGTCTTCGAGGGATGTTTGGCCCTCGTCATCTTCCCTGCTTCACAGGCACCGCATAAGTGGTCTTTCTTGAACTTGACGCCCTCGATGCCTATGACATGCTTCTTCTTTGCAAGGGTGTGGAGGTTCCTCATGCCAGCATGTCCAAGCCTCCGATGCCAGAGCCAACATTCTGAAGCCTTTGCTAGAAGACATACTGCAAGCTGTGGCCCTGCCGAGAAATCTACCACGTACAAATCATCTTTTCGATACCCTTTAAACACTAGAGACTTGTCAGATTCCATTAGTACAAGGCAACGATATTTTCCAAACATTACGATCATGTTCAAATCGCAAAGCATTGAGACAGACATTAAGTTGAAGCCAAGGGATTCAACAAGCATGACTTTATCCATGTGTTGATCCCTTGAGATTGCAACTCTACCTAGACCCAATACCTTACTTTTACCAGTGTCAGCAAATGTGATGTGGCTCTTGTCGGATGGACATAATGTTGAGTCCATAAGAAGACTTCTTTTGCCAGTCATGTGATTTGTACACCCACTGTCAATAATCCATTCTGAAGACGCTGGTGTCGTACCCTACAGTGCAGTTAGGGGGATAGGCTTCACCAAGAGCATTGTGAAGCAAAAACATTTGATGAACCAGTGGGTTATGAAAGCTTAGATCCAGGTTAGGACTAATAGGGAGAGTAGCAAGCGATTCAGGTACGAAGTACATAGTAAGACCATTTGGGGATTTGATCTTGCGCCCTACAAGATGTTTAAGGTCCCCAGCAATAGCGTCAGACGATTTTGGTTTTCTTCTGGAGACCTTTCCCTGCTAAAGAGAGTTAAGCCTTCTTAACCACCCACATCTTCAAGGGTGGCTTAGAAGCAATAAGCTAAGTGCAGCATCTGAGAATTTTGGCTTTGAAGCCTTAGCTAACAGTCTTGCAGGCGGACAATAGTACTCATAAGAATAAGCAGAATAGTTCTTAGTCTTATGAACATGGCGGTTTGATGAACCGCTCTCATATTCATATGCCTGAGTATGATTTTCCTGCAAAACATTTGTGTTAGTGCGACTCAGGTGAGTCCTCTGTCTGTATGAAGCCTTTGGACCGTATGAAGCCTTTGGTCTGAGGTTTATCTTCTTCACGTGAGGTGTCATGATGACATTCACAGGAAGACTCTCCAGACACCTTTTCGGAACCCAGATCTTCTTCATAGGCGGTCCATTCCTGCAGTTAGTACCAATGTACCTGGCAAACACTTCACCATTCTGATTCTTAAACAGTATATAGTTTGCATCAAAGGATTCATCAATGATAATGGGGTTAGCACAAGTGAAGCCAGATAGATTGGATGGATCTGCTGAAGGTTCCTTTGCAGCAACCCACATGGTTTTGGGGTACTACTCAGGTTTCCAGTAAGAGCCATCTACATTCATTTTCCTTACGAACCCTACACCCTCTTTCCTAGGGTTTCGGTTCAGAATCTGCTTTTTCAGGACATCACATAGCGTTTGATGCCCTTTAAGACTTTTGTACATCCCTGTTTCAAGCAATGTCTTCAACCTAGCATTCTCATCAGCAATAGCGGTGGTATCCTCAGCAGAGGGGTTAGTTACCGCATCAACAATTGAAGATATTGCAATAGCAGTAGCAGTAGAACATTTAGCAATAGAAGTAGCATTATCACGCTCAATGCATTTAAGACATGGTGGTTCAAATCCTTCCTGAGCGGGACCGATCTGTTTGGCGCGAAG
This sequence comes from Triticum urartu, assembly GCF_056163025.1. NCBI lineage: Eukaryota > Viridiplantae > Streptophyta > Magnoliopsida > Poales > Poaceae > Triticum > Triticum urartu. The sequence continues at coordinate 490,120,005 of NC_141878.1, forward strand.
TGACTCATTTTCCGTTTGAAGATCTTCATGAACCGCTCTCAATTTCTCAAGATCTTGCTTCCTTTGAAGATAATCATAGGAAAGCTTTTCATGAGTTGTTGAGAGAGTTTCATGACGACTTTCAAGTTCCTAATACTTAACGTGAAGATTTTTTATGTCTTCAATTAAGGATTTAGATCGAGTCATTTCAGCACCTAACAGATCATCGCTTCTGTCTAACAGTTTTTGAATATGTTCCATAGCTTTCTGTTGTTCAGTTGCAATTTTAGCAAGTGTTTTGTAGCTAGGTTTTGAACCACAATGAGAGTCATCGTCACTAGATGTTTGATAGTGAGTAGTGCGTGTGTTTACCTTGGCACCGCGTGCCATGAAGCAGTAGGTAGAAGTGGAGTAGTCCTTGTCATTTGCATCGGTGTCGGTGATGAAGTCATTGTCTTCAGTGTTGAAGATGGACTTGGCAACATATGCTGTAGCCAGACTTGCGACGCCTAAGTCGGATTCCTCCTCAGATTCCACCTCCGCCTCCTCAGAAGCAGACTCCTCCTCTGAATCCATTTCCTTGCCAACAAACGCACGTGCCTTGCCAGATGAGCTCTTCTTGAGTGATGAAGACTTTGAGGAAGACTTGGAAGAAGACTTTGAGTATTTCTTCTTCTTCTTCTTGTCGTCAGAGTCATATTCCTTGATCTTCTTCTTCTTTTTGTTCTCATTGTCCCACTGTGGACACTCAGAGATGAAGTGGCCAAATTTCTTGCACCTGTGACATGTTTTCTTCTTGTAGTCATGAGCAGGAGCTTCATCATTCCTTGAACTTGATCGGGAAGACTTTCTGAAGCCTTTCTTCTTGGTGAATTTTTGGAACTTCTTGACAAGCATAGCAAGTTCCCTTCCAATGTCTTCAGGGTCATCAGAACTGCTTTCAGATTCTTCTTCAGATGAGGAGACAGCTTTTGCCTTCAAGGCACGAGTTCGCCCATAGTTTGGACCGTAGATCTCTCTTTTCTCCGAAAGCTGAAACTCATGTGTGTTGAGCCTCTCAAGTATGTCAGACGGATCGAGTGTCTTGAAATCAGGACGTTCTTGAATCATCAGGGCGAGGATGTCAAACGAACTATCAAGTGATCTTAGCAGCGTCTTGACGACTTCGTGTTTGGTAATCTCAGTGGCGCCGAGGGCTTGAAGCTCATTTGTGATGTCAGTGAGTCGGTCAAATGTGTGCTGGACATTCTCATTGTCATTTCACTTGAAGCGGTTGAAGAGGTTGCGAAGGACACTGATTCTCTGATCTCTCTGGGTTGAGATGCCTTCATTGACCTTGGAGAGCCAGTCCTAGACCAGCTTGGATGTCTTTAAAGCACTCACACGGCCATACTATCCTTTGGTCAGATGACCACAGATGATATTCTTGGCAGTAGAGTCCAGTTGAACGAATTTCTTGACATCAGCAGCAGTGACACCTTCTCCAGCCTTGGGAACGCCGTTCTCGACGACATACCATAGGTCGACGTCAATGGCTTCAAGATGCATACGCATCTTATTCTTCCAGTAGGGATATTTAGTTCCATCAAAGACGGGGCACGCAGCGGAGACTTTAATTATCCCTGCAGTCGACATAGCTAAAACTCTAGGTGGTTAAACCGAATCACACAGAACAAGGGAGCACCTTGCTCTGATACCAATTGAAAGTGCGTTATATCGACTAGAGGGGGGTGAATAGGCGATTTTTATGAAAGTCTTCAGAACATGGAAGTTTTGAAGACAAACAATAAAATTAAACCTATTACCATGCAGCGGAAGCTAGGCTACACTAGGCAAACCATAGTCAAGTATTCAATGAACTGAAAGCACAAAGACTAATAGCAGCTAGGTAGTAAGGATCAGGTAGGAAGATATTGTGAAGCCAAACAGAACACACAGTCACTCAGTGAAGACAAATGATAGAGCAAACATACAATGACTTCACAAGGAGTAACAGTAAGTAAAGTGAAGTGAAGATGAAACCAGTGACTCGTTGAAGACAATGATTTGTTGGACCAGTTCCAGTTGCTGTGACAACTGTACGTCTGGTTGGAGCGGCTAGGTATTTAAACCTTAGGACACACAGTCTTGAACACGCAGCTCAGGACACCCAGTCCTCACCGTATTCTCCTTGAGCTAAGGTCACATAGACCTCGCCCAATCACTCTGGTAAGTCTTCAAGGTAGACTCCCAAACCTTCACAGACTTCGTTCACCGGCAATCCACAATGTCTCTTGGATGCTCAGAACGCGACGCCTAACCGGCTGGAGGATGCACAGTCCTCAAGTGTAATAAGTCTTCAGATCACACAGACAAGAAGACTTAAGTGATGCCCAATTCTCTCTGGCTCTGGTGGTTAGGGCTTTATCCTCGCAGGGAATTCTCTCTCAAAGGGTTCGAGGTGGGTTGCTCTCAAACGACAAAAGCCGTACTTTCAATCCGAGCAGCCAACCGTTTATGGTTGTAGGGGGTGGGCTATTTATAGCCACTTGGCAACCCGACCTGATTTGTCCGAAATGACCCTGGGTCACTAAGGAACTGATACGTGTCCCAACGGTCAGATTTCAAACTCACACGGCAACTTTACTTGGGCTACAAGCAAAGCTGACTTGTCCGACTCTAGACAAGATTCGCTCTCATAATCTTCACTCGAAGACATAGGTTTTTGGTTTAGGCATCACTTCAGTCATTCTGACTAGTTCTCTTGGACCCCACTTAACAGTACGGTGGTTCCTATGACTCAACACAAAAGAAAAAGAACTACAAAAGATCTAAGTCTTCGAGCTCCATTGGCTTCATATCGTGTCTTCTTTTGTCATAGTCTTCAATGTGAATATCTTCATATACCACCTTTGACTTCAATGTCTTCATAAAGTTTTAGGGGTCATCTCTGGTAGTAAAACCGAATCAATGAGGGACTTCTACCTGTGTTATCCTGCAATTCTCACAAACACATTAGTCCCTCAACTAGGTTTGTCGTCAATACTCCAAAACCAACTAGGGGTGGCACTAGGTGCACTTACAAAATAGTTTTATTTCTTTTATTTTCTTTGGAGGTCGATAGTTGAAGACCATAATTAAGTTGTTGAAGTGGCTCTTATATGCATTATTGTTGATCTGACAAAAGAGCCCATATTGCCTTGTCTTCTCCTGTTTCTTGAATGCTTGCAGATTCCAGCTTAGTCTAATGCACATGCACTATTATTATTATTCACATTGTTCAGTCGTGCAAGTGAGAGGCAATTATGACGATATATGATGGACTGATTGAGATGGGATAAGGTGGTATGAACTCGACCTCTCTTGTTTTTGTAAATATGATTAGTTCATCGTTCCTAATTCAGCCTATTATGAATAAACATGTTTGCAATGACAACTAGAGATCATAGTTTCTTGTGCCATGCTTGATAATGGTTTACCTTGCATGCCAACATGCTATTAAAATGGTTGTGATGTGGTATGATAGGGTGGTATCCTCTTTTGAACGATTCGAGTGGCTTGACTTGGCACATGTTCACGCATGTAGTTGAAACAAAATCAACATAGCCTCTACGATATTTATGTTCATGGTGCATTATATCCTACTCATGCTTGCATTCAGTATTGATTAATTTTAATGCATGTTCATGACGGTTGTCGCTCTCTAGCTAGCCGCTTCCCAGTCTTTTTCTAGCCTTCACCTGTACTAAGCGGGAATACTACTTGTGTATCCAATCCCATAAACCCCAAAGTTATTCCATATGAGTCCACCATACCTACCTATATACGGTATCTACCTGCCGTTCCAAGTAAATTTGTATGTGCCAAACTCTAAACCTTCAAATAAATATCCTGTTTTGTATGCTCGAACAACTCATGTATCAACTAGGGCTGTCCATATCTTCCATGTTAGGCGGGTTATTCTCAAGAGGAGTGGACTCCTCTCCTCACTCACGAGAAAGTGGCTAGTCGCCAGGATGCCCAATCCCATGCTTTATGCAAACTAAATCAAAATAATTGCAAACAAAACTCCCCCTGGGACTCTTATTAGTTGGAGGCACTAGTTGTTTCGAGCAAGCCATGGATTGATGCTTGTTGGTGGAGGGGGAGTATAAAATTTACCATTCTGTTTGGGAACCGCCTATAATATGTGTAGCATGGAAGATATCGCCATCTCTTGGTTGTTATGTTGAAAATGAAAGTATACCGCTCAAAATATTATTCACCTTTATTTCAAAACCGAGCTCTGGCACCTCTACAAATCCCTGCTTCCCTCTGCGAAGGGCCTATCTATTTACTTTTATGTTGAGTCATAATCCTCTTATTAAAAAGCACCAGTTGGAGAGCACCGCTGTCATTTGCATTCATTACTATTAGTTTACATTGAGTATGACTTGACTGGATCTCTTTTACCATGAATTACAATGTCTAGTCAGTCCTTGATCTTTAAAGGTGCTCTGCATTTATGTTTTGCGGTCTCAGAAAGGGCTAGCGAGATACCATCTTGTTATATCATATTATGATTGTTTTGAGAAAGTGTTGTCATCCGAGATTTATTATTATTGCTTGCTAGTTGATTATGCCATTGATATGAGTAAACATGAGACCTATGCGTTATTGTGAATGTAGTTAGTTTATGATCTTTGCTGAAAACTTGAATGCTGGCTTTACATATTTACAACAACAAGAGCAAACAGAGTTTGTAAAACTTTTTCTTTATCACTTTCAGTTTGTCAACTGAATTGCTTGAGGACAAGCAAAGGTTTAAGCTTGGGGGAGTTGATACGTCTCCGTCGTATCTACTTTTCCAAACACTTTTACCCTTGTTTTGGACTCTAACTTGCATGATTTGAATGGAACTAACCCGGACTGACGCTGTTTTCAGCAAAATTGCCATGGTGTTATTTATGTGCAGAAACAAAAGTTCTCGGAATGACCTGAAACTTCACGAAACGTCTTTTTGGAAATAATAAAAAATCATTGCAAAAGATGAAGACTAGGGGGCCCACACCCTAGCCACGAGGGTGGGGGGCGCGCCTGCCCCCCTGGGCGCGCCCCCTACCTCGTGGGCCCCCTGGAGCTCCTCCGACCTCAACTCCAACTCTATATATTTGCTTTCGGGGAGAAAAAAATAGAGGAGAAGGATTCATCGCGTTTTACGATACGGAGCCGCCGCCAAGCCCTGCAACCTCTCGGGAGGGCTGATCTGGAGTCCGTTCGGGGCTCCGGAGAGGGGAATCCGTCGCCATCGTCATCATTAACCTTCCTCCATCACCAATTTCATGATGCTCACCGCGGTGCATGAGTAATTCCATCGTAGGTTTGCTGGACGGTGATGGGTTGGATGAGATTTATCATGTAATCGAGTTAGTTTTGTTAGGGTTTGATCCCTAGTATCCACTATGTTTTGAGATTGATGTTGCTATGACTTTGCTATGCTTAATGCTTGTCACTAGGGCCCGAGTGCCATGATTTCAGATCTGAACCTATTATATTTTCATGAATATATGTGAGTTCTTGATCCTATCTTGCAAGTATATATTCACCTACTATGTGTTATGATCTGGCAACCCCGAAGTGACAATAATCGGGACCACTCCCGGTGATGACCGTAGTTTGAGGAGTTTATGTATTCACTATGTGTTAATGCTTTGGTCCGGTACTCTATTAAAAGGAGGCCTTAATATTCCTTAGTTTCCGCTAGGACTCCGCTACCACGGGAGGGTAGGATAAAAGATGTCATGCAAGTTCTTTTCCATAAGCACGTATGACTATATTCGGAACACATGCCTACATTACATTGATGAATTGGAGCTAGTTCTGTGTCACCCTAGGTTATGACTGTTACATGATGAACCGCATCCGGCATAATTCTCTATCACCGATCCATTGCCTACGAGCTTTCCATATATTGTTCTTTGCTTATTTACTTTTTCGTTGCTACTGTTACAATCACTACAAAATACCAAAAACAATACTTTTGCTACCGTTACTTTTGCTATCGTTACCACTGCTATCATACTACTTTGCTACTAAATACTTTGCTATAGATATTAAGTTTCTAGGTGTGGTTGAATTGACAACTCAGCTGCTAATACTTGAGAATATTCTTTGGCTCCCCTTGTGTCGAATCAATAAATTTGGGTTGAATACTCTACCCTCGAAAACTGTTGCGATCCCCTATACTTGTGGGTTATCAGAGGGCAGGATGAACAGTAGCCCGTGGAGGGGTGGTTGAACAGGAGCCCGTGGAGAGGGCTGGTTGAACAGTAGCTGGTGGAGTAGTGCGCAGTGGAGGCTGGATGACCAGGAGCCCGTGGATGAACAGTCGCAGGTGGAGGCTGGAGGAGGTCGACGGTGGATGAACAGTAGCCTGTGGAGGCTGGAGGGGGTCGACGGTGGAGATGAACAATATCCCGTGGAGTCCTGTTTTGTGGTATGCCACACCCCTCCCGATGAACAGGACCCCCGTTTCGACCGTAGCGCTCCAACACAAGTCTGTTTCCTCCGTTTTGCGGTACGCCACACCCCTCCCGATCAACAGGACCCCCGTTTCGACTGTAGGAGGTCTGTTTCCTCTGTTTTGCGATACGCCAGACCCCTCCCGATGAACAGGATCCCGTTTTGAACGTGGCCGGTCGAACACAAGGCCGTTTCCTCCGTTCTACGGTACGCCAGGCCTCGTTTCCATCGGCTGTTCCGTCCAAGCCCTCCCGATGAACACGACAACGCATTACGTTCCGACCCAGCCAGTTGGCTCCCCATGAACATGACGGCGATGCTGTTTCTCCGTTCCGACCCAGCCATGTACACGAGCCCTGGCCGTACGTATGCGCGAGTAGGCGTTCGAGACCCTGCCCGTATGTACGTACATGGCCGTATTTTCTTTCTTGCACACTGGCCGCTATATGTACGTGTACATGCTACGTGTGCGCCTCTACATCGACCAATATGTACGTACACGTTCACGACCAGAATGACAACGCTACGTACGCTTCGACCAGGTGGGTCCCGACTATCAGGCACTTCCTTGCGTGCGAAGATGTAGCTGGTGGGTCCCAGCAGTCAGGGGGCGAATTGTTTTTTTGGCCCGGACGCACTTCCTTGCGTGCGAAGATGTAGCTGGTGGGTCCCAGCAGTCAGGGGAAACGTTTTTTCGCAAAATACGGTGGCCCGTCCGGTGGGTCCCCGCTGTCAGGTGGAGGAATGATTATTTTGCATGTAATAAGGAGGCACTTTCTTGCTGCGGCTGTGGACCCAGCTGTCAGCCTCTCCACGTACAGTCCACGTCCGATGGAAGCCGTTCCTTGACCACGTTGACCATGCTGCGCCGAGAGCACCAGGGCGGTGGACGAGACGAGGCCTAGGAAGGGGACGACGCGGAGCCAGGGAAGACGTGGCAGTGGATGCCCACGCGTAGAGGAGTATGAGGGTTCACTGGTTCGCTGCGGTGTGAGGCTGTCGTCGCCACAGAATAACAGGGGGTGTGGGTGAGTAGAGGGATGGCCTGGCCAGCGGTGGGAGTAGTAGGGGGCGGTGAGGCCTCCGCCGCACCGGAGCCGTCCACGGGAGGCAGGAGCACGAGGCACAACCGCCGCTAGTTTGGGCGGCTAGAGCAAGAAGACCAGAGGTTGAAGAAGCACTACGGCCGTTGGATGGACATCGTACGGTCAGTGGAGCTAGAACGTGCATATTGAGTAAGTTGACAAAGCCCTCCATCCCTGTCAATTTAGTAGGCCCACAAGTCAGCCTGCCACTATACTGGGTGCCAGCTAGCAGGGGAGTATTCATTTTTGTGTGCGTAATAAGGAGGCACTTCCTTGCATGTGAAGATATAGCTGGTGGGTCCAAGCTGTCAGTGGCGGTAATGTTTTTTTTCGCGAAATACAGAGGCCCTTTCGGTGGGTCCCAGATGTCAGGTGGAGGAATCATTATTTTGCATGTAATAAGGAGACATTTCCTTGCGTGCAGCCGTGGACCCAGCTGTCAGCCTCTCCATGTACAGTCCACTTCAGATGCATGTCGGTCGTTGACCATGTTGACCTGGCCGCGCTGAGAGCACCAGGGCGGTGGACGACGGCGAGGCCTAGGAAGGGAATGACACGGAGGCATGGAAGACGCGTCAGTTGTTTCCCACGCAGAGGGGAGTATGACTGTACGAGGGTTTACTGGTTCATCTGCCGTCGCCGGAGAATAACAACTAGTGTGGGTGAGTAGAGGGATGGCTAGGCCAGCGATGGGAGTACGGTGGGGCGGTGAGGCCTGCGCGGTAGCACAGCTGGCCGCGGGGAGGAGGGAGCAGGCAGTCCCGCCGGTGCTTGTTTGAGCGGCTGGAGTAGGAAGAGCAGAGATTGAAGAAGCACGACGTCCGTTGGATGGACATCCAACAGTCACTGCTTATGCGTCAACCTTTTTTTAGGAAAGCCTCAAATCTGTGGAAAACATCATACAACACATCTGCCATTATTTCTAGTAATTTACACCATTTGCTAATTCTTAAGGGTTTTTTTGGAGCCCATATTCTTTTTGTTAGCATTACAGCCCTTATTGTGGCCACGGTTAAAACAATTATACGAAATTTTGCATATTTCGGTGCGGTCCGAACTGTTTTTAATCCTGAAATTTCGAGTCACATTCAAACTGATTTTAAAAATAAATGTATATCAATATAGAATCCAGCAAATTGTCCACGCATAAAAATCAATGCAATTTAAAATCTCGAAATGAAAAAAGAAATCTAAACTAATTGCTGGTTTGATGTGTTTTAAAAATGTACAACCTATTTCTCATTACTGCTAGGCCATTTTCTCGGCCAGCCGAATGAAGCTCTCCTCGTCTTGAAAGATTTGCAGCTCAACAGGCCCGACAAAGCGACTTACTTGGCAAATCACAAAAAAACTGGGATGTGGCCATGGACCCCGCTATCAGCCTCTCCATGTACAGTACTCTTCCGATGGAAGTCGGTCGTTGACCACATTGACCACGCCACGCCGAGAGCACCAAGGCGATGGATGACGGCAAGGCCTAGGAAGGGGACAACGTGGAGCCAGGGAAGACGCGGCAGTGGATGCCCACGCGAAGAGGAGTACGAGGGTTCACCGGTTCGGCTGCAGTGTGAGGCCGCCGTCGCCGCAGAATAACAGGGGGTGTGGGTTAGTGGAGGGATGGCCTGGCCAGCGATGGGAGTAGTATGGGGGCGGTGAGGCCTCCGCGACAGCACAACCGGCCATGGGAGGCAGGAGCAGGCGGCACGACCGGCGTTGTTTTGGGCGGCTGGAGCAAGAAGACCAAAGGTTGAAGAAGCACTAAGGCCGTTGGATGGACATCGTACGGTCGCTGGAGCTAGAATCGTTCATATAGACTAATTTGACAAAGCCCTCCATCCCCGTCAACTTAGTAGGCCCACAAGTCAGCCTCCCACGGTGGTGGGTCCTAGCTGGCAGGGGGGTATTCATTTTTTTGTGCACAATAAGGAGGCACTTCCTTGTGTGCGAAGATATAGTTGGTGGGTCCGACCTGTCAGCGGATGGAACATTTTTTCGTGAAATGCAGAGGCCCTTCCGGTGGGTCCCAAATGTCAGGTGGAGGAATCATTATTTTGCACGTAATAAGGAGGCATTTCCTTATGTGCGGCCATGGACCCAGCTGTCAGCCTCTCCACGTACAGTCCACTTCCGATGGATGTCGTTCGTTGACCACGTTGACCACGCAGCGCCGAGAGCACCAGGGCGGTGGACGACGGCGAGGCCTACGAAGGGAACGACACATAGACGGGGAAGACACGACAGTGGCTGCCCACGCGGTGGAGAGTATGAGGGTTGACTGGTTCGGCTGCCATCGCCGGAAAATAACAGGAGGTGTGGGAGAGTAGAGGGATAGACAGGCCAGGGATTCGAGTATATGATGGGGCCGTGAGGCCTGCCCGGCAGCACAACCGGCCATGGGAGGCGGGAGCAGGCGGTTCCGACGGCGCTGGTTTGGGTGGCTGGGGCAGGAAGATTAGAGACTGAAGAAGCACGATTGCCGTTAGATTGACATCTAACGGTCTGACGCTGGTAGAATCGATTGTTGACTAAGTTTATTTTTTGATAAACCTTGTGTACGCATGAACTTAGTAGGCCCACAAGTCAGTCACCAAATCTGTGGCAGACAACATAGAGCGCATTTGCTATTTTTAATAATTTGTAGCCCATTTGCTAATTCTTAAGTAATTTATTACAACCCATTTTTTGTCCAGGAGCATGGTCAAAAAGTTCAACCTTATTTTGCATATATCGGTGGAGTCCGAACTTTTGTAATCCCGAAATGATAATTTTTTTAAGAACTTATTGATTTGCCAAAAAAATCGTTTTGTTTTTGTAAGCAAATAAGACGTGGGACAATTGAGTTGGTTTAAGGGAAAACCAGTGGTAAAAAAATCAGTGCTGGGAGGGAAAACAAGAACAAAAATAAGGATGTAAATATGAAAAGTGAATTTTATGTATTTTCAATATAATGATACGTGTATATGAACTAGTAAAACTATAGGTAGAGATTAGAAAACGGTTGTAGGACATGCGTTTCAAGAGGAAAATAGAACTGGGCTGTGTGTTTGATTCAGTAAAAAAAGTGCCTGCGGATGTTGTAAGACAAAATATAACTAATGCTAGCGGGCTAGAGGCCAGTAGATACCTGCTGGATCTTTGTGCCCCGTTGTTGTCATGGGCTGGGCCTGTTAAAAACAAAACCAAGCCTGGGCAGTCTATAGCCCAGTTGAAACTTGCTCGACCTGAAAAAACAATATACGTGCTCAATAAACGAGAGAATTCTACAGGTACAGACTGATAACTGGGATGCAGCAGGGATATTGTTTTTTCATCGTGATAATAAGAGCATGCACTTGTTTCGAAAAATTTGGAGAACTAGGAATTCGAACGGTAGGTGCTTATGCTACCCATCAAATAAAAATTAGGTGCTTGAAAATTCGTTTCGAAACAAATGATTCAGCTTTATATCCACGTCGACCCTCGGCATGATGGTTGGAAGCAAATGCCAAGTTCATACCAAAAGATCGTTAACAACAATGCCAACTTGCAGATGACAAGGTAGTACAAGTACCAATACCAAACTAACTTATAATCTTTTTAGTCCTGGCCCTAGTGTTCGTCTGGTAGAAAATCTTGCAGAGGACCAGCTCCCGCTCCTTTTCTTGCTCCAGGTCCCCGAGCTGGTACTGGTGCATCACCCATTTGGTCCTCTGCTGGTCGAAGTTCTTGTTGGTGTGCAGCACCATAACCTTTTTGCTGCCCGTCTGCCGGCCGTTGACCATCACCGGCAAGGTATTGCCGGTGTTGTGCCACATCGCGTGCATGCCGCACTCCGACTGTATCTTGCGACACGTCCACGTGCCCCTTTAGAACACCCTGGAATTGCACTGGAAGAAATGCTTGCTTAGGCCTCAAGGTGCTCGATCAGCTCCTGATCCGTGGGATCGAACTTGATGCCAGCCAGCAGCAACGGCCAATCCTTCTTCGACTTGCATAGGTTAATTCCAGTTATATGGTACTCAATGTATGATCAATCGACTGTTTTAAGTGAATGATGAAAGATTTCGACAGATAAGTGGTAATCCAAATCTGAAGTCTAGAATACCCGAACACGCCGCCGGGATTCTTGTGTCACCTCACGCGCAGCGTGTTGTCACGTCAATTTAATGTGTGGACATGATGAATAATTTGACCGATGTATACTAGTACTGCTACTATACTACTTACTAGTCGTGTTTAGTGTCACATTTTAACCATAGGTTTAACTAACAAGTACGCATTTGAAGCCTAAGTGATATATATATATATACTGCACATCATCTCCATCATCATTATCAGTACATCCTGCGCAGGTGAGTTAGGATGCACTTGATCCCAGAAAGGTATCTATCCTTCAAACCAGAGGAGGGCTTCAAACTAACAACAGTACATAATATCCAACAAAAGAGGGTCGTGCTACAGCAGAAGAATACATGGCTCAGTCTACATATCAGTATGAATCAAGTTGTGCATATTTTCTATTGGCATGAACCACATCGCCGCATGTTGGGTTTGCAAAAGCCATCCATCACATGGAAGCTTGATGCCTTTCACACACTGAAGATTATCTGGCAACAAGCTGTGTCGACGAATCTCTGGATATATGGTGATTCATGAAACCCATGGTATGATGTGTAAACACAGTCCCCCTGGCAAATGGAAGTTGCATAGCACGGTAATCATCGCCGGTGATATGATCAATGATTGGTTGGATGATCGGATAATTGAGCCCGCGGAACATGGAGTGGTTGCCGAGGCTGTAAACCCGCCTCCAGTTGAATATGCCTGGCCCAACGGAGCTAGGATCTTTCTCGAAGACGAAGCAGCCATAGTCATCAATGTCACGAACGCCCCAGGCATTATACTGCATGTGGTTTGATGAAATGGTTTGGTCAATTCGGTACGTGCAAATGAGCATGAAATGACCACCGTCAGCTGAATGAGCGATAAACCACCACCCATCGGTTGGTATGATTCCAGGTCCTGGAATCATGAAGGCCAGCACATTTGCGTCTGCTGCAACAATTCAAATTGGAGACCAAAAGGACAAAAATAAACAATCATGTTCAGAGTATGTGTGGAATTAAGATTATTATAATAGTGACACATATCATAGACAGAGAATTGCAATGCCGTGGTCATAATCATACCCCAAGTTAAAAAAATAAGCCAATGGCTTTCATATTCTTTTTTTATTTTATTTTTTTAGAAAAGGAGGATTAATGGCTTTCATATTCTAGCAATATATCATGGTTCAAACATCATGTAACAATGAGAGGAAAACAGATATGACAGGGCCTACTCATACTCTACCATAGCACTTACTACATTTATCATATCAACTCTAAGCAATAACATGTGTTGTTATAAAAATCCTGGAAATGAGAGTAACATATAGCAATCATGAGGTTATATTCATAATATCTATTCTAACAATCATTAGATACCAATTGTTCTCATATCAACTCTAACAATAACATGTGTGGTCATAAAAATCTAGGAAATGAGAGGAACATATAGCAATGATGTGGTTATAGACATACTATATATTCTAAATTTGTAACAATGAACAGGTAGTCATATTCTTAAGGTAAAGGTGAGATGAGATAGAACAATTACACGACGATAGATTCCACCAGTATAGGCAGCCAATCTGTGCGTCGACCGCATAAACGATGCCATCCTGCACAATAGCATCAGACATGAGTGTTGGGTAAAGAGGATCGACGATGATCCATAACCATGTATGGCGACGGGATTCTAGATAGACTAATCCCATGTTGAACACGACAATGAGCTTGTAATCCATGTAGTCTTCTAATGGTGTGGGCACTTCACAGACTACAACCATCAACAAACAGAGGTCGAGCCAAAAGCCCGACGCGTCTCGTGCGTAGTAGGCAGGAGTATCCGGCGGGCCACGAGGCTCGATGGCGGCAGTATCCAAAGATGGAAGGGTGATCTCTCGCTAGGTGTAGATATCCATGAGACGCCATGGACTACCGGAGGCCCAGTAGTGGCCGAGCATGAAGGACAGGTGGACGGGTAGTGGTAGCAAGTCGAGGGGCACCACGACAAGCTCTGTAGGATCGTCAAGTCGGTGTCTGGGCCACCTGCGAGGATCGGGCATCAGCAAGCAGGGTGTCTTGAAAAGACCCGGCCGGTTGTAAACAAGTAGACGATACAAAGACACCGAGCATGCGGCTAGACGGACGGTGCTGAGTAGGTCCATACGATTACAGATCTGCTCCAAGAGAACATCGGGGAGGGAATTCCAATCATGGCTCTGCGTGTCATTCGGTTCTGCCATTGGGGTTTTCGGTGCCTGCGAGCCAGCGGGGAAGTGGATTCGGGCGGGCGAGCGAAGAAGCTTCTCCTCACGTGGCCGAGCAGTGAGCGGGGGGATATGGTACGCGTGATCTACCAAGGAAGATAGCACGGGCGGGTGAGCAGTGAGCGGGGGGAAATGGTGTGCGGCCGACGATGGGGAAGAGAGGAGGAAGAAGAAGAGAGGAGGGAGAAGAGTGGACGACAGGGAAGAAAGTGCATTAAATCTGAATTCTACTACTACTACTACCACGATATACCGTCCTTCGGAGTGTAAATAGTTACACCAATGACATGTGGGTCTACAACAAGAGGGCCCATATGCCAGTTAATGGAGGACAGAAGCGTGCTCTACTGGCAAACATGATGGCAGTACTGGGTAAGGCTGATTTAGTAACACCAACATGCTGGTTCAGCTTATTAATTAAGTGTCCCATCTGCTGCAGCATGTATTGTCACTTCACTGCAAAGACTAGTTGAATAGTTCTCTCTGACCGAGATGGGGAATAATGGATCGCGAAGACTTCCTTTCTACATTATCCCTACGCGTCTACACCCACTTCACTCATTTTGCTCCGTACGTAGTCACTTTTTCAAACCTCTAGAAAGACAAATACTCCGTATTTGGGAACAGAGGGAGGATTTTACTCCGTATTTGGAAACAGAGGGAGTATCACCATATGGAGGGAACAAAGGAAGCCTGAAATATGAACATGTCAATGGGAGGGAGTAAGCCCCATGCATGCATGCATGCATGCAGCATGCAACATGCAACGCTCACACGTACACATGGACGCACGCAACACTCACGCACCCGTGCGGCACACAGCACACGAGGCAACACACACGCTCACGCTCAAGTGCTCAACCTACTCCCTACGTCCGTGAAAGACTGTACATTTAGAGATTTATACATTGACCAGGGCATAATTAACGCCCAAAAGTAGCAGACTTATGTGTGCATGCGACCATTGAGAGAAGAAGATTAAATGAAGGTCGTTGCATGTTGTAATTAAGGATATACATGTAGCCTATACCTAGAGCACAAGTTGGTGCATTAGTCAATCAATATCGATTTAGATTAAAGGCTAAATGCATTGGAAGTGTAGATGTACCACAGTCTTTGTTTTTAGCTGATTTCTTTGCTCTGCCAACTGACAGGTGGGACCCAGAAACCAGGTGACAATTTAACCAGTCAACAAAGTGCCACGTCGACTATGTGGCCTGTCAGTAGGGTGCAATACGGTGCTCTACGATGAGCTAGTGATCGTATAATCACCGCAAAACTATATATAGTGACCGTAAAGAGCGTATTGTTACATACATTGACCGCCAATGTATTTTTCTCGTTTCACATTAAGCCATATTAACCGAAAAGGATGCAATATGGACTAGTACTAGTATTGCTTTGATGTGTCCCCTCAAGTCGCCGAAGGAGGAGAAGCTTTCTTACTACGCCTCTCCCTCGCCCAAACGCGCGGTGGTTCGTAGGACGAGGAGAGGGTTTTGACTACAGCGTATTCTCCCTCTCCATCTCCCTAGCCCTCGCCCTCGTGGTGGACGTGAAACAGTTCAATCGGTGTCAGATTGGCAGAAGCATAATGTGTACTGTAGTATCATCATTGTTGGACCTTCTAAAGAGGCGAAGAGCCAAGTGCAAGGTTCACACGAGTATGAACTGTTGAACCTCCCGAAGAGGCAAAGAGCTAAGCGCAAGGTTTTATAGGAGTTGTCGTCCTAGTAGGAGCATACTACAACTATAGCGAACGATGCTACTGTATGATGCCGCCACGTCACGTATATCCAAAGCTGTGCCACCTTTTTTTTCTCAAAGAGCGTGTTGGAGCCCGTGCAACAACCATACAAGTTGCACATACAAATAACACATTTACTAGTAATAAATTCTAAAGGAAAAATGCCAGTATGCCACACAAGTTCATCTCCAATTCATGTGATAAATTTGTGCACGACTAGTCTACATATATTCACAGCGCTACCGTTCACAATTTACCGTACTCCACTTACACGTTATAGATGGGCTACATGTCCTCCTCCAGGATCCAGTCCCAGATGTTCTTCATGGATGGCATGATCCATAGCGGTGGGCAACGGGAATCATTGTCACAGCTTTCTAGTCCGGTTCCACACGATGGAGACTCATCCAAGTTGAAGCGGCATAAATCAGGGATAGCGTGTCCCAACATGTCATTCATCCAGCGGTGCACACTGAAGACACAACCATGCTTCATGAACGGCAGGCCTTCCGTGTCGTGCATGGAAGGTGGCATCCGCTACACAATGGGGTAGCTGTCCCCAATGAAAAGCGAGTACTCTCCAAGAGTGTTCCTCGGCACCCACGTAGCATCATGGGGGTCGAACTCGGCGCCATTCATCCGGTACACGCGGCATCTCAGATCTGGACACTTGGTGACGTACATAGTCAAGGTCCATGCATAATAATGTTGTGCTCAAATATGGCGGTCAGTAATACTGTGCAGCAAATAGTACTACTCTGGTATAGAGGAAGTAAAATAACCGGCTTATTATATATAGCCACTGTTGGCTACATGGATGAGATAGTAATACATGGAAAAACAAAAATGGTGGCAGCTAGTGGGTTCAAGTCTTCAAGGGCCTAGCTAGCTATACGCGTCCTCCAAGGTAAAAAGTACTCCTACTAGTACGTAAGTAGAGTACTAGTACAACAATGAAAGAGAAGGCGAGAGGGTTAAAAATGGAATACCTGGGGAGATGGTGACGGTCCGATCATGGTAGATTGTGTGACCATGTTGCACATCAGTGGTACCATGGGTAACGACTGGTAAGATAGTTGATCCCAATATGCCAAAGTCAGCTACAAGGTTCCATGTTAGACCGAATTGCGGATGCAAATGCACATCTAGGATCGGCGATCTTATTTCGATCGCGGGATGACTGGTCCCTGCAAAATAATGGAGTACCATTAGGGATGCAAATGATGGTTTGTGCATTCCGTTTGTAATCTCCCGTACCATAGGATGGCAACCAGATGAAACAAGTCCCCTGGCTTGTCACCGCGAAGATGCGGCCTAGATGATGCATGGCATCTTCGAACATGTAGGGGTACAAATCTACCGCCGCCAACATGCGCCAACCTCTGCCGTTACTGCCTCTTACATTGATGGCAATCCTTATGTCGAACACCGTGATGAGATAGTAATCGTCGTAGCCGCGTCGCTTTGTCGGCGGGTCCTCTATTACTATATTCTTCAATCTCATGTAGGCATCATCATATGTATTCAAGCCCAGCCAGTCCGGAAGGCCGATCCCAATGGTGGAGAAGGGGTCTACTGGAACGGCCGCACTGTTGTGGATGTTGTGCAAAATGATGGTGGTATCCGACCGGAGGTATGCAAGCCAATCTATGTTGGCACCGACCCAGACCTATATATAAGACAATGGGCAGCGGAGAAATTACGGGATGGAAATGGAATAACTAAGTACTACATGATCAAACTCCATTACTGACCTACTCATTGGACAAAATCTGACTACCTCTCAACGTCGGCAACTCTAGCGGAGTCAACGTGCAACCATGGCCAGGGAGCGGTGGACTGTTCGAAGGATTGTCCCATAGAAGAACCTTCTCCTCGAGGACGCATGGAAGACCAACAAGCATGGCCTTTTCCCAAGCCATTTTAAGCACCGTCTTGAAATAGTTCGTGCAGGAAGCACCGAGTCTTGCGGCGGTGAGGACGTCGGAGCGGCGTGCGATTTCTCCCAGAGGATCGTCATCCAAGGTCTCCCGGCCCCGATGAGGAGGAGAATCGCCTGGCGAATCCAAGCGACGAACTGCCTTCTCTTCGGGGGGAGGGGAACTGGCAAGGAGGAGATAAGAGCATAGTAACCGCAGGGCCTCGTTCCTTCCAACTGTAGAGTGTAGTAAGCTAGTAGTTTTTGGCGTGGATTAAGAAATTTTGGGTATGTTATTGCTATTTTTTGTACACGCCAACTAGTGTCAAAAAACGTCTTACATTACGTGATAGAGGAGTACGTACTCGTACTGTAGCAGTACTAGTACTACTTTCTCAACTAGTAGTGCGAGGGTACTACTAGTGCTATGTACTGTACTTATAATATAGTGCACGAGTTTTGAACCCTTGAATCTCAGGGCCAAGGAGCTACAGTTGGAAGTGGAGGGTACTACTGTTCTCTAGAACCATCGTTGTATATCAATGCAGGGAAAGTACACCTGCGTAGTGGCCTAGTGGGTACTCTTGGTGCTCTATTCAGCCGCTCCTCTCATGTAGCTGGCCTACTCAGCCGCTCCTCTCACGCACACACTAGCAGCCTCTTTATCAGTGACGGTTACTGCAGGGGCATAACATTTGAGTTATTTGATACAACGAGAATAGGCTTTTCGCTTCCATTTGTGGAGGTGTAATGGATCTTGTCGAACTATGTTAGTAGTTCCTTCTTTATGAACGAGATGAAGCAAAGCTTTTGCCTCCATTTCAAAAAAAACACGTCAAGAGGAATTTCTTTTATAGTAGAGCCGATAATGGAGTGAAGTCCATGCGTGCAATGCCACAAGCTACAGAGTAGTAGTAGAGCACTTTACGTACAGAGCCATATTGCACAGTTCCCAATGCCTCGCCAGGCTTTTCCGGCTCCTCGGGCTTAATTGGGAGGCGCTAGTTTAAATATGCTACTAGCTGATGAGGAAGCTGCAAGCGAGGTGCGGCTAGGGCGAGCACGCGAGCGACGAGATGCTGGGAAGGAAAACCCGTTCACGTGGCTAGGCTATCCAGCGCACCCAGATTGTGGTGCCGCACGTCCATTTGACTTCAAAACTCAAAATACCCGTGTAAAATATTGGCTCGCAGCGAAGTTACTATTTAAAAAAAGACCGTCGTGCGTTTGGCTAGGATCGAACCCACAAACCGAGGTATACACTCCCGCGACCAGTAGTAGTACTCGTTGGAGTACAACGCAACATAGAATCACCTTTTGTCGCTAGTAGTACATTGTTCCTTAGGCTGGCCATAGTGGGGGTAACATAAGTGGTAACATGCACTTGGGACTAGCAAACATGCTTATGTGGCACATAATTAAAGAAGAGAGAGAGTGTTAGAGTAACATAGGTAGATACCGTATCATGTTAAATGCTATGCTACTTTGTGTCATGCATGGCAATAAATATGATCATCTATGATACTAGTTTATGATACCATGTACTATGGAGGTAGTATCATACACTAGTATCATACGCATGTTACTAGCATATGATTCTCCCCACTATGAGTAGCCTTACAAGAAACCCCTAATAATGCAAGAAACCACTAATAATGCCAAGAAACTACTACAACCTGCATACGTGGCAAACTTAAGATAAGACTACCTTATCAACCATTGTACATGCTCTTACCAACCAGCCCTGCCAAGAAACGACTACTCTACAAAGTGTCGTTATAGGCACGTTTCAACCCATGGCCCTGTTTGGATACATTTGTTGTTAATCTAACCCTGCCATCCAAACACCACTTTCGTTAGAGTTAGTTCTGGGTTTGAATCTAACCTCTGACTTAGAGTATCCAAACAGGGCCCATGTCGCCCATTAAGTCAACGCCTTCTATTCGACCGGGCGTTATGACTTGTGGGACCTAATGTCAGTCTGCACAAAAATCCCCGAGTGACCTCCTACCTCCGGCCCGTCCACCTAGTCATCCTCGGCCACGTGACGCAGCTACCGCCGCCGGCAGTGCCGAGCCCATCTTGCGGTAGCCCGGATGCCACCTCCGTCTAGCGCTCGCGGCCACTAGCTAGCCAAGATAGCTCCGTCCAGCTGCTTGTCTGCAAGGTTTGCTAGCTAGATTGGCACGGCGGCGCGGCGGCTTGCTCGCACGCGCCACGCTAAGGCCAGCTATCTGGCTCAAGCGAAGGCCGACGCGGCGTCTTGCTCGCTCGTGAGTCACGCTCGGGCCAGCCTACCAACCCGTGCGGAGGCCAGTGCGGCGTCCGGCCCATCCAGTGGAGGGGCGGCCAACTTGCTCATCACCAGCGCCACCGACGAACACGCATCAGTACTGTTTGAAGTAATGTTCAGGAAAAATAATGATTTGAGGGGGAATAACAGGATAGAAGGTCAGATGTGGGTCCCTCGTGTCAACGGTCAAACAAAATGTGTTGGTTTAAGCTGCCTTGTCAGCAGGGACGTGTGGGCCAACCCTGTCATAAATGGGTTTAAACTAACCTAATCGGTAGGTAGTAGTTTTTGGCGTGGATTAAGAAATTTTGGGTATGTTTTTGCTATTTTTTTGTACAATAGATTCTTCCTAGGCTGATTGAAAGTGGTAGTTTTTTGTTAAATACTCTACATATTGTAAGTTGGAGTGAAAGTTAAGCTCTAGAACCCAATAAGCAAGGCTAGTTACGTAGTGCATATGTGTACATGATTGAAAGTAAATATCAACCATGAGTGACTAATATCTTGATGGAAAACTCGAAACTATGGAATACTATGCATGGTTGGAAATACTAGCAATGTCATGTGCGTTGCAACAAATCATAGTTAGAATAATACTTAATCACAAACTTGATACAAAACACTCTAATTTTTATATACATATATCACTAGAGATATATTATGTTTCAATTAGAATTATATTCCTTGGGCTGTTTTGGTGAGGCCAGGGAGGGATGTGGTTGGTTTTAAGATACTAATTATGGGTTTTTCTGCAAATTGGTAGGCAAGTGGGATGTTTGTGAGAAAAGGCAACAACTTACCTCACAGTCATTAGATGTAGATCTAATGGTCACAAACGACGGATGGCAGACACACCATCATCACCAACTTAGTCTTCTGTAGGAGTACTAGCAAGATCCGTGCATTGAACGGAACATCAAGATGCATTTTCTTATAAAAACACTCGTTGTGATTGACCCATGCGGTAGTAATCCCATGTGTAAAAACTAATGATATCTCGAGAAATAGGAGATAAGGTGAAGAGGAGTGGGGCGTGGTGGTGATTGGTGGTCGGACTGAGCGGAAGCATGGGGATTGATGACGCCGGCAGCGGCCACCAGGCCAGTTTGTTCCAGAGGCTTCCTTTCTTAATTTCTCAACAATGATGTTGTTCGAGATAAGGATGAACGAGGGAAGGCCATGTCTACAAATGTGGAGAGGGGTGCGAGTATCTTTTAGTTTAATTTCCATCAGTTAGATATTGATCCGACGGTCTATATTGCAAGATGGCACACGTACCATCATCACCAACTCGGGTTTTTTATAAGAGAAGAAATATAAGTATGGAGATACAAACATATTATCGATACTTGTTTCCGTAAACTAGCATCTACATTCTATTCAACGCCTCAGCATGTGAGGCCTTAGCACAATGACTTCTCGACTGTGTAAAACAAAGGTTTTCCCATCGTCGATAAGGAGGGGGTGACGGCGGCGCGCTTTTTGGCTTGCTCTAGTCCTAGTAGTCATACTAGGTGGTCTAAGCACGTGTAGATTTATTCTTTTGCACGTCTCGTGTTCGCCGTACTGGCATGACTGTTGATGAATAGTGTCGGATTTCGGGTTCCGGCAGACCCTTGAGGTTCGAACACTGGGGTGCGCACGGAGATCTCGCTTCCTACCTACCTGCACCCCTCCGCCTCGCTAAGATCTAAACTATGGAAAGAACAACACAAGGGACACGAGGTTTATACTGGTTCGGGCCACCGTTGTGGTGTAATACCCTACTCCAGTGTGTGGTGTGGTGGATTGCCTCTTGGGCTGATGATAATCAGTGATACAAGGAAGAACAACCCCGCGAGGGTCTGTTCTTGGCTGGGGCGATGAACTGCTGGGAGGAGTTCAGCCACCTCTCTCTCTCTCTCTCTGATCGAACCCCTCTCTAAAGAACCTCTTGTCCAGAACCCTCTCTCCAGGAAAAACCCCCCTTTGCTTTGTGGGTGGCTGGTCCTATTTATAGAGGCCCTGGTCCTCTTCCCAAATATCGAGCGGGAAGGGAGCCAACAATGGCGGGCTAATTTGAAGGGGGACAACTAGTACTAGCTACCCTGACAAAAGTAGTCTTCGCCTGCTCAAAGCTCTGGTGGTGACGCCGTCTTGGGCTCCACGATGACCTCCGTCTTGCAGTCCTTCTGGTCTTGGTCTTGTTGCACCGAAATGGCAACCTTTGCCTGATGCCTTGGTACTCTGCGGCTGCGCTTGCCCCCTTTGCACCAAAGAGGAAAGGAGGACACTGAGCGGGCTGGCACCCGCCTGGCACCCTTGGTCGTCATGGCTTGCGTCACGGGCACCTCGTGAGGTACCCCGCCTTGATCTCTCCGCCTCCTCGTGAGCCAGCCTGATGAGGCCGTGCTTGAGGAAGCTCCGCGTCGTCCGCCCCGCGAGGCTTGGCCCCTCGCGAGGGTCTTGGGTTTGTGTTGGTGAAGATGGGCCGTGCTGGGCCCCCCTTTGAGCCACGCCGCAGGCCGCAGGCAGGCAAGTCTGGGGACCCCTGTTCCCAGAACGCCGACAGTAGCCCCCGGGCCCAAGGCGCGCTCGGACTTGGCCGTGCAGGGAGGCAGAAGGGCAAGAGCGAAGCGCCGTGGGCCCTAACAGCCTGCGGCCTTGGGCGCCGCGTGGTGGTTGATTGGACGTGGGCGCCTCCACTTCTCCATGGCGCCTCGGCAACTGCACGGACTGGACAAGTCCCTGCATGCAAAGTGTGTCATGATTACCTACAATCGTGGAGGTCGGCGGTTGTCCCTCGCCGGCCATAAGTACGGAACAGCGCGCGCCCTTCCAGTCCATCCCTCCTTGCTTCTCCTTCTTCCCGGTCCTTGCTCCGTCTTGCTGCGATGGCTTCGATCTGCCGGTTCTCGATGGCGGAGAAGGGAAAGGCTCCCTGAGAGGAACCAGATCCGCTCCCGCCGAAGAAACGGCTCGTCCTCCGTGGCCCGGACGAGGGGACCCATCAGGTGGTGTTGAGGCCTTGGTGCGAGCGGGCGCCGCCAGGGTTCCCGCTTCCCTTGTACGCCCACATAGAGGGCCCTGAAGGAGCTGATGCTGATCGCCACGGTCGGCGTCGCCGTCAGCGCCGACGAGTCACAAAGGTGTGGGTCGTCCCCCCTGGGGTCCACACCGAGGGCTCCTCCCGAGAGTTCGTGCTCCACGTCGCCATTCCTCTTCAGTCTTGGATTCGCCTTCCTCCCTTCTTCGCCTCCATCATCCCGCAGGGGGAGCCCCTGGAGCTCTGGCTATGGCACGCCGGCCGCAGCACCCTCGCGACCGAGGCAGAGGTCGCGGTCGTTGCCCCGGGCGAGGTCTTCATGACTCGGGGCTGGAGAGAGATCGCCCGGGTTTGCAGGACAAGGGGCGTCTTCGCGATCCACTTGGAGTACGACGGTGCTTCGGTGATGTTCTTCAAGGTCTTTGATGTGAGCGGGCACCGGCTGGAGTGCTGCCCCAGGGGAGGTGGCCAGGACCCTGCTGCGACGAGGACTGGGCCCGCCAACCGCTCCCTTGGCAGATCCTCAGGCGGTGGAGGCGTCGGAGGTTCCAGCGACTCCGGCGAGCTCTTCGCGACTCCGGAGACGAGCGACGACAGCTACGAGTCCCTGAGCCGGCGCTGCTCCTGGAGCAGGGAGGGCTCGTCAGGCCGCCACCGACTCTGATCTGGATGGGGTTGGCGTCGGTGCTTGACGGCCCACTGTTGATGATGGCGTCTTTTGCAGGGACGCGCGTAGTTTGTGCCCCTTTAGGATCTGTTCCCTGCGAGGAATCAAAGACGCATCCCATGGGGGTTCATAAGGTGTCTGTGATCCTGTTTTGTTAATATAACCCTTGTCGTAGAATTGTGCGAGTTGCTCATTCCATTTTAGCTCAGTCCTCCCTTTCGAACCTCACGAGGGCTTGGTGCTCTGCGCCGACAGGTCCCAGTCCCAAGGCGGCTTCAGCCGTCGCTGGTATGCCAGGTCGCGATGCCGTGGTCAAGGCCAGGAGGTGAGCGACCCAGAGTCCGGTAAGAGCCCCTGAGTCGCGATGCTCAGGAGGTCCCCTTTGGCGCTCAAGCAGCCGTTGTTCGGTGAGAAAGGAGAGCGGCGTCGCTAACATGGGATTGCATTAGGTGCGGGGATGATTCCACGGTAGCTGGCGCTTCCGGGCGGTGACTTATCTTGAGAATCAGGGGCCGCTTTCTGGTGTGTCGCCGGGTCCGTGCATCGGCAGGCATGAGGTTGCTTGGCGAGGTTCTCGCGTGTCCTTCATGGAGATGGAGGCGAAGGCTCGCTCCTCGCTGAGGACGCTTTATGATAGCGGCCTGGAGAGCCCGCTGGCTGGCGCCGAGGACGGCCCCGCCAAGCTGCTTCCCTTCCTGGTTCGCGCTCTTGAAGATGTCGCCCTTGGCCTTGGCCCCACGGCCGAGCCCGAGGTGCGTGTCCTGTCTTCTGCAGCACTGACGCGGGTCCTCACCCACATCTACCTTCGCGATCCCGGCGTCGACCTCGACAGCCTGCTGGAGCCAGCAAGCGGCGAGCGTGCCGCTGCTGCTGCCGAGGCCATGAAGGGTCGCGCGGGGGCTCTGCTGGGGAAGTTCCGGGCCTTTAGCACCAAGCCGAAGCAAGGCGCTGCCGACCCCACTGCTCCATGAGGCGAACCCACTCCGTGCTGCTCCACCGCCGACAAGTGACTCTGTCGTGGCTCCTATCCTGCCTTTAATTCCTGCGCATGTATCATGCCTCGGGGAGGCGTTTAAACTTGCGTTTGGCATTGAGATAACAGTGTGGAGTGTAATATTTGCGTTTGAATTCCTTGCAATTGGTGCTTTTCCTTCCTACTTGCTTATGTTCTACGCCGGCAGAGCCCGGCCCCGCGCATGCCTCACCCAGCGTTGGTCCCGACCGGAAACCAGGACGGGGACAAGGAGTGAGGGGCCACGTGACAAGTTAGGCTCCTGAGTCGCGATGCTCAGGAGTCCCCCTTGGCGCACGAACAACAAGTAGGGAGGTGTGATGCGGGTGGATCTACCGTTCTACGTCTGCAGAGCCCGGCCGCGCGCATGCCTCACCCAGCGTTGGTCCCGACCGGAAACCAGGACGGGGCCACGGAGTGAGGGGCTAGGTGACCAGTTAGGCTCCTGAGTCGCGATGCTCAGGAGTCCCCCTTGACGCTCAAATGGCCTTCGTACCTTGGCTCCGCTCGGGGAGAGACGCGTGACGAACCAGGCCCGGGGGGACCTGGCTGGCGGCGTGCGTCTGGGTGTGACCCAGTCGCAGCCCCCGTGCCCAGGCCCCTCGCGCGGCACTCCCGAGGGGAGGCGTTACGATGAGGCCAGACACTGAGCTCTGGGCTCCCTGAGGTTGATGCGGCCCGGGGGCCACCCTCAGTTGTTTATCACCAGCGCGGAGCATAGCGCTTCCGTATGTGTACGGGCATAGCCGCTCCTCGGCAGTGTCGTCATCCAGCGCGGAGCATGGTGCTTCCACTGGTACGTGGGAGGGGGCCCCCCTCCGGGAGGAGCCCCCGGAGCGTGTACAGCCCCGCCCTGACACGTGGCTGGCACAGTAGGGCCTGACGAGGTGTATCTGGGCACCTGTGAGCCAGCGCGGGACTCACGGGGCCCTACCTCTAGGCGGGTTGCACCTGGCAGTGGGCCTTATCTTGTGATGTGTCCCTGCAAATTTGGTTAGATGTCGGCACTCTACGTCCTCGGGTCCCGGCCCTCGAGCTGGTCTCAGCTGTCGCTGGTATGCCAGGTCGCGATGCCATGGACAAGGCCAGAGGGTGAGGGCTGGAGAGCCAGTAAGAGCCCTGAGTCGCGATGCTCAGGTACCCCCCCTTTAACGTGCAAGTGGTCGGCATGGAGAAGAAGAGGTGCCGTGGACCGGCATCAAATAATCAAGCATGGTGGGTCTAACACATAACCAGAAATAAACGCAAATGGGATACATGCCGCTGGGCCTGGCCCGAGCGGCTTGGGGATCATGCATCCCGAGGGGCGCCCCCAACAAGGTAAGCTAACAACATGAAATAAAAAGGGATACACGCCGCAGGACAGACCCACGCGGCCTGGGAATAATGCAGCCCTGGGGGGCGCTCCCAGCTGGAAATGAAACTCGAAATATGTCACCAAATGACGTTGAGGACGAAGGAGCGTTGGTGTAGCAGACTCGGTGGACTGTGGGAGCCGATCCTCACGAGCCCCCAGGCCCAGGGGCCTTGGGAAGCTCCGGAGGCGCTGGCGGCTCCTCGCGGACCATCTCCATCCCTGCCAGGGCTGTGGAACACCTGGCCTCTCGTGCCTCCTTGATGCCCCTCATGAGGCGCTGGTACGTGGTAGCCGCGTTTGGCAAGCCGTAAGGCATGCGAACGTAGCTGTGGGGTGGGCCTCCGCAGCGCCCCACTCGCGAGGGCCAGAGGCGCTCCAGAGAGGCGACTAGGTTGAGCCCTGAATGTCGATGCAGACGCGCAGCCCACCATCCTCACCTGGATGGGGAGCCACCACTGGTAGGCGGCGGCCGCCTTTCATGACTCTTGACTCCTGTAGCTCCCGAATGGCCTTGCTGACGAACTCCTGAGGGTCTGGATCTCCTTGCCTTGCTCCTTCTTGAGGGAAACGTGCTTCGAAACACGCCTCCATGTGGTGCCCAAGCGCCTCCCGCATGACCCTAGCTAGGTCGGTGGCCCTCCAGGGGTGAGCCCCCGAGCCCTGCCTGAGGAGGGCGCTGGGCGCGCTTTCCTAAGCGATGTAAGGAGGTTCCCCCTGGGCAAGCGCGGGCCCGAAGGGGCCTGCCTCCTAAGTGGTCGGGCCGGACGATGACTTCTTCTTCTTAGGGGCAGTCTCGGGAGGCCTCCTGCTTCCGCGATCCGGGTCTTCCAGTGACGCGGCCTGAAAGGCTCGTTCCAGGGAACACACCGCGTCCTTCTCTTCACAGGGCACCGTGATGACTCCGCCGCTTCCTGGCATCTTGAGGACGTTGTAGCCGTGGTGAGTTACGGCCATGAACTTGGCCAGCGCTGGGTACCCAAGGATGTCATTGTACGGCAGGCGAATGTGAGCGACGTCGAAGTCGATGAGCTCGGTGCGGTAGTTATCGCGTGCCCCGAAGGTGACAAGGAGGCGGACCTACCCAATCGGGACCGTTGAGCCGTCGGTGATACCAGAGAAAGGCTTGGTTGGCTGAAGCTGGTTGTAGGGCACTTGGAGATGGTTGAATGTTTCCACGGACAGGACGTTGAGCCCTGCCCTGCCATCGATGAGGGTCTTGGTGACCACCACGTTGCTGACGATTGGGGAACAGAGCATCGGGAGGACTCCGGCTGTAGCTGCACACTTGAGCTGATCTGCTGAGCTGAACATTATGGCGCATGCCGACCACCTGAGAGGGAGCGTGGCTTCGAGCCTTCACTTCGCGGGCGAACTGCTTGAAGATGCGCTGAGAGGCTGGGGCTTGTGCCCCGCCCAGGATGCAGGCGATCGCGCGCGGCTCCTGGAAGCCCCCAGCCCCCTCGTCCTGGTGGCGGTCCTCGTTTCTCCTTGGCTGCGGAGGCAGCGGTGGGAGGCCTGCGTTGCCTTGCGGGCGATCCTCGCGAGGCTGATCCCTCCAGTCTCCCTCGCGAGGCGGGTCTTGCCAGCGATCATCGTGAGGTTGTTCGCGCCACCCTTGGCGCGGGCCACGGTCTTCCCAGTGTCCTGCGTTCCTTCCTCCTCCTCGACCGTAGCCCCGGTCACCGCGGTCAGGGCGACGGCCGATCCTTCCTTCTCGCATGGCTCGGAGCTCTTGGCATTCGTTGGTGTTGTGGGTGTGGAGGTCGTGGTACACATAGTACCGGCTGCCCTTGGAAGGTTCGGGCTGATCTTTGCCCCGCTTGGTGTCTGGTTCTGCCGCGAGCACGGCAGCCCCCTTGCGCTTCACATCCTTGGCCTTGGGCTTCTTCTCTTCTGGGTTTGCGGCAGGTAGCTCGAGGAGGGAGAGACGCCCTTCCTCGGCCCTGGTGCACTTGGTTGCCAGGTTGAACAGCTCCAAGGAAGTGCACAGGTCTTCATGCATCGCCAGCTCCTCCTTCATCTTGACGTCGTGCACGCCGTCGAAGAAGGCTGAGATGATGGCCTCCTCAGTCACCTTGGGAATCTTGAGGCGTGCGTTGTTGAAGTGCTGGATGTACTTCTGCAGGGTCTCCCCGGGCTGTTGCTTGATGCGGCGAATGTCGCTCACGGCGGGTGGCCGGTCGCGAGTGCCTTGGAAGTTGGCGATGAAGCGGGTGCGCATCTCGTCCCAGGAGGAGATTGTGCCTGGAGCCAGGTTCAGGAGCCAGGTGCGGGCCCCGTCCTTGAGTGCCATGGGGAACCAGTTCGCGATGACCTTCTCGTCTCCGTTGGCAGCTTCGATGACCAGCTCGTAGAACTGGAGGAACTCCGCAGGGTCAGCCGTGCCGTCGTAGCGAGGAGGTAGGTCTGGCTTGAACTTGTCGGGCCACGCGACACTGCGTAGCTCGGCGGTGAAGGCGCGGCAGCCTGCTGTGGCCACGGGAGGCCTTGGGTGACGGGGAGCTTGGTCTTGCATGTCCCCACGCGCTGCAGCTAGGAGCAGCACGGGTTCTTGACGCGCGGGAGCAGGGGCATGGTCGCGACGTGCTGGAGCAGGGAGCGCCCGGGCAGCTTCTTGCGGGCGAGGGACTTCTTGACAGCTCTGCTCTTGCTGCGCTGGCACCTGACGTAGCGGGTTCCGCCCTGGGGCCACGCGCCTTGGAGCCATGGCGCCTTCCTGAGGAGGAGGCGGCCGGGGCGCCGCCGGAGCTTCATCGCCCGCGCGGGGCGGGGTGCGGTGCAGCGGAACGGACGGCGCAGGAGAGCCCCCTGTGGCGCGGACGAGCTCGGCGACACGGTCGAGCCATTCTTCATAGATGTCGTCGACGGGATGGTAGCGCAGGAGCTCGTTTGCCGCGATGAGTGCAGCCCGAGACTCCATGGGCGCGCGGAGCGCGCGGGACGAAGAACCAGCTGGGGTGAGCGAGGGAGTTGCGGTGCGGCCGTCTTGCCGCACGGACGGATGCTGAGACGATGCTTGCTGCTCGTCCCCCGCCGGGCCGGTGGCGGCGTTGACGGCAGTTGACGAGGAAGGGCGTGGACGCCTGCCGACAGGGGCTGTCTGGGCGACGTGGGAAGCGAGAGCGGCCTGGCGCTCGGCGCGGGCCCGACAAGCGTCAGACATGGGCGTGATGGTCGGAGGAGAACGGGGTGGTGGAAGACGAATCCCGGCGCACCCCTACCTGGCGCGCCAAATGTCGGATTTCGGGTTCCGGAAGACCCTTGAGGTTCGAACACTGGGGTGCGCGCGGAGATCTCGCTTCCTACCTACCTGCACCCCTCCGCCTCGCTAAGATCTAAACTATGGAAAGAACAACACAAGGGACACGAGGTTTATACTGGTTCGGGCCACCGTTGTGGTGTAATACCCTACTCCAGTGTGTGGTGTGGTGGATTGCCTCTTGGGCTGATGATAATGAGTGATACAAGGAAGAACAACCCCGCGAGGGTCTGTTCTTGGCTGGGGCGATGAACTGCTGGGAGGAGTTCAGCCACCTTTCTCTCTCTCTCTCTCTCTCTGATCGAACCCCTCTCTAAAGAACCTCCTGTCCAGAACCCCCTCTCCAGGAAAAACCCCCCTTTGCTCTGTGGGTGGCTGGTCCTATTTATAGAGGCCCTGGTCCTCTTCCCAAATATCGAGCGGGAAGGGAGCCAACAATGGCGGGCTAATTTGAAGGGGGACAGCTAGTACTAGCTACCCTGACAAAAGTAGTCTTCGCCTGCGCAAAGCTCTGGTGGTGACGCCGTCTTGGGCTCCACGATGACCTCCGTCTTGCAGTCCTTCTGGTCTTGGTCTTGTTGCACCGAAATGGCAACCTTTGCCTGATGCCTCGGTACTCCGCGGCTGCGCTTGCCCCCTTTGCACCAAAGAGGAAAGGAGGACACTGCGCGGGCTGGCACCCGCCTGGCGCCCTTGGTCGTCATGGCTTGCGTCACGGGAACCTTGTGAGGTACCCCGCCTTGATCTCTCCGCCTCCTCGTGAGCTAGCCTGATGAGGCCGTGCCTGAGGAAGCTCCGCGTCGTCCGCCCCGCGAGGCTTGGCCCCTCGCGAGGGTCTTTGGTTTGTGTTGGTGAAGATGGGCCGTGCTGGGCCCCCCTTTGAGCCACGCCGCAGGCCGCAGGCAGGCAAGTCTGGGGACCCCCGTTCCCAGAACACCGACAAATAGACGGTAAGTTATTCACGGGGAAACCCTTGTTGAGCGTTTTTGCGAGAGAGAGAGAGAGTTTGCGTGTGTGATATTTCTAGAGACTGAGGCAATGATAACAGATTCTTTGTGTCTATGTGTGTGGAGGATAGAGAGAGACATGTACATGGGGCTTTGTGTTGTGTAACATGGAGACACATATACATAATTAGAGAGTGAGTGTGCGAGATACACATGCGGACATGGGGAGAGATGAGGATCCAGATTAATGGGTGTTTGTGCGTGTCTGTGTGTGTTTGTGCGTGCGTTTGTGTGTGAGAGGGAGTGTGTTTATGTGGAGTAGAGAGATCACTAATGATGTAAACCTAGTATAAGGGAAGGGGGAATGGTGTGACATGTGCAGTAGCAAGATAGCATGGGTGCGGGCGAGGGGAGCAGACTATTTGGAAGAGACGTCGATTGTGTGTGGGAGAGGGGTGTGAGAGCGAGAGAGAGAGAGAGAGCTAGCAACGGAGAGAGAGAGAGGAATAGAGGGGGCGAGAGAGGGGGCGTTTGTGTCCATAAATGGCGTATAGATAGGGAGACAATGTTGATGTTGTTTGAAATTGGCCTATGTACGGAGACGCAAGGGAAGCGAGTCATCGTGTGTGTGATAGGGACTTCATGAGAGATCTAGAATATATGGTGTAGAGAACAATGTGCGAGATCGAGAACGATGATACATTAGGGAGCTATGGAAAGAGTCACGACATATATGTATACAAGGAGGAGCTGGGGCGGGTCCGCATGTGGGAGAGATAGAAAGAGGAGAGTGGTGCACAAGGAGACAAAGTGTGCTTGTTTTGCAGTTGGGGTGGTGTGTGAGATGAGTGTGCGAGAACCACATAACTAGGGAGATAGACGTTTGGGGGCGACGTTTTGTGTGTATGGGAAAGATACACTCTACATAGTGCGTGTGCTTGGGAAAGAGAGATGCCGGGAGACCTAGCTAGAGAGTGGGGGAAGAGATGTGTGCATGCCCAAGAGATAAAGTGATAGAGATCTATATTGGGGTCTGGACTTTAGAAGAGAGAGGGGTGTTAATGTGCTCGTGTGTTGGTGTTTGGGGGAGAGAACGACTTCTCTGTGTGTGTGTGGGGGGGGGGGGAGGGGCGATGAGGGGGGGGGGGGGGTTGCTTCAGATAAAGAGTGAGGTGTCTATATTTGAGGGACTTTAGCGTAATTGAGATATACATGGTCAATAGTGTGTGCACTCAAGGTTGATCAATTTGTTTCACAGTTTGGACTATGAGATAACGATACTTTTGAACATGCGTGATATACTTTGATGTACCAAAATTACAAACCTAAGATTGGAATTTTGGAATTCGACTCCATCATTAGCTTTTGTAATTCATTTAAACGGAGGTACATTTTTAAGCCGGGATTTCGTGATTTCAAATTCATATATCAAACCTAGAGATATACACATACGAGCATGTTCAAACTTTATAATCATCCACTTTATTCATACACATACACATTTTTGCTTTTGTCATCATATTTAGGATAAACACATATGGAATTTCATTTGAATTGGACCATATGATGGTATTTGCTTGTAGTAGCTCAATGATCCATATTTGAATTGAATGCACAATCTAAGTTTCGAGTTGGAGACATTGATTTTCAAAACTTGCAGTTTTTTTGCGTGCAAAACAAACAAATTCGCGACCATGATATCATAGTCGGCCGTACAAGAGCGGAATATAATTTCAGGCGCCAAAAGCTTTCAAACTTCCCGCTCACATCGAAATATCTCGTGCTCGGAAGTTTAGCCCTGCGATATTCCTATTTTACCCCTGCCACATGAACGGAAAAAGGGCTTCTTTGGTAACTCCATTGTTTTCCCCTCTTTGCCCCCAACATTCTTCCCCAGAGCCCCTCCCCTTCCCCTCCCCGACCCCCCTTAACCACGGCAAGCCGCCGAATCTAGTCCTCCGCCGCAGCGGTGGACCTCACACCCCGATGAATCTACCTTCCGCAGCTTGGGACCCCCAACTGCCAACTCACCACTTCACCGGAGCCGCTTCAACGACTGGCTTGTACACCGCTCCAGATGTCCTTGACCGCCATCATGGTCCACCGCACCGGATCTGCTTAACCGACACTGTCGTGGAATTGTCACAACAGATGTCCTAGTGTGAGGACTTAGTCGTGAGGCCAACGCATCTTTGCAGTAGCTTGAGAGGGATTGAGCAGAATCGAGAGACGCAACACAAGACAAGGATTTAGACAGCATCGGGCCCCGGGAAACATCATCCGGTAATAGCCCTACATGCTGTTTGTGGCTAGATCTCATTATACTCATGAGGGAGTCGCCACATAAGTCGGCTCCCCCTTTGTGTCTAGCCCTAGAGATTGTTTCTTGTTGCTTGCCCCTCTTTGGAGAGCCCTGCCCCTCCTTATATATGTTGAAGGGGCA
The DNA here is from genome assembly GCF_056163025.1 of Triticum urartu. Lineage (NCBI taxonomy): Eukaryota > Viridiplantae > Streptophyta > Magnoliopsida > Poales > Poaceae > Triticum > Triticum urartu. The sequence goes on from NC_141878.1 coordinate 490,152,569, forward strand.
GGTTACATGTAGAGTCCTATTAGGATTAGGACTAGTCTATTACAAGTGGAGTCCTAGTCCTGCTTCCTATATAAGGGAATATCCCTATTCCTTTCCTCGTAAACCGGCCCACCATTAACATGAACCGGCCTTCTGGGCCTTGGGCCTTGTCATCTGTCTGACCCGCCCGCCGGGTCACCAGTGAGTCATAATGTTCAGGCGGGTTGCTTGTAAACAACCAGGTCAGGGCGGGTCGCCAGTGAATCGCCAAGTGTCAACCGGGTCTCAAGTAAACCGCCAAGTCCGGCCGGGTCATACCGCGGGGTATATCCCCGACAGGCGCCCTCGTCCACCACAGTGTAGGCCCTTCACTGACTCCCTCGTCCGTCCCTTCGCTGGCCCTTCATACAAGCCCTCGTCTGCCACAATAGATCCGCCTCACCGAAAGCACTGTACAACGCACCCGCCGAAGCCTTCGTCCACTGCACTGGACCCGCTCCACGGACGCCATATTCAACTCCACCAGCCCTGCTTTACCAACGCTGCAGCCTCATCAGGTTATTTCGATCTGTACTCCTTCGGTTTTTCTCTTTACCATGCAACTGTTCACTTACCACAGATGAGCTTTCTTGTATTTCGACAGGTGCCGCAACCGTAGCACCAGAGCCGCTTCAGCGACAGCGACAGCCGGCCCAAACTCAACCGCAACAGGAGCACCATCGACGATCCTTAGCTATCAAGTATGCCAATGATACCCATACGCCGCCGAGAATTAGGTACTATTATCCAACGGCCGGCGCCTATGTTCACTTTCTTAGCATAAGCACCGCACCTTTGAATTTCTTCAGGGCATCATTCAGTTTTTCATGAGACGTGTTATTCTGCTTGCACCTGTAGGGCCATACTTCTGGTAGTGAACATGTTACATGTGCTAAATTACATACCAGTGCACATATAGTTAATATGCTTTAGTTTTGTCCTAAGTATTACTATACTTCCTAGATATCACTGCCTACTATTTTACTTCTTGCATGCTATATTTATGATAATGGTTCCATCAGACTGCTTCATGTTCTCTATGCTTAATTACACATCAGCAAACTAGCATGTGGTTCCGCTGGTATTTGTTTGTTTTACCCTACATTTTCTGATGCTAGCTATTACATCACTGCTACGAGCCTCTGTTCATTACTTTTTTGTGTGTTCTTGATCTTCCCAAGTTGCATGACTAATTTGATGCTTCTATTAACTATGGAGCTGCCAACCCCATAAAGCAAAATATTTGTTCTTATGGGGCTGGCACCTCGAACAAGCATAAAAATAAAGGGAAGCAGATATATTGTCGTGTATGCACACACCCTTCTTTCATTAGTTTAGATGAACCATTGATGATCAATTCAAACCAGTGCATGCGATTAAAATTAATTTTACCTAAATAGAGGGTGTAGAATAAACTACAACAAGTAGATTTGCAACCACGGGATGCTGAAGATATCTTCAAAGAACATTGCAACAACAGCGAGGCTTCACAGCAACATATGGTAAGCCAGTGTGTTTTAGTACATGTGAAATGTAATGCATGTGGGCTGCTTTCTTGGCTTGTGCCCTCAACCTGTAATCCTATAGAATAACAAATAGTTCAGTTGTCTGCTTTGCTATATTGCTTGATTCGAATGCTTGTTTGTTACTTGTTACGCTATACCTGAGTTGGCCAATATGTCAGGAGTGCCTGCTGTACTATCATAAAGAAATGCATGCCTAGTTCATTTCAGTCCTTAACTTTTCCTCTGAACTTCATCACAAGACTATCTACGTAGTTTATATGAGGCCACACTGTTAAGTGCTTTCTCAGATTATTTCAACTACTTAGTTGCCTTGGCAACTTAAATATAGCGGTGGTACACTCCCTTTCAACTAGGGATGTCATCTGGGTCCCGTTTAATCCCGATTAAAGTCCACTAGTGGTATGATAGTTCAAAAGAGTTTTTGTTTTTTGAGGAAAATGAACCAGGGAGCTAGCAAAAACTAACTAGATGGGACTAGTGGATGTCGTTTATTTTCCACTTACATCCCTAGTTTCATCTTACCATTTTAATTTCTTTTCGGCTGATGCTACTTCGAACCATTTAAATATAGCTTGTCATGCTCAGCAATAATTCGTATGTCGTTTACCATGTAAGCTTACTGCCTGGATCATGCGATAACTATCTCTTACTTATGTCCAGCGGAAACCTTTCATGATGCCATTCACACTAGGACACAACGTACAACCCTAGAATATATTTGTGGAAGCAGTGCGCCATCCATGTTACCAGATGGTAGTAGTTCAGAGGAAACACCGCCGGAGAGCAGTCTGAGCATAGATATTATAGTTCTTGAGGCTCTATTAGAGGCAGAAATAGATGGTGTGGCTGCCATGAATGAGGTAATCTCGATCTTGAAGCTGGAAATTATGCAATTAGCTGCATGCATTATGCAAGCAACCCAAGAATTGGAGGAGGTAAGAATGTTGCATTTGAAGATGGAGGAGGTCCTGGTGCTTCTGCTATCTGAAGCCCAGGGTAATCCCAGTTCTTCTTTAGATAGCAGTTGAAATTGTCATTAGATTATTGTACTTGCATGGTGTGTCATGTCTCTGAATGGATTATGTTGTAAGACCCCCTATGTTGTCCATGTGTTATAATGATCCGAATTTTTTAGGCGAGGTAATCCTCAGTACTTGTATGATTGACATAAGGTGAATTGTTTTTCATGTGAGCATATTGTATTGGATGAAATAACTGTTTGACTCAAAGTGTATCCAACCTACTGAATTTGAAGATCACGGCATTTCTAAATCATAATCATATATAAAGGTGGAATAAATCTTTGTTGTGGTTTTGAAGAAATAAATAACAACACATAGAATTATCTGTGGATATTCGTAATCGACTAAAAATTGAATTTGGATTTAGTTGCCAGGGCCCAGGGCAAACGTGAATGCTAATTCTCCCAAGTTTTGAATGAAGCGGCTAAACACCCACTATCATTTGTGGGCTGCCCGAAGTAAGTGTTTGCGAGATGGAAATTATTGTCTACCCCTGACACTTGACATCCTTATCGACCGGATTTACACTGCTGTCGATAGGCGTAGACTAGTAAATTTAATCAGATGTGACACCACGGCCTCTGAGCCCATTCAGACACGGTGGGCGCCAAATGTGGGCAGCAAAACACATTTGATTCAAGCTCGTCCGAAAGACATGTGTCTCTCCCTCCATTTCCCCATTCATCCACGGTGGGCGGCAAAACAAACTCTCCATGTCCGAAATCGATGTAGGCTAATATTTTAAATAGGGGTAGATGTGTAACTTCCCTCAGACGTGACACAACCGCCCTACCTGTTAGCCCCGTTCATACACCGTGGGCGCCACCCGTGGGCGGCAAAACACCCTCTCCTCGCCTGAAATCGTTACCAGCAAATATTTGGGAGATGCGAGATTACCGTCCTATCCCCAACCGACATGATGTCTGAAATTTTAAACAGGGCATAATTTCGTAACTTTCCCACATTTCAGACAAGTGCGTCCCAAAGTTTGAGATCCCCCTCCCCCCTCCATTTCCCCATTCATACACCGTCGGCGCCACGACAACCTCCCCACTGCGGCCAGCCTCCTCCATCCGCCACCCCATCCTCCACCTTGCCGGAGCCGCTACCCCTACCCCGTCGTCCACTGCAAGAGATGGACATCTCTCATCCACGACGCCAGACCAGGATCCTTTCATCGTGTCGTCTCGCTTCATTGGCTCCATCGTCCACTTTGATGTTGCCGCTCCTACGACCGCCTCGCCCACGGCAACATGATTTATCCCCCAACCCAGCCGTCTACCATCTAAAGTCTTCTTCCCCGCCGCCGACAGCCATCGCACCCGCAGCACCCTCAACGTATCAGCAGGGGCCTACACGGTGTCGCAAGAGAGGTGGTACTCTTCCATATGTGCTTAAGTTATTGATCTCACCCAGAAAATAGATCTTAAATTGTTTACTGTACTTTTCTTGTCCATACCAAATCATAGTAGCTACCTGAATGCAAACATTGGTTGCGAAGTAGCTTTGTCCGGTTTGCACCTTCAGATCCGCCATGTCACGGTCACTATACTCGTAAAGCTTATGGTTTCCCCCCTTTATATTCACTACCATCATCGTAGGTGTTTCCCTGCTTCGTGTCGTGCTAGCACTGCTCCTCAAGACCTCAACACATCAAGCGAAACAACACGCCACTCATAATTCCAAAGCTTACGTGTTGAAATACGAATCTGATATGATGCTCATATTACTAAAACAGAGAATGTTTAATTGGTCACCTAATGTTCCTATATTCATTTCGAAAAGCATGTGCGCCAGCCACTGGTCCAGCTAGTTCCACTTTCCTGATTTTACTCTTGATGCTTAGGGTTTTCCCCTTTTATCTACTCTACTATGATCTGCATAGGTGCTTTATGTCATACTAGCATTACTCCACCCTTCAAGATAAACAACACAACACTCAAAATTCCAAAGCTTAGTTGTTCAAATATGATTGTGATATGATACTGATATTAGTTAACAGACACATTTAATTGGTTAGCTAAAGGTCCCACTTGAGTTTCCAAATGCATGTCCCGACATATAGAGAGACAGCAGAATTGCATTTCTTTGTCACTTGTTGACTATACTTTCTTCTTCATACCAAGTCTTAGTTGTTATTTCAAAGCAAATATCGGTTGCTAACTACCCTTTGCGCAGTTTGCAGCTTCAGAACTGCCATCCCACTGCCACGGTCAACACTATACTCACCATGCTTACGGTTTCCCCATTTTATGATGACCACGATCAACCTACGTGGTTCGTGTCGTAATAGCACTGCTCCACCCATCGAGCTAAACAATCTTAGATGTACAAATTCAAATATGATATTATGCTGATATTAGTAAAACTGATAGATGTTTAATTGGTAAGCTAAATGTTCCTACTTTAGTTTCGAAATGCAGGTGAGCCACATATGGAGAGACCAGAAGGAATAGTATTTCTCTATGCGCTCTGGTTCACCATGGGTGGCCAACCGACATTGTATAGAAAGACTTGTAATATCTTCAATCTCCTTGCTCTTCTGCTCTTCTTTAAGATGATCCTCTTCTCTTGCGGTCGACTAGTCAGGTCGAGTTATTCTCCCTTAGTATATTTTGAATCTGTCAGGTCAGGTTGACTTGTTCTTCTTTACTATATGTTGAAGCTGTCATCTGTGAAGTATCATCACTTTTGGAGCTCTCATATTTTGAGTAGTAGGCCACATTATATTAATGCACACACCAAATTACAGCATGCATGGCACCTCTTAGAAGAATTGCAGAGATAGCACAAAGGGGTTTATAGGGAGGAAGTATTGGATTAGAATCACTTCTGCATTACAAAGATAATCTCACTTGTTTTTATGTTTTCATTCATGTCAGGTATTGAACATTATCAAAATGAATATGAGAATGGGCGCACGAGAGGAATATTGCGGAACGATCCACTGGCTAACAAACTTGGCATGGTGGAGGATGGCCTATCTTATTCACCCATCAAGGTGCATGCTCTAACTTGGCAAGGTTGTATTGGTCGCACATATTTTGCATCTGACCTCTTGCATTACTTCAAATTTGTTACACCATCTGATTAGTTTAAGCATCATATATGAGTATATGCCATACCTATCCATTTTCTGTACCTATTCCATGTGTCGTCATACTATGTTTTTCCAGTGAAATGTTGTTCTTTCGTAATAGATGTCCAAAAGGAAGAGGGTGATTGCATATCCTCAAGGAGTACAAACTAGGAATTTGGAAAAGGTAGTGATACCTGTTAAATCAGATAGATCAGCAGCCACAGAAAACACATGCCCAACTGTAACAAACTTTACCCCTACTCTAGTGGCCAAACCCCTATTAGAACTGCTGACAGCCCAGCGTCAGGTACTGTCTATGATATCAATTCAAAATTTGAACTCCTAAATTTATGCATGTGCCTTACCTTCTCTCTTGTATGAAAACTAATTTCAGATGAATCTCCTTGCTCAAAGGATCATAGGATCTCACGACAATACTGGGCTCTGCATTGCTCTTGTCAGTACCTCTTGCCCTTTGTCACCATACATACACTCTTTGCTGTTTGATTATGTAGCGTCACTGTAAATGTTTGCTTCTTTATCCTTCCTTTGCTTGAAATTATAAGATCTATATTTACTCTTAGATAAATGTAGAATTAACACAATGGTTATGAAGTTTTGGATTGCTCATGTAAGTACCTGTTGTCATGTACTCCCTCTATATCGAATTAATTGTTGATCAATTGTATGTATTTAGAACTTAATAGTGCTAGAAACATCCATTTGAGCAACAACTAATAACGGACGATGGTGGTATTACTGTACATGCATCACGAGATAGTTAATTGTCTAGCATTACTCTCCATCTTATCTGCCCTGCCCTCCACTTTCTCCAAATTATCATATCTACATTTACTCTTACCTAAATGTTGAATAAAGCCAATGCCACTGGACATGTTGATGTCTGCATTCCTCTTGTCAGTACCTTTTGCCTTGTAATGTTGTACTTAATTAATTGCTATTTGATTATGTATCATCAGTCTGCACCTGAGCTTCATTATCCTCTATTTCTTCCAATATTATTTGATCTATATTTACTCTTTGCAAAATGTAGAATAATGGCAACGCTTATAAAGAATTTTCTTTGGGGAATTTATTGAATTATCTTTCCATCAACATGGAGAAGGGCTTTGTCTAGCCCGTGTTAACATGTAATGTAAGTTCATCCTTCTCAAGCCTTCAAACTTTGTTCTAGTATAGATTTGGATAGGCATAATTTCCTCCACTGCTATTTACATCTGATTGGATGTTTGCAACAACTACCAGTTATAAATTGTAGTTGTAAAAACATGTTCCTTATGCAGAACAGATCCATTTATTTGCTTATATAATTGTGAAACCTATTACGTGTCTCCTTGTTTCTCATTCAGAGTCGTATCTCTTATGCCAGGCAGAACTTTAGGAAAGATAGTGAGCCAAACCATCTTGAGGACAGTGAGATGACCCCAAGGTCGTGTCTCGATGAAGACAGTGAGTTGAAGCTACTCACCAGCAGGCGTGAGACAACCTCTGTGTAGTCACTGCCTCAATCAATTCGACTTCTTCAGTCTCAACTTAAAGCGGAAAGGTTTGCTTCAGCCTAGCTCCGACTTGAAGTCAAAGATGTAATTAATATGTCAGGGGACTGCCTTGTGCACTATGGTGCCATACAGCTAGGGATGAAGCATCTATCGTTGACACAACTGAGGTCTCATCAGCTTGTTCGGCTGCTTGCGGGGCCCTAGCTTGCCAGTTCTATTGCCTTCCGAAGTACGCTCAATTTCGTATATTCTTTTGTCGGCGCGTTTATATGCACTAGTGGCGACCTTTGATGCCCAGTGTATGTAATCCACGGTCATGTGCACTTTATTATCACCGGGTAGCGAACTTTGATTCCTAATATGCCGTAATTTCTTTGTTGTATAGTCTAGGTTTATTCTTTGGTCAGTATGCTGTAATTTAGGCCGGAAGGTTCAGTGGATCTCAGTGTTGTCGGTCTTTAGGCCGGCTCATTACTCATATGGGCCAAAACGTGGCCCTATAATCATCTTGGGCCATTATCAGGTCTAAACCTATAGTAGTTTCCCGCCTTTAACAGGCCATGGGCTACATATTTACTATAGTGACACTTGCCTTCCTACGGGCCATAGAAACAATGGGCCTTCTACGAGCCGTAGAAACAATGGGCCTTCTACGGGCCGTAACATCAATGGGCCTTAGACGGGCCGTATGCTCGATTGGCCAAACATGGGCCAAAAACAAACCGCATTATGGCCATAAGCGGGCTAGAGTTGGAGTCATCCGTTCATGGGCCGACCATAACGGGCCGTCGTTAATAGGACGTATTTGATGATGCTATGAAAATGGACCAACGTATTAACGGGCCACAAACGGGCCGACTGTAACCACGGGCTGAATTTAGCCAACAAGCAGAAAATGGTAGTAACGGGCCGTAAATAACCGAATGCTAGAAATGAGCCCAAGAATAAATGGGCCCTAAGAAGGCCGAAAGATAACATGGGCTGCAAACGGCTGAGGGAGTCCTGGATAAGGTGGTATCCGGACAGCCGGATTATATCCTTTGGCCGGACTTTTGGGCTATGAAGATACAAGATTGAAGACTTCGTCTCGTGTCCGGATGGGACTCTACTTGCCGTGGAAGGCAAGCTAGGCAGTACGGATGTGTATATCTCCTCCTTTGTAACCGACCTTGTGTAACCCTAGCCCCCTCTAGTGTCTATATAAACCAGAGGGTTTTAGTCCGTAGGACAACATACAATCATACCATAGGCTAGCTTCTAGGGTTTAGCCTCTCCGATCTCGTGGTAGATCAACTCTTGTACTACTCACATTATCAAGAATAAATCAAGTAGGACGTAGGGTTTTACCTCCATCAAGAGGGCCAGAACCTGGGTAAAACATCGTGTCCCCTGCCTCCTGTTACCATCTGCCTAGACGCACAGTTCGGGACCCCCTACCCGAGATCCGCCGGTTTTGACACTGACATTGGTGCTTTCATTGAGAGTTCCACTGTGCTATCGCCAGAAGGAAGGATGTCTCGTCTTTAAAGATGGTACTACTGTTGGGGGAGCTTTGGCTGTCGTCCAAACTCTCCGGCTAGGCGGTTTCATCATGACCGCCTGTTCGGCCGCCGCGCCAACGATGACCTCTCGGGTAATCGAAAACAGCCTCCACGTCAAATCAGCACTCGCTGAACAGATGGATCCAATGGAGCTCGCCTCCCTAAATGAGCTCTTGGATCGCATCGCTGCCCTGGGAGTTGCTACGGACTATGATAGGATTGGTCTTAAACCCGATCAAAGGGAGATTAACTCTCCGCCGGTCACCCATCATATTGAAGTGGTGGAGGAACAATGCGGCGACCTCTCCTCCATATTGAGGACCAACTATGTCCGGATTCCTGAGCTCTCCGAGCCGGATACCTGTTCGCGGGAGGACAACATCCAATCCCTGAACTTAGAGTCAGGCAGCAGGATAGGATTATCGGGCAACACCCCGGAACCAGAATTTCCAAAATTGGAAATTCCTCGGCCCCTGGATCCCAGATCGGGTAAGGGTTCGGATTCAATTCCACCCACCCACCCAAACATAAGCGATCTTTCCCACATCAGGCAAGAGCCCCAAGAAACAGTACACCACTATTGGGTCAGATTCCTCCTTGCGATGAATAAGAGGTTAAGGACTGTCGCCAGGAAGACGCAATCTTATTTTTCTGCAATAATTGCACGGACAAGGGAATCCTTAACGCCATAAATCGCCATGAGATATCACGCTTCGCTGACTTGGCGTCCATAGTACAAAAGTACTGTGCGATGGAAAGTGCCTGGAAAACCGTAACAAACTTTTGGGATAATCCGGCCCTAAATACGAACCCAGTCTGAAATAAAAGGGTGCACTATCAAAAGACACCCGGGTCAACTACCAAAAAGCAAAAACCCTCTATTGGGCATGGAACCATACTGGAGGGATGGCTCAATGGACCCTGTAAAATTCACAGTACAGAGGGCGCCATACCAACACATAGCCTTAGAGCATGTTGGATACTCCGGCAGGTAGCCAAAAGTGGCGAGGATCTCCTAATTCCAGAAGCCACAGAGCACCATCCCAGAAATACCAGTACGGTATTAACGGTCTTCGAGACCTTCGCATCAAATAATAGGCAAAAGTGAACACTCCGCAGCCTTGCCGAAATCTACCACGTGGCGACAATAAACCCATGGAGTGACACGGTATTACTTTCAATGCCAGTGACGAACCTAAATTCCGAACAGCCCGAGCACCAGCTGCATTGGTCCTCAGTCCAACTGTGGATGGCTTTCGACTCACCAAGGTACTCATGGACGGTGGCAGCGGATTAAACCTGATGTATGAGGAAACCCTTCAAAAATGGAAATAGACTGGAACCGCATCGAGCGAAGCAGCACAACCTTTAGAGGAATAATCCCCAGTCGGGAAGCGTGCTGTACAGGCAAAATCACACTAGATGTGGTGTTCGGCACGCCAGAGAATTATAGGTCCAAAGAGATTACGTTCCAAGTGGCCCCGTTCAGTAGCGGTTACCACGCCCTGTTAGGGCGGGAGGCGTTCACAATCTTCCAAGCCATACCCCATTACGGGTACATTAAGCTCAAAATGCCCGGGCCCAATGAAATTATCACTCTTTCTAGTGATCTGGACACAGCACTCGACGCCGAAAACAAGACAACCGCATTGGCCCTCGAGGCATTATCCGAAGCCCTCGCGGTCGAGGAACTGACTGCACTGCGCTCCACGGTGGATAGGGACGACGTGATACTTGATAAGAGATCCAAGTCTACCTCCTTTAAACCAGCGGATGAAACAGTCAAAATCCAAGTCCATCCAACGGACCCTACAAAAACAGCCACTATCGGGGCATGGTTAAGCCCCGCGGTGGATGCCACACTATGAGATTTCCTGCGCGAGAATTGGGACATATCCGCCTGGCATCCCTCAGATATGCCAGGAATCCCACGCAGGCTGGCCAAGCACAGCCTCAATATCCTAAAAGGATTCAAACTGGTCAAGCAGGCTCTTCGGCGTTTCTATGCACCTAAGAGACAAGCTATGGGAGAGGAACTAGCCAAGTTATTGGAGGCCGGATTCGTTAGAGAAATAAAACACCCTGACTAGCTAGCAAACCTGGTGATGGTACCAAAGAAGGATAAATCCTGGCGCCCGTGCGTCGATTTCAAGGACCTCAACAAGGCCTACCCAAAGGATCCCTTCCCCCTCCCTCGCATCGATCAAATTATCGATGCTACCGCAGGACACGACTCACTGTGTTTCCTTGACGCATACTCCAGCTACCACCAAATTAAGATGGCGGAGCCCGACCAAGCTGCAACGGCATTCATCACACCATAGGGCCCCTTCTGCTTCAACACAATGCCCTTTGGGCTCAAAAACGCCGGCGCAACATATCAGCGCATGATTCAGACATGTCTAGCAAATCAGATCGGCAAAACAGTGGAGGTATACATAGATAATGTGGTCGTTAAAACCAAGCATGTCGACTCCCTAGTAGACGACTTGAGACTCACATTCGATAACCTCCGAATATATGACATCAAGCTCAACCCGGGAAAATGCGTTTTTGGCGTGCCTGCCGGAAAGCTCCTGGGCTTCATTGCATCCGATAGAGGAATTGAAGCAAATCAGGCCAAGATCCGAGCTCTGTCACAGTTGAATATCCCAACAGACCTCAAACAAATCCAAAAATTAACCGGATGCATGGCGGCTCTAAGCCGCTTTATCTCCCGCCTGGGAGAAAAGGCATTACCCCTTTATCGCCACCTACGGCGCACCGAACACTTCGAGTGGACGGATGCCGCCACAGCCGGATTGGAAGAAATAAAAGCCATATTAGCAACCAACCCAGTCCTGGCCGCGCCAAACATTGGCGAACCAATGTTGTTGTACATTGTGGCGACCCATCAAGTTGTGAGTGCAGTGCTCGTCGTCGAACGAGAAACGGACGGTCATAAATTCCCCCTTCAAAAGCCGGTCTACTATGTATCCATTGTCCTTACTCCATGCAAGTCACGGTACCCGCATTATCAAAAGATAACATACGCGGTATTCATGGCATCCCAGAAACTGTGACACTACTTTCAAGAGTGTTCGATAACAGTAGCCTCGGAAGTGCCAATTAATGATATTATAAGCAACCGCGACGCCACGGGCCGGATTTCCAAATGGGCCATTGAGCTCCTCCCGTTCGACATAACTTACAAGCCACGGCGAGCCATTAAGTCGCAAGTACTGGCCGACTTTGTCGCCGAATGGACGGAAGCCAAACTCCCTAAAGAGTACGGCGCGTATTCCAACTGGATCATGCACTTCGACGGCTCTAAAATGTTGGCTGGTCTGGGGGCTGGCGTCGTTTTGACGTCCCCAACCGGAGATACGGTTCAATACGTACTCCAGATAATGTATACGGACTCCAGCAACGCAGCCGAATATGAGGCCCTTTTACATGGTCTCCGGATGGCAGTATCCATGGGCATTGAACGCCTAGAGGTGCGGGGGGATTCGAACCTCACAATATACCAAATAAATGGAAACTTTGATGCCAAGGATCCGAAAATGGCGGCCTATCGCAACACCGTCCTAAAAATATCAGCTCGGTTCGAGGGGCTCGAATTTCACCATGTAGCCCGGGAAAACAATCAAGCGGCAGATGTCCTCGCACGCATCGGTGCAAAACACGATGCAGTCCCCCCCAACATATTTTTGGAGAGGTTGTTCAAGCCATCCGTGGTATGGGAAGGGGAACCCAGCAATAATAGCCCGGACCCAACCGCAGTGCCTGATACCGAACACTCTGACATAATCGGAGGCTCTGCCACCGAAATAACATCTTCAACCCATGTTATAATGGCCGTCATCGCCCCGTGGACAGAACCATTCCTGGCCTACCTAACTAGGCAGGAACTCCCCGAGGATCAAAATGAGGCACGCTGCATAGTGCGGTGATCTAAAGCCTATAAGGTCCATGAGGGAGAGCTTTATAAGAAAAGCACCACCAGAGTCCTTCAAAGGCGCATCTCCGAAGAGGAACGGCGGAAGCTTCTGGCTGAAATTCATGCCGGACTCGGCGGTCACCATGCCGCAGCCCGAGCTCTTGTAAGCAAGGCCTTCCCTACAGGATTCTATTGGCCAACGGCCCGAGCAGATGCACAGGACTTGGTCCAACGTTGCGCCAGTTGCCAGCTCTTTGCAAATCAAAGCCACATGCCACCCACCGCCCTCCAAACAATCCCCATTACGTGGCCCTTCGCGGTCTGGGGGCTTGACATGGTTGGACCCCTTAAAGGGGGAACCCACAAGAAAAAAAATACTTACTAGTCATGGTGGATAAATTCACCAAATGGATAGAGGCCAAACCTGTTAAAACAGCCGAATCCGGACCAGTGATAGACTTCATATTTGGGGTCGTACACCGTTATGCCGTCCCCCACAGCATCATCACTGACAATGGCACAAACTTCACAGCCGATGAGGTAAAAATCTGGTGCAGCAAAATGGGCATCAAGCTCGATTATGCTTCAGTCTATCACCCACAAACCAACGGTCAAGTCGAGCGAGCAAACGGTCTTATAATGAGCGGCATTAAACCCAGATTAGTGCGTTCCTTAACGGAGTCTAACACACACTGGGTAGAGGAGCTCGACTCCGTACTCTGGGGCTGCGGACCACGCCGAATCGTAGTACCGGATATACACCCTTCTTTATGGTGTACGGCGCAAAGGCAGTCTTGCCCTATGACATAGTTCATGACTCACCTCGAGTGCGCATGTACGAAGAAAGAGAAGCCGAGCTCGATCGGCAGGACAGTCTGGACACCCTGGAGGAGGAGCGCGATGTAGCCAAAGCCCGTTCCGCATTTTATCAGCAACAGGCTCGCAGATACCAAAGCAGAGAAGTACGGGCCAAAACTTATAACGTTGGCGAACTAGTTCTACGCCTGCCGGATAAGAAAAAGAACAAGCTCGAGCCCAAATGGGAAGGTCCCTTAATTATTGACCAAGTTCTGACCGGTGGAGCGTACTGACTGCGGGATGCATCGACTAGTCGACTCAAGCCAAACCCATGGAACGCGGCCAGGCTCCGAAGATTCTATGCCTAGCACCGGACTCTATGTTCGCCCCCCCCTTGTCCATTTTTTGCATATACATTATCTGTCTTGTTTTTCTTTCTTCCTTTCTTTTATTCTTTATCTAGGCCTTCAAGGGCCAACTTGTGCCTCGCTTGCACATTATAGATGCGCTAGCCGCGCTCATCATACCTGGGGGCTTCTTTCACAGAAGCTTAATTATTTATCTGGGCCTCAGGCCCCGCACATGTGTCATGCTTCCGCATGTACCTTTTTCGCCATTATATGCATCAATATGACTTAAGTTTTGGCCAAGCTGGGTTGCCTAGCTCTTGTATTTGTGCCCTACGTTCCCGTTAATTTGGCTAGGGCATAAGGGGAGGACCTCTGTGATTGTTACTGCCAGGTCAGCGGGATGTGTACCTCAGACTGGGTGAAGCCGAAAGCTAGCGTTCTTAAGGGAATATTCGGTCGGTGAACAAAAGATGATTTTTATTTATTGTCTATATCTGCCCCTAGATGTTTTTCCTGCGTTTCCTATCGCAGTCCGGACATGCACTTTAGGGCATGCTTACCCACGGAAAGGAACCCTTAACGGAACTATTCTCCCTGGAAGATGTTTCTTACTACCCATGTAATATAACATAACTAGTTGGGCACTTGTCTGTTCAAGCACTAATGACCCCTACGCCTGGTCTCCACGCATACCCCGGTTCTTATATAACTGAGCGGGTATTCAGATACACTCCGGACTATCGGGTCCCGAGGTTGAAGCGAAAAGGTCCGCCAAGACAAATGATCTACAATCCGGCTAGAAGGCATTATACATGTCACTTTCATTACATAGTCATGCAGACCGACTAAATTCCACTTCTATACCATCCAACAGGCGGTCTAGCTTACAATCCTATTGGGAATACTTTGCGGCTAATTCTACTTGCCCATAAACTAAGCTAACGGGGATCTCTTTTCCGTCGGGCCCCACAGGTCCGACCTCGGCCATGTGATTTGGGTCTGCCTTGGTATACCGCGTCCTCACCATGGCCCGGGATTCTCTGGCACCCTGTCGGCAGACTGATATCTTCCATAATCGGAAGCGCCGCCGTTCTCCCTTGAGCTTCTCCGCATGCTCTGCAACACCCTCTGGCAGGGAGACGGACGGCCACAAGGCCTGGGCAACACCCTGCATCACCTGCCGAACTTGTTCGTGCAGATGTGACAGCTCGGATAAAAGATCACCCGCAGACCCGGCATTTCCTCCGCGGGACGACCCGTCAGCATACCTACAAACATAACGCTGTTAGTCGGCTTCTTTGCCGAACTCCTTTAAAAGGATTCGTTCAAGCACTTAATGAAAATGCCGCAACGAAGCCGCTTATTCTCCTTCTCGGAGTCTGCAAGCTGGCCCCGAACGTCTTTTAGTTCCATGCTCAGCTTAATATTGGCGTCTTGGAGATTGTTTTTCTCCCACCTAACCTCAGTCAGCACGCGTTTGCCAGCCTCTAGCTGTCGCATAACATGCTGGTCCTCCGGATTTTCTCTGGATTCATCTGCAACATCTGTTGTTAGATCTGCAGCCATGCTGCACATTATGGTAACCATCATTCTTTAAAGTAAATGTTACCAGCAGGTGACTTTTTCGGTTCCTGCAATGCGGCCACAGCAGCCCGCAGTTGGGTCTTGCATTCCTCTAGCTCCTGTGACAGCCTAGTATTCTTCTCTTTAAGAACCTGCACAATAAAGATGATACTTAAATCAGTTCTGCTAACTGTTTCAAGTCTCAGGAGCTACTGATACATATAAATCGTCAGATTTACTTACCCGTACATCCTTTACATACTGATCCGTGGCTCTGGCTAGACCATCTTGAGCAGCTCGGAGGTACGCCTCTCCAGAATTGAAGGCATCAAATGCCTCTGGTGAGAAACAAGCGTCACGGAGTACGGCTCGGCGGCGCCTATGATTCATGGTGCTTTCCACCTCTGAGTTTGTAGCAGATAATCTATCTGCATCCTCTGTAGGGGGATTATCCGGCGCCCGCCTCATATCGCCTTCCGCCTCTATGTCCGGTCCTGGCGCCCGGCTGGTGGAAGCGTGATTAGTAACATCGCCGGACATATTCCGGTGAGCGTTTTTTTGTTAAAGAAACACGGGCGTCATTATATTTCGATAAATACGACAACCACAGAGCGGGGTTTGTTATACCTTTGCGTCGGCGTCTCCGTCCTGACCGCCTTCCTTTTTGGCCTACCCGGCCTCGGTGCCTCCTATTGGCGCGTTGCTGCGGGTTAGGCAGGGCGTCCCGAATGCCTTCCCTGTAAAAAATCCATGTGTATATGGTGGGTGAAGTGTCTAAAAGGGGATCCTAGTTTTGGAATTGGGATTTTTGGTTTTTCTTACGTGCGATGCAGGGAGCAGTCCGGGATAGTCGGCCATAATGGCCACCATGGCATCGTCGCAGCTTAACTGATAGAACTGCCGGTCTATCAGCTCCACGAATATAACTGAATCTTCTTCAAGTCCGGAGTCGAAGGCCCGGTCAGGGTCCTCTGGTTGTGGAGAAGGGCTGCTGACCTCCTTTATGGCTTTTCGCAGTTCCTGCCGCAAAGTGGCAAGGTGAATACTTACGACAAAGAATGCGGGAAAAATGGGAGCAGGGAGATATAACTTACCCAGCTTGGAGGATTGTACATGGAGAATCCATCCCGTGGCTTGATGCGGGTGAACTCCTCTTCCTCACCCTTGAACAATTCAGACAGAATTTTCGCTAAAGCGGCAACATTGTCCGGACCCTTACGCCCGCAGCGGGTGGCGTCATCCGCCCCGTTATAACACCACAAGGGGTGCCCATGATATTGAAGTGGTTGCACTCCCCGCATTATGCAAATCGACATAACTTCAATTACTGTCAATCTTGATCGAGCCAGTGCTTTAATTCGGTTCCTCAGATAGAGGACTTCTCCACTGTCTTCCACCTGGGGGCTCCGTGGGCGCCAACTTCGGTGTTTCTTCAGAGGAGCATTGTTGAACTCAGGAAGACCCCACCGAACAGGGTCCGGAAGCGGAATGTCCTCCATATAAAACCATTCTGAAGGCCAGTCTTCAGGTGACTTCTTCAGAGTACCGGACAGGTATCCGGTATCGGCGATGTGCCATATTTCGGCTCCGCCCACTTGATAAAGTGACCCCCTCTTTGTGCGAGGGACGAGGCAAAATAACCTTTTCCACAACTCGAAGTGAGCCTCGCAGCCTAGGAACAACTCGCAGAGAGCCACATAGCCGGCGATATGTAGGATGGAGGCAGGGGTGAAATTGTGTAATTGGAGGCCGTAGAACTCCAGGAGCCCACGGAGGAACGGATGAATTGGAAATCCAAGTCCCCTTAATAGATAGGGAACAAGGCAGACCCGTTCCCCCATAGAGGGACCGGGAAAGCTCTCCGCTTGCTCCCCGCCATTATATGTGGCAAGCCCGACTCGAACGGGCACCATGTACGCCCGAGGGAGAAATCCCTTAGTTTGCAATTCGAATAAACAACTGTGTGGGACTGAACACCTCTCCCAATCACCGGGCTTAGGGCTTCGGGGGTGGGAGGAGGAGCTGTGAAGGTCGGCCATGCTGGAATGGATCTTTCCGGAACGCGCTCTGATGGACTCTCGCTGGGGGAGGATGGTATGGATCGGATCTAAGGATCCCCATCCCTTTAATAGACAATTTATTTATCTGGCTAGGGGGCGAATGTAAAAATGCCTTGGCGCCTCGTATTCATTCGACGCGTGGGAGAAAGCCCTTATTGGGCACATAAGCCAAGAGGTCCAAACATTTATGGGACCGGACATTGCTTTACAAACGTTCGAAAGATGGAGAAGAACCCGCCTTACAATGCCGAAGACGATACTGCGCGCCGGACTCATCGTCATTGAAGCCTGGTTCGGGGGCTACTGAGGGAGTCCTGGATTAGGGGGTATCCGGACAGCTGGATTATATCCTTTGGCCGGACTGTTGAACTATGAAGATACAAGATTGAAGACTTCGTCTCATGTCCGGATGGGACTCTACTTGGCGTGGAAGGCAAGCTAGTC
This sequence comes from Triticum urartu, assembly GCF_056163025.1. Lineage (NCBI taxonomy): Eukaryota > Viridiplantae > Streptophyta > Magnoliopsida > Poales > Poaceae > Triticum > Triticum urartu. Next base: position 490,170,412 of record NC_141878.1, read on the forward strand.
AGCACGGATGTGTATATCTCCTCCTTTGTAACCGACCTTGTGTAACCCCAACCCCCTCTGGTGACTATATAAACCGGAGGGTTTTAGTCCGTAGGACAACATACAATCATACCATTGGCTAGCTTCTAGGGTTTAGCCTCTCCGATCTCGTGGTAGATCAACTCTTGTACTACTCACATTATCAAGAATAAATCAAGCAGGACGTAGGGTTTTACCTCCATCAAGAGGGCCCAAACCTGGGTAAAACATCGTGTCCCCTTCCTCCTGTTACCATCCGCCTAGACGCACAGTTCGGGACCCCCTACCCGAGATCCACCGGTTTTGACACCGAAAATGGCCCGATGGATTAATGGGCCGTTAATGGGTATAAAGTGATACACTGTTCATTATGGGCTAGTTTCACCATGGGCCGTTAATGGCCCAAGAGTTACAAAGGGCCTCATCTAGGCCGAAAGACGTCATGGGCCATACATGGGCCGGAACTTAAAATGGGCTGGAATCATATTGGACGGCCCAGATGACGCTACTGGGCCTAATTCGGAGAGGTCGTAATGGGCCCTGGGTTAGCGGGCTGTAAATGGGCAATATGTGAACAGGCCGTTAACAGGCTTTCCGTGGGCCGGCCTGCCACCTTTTGACCAAGTCAAACGGGCCGGCCTTTTCATAGGAATGGGCCTCTGTTGGGCCGTGCCACGTGTCGCCGTATCATAGGCGCCTTTTGTCCAATGAGTGGATGACATCTGTCCCAACGGTGAGCCGACACGTGTTTCCTCCAGCCAATGATGATTTTACACATGGAAAACCCCAATTGGTCGGGGCTGTTAGCGGGTTGTCGGATCCAAAACTGGACCCGATAGCTTAACGGCGTTCCATTACGGTGGATGCCACGTGTCGGTCACCCTTGACAAAAGCACCTCCGTGACGCGCGATTTATCATCATGGAAGTGGACACTTCCGTGATGATAATTTTGGTAATGTCATGGAACACTTCTATGACAGCACATGTATGACTATCTTGATTCTGTCATAAAATTGTCATGGATGTACATGCATGACAAAAAATGCGACCTACTGTGACAAACACGTATCATCACAGAAGTGCATTTTTTGTAGTGAAATAATCATGCATATAAGAGATCAAAGAAGACTCAAATAATATTCATGGATAAAAAATTGATCATAAACTCGAACTTCATTGGATCCCAACAAAACACAGCAAAAAGTCATTACATCAAATAGATCTCCAAGAGACCATTGTATTGAGAATAAAAAAGAGATAAGCGGCCATCTAACTACTCCTGCGGATAAAAAAGAGAATAGGCCATCTAACTCACACATCATCGGAGAGGCACCAATGAGGATGATGAACCCCTCTGTGATCGTGTTCCCCTCCGGCAAAGTGCCAAAATAGGGCTCTAGATTGGATCTTGTGGTTCTAGAACTTGCAACGGCTGGAATTGTGTTTCGTTGACGCAATTTCTAGAACCACGAGATCTAATCTAGAGCCCTATTCCGACACTCTGCTGGAGGGGAACACGATCATGGAGGGGTTCATCATCCTCATTGGTGCCTCTCCGATGATGCATGAGTAGTTCACCATAGACCTACGAGTCTGTAGGCAGTAGTTATATGGCTTCTTCTCTCTTTTTGATTCTCAATACAATGGTCTCTGGGAGATCTATTTGATGTAATGACATTTTGCGGTTTGTTGGGATCCGATGAAGTTTGAGTTTATGATTAGATTTTTTATCCATGAATATTATTTGAGTCTTCTTTGATCTCTTATATGCATGATTATTTATAGCTGTGTATTTCTTCTCCGAATCTTGGGTTTAGTTAGGCCAACTAGATTGATTTTTCTTGCAATGGGAAGAGGTGCTTTGTGATGGGTTCAATCTTGTGGTGTCCTCTCCAAGTGACAGAAAGGGCAGCAAGGCACGCATGTATCGTTGCTTTTAAGGATGGCAAGATGGGGTCTATTCTGACATGAATAGATCTTGTCTACATCATGTCATCGTTCTTATTGCATTACTCTGTTTCTCCATGAACTTAATACACTAGATGCATGCTGGATAGCGGTCGATGTGTGGAGTAATAATAGTAGATGTAGGCAGTTGTTGATCTACTAAGCTTGGACGTGATGCCTATATATTGATCATCGCCTTGAATATCGTCATAATTATTTGTTCTTCTATCAGTTTCCCAACAGTAATTTGTTTACCCATCATGTGTTATTTCTTGAGAGAAGCCACTAGTGAAATCTACAGGCCCCGGGTCCATCTTTTATCATATTTGCTTTCTGATCTATCTTTTGCCATATTTATTTTCAGATCTATATTTCCAAAAACCCAAAAATACCTTGCTGCACTTCCTATTTATTTATTTATTTATTTATTTATACTATTTATCGAGATCTATTTATCCAATCTACCACAATACAATATATCTTTTTACCAAGGAGGGATTGACAACCCCTCTTACGCGTCGGGCTGCAAGTATTTGTTCTTTGTGTGAAGGTACCATTTACATAGTCTTGCTTGGTCCTCCTACTGGATTGATACATTGGTTTCATAACTGAGGGAAATACCTACTGTAGCTATGCTTCATCATCCCTTCCTCTTTGGGGAAATACCGACGCAGTTTCAAGCCGCATCAAAAGGAATTTCTGACACCGTTGCAGGGGAGAATCAAGTCAAGGTAGTCTCCTGTGCCAATCTCCGGCGCCGGGAGACATTATCAACATCTATCAGGTTCCTAATCATAAATTTCATCTCCTTACGATTTACATTATTTGCCATTTGCATCTCGTTTTCATCTCCCCCACTTCACAAAAATATGCCTTTTTATTCGCTCCCTTTTTCGTTCGCTGTTTTCTTGTCAGATTTATCTTTTCCCTTGCAATCTTGCTTGTCTACTTTGTCGTTATGGCTAGTTCTTCTTTATTGCATGTACCTGATAACGAGGTTCTTAATTATAAACAAAGGAGAGAATCTAAAGGATGCTTGGTATTATAGCGACCAGACCTCAAACAGTCTGATCTCTGTGCTCAGGTGTCATCCCTGGATCAGTAATGCTGACACCACACAGTACTCGGAGGATTTATAACAGAGTAGCAATCACACACTTATTACATCGAGTGTCTCAATAGAGAACTTATTACAATAAATATGGCTTAAGGCCATCTAATAACGATAACAGCGGGAGGCTTGGAAGATAAGTGAGTCCATCAACTCCAACGGCATCACTGAGTATAGAACCACGACCTAAAAACTCCTTAATCATCGTCTGAAAAGTCTGCAACATTAACGTTGCAGCCCGAAACGGGTCAGCACATGGAATATGCTGGCAAAGTAACACATAGAGAATAATGGAATGAAACAGCTATACTATATGCATATTTGGCTGGTGGAAAGCTCTATGGTTACAGTTTTGCGTAAAGCCAATTTTTCCCTACTGCAAAGGAATACATTTATTTAACTATCATGGTAGTTGTTAAACATTGAGAATGGTTGACAACATTCTCAATCCCAATTAAGCATCATCATTAAACAAAACCCAACAAAATTAATTTAGAGTAACATGTTGAGATTCACATGATAATCCAGGTACTAGATACTCAATATGTCCATAACCGGGGACACGGCTAACCATGATTAGTTTAATACACTCTGCAGAGGTTTGCGCACTTTTCCCCACAAGACTCGATCGCCTCCGTTTGGTTTCTCGCACTACATGGTGTTTGAGAAGACGGATGACCGAGACATAGTCTTTCAGAAGCGCTAGCACCTTACGATGGATAGACCGTTACACCTACTTTCCCCTACATCTGCTAGTCTACCCTGTAAGAGGTCACACGACATAATCAACTATGCCAGAGCCCATAATGGGTTGTGGCTGCACACGGAAGTTTCTAGTATGAATAATCTCATGATCCCTTTGAGCCTGGGTGGCGGTCCAAAAAGAAACAGGCAATCCTGGAATACCCAGGTACCTCAATCCACCTAGATGTGTGTTTAAGTTGCCACCTTAGATAAACCATTAATTAACAACACTCACATCTGCCATGGATATCACTCACCCAATCCACGTCTACTAGCATAGCATGGCACAGTAAGCAAACGTAGAAGTAACTCCCAAAGGTTTGATAATAAACAGGTAATAGGTTCTACCTCAACTACTTCCCATCCCACAATTTAATTAGATCCTAATCATGCAATGTCTGAGGATTGATCTATTGCAATAAAACTGGGTAGTAGAAAAGGTATGATCAAAGTGTTACTTGCCTTGCTGATGATCCGCGAAACCTAGAGATTCGAAGTAACAAGCGGCGCACTCCGGGTATTCTATCGCAGACAAACAAACAAGCATACAATAAGTACTCATCTAATGCATGGGTAAAACTCGAATAAGAGATCTAACCAAAAGGTTCAACTTAAGAACTCCGGTTTGCAAAAAGAATCAAATCGAACGAAGCAACGAAAGTCAAACGGCAAAAGAAAACAGGCTTCATTTACTATTCTGGATCTAGGGCAATTTTTTTACAGTAGCAAAAACTTGTTTAGGTTGGTTAAATGGATAGAGGGTTTCGAGACGAAACTCTAGGCGCTTGAATCTCCTGATTCCGATAAACGAGCCAAAAGTTATACTAAAACGAAAATCGGATCAGAAATCGCGATCAGAAAAATCGCGGATTTAATCCGAGAAAAAGAAAAACGATGAACATTCGCTAGAACGAACGAACGGACAAATGCTCGCTAATTAAATAAATCGGAAAACCGATCTATTTTAAAAAAAACGAAACAAAAAAAACTGACGAAAAACCTACGAAAAAACCGAACGGTTTTTCGAAAAAAAATTAAAAAATAGCGCGGTTTTTGATGCGACCTCGGGTGGCGGGTCGGCGGCGGCGGCGGCTGGCGGCGGCGCGGGCGGGGTGCTCGGGTGGCTAGGGTTTCGGGGACGGTGGCTGGGCCTCGTGCTGGCTCCCCCCCGGCTTATAAAGCCGGCCGGGCCAGGAGTCCGGGTCGGACACGGCCCGTTAGGTCGGTTCGTTTTTTTAAAATAATTACGCGCAGAAGAAAAATAAAAAGAAATACTAAACGGACTCCAAAAATCGTGAAATAAATTTTCCCGGGCTTCTAAAATCAAGCCGCACAAGGTGAACATTTATTTGGGGCCTAAATGCAATTTTGAAAAACGCACATTTTTCCTAAATTCAAATAAAATAACGAAGAACTCCAAAATAAAATCTTGTTTGATTTTATTGTTAAATTCTCAATATTTCTTTATTTTGGGAAAGTCATTTTATTCCCTCTCTCATATTTTTGTAATAGAAATAATTGTTGATAAAATAATAAAAATCAAATGATCCTATTCTCAAAATTTGAGAAAACTCAAATATGAAAATAAAGAATTTCCCAACTCTCTCCGTGGGTCCTTGAGTTGCGTAGAAGTTCCTAGGACCAAACCAAAAGCAAAATAAAATATGATATGCATTGATGATCTAATGTATAACATTCCAAATTGAAAATTTGGGATGTTACAGGTATAGGATTTGCAATGCTCATAATAGATCTGGTCGTAAACAATCTGCCATTATCCTTCTTCGCAGTTTTTATGTGGTCATTACCACTTGGCATAGATTCGTCCTTGATACAATTACCGGTGGGAATTTCTTGATGTGTCCATCTTTGGATGCTTTTAGTGCCATGGGAGATCTAGTGGGTGCACCACCTATCATTATTAATGAAACAATCTTAACTCTTGAGCATGTTATGCAAAGATTAGACGCCAATGAAAAAAAGATGGTCACCTTAGAGAAAATTGAAAATTTGGATAAAAAGATGCAGAATCTTGCTAATAAATTTGGGTCAAAAGCGGGTGATGTTTTTAAATTACTAAGGGAGAAGGAAACCGTAGTTAAGAAAAGAATTGGAGAAAGTCCTTCTCGAATCGATAAGTTGGAAGAAATTTTTAGTAACTTAAGCTCGCATTTTTCTTCTGCTAATATGATTGAAAACACTCCCGTAAACATTTGAAGTCTACACAAGTTACTATGAACAAGGGTGTTACTTCTAATAGCAACAAGGAAGATCTTAAAATGATTAGTATTCACCCTACTTTTGTTGAAATAGTAAAAGATCCTACTTGCAAGCATGAATTCTTCAATCTTATTCCTAGAAGAATTGTTATTGAAAGTATGCATGCCAAATCTTTGAAGAATTATAGTTGTGTGATTGAGGAGTTGGATACCAAAGATGACAATACTTTAATATATGCATTATGCCTAGCTAGGGGCATAAAACGATAGCGCTTGTTGGGAGGCAACCCAATGAATAAAATGTATTTTTGCCTTTTCCTTTCTGTTCTTGAGTGTTCAGACAATTATGCTACTATTATGATTGTGTTTTTATGTTTTAATTAAGTTTTGTGCCAAGTAAAGCCTTTGGGATTATGTTTGGTGATAGTTGATTCGATCTTGTTGGAAAACCGAAGCTTTTGTGTCCAGTAAAATAATTTTCATAAATCACAGAAACATGATAAAATTCTGAGTTTTTTACACTAGATTGATGTACAAATTACCTAGATTGTCGTAAGTTTTAGAATTTTTGGAGTTACATAAGTATACGAAGTTTCTAGATTACTACAAACTATTATGTTTTCGACAGATTCTGTTTTCTTTGCATTGTGTGCTTATTATGATGAATCTATGGATTGTATCGGGGGGTATAAGCCATGGTAAAGATGGAATAGAGTAGGTATAATGCAAAAATAAAATATGAATGGGTTTGCAACACTACTTAGAGTGGTGATTTTCTTTATTATACTAACGGATCTCATGAAGGTTTTGTTAAGTTCTGTGTGATTGAAGTTTTCTAGTTTTGGGTGAGATCACGATGGATTAAGGAATAATGAGTGAAAAGAGCCTATGCTTGGGGATGCACATGGCACCCCAAATTAATATTCAAGCATGAACAAGCAACTAAGCTTGGGGATTCCCTCTGGGGCATCCCCTCTTTCTTCTAACTACCATCGGTAATTTTACTTGGAGCTATATTTTCATTCGTCACATATCATGAGTTTTCTTGGAGCGTCTTGTATTATACGAGTCTTTGCTTGTTTTGCTTTTTAGTTTGTCTCATCTATCCTTGCTGGACACACCTATTTGAGAGAGCCAAAATTATGCTATGATTTGATAGAATTGCTCTATGTGCTTCACTTAAATTTTTGAGCTATGGAATTTCTATAGTGCTTCACTTATATTTTTTTGAGCATGGTGTGCTTTAATATTTTTGGAGAAATACTCTCATGCTTCACTTAGATTTATTTGTGAGTTAGTAAAACTTTTTGAAGAAATTCTCTCATGCTTCACCTATATTATTTTGAGAGATGAAAATTTTTATGCTCATATTCTTCACTTAAATTTGTTTGAGCTTATCAAAAGAAATTGCAACATATGAAATTAGTCCCAAAGTGATAGATATTCAAGAGGGATATAATAAAAAAATCATGAAGATCGTTGGACAAAATAAACTTGATTCTTTGTAATAGTTTTGAGATATGATGATATTAATATGTGAGTCATGTTGATGAGTAATTATGATTTAGTAAGAATATTGGTGTTAAGGTTTGTGATTCCCCATGCAAGCACAAAAGTCAATAGTTATGCAATGAAACTACATCCTACTTGTGGTGGATTATTCGGTGTTAGTTATGCTTAATGCTCGTTTATGTGAATTTGCGTTTCTTGGTTGTATGCTTCCCATCCTATTTGCTAGATTTCATTTCTACTAAGTAGAAATACTACTTGTGCATCCAAAATCCTTAAACCTGTTTTGCCATATGAGTCTACTATACCTACCTATATGCGGTATTTCCATGCTGTTCTAAGTAAATTTGTATATGCCACCTCTAATTTTTCAGAATGAATTTCCATTTTGTGTGCTCGTACCGCTCATGAAGCGGCATGGGGTGGCTAATATTTTCCATGCTAGATGTGTTATTCTCAAGATGAGTCTTTATTCACTTGTTGTTGCATGAGAGTACGGCGGTAATAGGGATGCCCAGTCCTGAAATAATTTTTTTACTTTATGTTGTCAAATAATAAATTCCTTGGAAAGTGTTGGTATGGACGGTACCCGTGGATATGGCTAGCCATGGAATGTGAAAGTATGGTGGAAAAGGGAATAAACTTTATTTTATGTTTAGGAACGGCCTATGATATATCTAGCATGGAAAGGGTTGGGAATTACTCAGTTGTTTTCGTTCACGGGGAAAGTAAGCCTCCCAAAAAAAATTATCTCTCAATTTAAGGTTTGAGCTATGGTACCTCTACAAATCTCTACTTCCCTCTGCGAAGGGCCTTTCTATTTACATTTATGCAATTTTTATTTTTATTTGAGTCTCCATCTTCTCTTATAAAGCACCAACTAGGGAACACTATGATCATATTTGAGCATTGGATGTAGCTAATATTCGAGTGCGTTTTGTGAATGGATCAATGATTGAACATGATGGGCTAGGGATAACGTTCTTCAGTGTTGACATTTTGAAAGACATGGTTGCTTGTTTATATGCTTGAGTATTGAAATCTTCATGTCGAAACTGGACTATTGCTTTGAACCATATAAAAGTCCAAACATCCATTCTACAAAAGAAAAGAATATGTGATGAACATGTTACGCAGCATTCCACATCAAAAATACTGTTTTTATCGTTTACCTACTCGAGGACGAGTAGGAATTAAGCTTGGGGATGTTGATACGTCTCCCATATATCTATAATTTTTGCTTGTTCCATGCTGTTATATTATCAATATTGGATGTTTTATATTCATTTATATCAACTTTATATCATTTTTTGGGACTAACCTATTGAAATAGTGCCTAGTGCCAGCTTTTTTTGCTTGTTTTTTACTTCGCAGAATATCCCTATCAATCGGAGTCCAAACGCAACGAAACTTTCTGGAGATTTTTTTTGGACTAGAGGACAACTTGAGAGTCAAGGAAGTGGGTGAGGGAAGGCCTGTGGGGACTATAACCGACCAAGGCACGCCAGGAGGCCCAGGTGCGCCCTGATAGGTTGTGGGGCCCACATAGCTCTGTTGCACCACCTCTCAGCTCTATAAATTCCCAAATATTCCAGAAACCCTAGGGGAGTCGACAAAACACAATTCAAGCTGCCGAAAGTTCTAGCACCACGGGATCCAATCTAGAGCCCTATTCCGGCACTCTGCCGGAGGGGAACACGATCAAAGAGGGGGTTCATCATCCTCATTGGTGCCTCTCCGATGATGCGTGAGTAGTTCACCATAGACCTACGGATCCATAAGCAGTAGCCAGATGGCTTCTTCTCTCTTTTTGAGTCTCAATGCAATGGTCTCTTGGAGATCTATTTGATGTAATTACTATTTGCTGTGTGTTTGTTGGGATCCGATAAAGTTTATGTTTATGATCAAATTTTTATCCATGAATATTATTTGAGTCTTCTTTGATCTCTTATATGCATTATTATTTATAGCCTCGTATTTCTTCTCCTAATCTTTGGTTTAGTTAGGCCAACTATATTGATTTTTCTTGCAATGTGAAGAGGTGCTTTATGATGGGTTCGATCTTGCGGTGTTCTTTCCCAGTAAAAGAAGGGACAGCAAGGCACACATGTATCGTTGCTATTAAGGATAACAAGATGGGGTCTATTCCGACATGAATAGATCTTTCTACATCATGTCATCATTCTTATTGCATTACTCCATTTCTCCATGAACTTGATACACTAGATGCATGCTGGATAGCGGTCGATGTGTGGAGTAATAACAGTAGATGAAGGCAGGAGTCGGTCTACTAATCTTGGACATGATCCCTATATATTGATCATTGCCTTGGATATCGTCATAATTAATCAATTGCCCAAGAGTAATTTGTTTACTCATCGTGTGATATTTCTCGAGAGAAGCACTAGTGAAATCTACGGCCAACAGTAATTTGTTTACCCAACAGTAATTTGTTTACCCATCGGGTCAATCTTTTATCATATTTGCTTTCCGATCTATCTTTTGCCATATTTATTTTCATATCTATATTTCCCAAAACCCAAAAATACCTTGCTACACTTTTTCTTTATTTATTTATTTTGCGTTTTCTCGAAATATGTTTATCCAATCTACCACAAAACAATTTATGTTTTTACCGAGGAGGGATTGACAACCCCTCTTACGCGTCGAGTTGCAAGTATTTGTTCTTTGTGTGCAGGTACCGTTTACATAGTCTTGCTTGGTCCTCCTACTGGATTGATACCTTGGTTTCATAATTGAGGGAAATACCTACCGTAGCTGTCACTGGTACAACGAGGTGCTATACAAACGGGTTTTAACCCCTTTCTACGACGGCGTTTGGAACCGTCACCTAGTGAGTGACTGCGATTGGGGGGTCCTTCCCAGATGACCCAGAAACCATCGAGGATATGCCCTCCTAGCACACATGCTCGGCAAAATGAGGTCGTGTGTGACTGGCGAGCGATCAAATACAGTTATACATACAGTAGTGCTAAAAAATACAATTATACAGGAGAAATTGTTTCCGTTCATAAGTATGTCCCACATATTCAGTACCCCCTAAACATTTATGTTCATATATACATCCCACACAGTCGCTCCAAGGAAAACATTTGCGCAAGGTGGCCTTCGCAAACATTTTTCAAGAGAATGTCGTGTGGATTGTTCATTGATCCAACACGGTTTATTCCTAGAAACTTTGTGCGTTGCCTGAGGTCTCACCCACGGTGTTTTCTCAATAACCGTTTGCAATAGAAAAACCCAATTAGCAGGCTAACTGGCCATTAGTAGGCTAATTGGCATATTATTAATAATCCATTTATTAATCTAATTGACATTCATATTAAGCACATAATATATTTCATTTCCATATTAAGGAAGTAGGATTTCATAATTCAAATACGTTAGAGTACAACATGATATAGCTACATCACTCAGCTACCCCATTACACAACCGCACCCGCACCATGTTTCACATGCAACATCTAGAACCTTTCAAATTTAGCATCATAGACGGTACATAGACAGATGCATCTCATCTGGAAAACTGCTGAAGTGGAAGGCGAATATTGAGCCTTCATTCATGTTGAAGGTCTTTGCAACTTTAGGCCAGTACGTGTGGATGATTGACCGTCCATCCTTCGACCTCTTCAGGAACAATTCAATATTGAACCGTGGGTGTTGTATGAAAACCTTCCTCGCACTCCTGACCATAGAGGTGGTTTGAGAGGTAATCATTAGTGAACTACTTTGGAAATGCCTGAAAACAAGGATGTGCATGAATATCTTCTCTATATTGGAAATGGGGCAAAGGAATAAAAAAGGCAGGGTATAATAGTTAGTACCATCTTATAGTGAACCGATGTCTTCCTCATTGTGCAGACAAAGATTTTTCTGTTTTTTGTCGCTAATTTCTTTATCCTAACAATCTTTCTGAGTTTATTGACTTGATTGATATTCATGGACAACTCATTTCCCCATATGCAAAAAGGGTCGAACAGTGGGTCAAAACCTCTGGCAGCAGGACCTACATGTGCAAGACCAAATTGTTAAAAACCTAAATATTAGAATGGTTCCCGCAATTGTGCAATAATGTGCTATTAGACAATGGACCATGCACGTGCTAACCTCGATTGTAAACCTCAGTGCTTCCCATTGTTTCCCTGCAACACATATAAGGTAGTTAGTCATCAGGTTAAGTAAGGGTTCACAAGCTATCAGTAAAATATGTTGATGAAAAATAAGCACATTGCAGAGTCATCAGATTAATTCAAGCCACATGGAAAACCCATTTATCCAAACCAAGCATGATTAAGAACTAGGAAATATAGCACTTGTATATGTTTCTCATGTATTAAGTGCAGCCAAATTCAATTTATTCCTCACATGCACAGCAATATAAAATTCTACCCACGACAATTGGACATCACATTGCAAAATTGAACCAAGAAGTTAACTAAACACCACAACAAATGAACCAAACATTAACTAAGCACCACATTGCACAATATAACATACTCCTAATAGAAGATCAAACAGTTAACCAAACCAAGCATGCTTAACAACTTGGAAATATAGCAATTGTATTTGTTTCTCATGTATTTTGTAAAGAAAAATTTGATTTATTTCTCAGATGGAAGACAATATAAAATTGCACCCTGAAGAATTGAACATCACATTTGTAGAATTGAACCAAACAGTTAACTGAACATGACAATGAATTAACCAAATAGTTAATAAGTGAGCACCACATTGCACGACATATAGAACATATACAATAGAGCAACAGATTGCATGGTAAAAGTAGATATAACAATTCACTAGAATTTGTTAAGGAAAGGCAGTAGCTAGCAAACTGAACATGGGTCCTTATAGTGACATAATAAGACAAGCTACTCCTCATTGTCGGAGATATCGATGATGATTGGCTCCTTGGACATGGAAGTGGGTGCGGCCTCCGCATCATGGGTGCCCTCGTCGTAGTGGTGAGTTGCCTGAGCCGCTTCGGGCAACAACTTGCTGGCTCTCAAGATGAGGTAAGCACGCGCATGCTGAGAAAACACTTCTAGTCTTCGTCGAAGGCACCGAGGGTGGCCTCGAGAAAACGCCACGAACTATTGTTTAAAGCAGCCAACCGCGTCGCGGCGTCAGCGTGTGAGGCATCGACGGTGGCCTCGACAGCGAGGTGCTCCTCCAAGATCTGGGGGTCGGCACGAAAAGCAGCCATCGTGGCCTCATCCGCACGTGCGGCCATGATTTGCTTCTCCGCTGCCAAATGCTCCTTGAGATCCTGGCTATACTGTGCACCATGGCTTAGGGCGGTGCTTATTTGGTGGAGGGGTCGGTGATTTGGGTGGAAGGTGTGGAAGGAGGAGGAGGAGGGAGGTCGGGTGTGAATTACCTGCCTGGATAGACAAGGCCGAGCAGCGTGAAGGAGGGTCGCCGGTGAGGAGGCGGCGCCGCAAGCAAGGAGTGAAGGTTTCAACTTGGAAAGGAAGGCGGAAACATGGGAAATGTGGCTTTTGGTAAGGGAGAGGGGTGATGTCTACTACAAAACCTTCTTCTTGTAGACGTTGTTGGGCCTCCAAGTGCAGAGGTTTGTAGGACAGTAGCATATTTCCCTCAAGTGGATGAGCTAAGGTTTATCAATCCTTGGGAGGCGTAGGATGAAGATGGTCTCTCTCAAACAACCCTGCAACCAAATAACAAATAGATGATGAAGATGGCCACCGGAGAGGGATTCCCCCCTCCGGCAGGGTGCCTGAATGAGTCCAGATTTGCCGTGGACGGCCCGGGACTCTTCTGGCCCAACTCTTTTACTCCGGGGGCTTCTTTTGGTCCATAAAAAATCATCAAAAATTGGCGCGCCAATTGGACTCCGTTTGGTATTCCTTTTCTGTAAAACTCAAAAACAAGGAAAAACAGAAACTGGCACTGGTCTCTAGGTTAATAGGTTAGTCCCAAAAATCATATAAAATACCATATAAATGTATATAAAACATCCTAGATGGATAATATAATAGCATGGAACAATAAAAAATTATAGATACGTTGGAGACGTATCAAGGGCGGGAAGGTAGATATTTCCGTGGAAGCCGGAAATTTTGAAACGTTTCAGCAAAACAACTGGTGTGCAAAGTTTCATCAGACGATGCTCCATGATATTTTGTACTGCATCTCACACGGTTGGTGATAATAAACTATGTGGGATCTACTAGATTTTTCATCTTGATTTGAATTACATAATGGGGTCACAGCGGCAATGGACGGTGTTTGAATTGCTAGAACTTTTATCAGCAGTGAATATGCAACTATATGTGTGTCGTAAAAGAATTGGAATTACTCATGATTTGTTTGGAGATTTTATACATTAAATTGGTTTTCTAGCCATTTCAGGTGCACAATTCAAAATTAAACTACATGTAAATGCTCTGGTGCACCAACACGGGTTGTAAAAGCATATATGTGTCCATGGGTTTATGCTTATGTCCCATGCAAGAAATGAGGATGAATTTCGAAGACCACGGCACCATGGCTCTCCGGCAAACGTTGAGGTACTTGCTTTTGTAATTCTAGTAAATCCAAAACCCAACTGAAATTCATGAACCTTGGCATGCTATCATGGAATGGCATCAACATGCTGGGTAAAAAATATTGGCCAATTTGGGGCAGGTTATGGTACAAGCTTCTCACAAACCAGAGCTTCTCAGAAGAAGCCTCATGGTTCTATTAGGGAAACGTGTCACCTTTGTGGATTCGTTGCCTCTTCATCCTTTCAAATTTTTTCCTGGTGTCAACACAGAACAACAGGAGTGTCATGTTAAATTTGATTTTTTTGGGGATCGTTTGGACATTTTTATACGTTAACTGAGTTTCCTAGACATATATGTACATAATTCAAAATTCAACTACATGCACATGCTCCAGTTCATAAAAACGGGTTGCAAAATCAAATGTTTGTCCTTGGTGCAAGCTTAGGTCACATGCAAGAAATGAGAATGAATGTCAAACACCCTGACACTGTCGCTCGGCCGGTAACATTGAGATACATGGTTTTAAAATTCTAGTAAATCGAAAACTCGTCTGAAATTCATGAAACTTGTAATGATATCATGGAACGGCATCGACATGCCTGGTAAAAATATTGTCCCATTTGGGGTAGGTTTGGGTATAAGTGATAATCCCCAAGTACAGGGAATCATCGTAGCAATTTCCAAAGGTGGAAGTGATAAGTATGGAGTGTCGAACCCACAAGGAGCTAAAGGTAAGATCAATATTCTCTCAAGCCCTATCTGCCACTGAACGTTTGCTTCCAACTAGAAACGAGAAATAAAACTATGTTGTGGGTATGAAGTGGATAACTTTGTATTATATTGAAGAGCCAAAATATTAAAGTAGGTGTTGTTATCATAAATCTAGAATATATTACTAAATATTATAAATAGCGAGTGTGGAATAATGGTGGATCGGTGTGCGGAATTGTCCTAGGAAATTGTTAACAAGACCGGTAATCACTATTACAGTTTCATATGAGGGAGAGTCATAA